>NC_072424.2:86055000-86680000 GCF_028878055.3 Symphalangus syndactylus
GATAGGGTCATGCTCTGTTGCCCTGGCTAGACTACAGTGGTGCAATCTTGGCTCACTGCAACCTCTGCCTCCCAGGTTCAAGTGGTTCTCCTGCCTCAGCCTCCTGACTAGCTGGGATTACAGGTGCACACCACCATGCCTGTCTAATTTTTTTTTTTTTTTTGTATCTTTAGTAGAGATGGGGTTTCACCATGTTGGATAGGCTGGTCTCAAACTCCTGATCTCTGGTGATCCACCCATCTTGGCCTCCCAAAGTGCTGGGATTATAGGCGTGAGACACTGTATCTCCTGCCCCCCCTTTTTTTCTTAAAATTGTATTGATTTTTTTTATTCTTTTGCCTGGGAACACAAATTCAGTATAGAATAGAATGTGTTCTCAGCATTCTCATCAGAGATAGAGTTTGCTGTGTTGCCCAGGCTGGAGTGCAGGGGCAAGATCATAATTCAGTGCAGATTCTAATTCCTGGCCTCAAATGATCCTCCCACCTCTGCCTCCCAAGTAGCTAAGACTACAGGCTCAAGTCCACACTGGATTAGCTTTTGGCAAGAGGAATCGGGAAAGATCATTAGAGTTTAGCATGGGAAAAGAGCAGGTAGACTTTCTTAGCTATATCATAAAGCATGGTCAGGATGTGATATGGTTTGGCTGTATGTCCCTACCCAAATCTCATCTTGAATTGTAATCCCCATGTGTAACCCCCCAGGTGATTGTATCATGGGGGCGGTTCCCCTATGCTTTTCTCATGATAATGAGTGAGTTCTCGCGAAAGCTGACGGTTTTTTTTTTTTTTTTTTTTTTTTGAGACGGAGTCTCGCTCTCTCACCCAGGCTGGAGTGCGGTGGCGTGATCTCAGCTCACTGCAAGCTCCACCTCCCGGGTTCATGCCATTCTCCTGCCTCAGCCTCTCCGAGTAGCTGGGACTACAGGCGCCCGCCACCACGCCAGGCCAATTTTTTGTATTTTTAGTAGAGATGGGGTTTCACTGTGGTCTCGATCTCCTGACCTCATGATCCACCCGCCTCGGCCTCCCAAAGTGCTGGGATTACAAGCGTGAGCCAACACGCCCGTCCAAGCTGACGGTTTTATAAGGGGTTCTTTCTGCTCACTTTCTCTTTCCTGGCGCCTTGTGAAGCAGGTACTTGCTTCTTCTTTGCCTTCCGTGCTTGTAAGTTTCCTGAGGCCTCCCCAGCTATGCAGTACTGCGAGTCAATTAAATCTCTTTCCTTTACAAATTACCCAGTCTCGGGTAGTAAATTTATAGCAGTGTGAAAATGGAGTAAGACAGGAGGAAACAGGAAATGATTATTGCTAAGTAAGAATGATGAAGTGGTCAATATCTAGGATCTATTTTTTGAGTGTGACCGGGTCTCACTCTGTTTCCTAGGCTGGAGTGCAGTGGGACGACCATGGCTTAATGTAGCCTCAACCTCTTGAGCTCAAGTGATCCTTCTACCTCAGCCTCCTAAGTAGTTGGGACTACTAGTCCATGTCACCACGCCCAGCTAATTAAAAAACAAAAAACGAAAAACAACGTTTGAGCCTCCCTATGTTTCCCAGGCTGGTCTTGAACGCCTGGGCTCAAGTGATCTTCCCACCTCTGCCTCCCAAAGTGCTAAAATCATAGGCATGAGCCACCATGCCCAGCCTATCATTTGTTTTAACTGGAAATAAGAGTAATTACAGTTTGTAAGAAAATGCAGTAGAATAAACTACATCAGAGAAAACACAGAGTGAAAGCGCCTACCACACCGCCTGAACACAGATGCTTAAAACAAATTATAGCCGGGTGCGGTGGCTCATGCCTGTAATCCCAGCACTTTGGGAGGCAGAGGCAGGAGGATTGCTTGAGCTCAGGAGTTCAAAACCAGCCTGGGCAACACAGCAAGACCCTGTCTCTATTTATTAAAAAATAAAAATTAGAATAACAATTTTAAAACCAAATTATACATTTATATAAAATTATAAATAAAAATAGAGAAAAATGTTTGAGTCAGAGAGTAACAAGGAATCACTCCAGTATTACTGTGTGATTCTGGCACATCATTGACATCAGATGTTGGCGGTGAAGGACAAAAGAGACAGGTGCTCCCCCTACCTAGAACACTACTGGCTCACTTTTTGCCCTCACACACTCCTGGCCCCTCAGGGCAGACCTGGGTTCCCACTATACATTATGCATATTTTATGAATTTACCTCTCCCCACTCTCCTTACCACCAGTTTGGAAGCTTCCAAAGGCTAGGCATATCTCATTCATCTCTTAAACAAGCATCTAGCAATGTCTGGAATATAGCAGACAGTTCATAAATGTTCATTTATTAGACAGTTCTGGGGAAAACTTATCAGAGAAATCTAGCCCTGTTTCAGGCTGCTGTGAACTTACTGAATGCAGTAACATGTGTTATTAAACTTAGCATTCCAAGTACTCAATAAAGCAACTGACCCACAGGAGCTACTCAAGTTAAAGTTAACAACCCTAAAAAAGAAATTTAGTTAGAAAAAAAACAATTGATCAGATGTCTTGAGGGAAGAAAACTGAGCAAATATCAATTATAGATAAGAATCATATCCTGAGGTCTAAACAAAAATGCTCTAAAACTGCAATTTATCTCAACTTAAGCATATCAACATAATCTGGCCTTCTAAACTAAGACAAAAATTCTATCAATTTACTATGTTGTCCCATTTAGAGTTGGTATCATAGTTTCTCAATTTTCAACTTAACTCCTTCCTTTCTTTTTTTTGAGACAGGGTCTCACTCTGTCACCCAGGCTGGAGTGCAGTGGTACCATTATAGCTCACTGCAGCCTCAACCTCCTTGGCTCAAATGATTCTCCCGCCTCAACCTCCTGAGTAGCTGGGACTACAGGTATGCACCACCACACCCAGCTTTTAGACAGACAGTTTGTAGAAAGGACTTCCCTACGTTAATAGTTCAACCAATACCAATTTAAATATTATTAAAAATTATTTATACAATGGCACACTGCCACATTACATAGGGGGATAACATGTAAGAACGCAAAACATTAAGACAGATGTAATGGCTCACATCTGTAGTACCCGCTACTCAGAAGTCTGAGGCAGATAAGAGGATTGCTTGAGCTCACGAGTTCAAGACCAACCTGGGCAATATAGTGAGATTCTGTCTCTTAAAACACACACACACACAAAACCCCACAAATCATTAAATGATGATACTGTATAAGAAATTAATTAATTATACCAAAATTAGCTGAGCGTGGTGGCCCGAGCCTGTAATCCCAGCTACTTGGGAGGCTGAGGCAGGAGAATTGCTTGAACCCAGGAAGTGGAGGTTGCAGTGGGCTGAGATTGCACCACTGCACTCCAGCCTGGCAACAGAGCGAGACTCTGTTTCAAAAAAAGAAAAAATAACAAATTAATTAATTCTGGCTAGAAAATATCTAAACCATGATCCTGGCTAGAACTGACAGCAGTCAATTTTGTTTGGCAGCATCTTCAGTGTTGGCACTGGTTTGCTGACCAACCCTGAACCACCATGAACCTGCTGCCCATTAGTTTATCAGCACCAACTTTCTTTCCTTTATGTGGGTATTCAAAAGAGTTTACATAGAAGGTTTCAAGTGAGAAAATAAACTTCAAAAGTTGAAAAACCTTGTGCCTGGCCTTAATATTATCAGTGGGATGACAACACAAAGCTACAATTTCTATGTAAAACTGGGCCTCTAGGAGGAAAGAATGGTATCTAATATTTCATTCACCACCCAACAATAGGGTTATGCATTAAGATCTTATTATTTGATGAATGTGCAGTGTTATATTTAATGACTATTTCCTCAGTCGTTTACTACTGGCTTCCTAAATGAATGTTTTTTCCATAGCCTCATGATATTTTTTAGGGTTTGAGACAGGGTTCTACTCTGTCACACAGGCTGGAGTGCAGTGGTGTGATCTTGGCTCACTGTAACCTCCGCCTCCAGGGTTCAAGTGATGCTCCCACCTCAGGTTCCTGAGTAGCTGGGACTACAGGGGCACACCACCACAGCTGGCTAATTTTTGTATTTCTAGTAGAAACAGGGTTTTGCCATGTTGGTCAGGCTGGTCTTGAACTCCTGACCTCAAGTGATCCACCCACCTCAGACTCCCAAAGTGCTGGAATTACAGTAGTGAGCCACCATGCCCGGCCTCATGTTTTGATAATAGATTCTCCAAGTGCCTTTTGATTTCCATTATTTCAATGTTACATGAGCAAACTCTAGAGACATAAAATTGGCAAACCTTTTCTTAAAGGGCAAGATAGTAAACATATCGTTTCTACTACTCAATTCTGCCCTTATAGAGTAAAAGTGGTCTTAGATAATATGGGAAGAAATGGGTATGCTGTGTTCCAATAAAACTTTATTTATAAAAAAAGGTAAGCCCACAGTTTGCCAACCCCTGCTCTACCTAAACTCCTCAGTGTCCTAAGAATGTCCTCAGTTATATACCATGGGGGAATCTTTGGGTGTAAATTTAAGACAAGACCTGGTGATATACACATACATGCCTAGCTGACAAGATTTTTCTCTACTTGTTTACACTTGAAGATAACCAGTAAAGTCAAGACAAGAGAGGGGTGAGATACCAAGACCAGACACAAGGAGGGGCTTTGAGACTCCTCTGTTTCTCAATATGGACGAGACTTATACAACAGAGAAGTTCATGCCACAAGGGCAGGACTAGAAAAAACAAAAGGCAAACAAGCTACAGGTGGCAGGTGCTAAAATAACTTTAGGAAAGCCAAAAGAAATGCTCCATCAGTGATAAAATCAAAGTTTACAGAAAAAATAATTATCAAATGACCATACCAATACTGCTGGACACAAAGTAACTTTACAAAATTATTTTAAGTAATTCTCTGCTTCTCTGCTAAGAGATTAAGTGATTCTCTGCTAAGAGACACTGGCTTCATTTATTTTGGTGGCTCAAATTATATACTCCATCATTCAATGTCAGCAACTACAATGGTGGTCCTAAGTAAAACCAATATAGTTTTAAGCAGCCTTGGAAGGAAAAAAAAAAAAAGGTTAATCAACTATTTTTAGAATCTCTAGCCCAATCTCAAGGTATACCCCTATCAGATATGCTATGTCTTCATGCTTGCCTTTTTTCTCAACTTAACAAAATTAATTATCATGAAAGAATCAAAACTTACTCACTTAAGACTTCCAAACTAATGAAAGCACAATTTTTTTCTTGCAAATCAAATGAACTTACTCTAAACTGAAATTCCAGGCATTAGCAAAAAAAGGAAATAAGAGGTGATCACAGTGTAGCTTAAAGCCATATTCTAGAAGGGGCAACCACAACCATTTGTTAATGTGGCAAAGCAAAGAACAGTGTCTACTCTTCCCTTCTTCACATGGCCACCTGGTTAAATTTCCCAGCTTCTTTTGTAGCTAAGTATGGCAATGGGGCAGAAACAGAAATAATACAACTTCCTGGTTGTGTCCTTCAAGGGCAGAAATAAACCTTCCCTTTGGCTAGAAAGTGAATATGATGTTAGAAGCTGATAGTCAAGCCACAGTACTAACCCTGGACTGTACCTGAAACCTATGTGGAGAAAAAAACCGAAAAAAAAAAAAACAAAAAATTATCTTCTTTATCTGAGAACAGCCCAAACTCTATACTACTTGATACAACCTTTCTGGCAAGCTATAGCAAACGTCACATTTTACTAACACATTCCAAATTCCTAGGTTGTCAGTTAAATGTTTCTTTAAAGAAGTAGTGGTCAGGCGCGGTAGCTCACGCCTGCATTTTGGGAGGCTGAAGTGGGCAGATCACTTGAGGCCAGGAGTTCGAGACCAGCCTGGGCAACATGGTGAAACCCCATCTTTACTAAAAATACAAAAATTAGCCAGGCACGGCAGTGCACGACCTGTATACTCCCAGCTACTTGGGAGGCTGAAGCACGAGAATTGCTTGAATCAGGGAGGCAGAGGATGCAGTAAGCTGAGACTGCACCATTGCACTCCAGCCTGGGCAACAGAGTGAGACTCTGTCTCAAAAAAAAGAAAGAAAGAAAACAAAAAAACAAAAAACAAAGTAGAACTTTGGTTGAAAGCTTTGTCTTTTAACTACGGAATCAAAACAGTAAACTGCAGTTCCAGTTTCCTGTGCTGGGTCTAAGGAAGGGATGACAGGCACCACGTCCAGCTTCCTGACAGGCACCTACGGCAAGAAGCCCCCGACAAGAAACAGGCCAAGGAGATGTATGAGGAAGACAAGGATTTCAAGCAGAAACAAAAAGAGGAGCAGAAAAAACTTGAGGAGCTAAAAGCAAAGGCCACAGGGAAGGGTTCCCTGGATAGGTGGAATTAAGAAATCTGGCAAAAGTCTATGGCCATTGTATCCTGAATGCACCCAATTGCTCATCTGATCTCAGAAGCCAGGCAGGGTTGGGCCTCGTTAGTACTTAGAAGAGAGAAATCTGGAAAACAAGAACAAAAACCAAAAACAAACCACTGTGCCCGAGGCAATGATGACCCTTGATCCCATTCCTATTTAAATATCTGTATTTCCTACTATAAAATCTTCTGCTTCCACTCTAGGAAGCAAAAGATGAAATGTCTTGGAGCCTGATGCACATTTAAGAATAAACTTTTTCTCTCTTTTTTTTTTTGGCACAGAGTCTCGCTGCCACCCGGGATGGAATGTAGTGGTGCAATCTCGACTGACCGCAACCTCTGCCTCCAAGGTTCAAGTAATCTTTGTGCCTCAGCCCCCTGAGTAGCTGGGATTATAGGCATGCACCACCACACTGGCTAATTTTTGTATTTTAGTAGATACAGGGTTTTGCCGTGTCGGTCAGGCTGGTCTTGAACTCCTGATCTCGAGGGATCCACCCGCCTCAGCCTCCCAAAGTGCTAGGATTACAGGCATGAGCCACCACACCTAGCCCTAAGAATAAACTTCTGGAAAAAAGGAAATAGCAGTTCCAAGATTTTCTTGGACACCATCTTTCTTATCTGATGTTCAAGAAATTGCTGGCTCTGTTTACATGAAAGCAGCATAACATGGTACAAACATCAAAGTATCTAATAATAACAGTCTACTACTTTTTGGAAGGGGTGAGATAAGAATGATGATGAAGGTGAGCAGGAGAGGAAAATGTCTATTACATGTGATCACCAGGATAGCTCAAAGCATTTTTTTAGATTTTCCCCTTTACAGGCATAAAGTGACAATATTTATAAATATTCCTTTTTCGAGGCATGTTTGATGGCATGCAACAGTAATCCCAGGTACTTGGCTGAGGTAGGAGGCTCACTTGAGCCCAGGAGTTCAAGACCAGCCTGGACAACACAGCCAGACCCTGTCTCCAAAAACTTCCTTTCTTAAATGAATACATGTCTTTTTTTTTTTTTTTTTTTAAATTTCTGGCTTACTTTCATGATTATTATACAGGGATATAGACATGGATGATGCAAGACAAGGGCAAAAAGATCTGGCTTGACTGAATGTAGTGTGTTATCTCCCCTTCCTCCCAAAAACTTAAGCTGTAGAGATTGGTATGCTTTCAATTAATACCTAAGTGCCTCCCCTCCAAAAAGTTTTCTATCTTTGACAAATGTCGCTGGTTTTCCTCTCTGTTGCCAAGATCTGCTATTCATTTCATGTTTTACTATTTTAGAATCTATTTTTTTTAACCCCATCAAAGCTACCAACCATTGTGGTTCTATGTATATTTCTCCTCCTTCTCTACTGTCTCAGTGAGACAGACAGCATGATAAGCAGCAGGAGAAATCCTTGCTGCATATAAGTGCCCTTACTGGGATGCTTTTTAAACCACCACTGCCAGCTGGGCTTGGTGGCTCATGCCTGTAATTCCAGCACTTTGGGAGGCCGAGGTGGGCAGATCACGAGGTCAGGAGATGGAGACCATCCTGGCTAACACGGTGAAACATCATCTCTACTGAAAATACAAAAAAAATTAGCCGGGCGTGGTGGTGCGTGCCTGTAGTCCCAGCTACTCGGGAGGCTAAGGGAGGAGAATGGCGTGAACCCAGGAGGTGGAACTTGCAGTGAGCCGAGATCACGATACCTCACTCCAGCCTGGGTGACAGAGCGAGATTCCGTCTCAAAGGAAAAAAAAAAAAAACCGCCACTGCCCACACCCCACCCCACCCCAGTAAAAGAGAACCTGAATGGTTTCAAAGGCTCCTCAGGTGATAAGAATTTTCTGTGAAGGCTCTGGGTAACCATGGTGAAACCTTGTCCGAGACAAGCCCGGGCAACATGGAGAAACCCTGTCTCTGCAAATACAAAAAAAATTAGCCAGGCATAGTGGCGTGCTCCTGTGGCCCCAATTACTCAGGAGGCAAAGGTGGGAGGGTTGCCTGAGCCCAGGAGGTCGAGGCTGCAATGAGCCGAGATTGCACCACCACGCACTCTAGCTTGGGCAACAGAGTGAGACCCTGTCTCAAAAAAAAGTACGGGCTCTGAAGGTCCGAAAATGTAGGTTCAAATCCCAGTTTTACCATTTAATAGCTGTGACCTTGGGGAAGTTAACTTTCCTAAACTTCATTTATTTTTAAGTGTCCACTATGTGCCAAGCAGTGTTGGATATTGAGTAAGGGTGATTATGACAGTCTCTGTCCTCTAAGAGCTTATAATGGGTGACATAGGAACTTACAGGAAGCCAAAGACAAGCAAACAGATTTAATCCTAACAAGGCTACTAGGGCACACAGGAAGGAAATCTGGTCCAGAGTCAAGGGATCAGCAAAATCTTTAAAAAGGGGACATTAAGGCTGAGTCCTGCAGGATAAGTGATAGTAGCCAGATGAGGCTGCTAAAGGAAGCCTGTTCTTAACAGAGGAGGAAGTGTGTGCAAAAGGCCTGGATACAAAAGAACTCAGCTTAATTGGGAGATACTACTTCAGGACTGGAGTTAAAATGAGGAAAGGACAAGAGATGAGGATCAGTTGATCAGCTTCTACAGGAATATTATCTACTCTGCTTGGTTATCTCAAGATTAAATTTTATAGATACAGCACAGTGCCTTGCACATAATAGATACTCAAATGATGCATACCTTAATAGAACAGAATCCCTAAAAACTCAATATAACAGGGCTACTTTAAAATTGCCACTGTCTTCCTCCCCCACTCTCCATTCTCTTAAGTGATGGATTAGATAAGGACAGAATCTTCACTGCTAATAGCATGCTTCTCCTTGATGGAGATCCTGGAAAAGTCAGCCATAGCTGGCAGCAACATGTGTAACAGACGACATCTCATTGACCAATTGATAGAGCTACACAGATTCTGCAGATGTCCTTTGGCATCAAAATGCCCTAATTTTTTTTCTTTTCTTTTTTTAGAGGCAGGGTCTCACTGTGTCACCCAGGCTAGAGTGCGGTGGTGTGATCGTGGCTCAATGCAGCGTTGACCTCCTCCTGGGCTCAAGAAATCCTCCCACTTCAGCCTCCCACATAGCTGGGACTACAGGCACACACCACCACGCCTGGCTAATTTTTAAATTTTTGCAGGGACAGGGTCTCACTGCGTTGCCCAGGCTGTTTGGCAATGCCTGAGCTCAAGTAGTCCTCCCACCTTGGCCTCCCAAAGTGCTGGGATTATATACAGGAGCCACCGTACCCGACCCCCCGATTCTTTAAAATACTATTAATATTTTAGCCCTTCAATAATACGTTTATAATTCCTAAAAATAAGTCTAAGATTTTAAAATTTATTTCTCAGCTTCCAATCTGGATACTGACTCCTAATTTAAGATTAGATGACTGACCCAGAGGAAAAAACATATATAAGTTTAGAATGGCAAGCACTGTCAAGATAAGATGCTACATTTAGTTAGCATCTTGTCAAAATTTTTATCAGCCAACGTTATTATTCAGCTTTATGCTTTAATAAAGCTCAACTTTAAAAGATTATTTGGAGCCTGGCGTGGTGGCTCATATCTATAATCCTAGCAGTTTTGGAGGCTGAGGTGGGAGTATCACTTGAGCCCAGGAGTTCAAGAGCAGCCTGGGCAACATAGTGAGATCTCGTCTCTACAAATAATTTAAAAATTAGCTGGGCATGGTGGTATGTGCCTGTGGTCCCAGTTCAGCTACTAGAGAGGCTGAGGTTGGGGGATCACTTGAGCCTGGGAGGTCAAGGCTTCAGTGAGCTGTGACTGCACCACTGCACTCTAGGCTAAGAGACAGAGGGAGACCCTGTCTCGAAAAAATAAATAAATACATACACAAAGTTTACTTGGTTAAGTGCCAAATAAGATAGCTTCTTTTTATACCATGCTTGCTTAATGAAGGTATACTTCCATGACAAGCAGGTTTCTTGATAAGAAAATCTAACAATTTTAGTAACTCAACTACATATTAACACACAGAAAATGTAGTTGATCACTGACGTTTAATTTAGAAAATGTCTTTCTTTAGAAAGGAGCTAAATTTTGCCTGCTTATTATGTGCCAGGCACTGTGCTAGAAAGATTCATGTGCCTTATCCCATTTAGTCCTAAGAGGTAGGTACTATTATTAGCACACCTATTTCACAGAGGGGAAGTGGAGCTTTGATTTTGTACCTTACCCAGCTAGGAAATGTTAAATCTATTCTTTGAACTGAGGACTATGTCAGAGCTCAAGAAAGATTCTAATTCCATTCCTGTTCACAACAGTGGTCTCCAGGTAAAATAGATCTTGATTAATTTAAAAATCTCCAGAATATTAAAGTTATATTACAGCACAAACTTCATAAACAGTGACTGAATTTTACTTTCAGCCTTCTCTTTAATATGCCTAAATAATTCTAGACCTTGAAC
Source organism: Symphalangus syndactylus (assembly GCF_028878055.3). Lineage (NCBI taxonomy): Eukaryota > Metazoa > Chordata > Mammalia > Primates > Hylobatidae > Symphalangus > Symphalangus syndactylus. The sequence goes on from NC_072424.2 coordinate 86,065,808, forward strand.
TTTCCTAAACCTTTAATCATTTATGGTGCTCTCCGCTGTACCTACCCATTAGAACAATTTTTAAAAACATAACACTGTGTAATTATTTTCAAAAGCCCAGAGATACTAATCAAGTGATCCTAATAGTCTTAAACACTATCCTCAAACCAAAAGATAAATGGAGATTGGGAAACTTGCATTCTAAGTGCCACCATCCAGATAAAATTGCCCTGTGAATTAGAGTAATTTCAATCAGATCCTGTAAAACTGAAAATTTTTCTCAAGACCAGAATGAGACAGTAACTGTAAGATAGTTTAAAAGCCCAAATTCTGGGCCGGGCGCGGTGGCTCACGCTTGTAATCCCAGCACTTTGGGAGGCCGAGGCGGGCGGATCACGAGGTCAGGAGATCGAGACCACGGTGAAACCCCGTCTCTACTAAAAAATACAAAAAATTAGCCGGGCGTGGTGGTGGGCGCCTGTAGTCCCAGCTACTCGGAGAGGCTGAGGCAGGAGAATGGCGTGAACCCGGGAGGCGGAGCTTGCAGTGAGCCGAGATTGCGCCACTGCACTCCAGCCTGGGCCTGGGCGACAGAGCGAGACTCCGTCTCAAAAAAAAAAAAAAAAAAAAAAAAAAAAAAAAAAAAAAGCCCAAATTCTGGAACATAAAATGGTTTTCCATACAGCAAATTCAATAGCAAAAGGTAGTCAGTAGGGGTTAGGGAGAGCAGCAACAGTTTAGAGAATAATAAATAAAATTGCAGGGCTGGGTGAGGTGGCTCATGCCTGTAATTCCAACACTTTGGGAGGCTGAGAGAGGGAGGGTCACTTGAGGCCAGGAGTTCAAGACCATCATAGGCAACATAGCAAGTCTCATCTGACAAAAAATTAAAAATTAGCCAGGCATAGTAGCACCCTGTAGTCCTAGCTACTTGGGAGGCTGAGGCGGGGGGAACACTTGAGTCCTGGAGTTTGAGAATGCAGTGAGCCATGATCATGCCACTGTGTTCCAGCCTGGGCTACAGAACGAGACTCTTACCTCAAGAAAAAAAAAAAAATTACAAAATATTAAACTATTCATGTCATAGCCACTCTGCCTTAATGCAAGACTATAATTACTCTAAAAAATAATATGCTGCTCAAATAAGGCCTAATTTCCTTACTATATGGTGTCCTTAGTTTTAAGCTAACACATTACATACTAAAAGAAATCCAGGCCGGGCATGGTGGCTTAAGCCTGTAATCTCAGCACTTTGGGAGGCCAAGGCAGGCGGACCATGAGGTCAAGGGATTGAGACCATCCTGGTCAACATGGTGAAACCCCGTCTCTACTAAAAATACAAAAATTAGCTGGGCGTGGTGGTGCGTGCCTGTAGTCCCAGGTACTTGGGCAGCTGAGGCAGGAGAATCGCTTGAACTCGGGAGGCAGAGGTTGCAGTGAGCCGAGATCGCGCCACTGCACTCCAGCCTGGCGACAGAGCAAGGCTCCATCTCAAAAAAAAAAAAAAAAAAAAGAAAGAAAGAAAGAAATCCAAGGGCATTTCATGCATTAAAAACTCAATTAGGTTTTCACATAGCCACCGGCATTTATGACTGTTCACAGCTATTAACACCCAGTGAGTTGGTTTATACAAAAATACAAACCAAAGTAAGTGTATAATTTGTTAGTTCCCTGACTTATTAATCATTCTTTAAAAAGATTATTTTCAGGCCGGGCGAGGTGGCTCATGCCTGTAATCCCAGCACTTTGGGAGGCCAAGGCAGGTGGATCACGAGGTCAGGAGTTCAAGACCGGCCTGACCAACACGGTGAAACCCCATCTCTACTAAAAATACAAAAATTAGCCAGGCGTAGTGGCGCATGCCTGTAATCCCAGCTACTCAGGAGGCTGAGGCAGGAGAATCACTTGAACCTGGGAGGCGGAGGTTGCTGTGAGCCAAAATAGCGCCACTGCACTGGCACTCCAGCCTGGGGGACAGAGCAAGACTCCGTCTCAAAAAAAAAAAAAAAAAAATTATTTTCTTTAACATGCAAATGACTATACCAAAACCCTTTTTTTTCTCTCTCTCCTGAGATAAGGTCTCATTCTGTTATGCGGGCTTGAGTAGAGTGGCCTAATCATAGCTCTCTGGGCCTTAACCTCCTGGGCTCAAGTGATCCTCCCACCTCAGCCTCTGGAGTAGCTGAGACCTCAGGCATGTGCGCCACCACGCCCAGCTAATTTCTTTTTTTGTAGGGAAGGGGTTTCAACGTGTTGCCCAGGCTGGTCTCAAACTTCTGAGCTCAAGGGATCCACCCGCCTCAGCCTCCCAAAGTGCTGGGACTAGAGGCGTGGGCCACTGTGCCAGGCCCAAAAACCCTTTTTAAGTGTCACATCAGCTATTTGCTAAGGTATTAGGTGTATTAAAAAAAAAAAGAATTATTATACTAGAATCCATTTAATATAATGCACTCAGCAAGATAAACTCAAAGTAAGCGGAGGAAGTGTAGGCAGGAGATTCCAATCCAATTTTGTGACAGGAAGTACCTGCTATGGAAGTCTAGAAACAAAAATACCAAGTTCTGTTTTAGCACAAGAAAGAAAAAAAAAAGAAAATACTAGTGAATAGGGCAAAAGAGGAAGTTCTTTTTAGTGAACCATCTGTCATGTATTACAAACAATTAGAAAAACATTCACTTTTCCACTAGGTTTTTGTGTGAATGTAGTTCCCCAGGTGTACTGGAGCCTGGATTTTGCAGTTTCCCTATGACAACATAGCCTATGATTCAATTTTTATTTATTTATTTAGGGAAGGGATTTCGCTCTTGTTGCCCAGGCTGGAGTGCAATGGCCCGATCTAGGCTCACTGCAAACTCTGCCTCCCCGGTTCAAGAGATTCTCCCGCCTCAGCCTCCCGAGTAGCTGGGATTACAGGCATGTGCCACCACACCCAGCTAATTTTGTATTTCTAGTAGAGATGGGGTTTCTCCATGCTGGTCAGGCTGGTGTCTAACTCCTGACCTCGGTGATCCGCCCACCTCGGCCTCCCAAAGTGCTGGGATTACAGGCATGAACCACCGCACCTGGCCTATGATTCACATTTTACACATCCATAAGACAACAGTGGCTTGAAACATTAAACTATTCGTTTCATATCTTAAAGTTTGATTAACTTTTAAAAATCAATGCTAACTACATAAGAATCATTTTTTAAAAATACTTAAGTTTCACAACAATGTGAATATACTACTGAGCTGTACACTTAAAAATAGTTAGGATGGTAAATTTTATGTTTTGTGTTTTTCACGACACAAAGCGCATAAGTTAATGAGAAATTTTTTCATTTAAATGTTAATAGTAGCTTGTCATATAAATTTTGATTAAAGGAAAAATCGCTTTACACTTAATTTTTAATAATTTGCTGTCATCTTTAAATTAATGTAATTAATTTTTAAAGATGCTTCCATACATGGGCAAATTCTTTAATCCTGAACTATAGAGTGAAAGTGAAGCACTATTTTCAATTAACATCTTCCAAATCATCTGAATTATTGCCAACAAATACTAGTTATGAAATTAGGTATATTTTATTTCTGTTGATTTCTTTATTCAGTTAAGTGCAAATCTCGAATTAAGAGAGCAAGATCCCTAAATAGTCTTTTCTTAAAGCAACTGTAGTTTTGGATTATGAGGTAGGTGACACCACACCTCAGCCTTTAGCAGGGCGGTGGCCCAAAATGCTGAAGTCAACCATGTCCAATCACCCTTCTGGTCTGGCTCAGCCCTATCAAAAATTGTCAGGCTTCTGTAAACTTTCATTAAGTCCCGTTCAGAAGACTGCACAACCCAGGTTACTTTAGCAGCTCGGGAAGGGCCTGGAGCAGCCGGGTTGGCTTGCTACCTCTGGGAAGTCTCCAGGAAGAGAAAACTGGGAAAAGGCTTTAACTTTGCGCAAGCCCCTTTTCTCTGTCAACATCTCGTTCCCTTCCCAGTGAAGGGATGTGTTCTCGAAAGATCTACCCCTTTCCAACTCAAATGTCATTCCCAGATCAGCTGCTGGAGGGGCAAGCGGCGCTCAACCCACGCCCTCCTCTTCGAGCACCTTCTCCAAGTGCCAGCGCGCCGGGCTCGCTCTGCAGCCCCCCACACCAGCCCTACAGGAAGAGGGGCCCTGGCTCACGACCCCGGCCCGCCTCTGCAAGGGGGCTCCCGGCCTGGGAGGCTGTGGCTGCCCGCGGGGGTCCACTCCTGGGCCGAGTAGGGGGTGCCCAGAGCCAGCGGGAGGGGTTTCTTGGGAGAGGGGAAAGACGGCCTCACCTTGACCCTGATTTCGTAAGTGGTGAAGCGGCCCCGGCCGACCCCCACCGTCTGCGGGTTGCTCACATCGATCTCGAGGAAGTTGCTGGGGGGTCCGTAGGCGTCATTCAGGTTCTGCGGCTTGGTGATCAGCCGCCGGGTGTCAGCCACGGTCTCCGCCATTTCGCTGTAGCTGCTGCCGCCGCCGCGGGCTCCCTCCGCCCCCTCCGCGTTCAGCCGACGCCGCCGCTGCTGCCCGCCGTGGGGACACGGGGCTCGCGCGCCGCGGTCGCGAAGCGAACGAGCACGTAGAGCGGGCGTTCACCCCGCACGCGAAGCTCCTCCCCGCGTCCCTCAAGCTTCCGCCTCCAAGCCCAGGGGAGAAACAGCTGACTAGCTGGAACGCCGCGCCTGGGTCCCGGGAGGCCCGGCCGAGGCTGGGGAGGGGCACTGCGGCCTGGGGTGTGAGGAGAAGCGCTGTCATGGGACTCGCGGTCGCAAACAGGTTCCGGCCGGACTACAGCGCCCACAATGCACCGCGAGCGCGCCGCCGCGGGGCTGCGGCCGAGGTGGCGAGGACCCAGACGCCCAGAACTTGCGCTTCCTGTCTCTCTGCGCCAGCCTCGGCCTGCGGCGGGGCAGAGCGCCGGAAACGGCCTTAGCGGCTTTGGGAATTGCGGGCGAAAGTTAAACGGAGAGATCTTAGAGATTTGCCCGCAAATCGAAACAAAACTGCACCTACTAACTCTGTGCCAACCTGCGCACTGTCTCACTGTGAACCCCTGAAAATGCCTTTCTGGAGAGGGTTAAGCAAATGCCTGAGATGATTTTGCCATAAACCCCAGCGTTCCACCAGACACACGTCTGGATTGATAGGTTGAAACCAGTAAAGTGGAGGAGTGAAATAAAAACTAAAGCCCTAGTTAAATCCTAGCATTATGGTCAAACCGATTTTGGAGACAGGTCGGCCCGCTAAAACAAAGTAACAGTAGACCGGCTGCAAGCTGCTTTGGGTGTCCACTTTCATTTCTCACGAAGTCCTGATAAGTTTGTTTTTGAAAAATATTAAACGTACCTCTACAGGACTGGAAATGCAACTCACATGAGCCTTTTTAAGAAACGGGGAGGAAGGCCGGGCACGGTGGATTATGCCTGTAATCCCAGCACTTTGGGAGGCCGAGGCGGGCGGATCACGAGGTCAGAAGTTCGAGACTAGCCTTGCCCACATGGTGAAACCCTATCTCTACTTAAAAATGCAAAATTAGCTGGGCGTGGTGCGCGCCTGTAATCCCAACTATTCTGGAGGCTGAGGCAGGAGAATCGCTTGAACCCAGGAGTCAGAGGTTACAGTGAGCCGAGATCGCACCATTGCATTCCAGCCTGGGCAATAGAGTGAGACTTCGTCTCAAAAAAATGAAAGAAACGGGAAGAAAACCCAATTAATTAGGTCCTGGTTCATCTCTCATGGTCCAAAGGGAAATGCAGATTTTAAATGTTGAGATACGATACATTTCTATCTCTGCCCGGAGAGTTATCCCTCTTAATGGTATGGTCTTACAACTATTTCTGCATTTTTTAACATGTCAAGTTTAACCCTATAATTACTTTAAATAACCTGATCTTCCCTGCCCCCCTTTTCTTTAGATTTTAAATTATTAGTAATTATTTGTGGAGACAGGATCTCACTATGATTCCCAGGCTGGTCTCCAACTCCTAGCATCAAAGTGATCCTCCTGCCGCAGCCTCCCATATGTGCTGAGATGACAGGCATGAACCACCGTGCTTGGACTGATCTGTCCCTGGAGCTGCAATTTTCTTTTCTTTCTTTCTTTCTTTCTTTTTTTTCTTTTTTTGAGACGGAGGCTCGCTGTGTCGTTCAGGCTGGAGTGCAGTGGCGCATCTTGTCTTACTGCAATCTCCACCTTCCAGATTCAAGCGATTCTCCTGCCTCAGCCTCTTGAGTAGCTGGGATTACAGGCATGCGCCACGACACCCTGCTAATTTTTGTGTATTTTTAGTAGAAACGGGGTTTCGCCTTATTGGCCGGGCTGGTCTCGAACTCCTAACCTCAGCTGATCCGCCCGCCTCAGCCTTCCAAAGTGCTGGGAGTACAGGCGTGAGCCACCGCGCCCAGCCAACAGCAACCATTCTTTTTTTTTTTTTTTTTTTTTTGAGACGGAGTCTTGCTCTGTCACCCAGGCTGGAGTGCAGTGGCGCGATCTCGGCTCACTGCAAGCTCCGCCTCCCGGGTTCACGCCATTCTCCTGCCTCAGCCTCTCCGAGTAGCTGGGACTACAGGCGCCTGCCACCACGCCCGGCTAATTTTTTTTGTATTTTTGGTAGAGACGGGGTTTCACCGTGGTCTCGATCTCCTGACCTCGTGATCCGCCCGCCTCGGCCTCCCAAAGTGCTGGGGTTACAAGCGTGAGCCACCGCACCCGGCCAACAGCAACCATTCTTAATAACACTAAGAAACACTGGAATAAAAAGAAATTACTTGGCTGGGTGCGGTGGCTTGCACCTGTAATCCCAGCACTCTGGGAGGCCTAGGCGGGCGGATCACCTCAGGTCGGGAGTTTGAGACCAGCCTGACCAACATGGAGAAACCCTGTCTCTACTAAAAATACAAAATTAGCCGGGTGTGGTGGCGCATGCCTGTAATCCCAGCTACTCCGGAGGCTGAGGAAGAATTGCTTGAACCTGGGAGGCGGAGATTGTGGTGAGCCGAGATAGTGCCATTGCACTCCAGGCTGGGCAACAAGAGCAAAACTCCATCTCAAAAAAAAAAAAAAAAAAGACATTACTTAAATACAGTGTATATTATTTTCCAGAAAACAACATTTATTAATTCAACAAATATTTGTTGAAGACCTACGAGATGTTTTCATTCTAAGTACTAGAGATGAAAGGGTAGATAAGTCAGGTTTATAGCCTAGTATATAGTCTATCTTAGGGAGACAATTCAGTAAATAATACACCTGCCAATATGATTGGTGCTATGAGGCGAATAAAACTGAATAATGTGACAGATAGTGACAGACAAGCTCATTAGATATTAATGCTGGGCATGTCTCCTAATGCAACAGACCAAATGGGAATTTGACTGGTATGGTTAGAAATGTAAGCTCAAGAAATATGTATCAATGACTCTGAATTGAAGTCTATGAAAGCTAAGAGACCAGGAACTACTGTATTATGTTGTCATCAGTGACACCTGAACAAAGCAATCATGGAATATGCTCATAGAATGCTTCTGTCTGATTCCTTGGCGACCACTCAGGGCAGCCTTGGGCAGCTGGAACAAATGCCTGCAGTGGGGAAGCGGCTAGGAGGGACAGCAGCACAGCATCATAGCACAGTTGTATAGCCAAAGAAGACCTTCTTGGTGTAAATATCAGGAAAAAAATTATCTTTATTTTTCAGGAATTGTGATTGCATTTCTAGAATACAAATCCAGAAATAATAAGCTACTAGAATTAACAAGAGAATGTAGTGGCAGGATAGAAATAAAGAATGTACTAGCTTTCCTTTGTCTATGCAATATCTAGTTAGAATGGAAATGGAAGAAAATACCGTTTGCAAGTGACCAGAAGTACAAAATATCTAGGAAGGAAGGGATAGGAGCTATAGGGAGCAAAGGGAACATAGGACTAAAACTACGAAATTGTATTAAAAGATGTAAGACAAAACCTAAAGAGAAAAGAGTCTATGTTCCTGGACGGGAGGACTTAATATCAGAAAAATGTCACTCTATCTAAAATTAATAACTTAATACAATTAGAATCTCAATGTGGTTAGTTTTACTCACCCACTCCCACCTTGGATGGGTGGGTGGCACTGAGTCAAGTCTTTTTTTTTTTTTTTGAGACAGAGTCTCACTCTGTCACCCAGGCTGGAGTGCAGTGGCACGATCTCGGCTTACTGCAAGCTCCACCTCCCAGGTTCACGACATTCTCCTGCCTCAGCCTCCCGAGTAGCTGGGACTACAGGCGCCCGACACCACGCCTGGCTAATTTTTGTGTTTTTAGTAGAGATGGAATTTCACCATGTTGGCCAGGCTGGTCTCGAACTCCTGACCTCAAGTGATCCGCCCACCTAAGTCCTCCAAAGTGCTGGGATTACAGGCGTGAGCCACCACACCTGGCCCAAAGGTTTTATCATTCAGAAATGGCAAAACTAGGCTGGGCGCGGTGGCTCATGCCTGTAATCCTAGCACTTGAGGAAGCCGAGATGGGCAGATCACCTGCGGTCAGAAGTTTGAGACCATCCTGGCCAACATGGTGAAACTCCGTCTCTACTAAAAATACAAAAAAATAGCCGGGCGTGGTGCCGGGCGCCTGTAATCCCAGCTACTCAGGAGGCTGAGGCAGGAGAATGGCTTGAACCTGGGAGGTGGAGGTTGCAGTGAGCCGAGATCGCGCCACTGCACTCCAGCCTGGGTGACAAGAGCGAGATTCTGTCTCAAAAAAAAAAAAAAAAGAAATGGCAAAACTAGCTCCAGAGTTTATATACTTACCAATATTTTATGCTGTCTCTTAGGCAGAAAATTCAAATAGACAATAAGCATAAAAAAGAAATGGAATTACTATCAGCTGATTGTTTAAGTGAGCTCAGAATAAAGACGAATTGATAATCTTAATGGCCAGAGCCTTCAAATTGTGATAATTAATACTCTACTCAAATGACACACCTCTTAGGGCACCCACAGCAATACCAGTATACAGACAATGTGTTTTTCTAGAATTAGGCCACTTTAGGAAAACATAAAATTGATGATAGTCTTCTAACATTTTAGCTCATCCTTAAAATATGTTCATGTCTTCTCCTCCTACCTCTACTTCAACTGCCACTATACTCAAACTCACTAATCATATAAATACACATTAAACATGAAATACTTTTTTCTGTCTATCAAAATGGCAAAAATCCACATGAACAGAAACACACAGTAGGAAAGTAGGAAAACAGGCATTCATATTTCAATGACATGAGTATGAATCGTTACATCTTTTTGGAAAAGTAATTTGATGATATTTATCAAAAGTAAGACTATTAGAGTAGTTTTACCTGCAAATCTAACTTTTGCTGCAAGAGACCATGGTACATAAGGTTGTAAGGGCAAGGATGTTTATCGCATCTTTGTTTGTAGTGGCAAAAACTGGAAACAGCTCCAAGGCTTATCAATTTTTAAAAATACTTGAATTAGGCTGGGCAATGGCTCATACCTGTAATCCTAGCACTTTGGGAAGCCAGGTCAGGCAGATCACTTGTCAAGACCAACATAGGGAGACCCCATCTCTACAAAAAATTTAAAAATTTCAGGGCATGCTGGTGTGTGCCTGTAGTCCCAACTACTTGGGAATCTGAGGTGAGAGGATTGCTTGAGCCCAAGAAGTTGAGGCTGCAGTGAACTATGATCATGCCACTCTCCTCCAGCCTAGGTAACAGACAAAGACCGTGTCTCAAGAAAAAAAAAAAGAAAAAAAAAAAGAAAAAGAAAATGGTTGAATTATAGTATGTTTAAACTGTGGGAAATTGTATAATGATTAAATAAAGGAACTATTTTCATTAATTAGAATACTCTATTATTTAGTCATTAGAATTAGAGGAGGAATATCCATGATGTATTGGTGAAAGCACTGAATCCTAGCTACTAGACTACCAGAGACATGATATTGGTAAGTGAGGATCACAAAATAATCTGTCTGCTATGGTCCATTTGGGTAAACAAACAAAACCCTATCAGTAGGCCGGCCACAGTGGCTCATGCCTGTAATCCCAGCACTTTAGGAGGCTGAGGCAGGTGGATTATTTGAGGTCAGGAGTTCGGGACCATCCTAGCCAACATGGTGAAACCCAGTCTCCACTAAAAATACAAAAAAATTAGCTGGGCATGGTGGTGCATACCTGTAATCCCAGCTACTAGGGATGCTGAGGCAAGAGAATTGCTTGAACCCAGGAGACAGAGGTTGCACTGAGCCGAGATCACGCCACTGCACTCCAGCCTGGGTGACAGAGTGAGACTCTGTCTCAAAACAAACAAAAAAACACACCCTATCAGTGATTATATGTACATTTAAATTTGTATATGTTTATATGTGCATGGGGAGAAGTATAGAAGGATATATACACCAGGGTATTAGTGCTGGTAGCTTAAGAGGGTGGCAATTAAAGTGGAGGTAGGAGGAGAAGACATGAACATATTCTAAGGATGAGGTAAAGTGTTAGAAAACTATCATCAATTTTATGTTTTCCTTAATGGCCTAATTCTAAAAAAAATAAGTTGTCTGTGTACTGGTATTGCTGTGGGCAACCTGAGAGGTGTGTCCCTTGAGTAGAATATTAATTATCACAGTTTGAAGGCTCTGGCCATTAAGATTATCCATTCCTTAGCTGGGCGTGGTGGCACATGCCTTTAATCCCAGCTACTCAGGAGGCTGAGGCAGGAGAATCACTTGAACCCACGAGGTGAAGGTTACAGTAAGCCGAGATCGTGCCATTGCACTCCAGCCTGAGCAACAAGAGCAAAACTCCATCTCAAAAAAAAAAAAAAAAGATTATCCATTCCTGGCTGAGCATGGTGGCTCATGCCTGTAATCCCAGCACTTTGGGAGGCCAGGGTGGGCAGATAACTTGAGATCAGGAGTTCAAGACCAGCCTGGTCAACATGGTGAAACTCCGTCTCTACTAAAAGTACAAAAATTAGCTAGACACAGTGGCATGCACCTGTAATCCCAGCTACTGGGGAGGCTGAGGCAGGAGAATCGCTTGAACCTGGGAGGTGGACATTGCAGTGAGCCTAGATCACGCCACTGTACTCCAGCTTGGGTGACACAGTGACACTCCACCTCAACAAAAAAAATAATTAATTAATTTGGATTCTGTTTTATCAGCCAGTCCCTTGTGAACTTGATTAACATGTCACTTCCTCAAAACCTGATCACTCCTAAAGGAAAAGGATAAAACCAAGTCACTGAACCGCTGAAGTGTCAGACTCTGGAATTATGGCTATCAGTGAAAAGAGTCAAACTGTGTGAAATATTTGAAGAGATTTATTCTGAGCCAAATATGAGTGACCAGTGGCCCATGATACAGGCCTCAGGAGGTTCTGAGAACATGACCCCAGGGTGGTCGGGGTACAGCTTGGTTTTATACATTTTAGGGAGACATGAGACATCAACTAATACATGTAAGATATACATTAGTTTGGGCCAGAAAGACGGGACAACTGGAAGCAGGGCTTCCGAACCATTAGGCAGATTCAAACATTTTCTGATTGGCAATTGGTTGAAAGAGTTATTATCAATAAAAAAGAATGTCTGGGTTGTGATAAGGGGTTATGAAGAAATAAAAGTTTTATTTTGCAGATAAAGCCTCCAGGTGGAGGGCTTTAGAGAGAATAGATTGTAAATGTTTCTTTTTTTTTCTTTTTTTTGAGACAGAGTCTTGCTCTGTCGCCCAGGCTGGAGTGCAGTGGCGTGATCTCAGCTCACTGCAAGCTCCGCCTCCCAGGTTCACGCCATTCTCCTGTCTCAGCCTCCTGAGTAGCTGGGACCATAGGCATGTGCCACCACCACGCCCGGCTAATTTTTTGTATTTTTTAGTAGAGATGCGGTTTCACCATGTTAGCCAGGATGGTCTAAATCTCCTGACCTCGTGATCCGCCCACCTCGGCCTCTCAAAGTGCTGGGATTACAGGCGTGAGCCACCGTGCCCAGCTGTAAATGTTTCTTATCAGATCTAAAGAATCTGTTCTATCAGTTATTCCAAAAGGGAGGAGGGTATATTGAGGCATGTCTGACTCTCCCTTCCTGTCATGGCCTGAACTAGTTTTTCAGGTTAACTTTGGAATGCATTTGGTTCAGAGGAGGGGTCCATTCAGATGCTTGAGGGAACTTAGAATTTTATTTTTGGTTTACATGGCAAACCTAATGAGACCTGTCAACTTCTCAAGTGCCAGCTGGGTTTCTTTTACATCATTTTTCCTATGTGGAGCATTTCAATTCTCACACCCTGACCTACTCCCCAAACTCCTGCTCCCAGGCTGCTGAGCATTCCTGAAGGAAATCTCAGATCTACTGGCACCCTTGCAAATTTATGGTTTCCAAGTTCAGTTGATCCTTAGACACATCTCAGAAATCCCATTTAATTTTTTTTTTTTTTTTTTTAGATGCAGTTTTGCTCTTGTCGCCAGGGTGGAGTGCAGTGGTGCAATCTTGGCCCACTGCAACCTCCACCTCTGGGTTCAAGCAATTCTCCTGCCTCAGCCTCCTGAGTAGCTGGGATTACAGGTGCCTGCCAACATGCCAGATAATTTTTGTTTTTTTTTTTAGTAGAGATGGGGTTTCACCACGTTGGCCAGGCTGGTCTCAAACTCCTGACCTCAGGTGATCCACCTGCCTCAGCCTCCCAGAGTGCTGGGATGACAGATGTGAGCCACCATGCCTGGCCTCCCCTGTTTAATTCTCTTCTCACATTTTGCACTCCTCTTCCTTACTCTCAGCAGATAACCTCACTTCTTCCTGCACAAAGAAAAGTAAAAGCCATGAAGCTCAGTATCTCCCTCCTCTCCACCAAAAGACTATTTACAGTATGAGTCAATTTCAGAACTTCTGAGAGCATGAGGCAGACCCACACCACTTCCAGCTTTTGAGGATCTGGACATTTTCAACTTTGGTACTGAGGAAATTATTTAAGGGCATTGTGAGTTGTTTGTTAATTTTAAGTAGGTAAAGCATTTACATTATTTAAAAATCAAAATGTATTTAAGGGTATTCATTGAAAAATCTGTCACCAATCCCTATCTCCAGCCATCCTCCCTTTTCTATTGACAGCCACTGTTGGCAGTTTCTTATGTATCTCATGTATATATACATATGTGTGTGTGTGTATATATATATATATATATATATATATACACACACACACACATACATATGTATCTAATATATATACACATATATATATACACATATATACCTATGTATCTCATATATATATGAGAAATAGTACAATAGGATACAAACACTTTTGCACCTTACCTCACTTAATGTTATATGCCCAGGTAGTTACATATCTGTACCTGTACAAGAGCAAAGTATTCTATGATATGCTATAATTATTTAACTTGTCCTCTACTGACAAATACATGTTGATCCCAATCTTTTACTATTATAGTGCTATAATGAATAACCTTGAATATGCCAGTCATTATACACATGGGAGTACATCTGTAGCATAAATTGCTGTGAATAGAATTACTGAGGCAAAGGATATATGCATTTGAAATTTTGAGAGATATTGTAAAAATTTCCTTTCGTATAGATGAGAAAAAAATAGTTCAAAGCAGCCTGAGCTAGGAGAGCTATGCAAAATTTATCAGGCCCAGAGAAACTTTAAGCAATAAAGACCTTTTTTTAATTTTTATTTATTTTTATTTTTTGAGACAGGGTATCACTCTGTCACCCAGGCTGGAGTGCAGTGGTGCAATCATGGCTCACTGTAGCCTCAACTTCAGCTTTGACTTGCTGGGCTCCTGCAATCCTCCCACCTCAACCTCCTGAGTAGCTGGACCACAGGTGCACGCCACCACCCCCAGATAATTTGTGTATTTTTGGTAGAGTTGGGATTTCACCTCATTGCCCCAGTTGGTCTCAAACTCCTGAGCTCAAGCTATCCACCTGCCTCAGCCTCCCAAAGTGCTGAGATTACAGACATGAGCCACTGTGCCTGACAAGACTTTTTTTTTTAATAGGCAAAAGGAAGTACTGCCTTGTGGGAGCAGATAGTTTATATTTCTTATTTTAAATTAGTAAATTGGGGCTGGGCGCAGTGACTCACGCTTGTAATCCCAGCACTTTGGGAGGCCGAGGCGGGCGGATCACGAGGTCAGGAGATCGAGACCACGGTGAAACCCCGTCTCTACTAAAAATACAAAAAAAAAATTAGCCAGGCGTGGTGGCGGGCGCCTGTAGTCCTAGCTACTCGGAGAGGCTGAGGCAGCAGAATGGCGTGAACCCAGGAGGCGGAGCTTGCAGTGAGCCGAGATTGCGCCACTGCACTCCAGCCTGGGCGACAGAACGAGACTCCGTCTCAAAAAAAAAAAAAAAAAAGAAAAAAAATTAGTAAATTGGAATTCTGTTTTAACAGCCAGTTCCTTGTAAACGTGATCAGTGCATCACTTCTTCAAAACCTGGTTGAGCATGGTGGCTCATGCCTGTCATCCCAGCACCTTGGGATCACTTGAGGTCAGGAGTTCAAGACCAGCCTGGCCAACATGGCAAAATCTCATCTCTACTAAAAATACAAAAAAATTAGCCGGGTGTGGTGGCTCACGCCTGTAATCCCAGCACTTTGGGAGGCTGAGGCAGGCGGATCACGAGGAGATCGAGACCATCCTGGCTAACATGGTGAAACCCCATCTCTACTAAAAATACAAAAAAAAAAAATTAGCCAGGCGTGGTGGCGGGTGCCTGTAGTCCCAGCTACTCGAGAGGCTGAGGCAGAATGGCGTGAACCCGGGAGGCGGAGCTTGCAGTGAGCTGAGATCGCGCCACTGCACTCCAGCCTGGGTGACAGAGCAAGACTCCATCTCAAAAAAAAAAAAAAAGATTAGGGGGGTGTGGTGGTGCACACCTGTAATCCCAGCTACTGGCGAGGCTGAGGCAGGAGAATCCCTTGAACCCGGGAGGTGGAGGTTGCAGTGAGTTGAGATTGTGCCACTGCACTCCAGCCTGGGCCCCAGAGTGAGATTCTGTCTAAAAAATAACAAACAATAACAATAAAAAACCTGATGAGCCGGGCGCGGTGGCTCAAGCCTGTAATCCCAGCACTTTGGGAGGCCGAGGCGGGTGGATCACGAGGTCAGGAGATCGAGACCATCCTGGCTAACACGGTGAAACCCCGTCTCTACTAAAAAAATACAAAAAAATTAGCCGGGCGTGCTGGCGGGCACCTGTGGTCCCAGCTACTTGGGAGGCTGAGGCAGGAGAATGGCGTGAACCCAGGAGGTGGAGGTTGTGGTGAGCCGAGATCGCGCCACCGCACTCCAGCCTGGGGGACAGAGAAAGACTCTGTCTCAAAAAAAAAAAAAAAAAAAAAAAACCTGATGAGTATGGGACTTGAATCATGACCCCTCACCCCCATGTCCAGAGCAATTACTTAAAGGCATTTTGTTCCTGACTCGCTGCCTCACCCATTATCTTCATGTTTCTGGAGTCTGTGATACAAAGAATAAAGTATAAGCAATCAATAGCTTCTGTTTACTTTTTATTTTTTAGAGATAGGGTCTAGCTCTATTGCCCAAGCTGGGGTGCAGTGGTGCCATCACAGCTCCTTGAAGCCTCAATCTCCTGGGCTCAAGCAATTTCCCTGCCTCAGCCTCCCGCATACCTGGGACCACAGGCACAGACCACCAGGCCCAGCTGCTTATGTTATTTCAATGTAAATTCTTGCGAAACAGCTTAGGAACTCTGTCTTCTTTTTTCCTTTAAAAACCGACTTATGGCCAGGCACAGTGGCTCATGCCTGTAATCCTAGCACTTCGGGAGGCCAAGGCGGGAGGATCACTTGAGCTCAGGAGTTTGAGACCAGCCTAACTGGGCAACAAAGGGAGACCTCGTCTCTATCTTAAAAAAAAAAAAAAATCCACTTGTGGCTGGGCACGGTGGCTCACACCTATAATCCTAGGGAGGGGCAGGAGGATTGCTTGAGTGCAGAGTCTGAGACCAGACTGGGCAACATAGTGAGACCTGCCTCTACAAAAATTTTTTTAAAAAATTAACCAGGTGGCTGGGCGCGGTGGCTCACGCTTGTAATCCCAGCACTTTGGGAGGCCGAGGCGGGCGGATCACGAGGTCAGGAGATCGAGACCACAGTGAAACCCCGTCTCTACTAAAAATACAAAAAATTAGCCGGGCGTGGTGTCGGGCGCCTGTAGTCCCAGCTACTCGGGAGGCTGAGGCAGGAGAATGGCGTGAACCTGGGTGGCGGAGCTTGCAGTGAGCCGAGACTGCGCCACTGCACTCCAGCCTGGGTGACAGAGCAAGACTCCGTCTCAAAAAAAAAAAAACAAAAAAACAAAAAATTAGCCGGGCGTGGTGGCGGGTGCCTGTAGTCCCAGCTACTTGGAGAGGCTGAGGCAGGAGAATGGCGTGAACCCGGGAGGCGGAGCTTGCAGTGAGCCAAGATCGTGCCACTGCACTCCAGCCTGGGTGACAGAGCGAGACTCCATCTCAAAAAAAAAAAAAAAAAAAGAAAAAAAAATTAACCAGGCATGATGGTGTGCCCCTGTAGTCCCAGCTACTCCAGAGGGTGAAGTGAAAAAGGAGGATCACTTGAACCAAGAGGTCGAGGCTGCAATGAGGTGTGAAGGCACCATTGCACTCCAGCCTGGGCAACAGAGCAAGATCGGTCTCAAAAAAAAAAAAAAAAAAAAGAAAGAAAGACCCACCCTACTTGTAACTGCTGCTAATAGGAGTGCATATTCAGGGCAACTTGAATCAATATTGCTGGGTGGCCATCCTCAAGCTTTGGACTCAATTAAACTCTACATTTAACATATTTCCTAAATCTCCTTATTGAAGGCTGACATAGGTGTTGCCAGTTTATACCCTGTTCAGCAGTGTATGGAAGTGCTTGTTGGAATGTATGAAAAGGGTGTGTGTGTGGTGGGGGGCGGTGGGGGGCTGTTATGAGAAGTACCAAATTAGTAGGGGGCTGGGCAGAAGTGTGGGTAGTCTGGACATCCTGTTCGCAACTGGCATCTGAAGTGGGGGCAGTCTTGTGGGACTGAGTCTTAACTTGTGGGATGTGCACTAACTCTGGATAGTTAGTGTCCGAATTGAGTTGAATTGTTGGATACCCAGTTGGTACCAGGAGAATCAGGGACTACACACATAATCTTGGAGATGATGTAATGTTATTTGAAGTCCTTTGTGATGGGACCTATGTGACCGGCTCCTTTGTGATGGTCCTCCTGGGAACCCCTTACCAACCCCCATGAAGAGCCCTTCTCATCTTAGTGTGTTCTAGTAGCATATCAATCAGTCTCCCTACTCTCAAAGACTAACTACTTCCACAGTCATGGAGAGATCAGCACATGGATTGCTCTCTGGACAGTCTGAGTTTGATGTCTCTGGGAGGCTAATACTTTAGTTGAACACTGATTTCTTTGTATATTTGTTCAGTTTTATTTAGAGAAGAGGCTAAGTACTGCTGGGGCAAGAGCAAGAAAGAGCCAGGCCCCTGCTTGCATGCCATCTCAGCAAAATAAGCCTGGCGGTAACTTTTAATTTTCATTTTTTTAAAATAGAGATGGGGTCTCTCTATGTTGCCCAGGTTGGTCTTAAACTCCTGGCCTCAAGCAGTCCTTCCCCCTTGGCCTCCCAGAGTGCTGAGATGACAGTCATGGGCCACTGTGCCAGGCCCCTCGTGGTAACTTGACTTTCACTCTTGGTAGGTTAGGGAGGAGTGACCATCTGTTTTGTTTTAGGCATGCTCATTAAGGGGTCTCACTCCTCTCTAGGCTTTACAAATTATCTCTTCCAAGGCACAAGTTTCTGTTCTGTTACATTTTTTGTGCCTTGCCTCTTGTATGTTGGTAAATCAGGCAGTGCTGGGTTGGTTGTATGAACATCAGAACCACCTTTGTCAAGTTCTTGCCATCAATTATCATATTCTTATCTTCTCCTTATGCGTTGTGGCAGCCACGAGACTGCGTCTCTCAGACCTCCAACTGCAGAAAGCATAATTAACCTTTGGCCTCAGTGGCTGTACCCTGAAATTCATGACTACTGCGTTTGCTCGGAGGCTACACTTTCCATGGGCTGCTCCCAGCCAATGGCCAAGCACATCAGGGATACAAGGCAGGCTCATTCCTTTGATAGATGATATTGGACACAATGTCTGAAAGAGTCAAAGGCAAGCATGACATGTGCAACATGTGCAATTCTTGTCTCAAGTCAGGTGGTTAACTTCTGAAAAAACAGAGGCACAGAATTTTTGTTGAGATAGGGGAGCACCTGATATCATGCACAGTGTGTGATTTCAGCCATGTAAGGCCATGTTACATATTAGTGTAAACCTGGATCAGGGCAGAAATAAAAAGGTTCTCAGCCACAGGAATCCTGGAAACCAGGCATTTTCACTGCTTCTCTCAAGAAGATGAATTACCCACTTTCTGAGTAAAGAACCACCAATGTACCTATCTAGAGAAGTGTTTCTTCAACTGTTGTTGTTGTTGTTTTTTTCTGAGACAGAGTCTTCCTGTGTCACCCGTGCTGAAGTGCAGTGGTACCATCAGAGCTCACTGCAGCCTTGAACTCGGACTCAAGTGATCCTACAGCCTCAGCTTCCCCAGTAGCTAGGACTAGAGGTGCGTGCTACCACCACACTTGACTAATTAAAAAAATTTTTTTGGGCTGGGTGTGGTGGCTCTTGCCTGTAATCCCAGCACTTTAGGAGGCCGAGGTGGGTGGATCACGAGGTCAAGAGATCAAGACCATCCTGGCCAACATGGTGAAACCCCGTCTCTACTAAAAATACAAAAATTAGCTGGGCATGGTGGTGCGTGCCTGTAGTCCCAGCTACTTGGGAAGCTGAGGCAGAAGAATCGCTTGAACCCAGGAGGTGGAGGTTGCAGTGAGCTGAGATCACGCCATTGCACTCCAGCCTGGTGACAGAGCAAGACTCCATCTCAAAAAAAAAAAAAATTGTAGAGACCAAATCTCACTTTTTTGCCCAGGCTTGTCTCAAACTCCTGGGCTCAAGTGATCCTCCCACCTTGGCCTCCCAGAGTGCTGGGATTACAGGAGTAAGCCACCTAGCCATACCAGAGCAATGTTTTTTCAAACATTAATATGCATACAGATCACCTGGACCTTGTAAAAATGCAGATTCTGATTCAGGAGTTCTAGGATGAGGCCTGAGATTTTGCATTTCTAGCAAGTTCCAGGTAATGCCAATGCTGCTGGACCCCAGACACACTGAGCAGCAGGGATGTAGAGAATCTCAAGAATGCCAGATGTATTTGATTAATTGATGGGATCTTGAGGAGGGTGCCATTCCAGAACCATTAGCATCATGTGATCTCTTTGGCTGAACAGATATGGCTTTCTTAGGATTCTCAGACTCTCTGGCTATTCATGTGACTGAGCACCTACAAGAAACCAGGGACTGTGCTAGGTGCTAGGGTGGGTGTGGGGCATATGGAGAGGAGACAAAGTGGTAAACAAGATACAGTTTTTCCTTCCACGATCTTTTTTCTTTTAAGCTTTTTTAGAGACAGGGTCTCCCTCTGTTTCCCAGGCTGGAGTGCAGTGGCACGATCATGGCTCACTGAAGCCTCGACCTCCTGGGCACAAGCTATCCTCCCATCTCAGCCTCCTGAGTAGCTAGGACTGCAGGTGAGTACCATCACGCCTGGATAATTTTTTAATTTTATTTTTTGTAGAGATAGGGTCTCGCTATGTTTCCCAGACTGATCTCCAACTTCTGGCCTGAAGCGATCCTCCTGCCTCACCCTCCCAAAGTGCTATGATTACAGGCATGAATCACCATGCCTGGCCATGATCTTTCAGTCTGGTCATAGGGGCATGAAAATGAACAAAGCCATGTCAGGAGAGTGTCGTAACAGCCACATGGCCCAGTCTTAGGGGAAGAGTAATGGAGGAAGGATTCCAGAAGGAAGCAACAAGGAAACTGAGACATGAAGTTGGTGTTTGACAGGCAAATTGCATATGTTTTGGGTGTGCCTAAGTGTTTGAAGTATATTCCAGAGGTAGAGATAAGCAGCTGAAGAGGTCCAGAGGAAAGAAAGAGCATGGCACACTTAGGGAACTAGTACAGTTAAGGACTATTGGAATGAAAGGGAAAGAAGATCAGGACTCAGGCCAGAGAGACAAGGTCATGAAGGGCATTATAGTCCATGTTTATGGTTCTAGACGTTATCTAAAGACATTCTAAAGTAAACCATTGAATGAGTGTAACACTTTTAGCTCAAAAAGATCGATGTGACAGAACAAAGATAGTAGCAGTAGGAATGTGGAGAAATTAATGGACTTGAGAAATACTTGTCTTGTTTCTCTGATTTGACCCCAAAGAAGGTACAACTGAGGATTGCTCAGACCAGAAGTCTGTGAGATGCCAGGTCAGAGGAAGATGTCAGGATATAAAAAGCACCATGACTTCTATTGAGAGTGAAGGGCCTGGCAAATCTCTGTCGATTGTTTTCAGTGTTCTAATGAAAGGCCTTAGCCACAGGGATATACACTCCCAGGAACAACAGGTTTGATTCCCAAGTGTATTTGCAAAGGAACTTAGTTCTTCTATCTTTTCATTTACACATCCTCACAGGAGGTATATTTGTCAGGAACCCATGGGTTGGGTTTGGTAGAGCGTCTGACCAGGCCTGCCAGTCAAGACTTGGTGTATTAAGCTGTCCAATATTCCCAAAACTTTAATTACCTCAACCTAAGTATGAGCATATCATCATAATTTTTGCCACCTACCAAACCACACACTCATACAGGCACCCACATGCTATTTCTGTTTGTTATCCTACTCACTAAATAAAGCTCAACTTGTCTGAAGTCAGTCTAATCCCATTCACCCCCAAGCATTTGCCAATATTTACATCCTTTCTGCTGCAAATATTATCATTACTTATCTAATTACTTGGGCTCATACCTCTGAGACATGTTTTTCTCTTCTTTCTCATCTACCCCTCATCCCACCTCCCTGCCATAATTTAATTTATTTAATGTTAGACTACAGAGCTCTTCATATACTGCTTTGCTTTCTCTAATCTCTTCAGTCCATTGTGAATAATAGCATGATGTGCATATCACTATCCTGGTATACTTTGCTTTTATATTATAAATTATCTCTTGGCTAGAAGTTTTTTTTTTTTTTTTTTTGAGATGGAGTTTTGCTCTTGTTGCCCAGGCTGGAGTGCAGTGGTGCAATCTCAACTCACTGCAACCTCTTCCTCCTGGGTTCAAGCAATTCTCCTGCCTCAGCATCCTGAGTAGCTGGGATTACAGGCACCCACCACCACACCTGGCTAACCTTTTTTTTTTTTTTTTTTTTTTGTATTTTTAGTAGAGACGGGGTTTCATCATGTTGGCCAGGCTGGTCTTGAACTCCCGACTTCAGGTGATCCCCTGCCTCAGCCTCCCAAAGTGCTGAGATTACAGACGTGAGCCACGGCACCCAGCCTAGAATTTTATATTTTATATAAATCTGTCTGGTTTGAAGACAGTACTATAAGCAAATCAATTCTATTTAATCAAGGGTTGGTAGAGATGGACTTAGTAGCTGTGTAACCTTAGGCAAGTTATTTGACATGTCTGTGTCTCCATTTCTTCATGTATAAAATGGGGACAATAATAGTACCTAATTCACAGGGTGTTATGAGGATTGAAAGAGTTAATATTTGTAAGACAGTTGGAACAGCACCAGAAACTTGGTAAGCTCTGAAATACTTGGAATCTTGTAGAAGTCAATGAGGAAATGAGTTTATCAAGAAAGAAAGAACATGGTTGAAGACGGGACTTTGAGTCTCACAATAAGGAGTGGCTTTGGTGGTGTTTGGCTGGGTTTGTTAGCTGAGGATAGTGAATGAATGTTATATCTAGGTGAATCTAATAATGGAAATGATGATTCTGTTGACCAGAAACCTGAGCTTAAATCTATTGATAGAATGTTTGAACTGTTTGACTTACTATTGTTTTAGATTCAAAACATTGGTTTTCGTAGGCATTTCAGTTCAATGCAATGTCAATTAATTAGGTCTGAAGTAAAACAGTTATCATGAGAGGTTTATATTACCATGCCTTGCATTTGAGAAAGTCAAAATTTTCAAAATATGGTTAGTTCCAAAGTATATTTTTGATAAACCAGCTTGAATACTGCATTGTGGATAACAAGGTTAAATAAAGGTTCTAATAAGACAAACAGTGACAATTTAAATAAATCAGATGTTTTTGTCGAAGATTACTCTGTGATTTTCTCCAATTATTCATGACATTTCACCCATTCATATTGTGATCTGCTTTAATAGTGGAAGAAAAAAAAAAACCTTGTCTCCTTGTTTATTCTTTGTTCTCAAGGAGATAAGCTGTTTATAAAGACACGTTATTTGTTATTTAAATCACTTTTACTGAAGTTGTTTATTTCCTTGTTTCAGTTTCTAAAAATATTGCAACAATTGTAATGCTTCTTAGAGATGTCTATTCAATTCAGAGTGATTTGTACTGAAATTCTTTGCTAAATGGGCACAGGTGCTGATGTGTATAACATGCTAGTGAGTCAAAACTAATAAGTGCTAAAAAAAAAAAAGATAATGAGGATATACTTGTGTCAACTTTAAAAATCTGTGATTAAAAACATTTTAGACCTAAAGTCTTAGATATTTGTAACGGTCTATGGCTATACATGCTATTTAATAAGTATTTAGTAATAGTAATAATAATAATAATGAAAACAATAAATTAGGTATAACACCAAAACCATAAGCAGAGAAACTGCATAAATACAGAAATCTATTTCCTAGAAAATGCCCTTTAATCACTTTGCGGACTTTGAAGATCATAATTATTATATAAAAGTAATTACATTAAAAGATAATTTACCTGGTAGTAAAGTATCAAATTAAAGCTGAAAAACTATACTTGTAAACAGAATTATATGTTTTAAAATATTGTTAAACAGCAAACATGTGAAATTATATCTCCTGCTTCTCTTTTTGCTATACATAAAATTACCTCTAGAAAAAATTTTGGTGATTTGGTACTATAAAGCTACATGGTAGTAAAGTATACAGCTACATTACATGTCTTGCATATCAACCTAAACTATGACTTATCCTAGGTAATCAACAAGATTGATGTGTGAAATAAAGCCAAGCAGATTTGATATTTTAAGGGACAGCTGATTATTTCTAAGAACTAAAGGTTGAAAATCCAGCTGGGTTCATTTGGCTTAAAAAAATGAAGTCTGGTAACATAATTTATAGTATGTATTCCTGCTGAGTAAGCCCTGGATACTGCAAGCTCCTATGTGTGGATGCACATCTCTCCCTTTGAAATTGATGAGAATTGCTTGGGCTAAGTGAGAGGCATGCTGGGAAAATTGGGCCCTTACAATTGGTGTGTATAGACATTAGAGGTTTCATGACACTTTCCTCATCTGGTCCCTCAGTTTTCTCCAGTTCTGGTTTTGGCAGAAGACACTCAGCTTTGGAAGGAATACTCCTTGAATTAGATATGTCCAGACTAAAAATTATTCAGGTTTTATCACCTAGAGAGTATTACTTGAGAATTTCTTCATTATCAGTAAAGTTGGGTAAATAAAACTTGACTTAAATCTTATCCAAGTAATCTCAAGATGTCCATTTGAAAAACAAAACAAAAACCAGCTGATTTTTTGAAGTCTAGGCCAAATCACGGCTAATTTTGAGTGTAGTCACCTGGAGCAAGTACTATACTTATAAACAAATGAATTCATATAGTTTTATCATGGCATCTTTGAGTTTTGAAGATTGGCTACATTTTAGGCCAACTTCAGTTTCTCTGAATAAGTGGTCTATAGAACTGAAAAACACTCAATTTGTTTGCCTGGTTGCATCTCATTAAATCCAACTAACCAATCAACAAAACTAGATTGGTCATGACTATCAATGAACAGCAATCAAAGTATTATGTGGCATGGTCTACTTTTTGTCTATCTGTTGATCTGGTTTAAGGGTTATTTCCATTACCATTCAGTTAACTTCAAGAAGGTATAGTAGCTGTATTATATTGGACAAGTCACTTACTGTATCTCTCAGAATCATGGAGTTTTTTTGTTTGTTTGTTTGTTTTAATTGAGACAGGGTCTCACCCTGTTGCTCAACCTGGAATGGAGTGGCTCAAAAACAGCTCACTACAGCCTTGACCTCCCAGGCTCAGGCAATCTTCCCACCTCAGCCTCCTGAGTAGCTGGGACTACAGGTGGATGTCATCATACTTGGCTACTTTTTAAAAGCATTTTTTGTAGAGATGGGGTCTTGCTATGTTGCCTAGGCTGATCTTGAATTCCTGGCCTCAGCAATCCTCTAGCTCAGCCTCCCAAAGTGGTAGGGTTACAGGCATGAGCCACAATGTGCCCTGCCCCCTTGAGGATCTTAAAATAAATGTATTCATTAAGTCTGAATATCAGTAGTAGTATGAAGTACATAATGTACATGTAGTGATGGATACTAAATACATATTGCAGTATTAAACCTGGAACATTCTTTTTTTTTTTTTTTTTTTGAAACAGAGTCTCGCTCTGTCACCCAGGCTGGAGTGCAATGGCACGATCTCGGCTCAAGCAATTCTCCTGCCTCAGCCTCCTGAGTAGCTGGGATTACAGGCACGGGCCACCACGCCCAGCTAAGTTTTGTATTTTTAGTAGAGATGGGGTTTCACTATGTTGGTCAGACTGGTCTTGAACTCCTGACCTCAAATGATCCACCTGCCTCAGCCTCCCAAAGTGCTGGGATTGCAGTCATGAGCCACTGCACCTGGCCTAAAGCTGGAATATTTCTTAAAGTTGCCTTGAAAATATTAAAAGTCAATTGATAGTTTGGGTAATTATTTTTATTAAAATTTTCTTTCCTTTTTTTTTGAGGTGGAGTCTCACTCTGTCACCCAGGCTGGAGTGCAATGGCGTGATCTTGGCTCACTGCAACCTCCGCTTACCGGGTTGAAGCAATTCTCATGCCCCAGGCTCCCTAGTGGCAGGGATTACAGGCAGCGGCCATCATGCCCGGCTAATTTTTTTTGTAAATGTAGAGACGGGGTTTCACCATGTTGGCCAGGCTGGTCTTGAGCTCCTGACCTCAGGTGATCCATCCATGTCAGCTTCCAAAGTGCTAGGATTACAGGCATGAGCCATTGTGCCTAGCCAAATTTTTTTTTTTTTCTAATTTAAAAAATATCTTGAACCTGGCCTCAAATGATTCTCCCACCTCAGCCTCCCAAAGCGCTGGGATTATAGGCGTGAGCTACCGCACTGACTTTTCAAATATTAGTAAAAACCATCAGAACATGCATAGGAAATAAAGGGGGGGGGTGTCCAGTGGGTGGATGGGATTAGTTTACCAGTTTTTCTAGAATAATATATACAAAGGTGCATGTAAACAAATAAGATGCTTGGTAAATCACTCATGATATGTTGCTTTCTGAGTATAAATTATTTGAGTGATCTGAGAGGATGGTAAGGTAGGCAGAGCCACCGTGCCTGGCCTGGTCTCACTTTGTCGCCCTGGCTGGAGTGCAGTAGCACAGTCTTGGCTCACTGCAGCCTTGACCTCTGGGGCTCAAGCAATTCTCCCTCCCACATAAGCCTCCCAAGTGGCTGGAACTACAGGTGCGCACCACATGCCTGGCTAATTTTTATATTTTTTGTAGAGACGGAGTTTGCCTTGTTGTCTAGACTGGTCTCAAACTCCTGGGCTCAAGCAGTCTTCCCACTTCCAGGCCAGGCGTGGTGGCTCACATCTGTAATCCCAGCACTTTGGAAGGCCGAGGCAGGCGGATCACAAGGTCAGGAGATCGAGACCATCCTGGCTAACACTGTGAAACCCCGTCTCTACTAAAAATACAAAAAATTAGCCAGTGAGCTGAGATTGTACCACTGCACTCCAGCCTGGGTGACAGAGCGGGACTCCGTCTCACAAAAAAAAAAAAGAAAAAAGAAAAAAGAAAAAAGAGTATGAGGAAATGGTGAAATGGTATTTTGGCTGCTTCATGCCAATGGCCTATTCCATCTGCAGTCTGTCTCTGTCAATAGCCCAATGGCATCCTCTAAAATGGCAACCTCATGAACCTGGAAATGGAAAATCCCAATCACCCATATTTATTATGGATTACCATCTCATTTATTTAGATCCTACTTGGAAAATATTTTTCTTTTGCCCTTAATGAGTTTCATGAATTTGCTACTTGATGTTCTGTAGCACTTTCTTCTACTTAAAAATTTCTGCTGGGCACAGTGGCTCACACCTGTAATCCCAGGACTTTGGGAGGTTGAAGCAGGCTGATTGCTTGAGTCCAGAGTTTGAGACCAGCCTGGGCAACATGGTGAAAGCCCATCCCTACAAAAAAATTAGGTGAGTGCATGGGGCATGCCTGCAGTTTCAGCTACTCAGGAGGCTGAGGTGGGAGGATTTTTTGAGCCCAGGAGGCAGAGGTTGCAGTGAGCTGAGATCACGCCACCGCACTCCAGCCTGGGCAAGAGTGAGACTCTGCCTCAAAAAAATTTTTTTTCCACTGTTTTCAAGCTTAGAGTGCGTTCCTTATTTCTACAATTCTTGGATATCATGAATCTATGTTGTCCTAGGCATATCCTTATTTTATTTTATTAAAAAAAATGTTGGCCAGGCAAGGTGGCTCATACCTGTAATCCCAGCACCTTGGGAGGCCAAGGCAGGTGGATCGCTTGAGCCCAGGAGTTTGAGACTAGCCTGGGCAACATGGCAAAATCCTCTCTAATAATACCAAAACAATTAGCCGGGCATGATGGTGTGCACCTATAGTCCCAGCTACTAGGGAGGCTGGGGTGGGAGGATCACCTGAGCCTGGAAGGCAGAGGCTGCAGTGAGCCGAGATCATGCCACTGTACTCCAGCCTGGGTGACAGTGAAACCCTGTCTCAATCAATCAATCAATCAATCAATAGATAGAGATGGGGTCTCGCTGTGTTTCTCAGGCTGGCTGGCCTCAAGTGATGCTCCCACCTTGGCCTCCCAATGTGCTGGAATTATAGGCATGAGCCATGGTGCTGGGCCTGTTCCTGATTTTAGGCTTTGACATTATTTTTCTCAATTTCTATTTACAATCATTTCTGATTAACAGTTTGTGTATGCTGTATATATTATCTCATTTAATTCTCACAAAACCTGTGAGGTAGCCAACACAGAAACCACCCTAATTTTATAGATAAGAAAAACAGGCTGGGCGTGGTGGCTCAAGCCTGTATCCTCAGTATATTGGGAAGCTGAGGTGGGAGGAACACTTAAGGGGCCTGGGGAATATAGGGAGACCCTGTCTCTACAAAAAATGTAAAAATTTTTGCCAGGCATGGTGGCACATGCCTGTGGTCCTAGCTACTCGGGACACTGAGGTGGGAGGATTGCCTTCTTAAGCCAGAGAGGTCAAGACTGCAGTGAGCCGAGATCTCACCACTGCACTCCAGTCTGGGTGGCAGAGAAAGACCCTGTCTCAAAAAAAAAAAAAAAAAAAAGAAAAAAGAAAAACAAAAGAAAAACAGAGAGAGCTTGAATTAGTGACAAAATCAGAGCTCAAATATATCTCCTGACTCAGTATGTTTTGTATTGACCACTTTCTTTCTTATTTCCTCATTTCTTTCATTGTATTTGTCCTTCTCTAGACTATTTTAGTTTGGTTTTATCCTTAATTTTAGATGCCAGAGCTACTTGCCATTTTCTCTAGGAAGATTTTTTAAACAAGGACAGGAAAATACCTCGTAATTTTATGACTTATTTCAAATAGTTTTCCTGACAATGTTAAAAATTTTTTTCAGGCTAATTATTTTGTTTGTTTTAGGAATTGCAGGAACAGCAGGATTAATGTTTTAATAAAATGGTTTACAATGGCTACTTAGTCTTCTGGTCATTCTCTTGACTACATCAATTACAACATAATTGAATACATCAATTACAATCTAAGTTATTAAGTTAATCTAAGTTATTTCCCTCTAAATTAGCTTACATTTGTACAAAATAAAGTTAATTTCCTATGTTTCTACTTGCACAACCATGTGAAAATTTCCTGTAGGTCTTCTTTGGCATCAAATTATCCATGAGTCGGCCGGGCGCGGTGGCTCACGCTTGTAATCCCAGCACTTTGGGGGGCCGAGGCGGGCGGATCACGAGGTCAGGAGATCGAGACCACGGTGAAACCCCGTCTCTACTGAAAATACAAAAAATTAGCCGGGCGTGGTGGCAGGCGCCTGTAGTCCCAGCTACTCGGAGAGGCTGAGACAGGAGAATGGCGTGAACCCGGGAAGCGGAGCTTGCAGTGAGCCGAGATTGCGCCACTGCACTCCAGCCTGGGTGACAGAGCAAGACTCCGTCTCAAAAAAAAAAAACAAAAAAAAACAAAAAAAACCAAATTATCCATGAGTGCTTATATTACCTCCATAATTATTAAGCTGTTGGAATTTCTAATAAAGGATAATTTCATTGGCCAAGGCAAGTGATTTTTTGAAGCAAACATAATGAAATCTAAATACTCTCTGAAAGTCTTTTGAGTGTGATAAATACATATGCAGGTCAAGGGAGAAACAATCAGATTTTTCAAAAGGTCTTTCACAAAGTGTCACACCAAAAATTAGAAACAAAATAAAAAAAAAAATCACCATAGTATGGAAGAACAGTTTGTCATGTCAGGCAATGGAATTACAGATAGAAGATAAACAGTACGTGTAAATTGGCTTATTTTGACAGGTACAATCAAAATAATTTTTTCCATAAATGATTTGACCAAGTTGGTAGAGACGTCTCTAAATTATGATGCCATGCTACACTTTCTCTTTCTTGTTTCTTTGGAATCCCTCTTCTAGTGTGGACCAACTGTCTGACTTCCTTGAATTCTTCTTAGTGTAGTCTTTTCATTTGTTTTCACACAACTGAACTTTCTCCTTCCTATACTCCAGACTTTCTTGCCTGCCTGACTTCACTCTATTCCCTGTTCTTGGAAGGTCTTTATCTCTTAAAAGTTAAGCTTGTAGTGCTTGCTTTGGCAGCACATATACTAAAATTGGAATGATAGAGATTAGCATGATCTCTGCGCAAGGATGACACACAAATTCGTGAAATATTCCATGTTTTTAAAAATTAAAAAAAAAAGCTTTAAAGCTTAGGATGGTGGTTGCACCTGTAGTCCCAGCTACTGGGGAGGCTGAAGCAGGAGGATCATGTAAGTTCAGGTGTTCAAGGCTACTATGCACAATGATGGGAGTCTGTGAATAGCCACAGCACTTGGGCCTGGGCAACATAGTGAGGCCACCTCTCTTAAAAAAAAAAAAAAAAGTTGAGCTTTTAGAAGGCCTTTTTGATTTACCAGCTAAACTGCTCTCTCATTGATTCCACAACACAGAATTATCTTTATTTTTAAAAAAATTTATTTTAAAAATCTTTTTATTTTGTTCCTTCCCCTTTTCCCCTTCCCCTCCCCTCCCCTCCTCCTTCCCCTCCCCTCCCCCTCCTCTCCTCTCCCCTCCCCCTCCCCTCCCCCTTTCCCTCCCCTCCCCTCACCCCTTTCCCTCCCTTCCTCCCTCTCCTCCCCCTTCCCCTCCCTTCCCCCTCTCCTCCCCCTTCCCCCCTCCTCCCTTCCCCTCCCCCTTCCCCTCCTCCTTCCCTTCCCCTCCCCCCGTCCCGTTCCCCTCCCCCTTCCTCACCTCCTTCCCTTCCCCTCCCCCTCCCCCTTCCTCACCTCCTTCCCTTCCCCTCCCCCTTTCCCTCCCCTCCTCCTGCCCCTTTTCTCCTCTCCCCCTCCCCTCCCCCTCCCCTCCTCCTTCCCCTTCCCCTCCCTTCCCCTCCTCTTCTCTTTTTATTTTTTTCTTTTTTTGAGACAGAGTCTTGCTCAGCCACCCAGGCTGGAGTGCAGTGGCACGATCTCGACTCACTGCAGCCACCCTCTCCCGGATTCAAGCGATTCTCCCTGCCTCCGCCTCCCAAGTAGTTGGGATTACAGGCACCCGCCATCATGCCGGCTAATTTTTATATTTTAGTAGAGATGGAGTTTCACCATGTTGGCCAGGCTGGTCTTGAACTCCTGACCTCAGGTGATATGCCTGCTTCAGCCTCCTAACATGCTAGGATTACAGGTGTGAGCCACCGCGCTGGGCCTTCTCCTTTCTTTTTTTTTTTTTTTTTTTTTTTTTTGAGACAGGGACTCACTCTGTCTCCCAGGCAGGAGTGCAGTGGCACAATCCCAGCTCACTGCAGCCTCCACCTCCTGGCCGCAACCCCACCTCGGCCTCCCTAGTAACTAGGACTACAGGGCACAGGCCACCATGCCCAGTTAATTTTTGTATTTTTTGCAGAGACAGGATCTCGCTATGTTACCCAGACTGGTCTCAAACTCCTGGGCTCAAGCGATTCTCCTGCCTGGGCCTTCCAGGCATGAGCCACCTAGCCCGGCCTGTATTATCTTTTCTGGAATTCATCTCGCTTACTGGATTGCCAGCCTCTTCTGGACAGCAATTTGTACTCCTAATTCGCTTATTATAGTATGTCAAAGCATTTTTTGTTTAATCAAATTAGGGCTGATCAATGAGAAGTTACCCTTCGGATACACTGTCCCATGACTTCTCCGTCCACCAACAGTCCTTCTTAGGCCCTTGGCTTTCCCATGCCGCTTATACATTCTTTCAAAGCATATGAGTGCGTACCATTTATATTATTCAAATACGAAAAGGGAAAGTGGTAGGCGCACATTTCAGGTACTCGTCAAAGATGAGTTGGACGCTGGAAGTAAAATAAAAAATGGGCCTACCATTTAGGGAGGTGTGACGAAGTGACATCACTCTTCTGTTAAAACCCGAGGGCCCATTGGGTCACCTCCATTTTATTCAGGTTTCGGAATCTCGGTCATGTGAACTAACTTAAAAGGCTCAAGAGTGGTTACCTGCCTACCCGTCAAAATCACTTCCCAATTCCTTGAAAACTTCGGGTTCCTCGGCCGGCCACCAGCGCCTGGCGGAGAATTGCCCTCCCACCCACTGCGCAGACTGGAGCTGCCCGTTCCGTTCCGCCCCGCCCCACTGCATGCTGGGAGTCGTAGTCCCGGCTGGCAGCGTCCGGAAGGACGAGAGGGCACGGGAGCCCGCCCTTGTGGCTACTGGGGGTCACGTTCCCTGACTGATCCCTTGGTTCTCTCGGGTGGAGACTTCAGCGTGCACGGCGGGATTTGACTTTGCCACCGTCTCTCTTCTGGGTTTCAATAAAGTTTTCCTCTTCCTCTCCTCGTACGGAGTTCAAGATGGCGGCCTCCTGGTCGCTCTTGGTTACCCTGCGCCCCTTAGCACAGAGCCCGCTGAGAGGGAGATGTGTTGGGTGCGGGGCCTGGGCCGCCGCTCTCGCTCCTCTGGCCACCGCCCCTGGGAAGCCCCTTTGGAAAGGTCAGTGACTGTGCCATGAGTAGTCCGAGCCGACTGCATATGACTGGAGAAGCCTCTGGGGTTACCCTGCCTGTCCCATCTACCCCAGGTGTCTCCTGCTTTCACGAAGCTGAGGGCTCTTCGAGAGGAGTTTCCATTTCTCTTGACCTTTTATACTGTCTGTGAATGAGCCCTAAGCACTGAGGGAAATGACCCTGAGTGACTTTCATTTTGAGGGTCAGAGGTCGACTCAGAGTTTGTTCCCTCCGGGACGTTTAGAGAGCTGAGCCTAGTGGGAGTGCCTGGCTTGAAGTAATGGAGGTGTAGGGTTGGGATCTGGGGACCCCTACTCTCTGCGTTTTCCAAGCTCTCGGGGCTGGTGACTGACGGGCACTGGAGGAAGAGCCGCGCCTGGGACCTCTGCAGGCCCTGATATCTATCGTGATTCTAGGAAGGAAGGTCCACACACATTCTCAGATTGAGGAATCGATTCTTGGTATTCTTTTCAAGTCACTAGAAGCTTCAGTGGAATTATTTTGTCACCGGGCTTTCTTTCTCCCTGGCTTCCTTCATTGAGTTATATGTTCATGAATGAATGAATGAATGTATATTCTGAGTAACCAAGTCAAGAGTGCCAGTTTTACTGCTCTATTTATACATTCGCACTAAACTGCACGTTTTTCAAAGGCAAGGACATTGTGTCATTGTTTCCTAAGCACTTAGCGCAATGATTGGTACTTGATGTGCAAATATGATTTTTGAATGAATGAATGAAATTATTCTTATTGTCTCCCTCATCCACATACTCGTTTTCCTTTCTCAAATCCAAGCAACCCCTGTAATATACCTTAATAGATTGATAGACCTTAATAAAGTATATACCTTAATAAATAGATTCTTATTTATTAATTTAGCTAAAAATATGACAGTTTTTGATCCTTATCATCAATGCAGTTGAAATTAATACTAGAACTTTGATTAGGTCACCTTACGTTTTTCTCCAAAGATTAGCATAATGCACTTAGTATAATGGAATAGGCTCCACACACTACCTAGGGGGTAGCCCTGATCTGCTGGAGTAGTCGTTAAAAGTAAATAAATAAATAAAGATATAATGGAATCTTCTGGTAGTGTAAGCTGTGGATTATAATATAAATTTTATTTTTCATTTTTGGTAGTCAATAAAAGCAAATGCTATAAATTTCAACAGGTGCAAGAAAGAATATGGCAAAATGTAAGGCTTTTTTCTGTCCATATCCCTTAGCTGCTTAGTTTTTCTCCTCAGAGGCAATCTGTGATACTAGTTTCTTATGTATTCTTCCAGATACATTCTGTGTATGTACAAGCATATACATATATAGATAACCGTATTAAAAAAAAGAAGTAGTAACATGCTGTACACATTGTTTTGTGTTTACAGCAGTTAATTCTGTTAATTGTTAATTTCTTTTAAATTTAGTAGCTCGGAGATCATCCCATATCAATACCATATCAATTTCATATGAATAGAACTGCCTCGTGTTTTAAGTTTTAAAAATAGTATTCCATTCTATGTATATACCATGATTTATGAACATTAAAGATTTAAGGAGCGTCATTATAACATATAAAATTCACTGAATGCTTATTCTGTGTCATACAATATACTAAGTACTTTCTACATACATTATCTTATTATTCCTCATTATCCTCATTTTGGAGATCATGAATCCAAGGTTGCTGAAGATATATGGCTAGTAAGTGTCAGAACTTCTGGATTCAAGTAAAGGCTGTGCTATTAATCTATACTCATACTTTCTCCAATACACAAAATTTAGCCAATTCTGGGTGTGAAGATTTGATGAAAATGCAGTTAGGTTAGAGGTCCATTTAATTGTATCTAAAGATGCTCCCTTCCCCTCTTTATTTTTAGTTTGTTTATTTATTTATTTTTTTGAGATGGAGCCTTGCTCTGTCTCCCAGACTGGAGTGCAATGGCATGATCTCGGCTCACTGCAATCTCCACCTCCCGGGTTCAAGCAATTCTCCCTGCCTCAGCCTCCCTAGTAGCTGAGATCACAGGTGCCCACCACCATGCCTGGCTAGTTTTTGTATTTTTAGTAGAGATGGGGTTTCACCATGTTGGGCAGGCTGGTCTCAAACTCCTGACCTCAGGTGATCCGGAGCCTGGGCCCTGCAAAATGCTGGGATTACAGGCGTGAGCCACGGTGCCCTGCCCCCATCTTTAAATAAAAGGAAAATTTTAGTTGAAATTTTGTTCAGTATTCAGAGTCTGATTTACAAATGGATTTTCTATCCCTTTCCTGTTTTTTTGGGGGGGGTACATTTCTATTTTATCTTCGTTTTTCATCTTTTGAAGTCTACTATTTAGTACAGTGTAATGTGGCTGGGTGTGGTGGCTCACACCTGTAATCCCAGCACTTTGGAAGCCTGAGGGGGGAAGATCACTTGAGCTCAGGAGTTTGAGACCAGCGTGGGCAACATGGCAAAACCCCCTCTCTATAAAAAATACAAAACTTAGCGGGGTGTGATGGTGCACACCTGTAGTCCCAGCTACTTGGGAGGCTGAGGTGGGAGGATCACTTGAGCCCAGGAAGTCAAGGCTGCAGTGAGCTGAGAGAGATGGCATCACTGCATTCCAGGCTGGGTGACAGAGTGAGACCCTGTCTCAAAAAAAAAAAAAAAAAAAAAAGGAAAAGTGAATGAAACTGAGTTCTAGCCCTTGAATAGCCCATAGCCTTGAGGGGCAGATGGAATTATGGTAGCCAGCATTTGATGAGCCCCTTCTGTGTTCTAGGCACTTTGCTAGCAGTTTCTGTTTCATAATTTAATCTTCATAAAACCCTATAAAAATTGTTGTCTTTATTGTATAGATGAATAAACAAGGATGGTCACCCAACTTGGATTTTAAACCTAGGCGTTTTTGCTTCGGAGTCACAAACTTAACTGCTATTTGTACTAGCTCTTTAATGTAACAGTGAACATTAATAACATATTGTACCATGATCTAAGCCTGTTTGAGGTGTTATAAGACTACAGAGGAGGAAGCAGCTCTGCTTGGAGAGGGGAAGAATTTTTTTTTTTTTTTTTGAGACAGAGTCTTGCTCTGTCGCCCAGGCTGTAGTGCAATGGTGTGATCTCTGCTCACTGCAACCTCTGCCTCCTGGGTTCAAGCAATTTTCCTGCCTCAGCCTCCTGAGTAGCTGGAATTACAGGCGCTTGCCACCACACCCACCTAATTTTCGTATTTTTAGTAGAGAGGGGGTTTCAACATGTTGATGAGGCTGGTCTTGAACTCCTGACCTCAGGTGATCCACCCATCTCGGCCTCCCAAAGTGTTGGTATTACAGGTGTGAGCCACTGTGCCTGGCCAGATTTTTTATTTTTAGCAAAAGTGTGGATGTGAGCTGTACATGGCCCTTATTGGTTAATGGTCTCTGAGAGAGCAACTAGAGATGAAGCTGTAAAGGTGGGCTGATCTGGTTGAGAAGAGTCTCTTACAGTATGTTAAGATATCTAAGCTCAGTGGGACACTAGTGGAAGTTTCTCAGGAATAGAAGTGATCAGATCTGTTTTAGCATGATTGTTCTTGTGGCCACCTGAAAAACAAATCAGAAATGGCTGGATGGGAGAATACCGGAAGCTGGGTAATTATTTAGGTGGAAGTTGAAGTAGATAGAGTGTTAGGGAGTGGTTTAGGGGCTGAATTACTGCTGTGGTGAAGGAGAGCAGGGCAGCTGAGGGAGGGAATTCAGAGACACTTCTTTGACAGAATTAACATACTTGGCCAGGCACAGTGGCTCATGCCTGTAATCCCAGCACTTTGGGAGGCTGAGGCTGGCGGATCACCTGAGGTCAGGAGTTTGAGACCAGCCTGGCCAACATGGTGAAACCTCGCTCTACTGAAAATACAAAAATTAGCTGGGCATGGTGGTACATGCCTGTAATCCCAGCTACTTGGGAGGCTGAGGCAGGAGAATCACTTGAACCCAGGAGGTGGAGGTTGCAGTGAGCCAAGATCACACCACTGCGCTCCAGCCTGGAGGACAGAGCAAGACTCCATCTCAAAAAAGAAAAAAAAAAAAAAAATTAACATACTTGGACATACTTGGAGGAGACAATGAAAGGGAGGAGTGAAGGTAAATTTAGATTTCCTATTGCAGGTGAAATAATGACATAATAAGTAAAAAATAAAACAATAAAAAAGCAATTTAGGTTTCTGAGTTTGGGCAATTTAATCAAAAGAAACAAAACAAAAATGAAACAAAATGGTAGGGCCAAAGGATTTTAGAGGGAGATTCAATTTGGCTCTCGACTCACTTCAACCTCTGCCTCCCAGGTTCAATTTGTTGTTAAATTTGAGGCATTTATTATAGTTCTAGGTAAATAAGTCTAGTTAGTTGTAGGACATTTGGGGATCTGAGACTAAGAAAGAAAATATGAAGCATTGAGAGCTATGAGAGTAGAAGAATGAGCCTGGGAATATATGTGTAGGGTGAAAAGAGCCTGTGGCTTGTGCCTGAAATCCCAGCTACTCATGAGGCCAAAGCAGGAGGACTGCTTGAGGCCAGGAGTTTGAGACAAGCCTGGGCAACATAATGAGACCCTGTCTCTAAAAAAAGAAGAGAAAAGAAAAGAAAAAGCAAAAGCTGAGGGCTAGTGCTTGAGGAAACTTGACATTTTGTGAGCAGAAGAAGGGGGCCTCATAGAGTGGTCTTAGGAGACTAGGAGAGAAGCCAGGGAGGGAAATGTTTATAGGTTTTCTAAAACCTAAAAATTAGCATATCCGAAATTCCATTTTCTTTAAGCTAGCCTTAGAAATTAAATGTATTTCATAGAAGCAAGGTAATATGAGGATCACATCTTGTGATTTCTTTTTATTATGCTGACAATATCACAATATTATATTTTTAGGTGCCTCTATTAAATGATGATTCATATTTAACTCCACAATCTCTTTAGTATACATACATAGGAGTTTATTCCCTATTAGGGTTTTTTTGTTTTTTTTTTTTGAGATGGAGTTTCGCTCTTGTCGCCCAGGCGGGAGTGCAATGGTGCAATCTTGGCTCACTGCAACCTCTGCCTCCTGGGTTCAAGCTATTCTCCTGTCTCAGCTTCCTAAGTAGCTGAGACTACAGGCATGTGCCACCACTGCCCAGCTAATTTTTTTGTATTTTTAGTAGAGACGGGGTTTCGCCATGTTGGCCAGGCTAGTCTGGAACTCCTGACCTCAGGTGATCTACCCAACTTGGTCCCCGCAAAATGCAGGGATTACAGGTGTGAGCCACCAGGCCTGTCCCCTGATTAGGTATTAATGTGAGTAGAACTAACCCTCCTCAGCCATATGAATTGGTATAGTTTATTATTTATTTATTTATTTATACATATTTTGTTTCTCTTTTACTTTTACATGTTACTTGCCAAGGTACAATTTATAAGTAGTACATATTACTAGTTAAGAAAATAGTCTTTGGACTTACTTTCTGTTTCCCTTAATACTCACTGGTTATAGCATTTGAACTTACTTTTTTTTTTTTTTTTGAGACGAAGTCTCGCTCCGTGGCCCAGGCTGGAGTGCAGTGGCGCAATCTCGGCTCACTGCAAGCTCCGCCTCCCGGGTTCACGCCATTTTCCTGCCTCAGCCTCTCCGAGTAGCCGGGACTACAGGCGCCCGCCACCACGCCCGGCTAATTTTTTTTGTATTTTTAGCAGAGACGGGGTTTCACCGTGGTCTCGATCTCCTGACCTCATGATCCGCCCGCCTCGGCCTTCCAAAGTGCTGGGATTACAAGCGTGAGCCATCGCGCCCGGCCTTTTTTTTTTTTTTTTGGAGACGGAATATCACTCTGTCATCCAGGCTGGATGACAGTGGAGCGATCTCGGCTCACTGCAACCTCCGCCTCCCAGGTTCAAGCGATTTTCCTGCCTCAGCCTCCTGAGCAGCTGGAACTACAGGCGCACGCCATCACGCCTGGCTAATTTTTTGTATTTTTAGTAGAAATGGGGTTTCACCGTGTTAGCCAGGATGGTCTCGATCTCCTGACCTTGTGATCCACCCACCTTGGCCTCCCAAAGTGCTGGGATTATAGGCATGAGCCACTGCGCCCGGCCTGAACTTACTTTTTGTTATCCAATTAGATGAATATCTTTATGTGAACTTATTTCATGTTTCTTGGATTTTTGTTAATATTTATTATATTAGAAAAGAATGTCATGCCTATCCCTGAGACTGATTATCTTTATGATAATGGAGGATTTTGTGGTGCTGGTGGGAGTATAGCAGTAAGGCCAACCAGAGGTCACTCTCATCACCATCTTGGTTTTGCCTGGCTTCTTTACTGCAAGTTGTTTTATCAGCAAGATCTTTATGACCTGTATCTTGTGCCAACCTCGTATCTCATCCTGTGACTAATAATGCCTTAGCCTCCTGGGAATGCAGCCCACCAAGTCTCAGACTTATTTTACCCAGCCCTTATTCAAAATGGAGTTGCTCGAGTTCAAATGCCTCTGACATTTCCCCCCACTCCCTTTTACAAGGGAACCCTTAATAAAGGTTGAAGAGAAACAAAGATCCATCTTCTGCAACTTCTTCAGGCTGAATAGGGGCAATGCTATTCCTGCCTAACTATTAGGGTCTCTGGTATTCAGGGTAGAGAGGAGCTCAGTCAGAAAGCGTGGGTATGGCAAGGGCCTTTCATAACTCTTGAGTTCTGACAAAAGGTGATATCTGGAAGATGAATAACTGTTCAGTTTAAGAGCACATTGAGTAAGCTTATCCTGCATTCCTTCACAAAGAGTACAATAGCAATATATTCCACAAAAGTAAGGTAAAATAAATAAAATTATTCCAAGTAAATGAACTTAGAAGGCTTTCCATGAACTGGGCAACTGTTGGAACCAAGCTCATGTGGGGTTGCTAGCTGATTCCAATATGTGCCCAGGATTAGAATATTGATCCAGATTTTTACATGATCTATTCCTCTTGTTTCTTCTGAGTAGCAACCAAAGATCACTGATTGATTTACAAGAATAAGCAGAGTCAGTTTAAATTGCAGAAAAACCTTAAAAACAACTGATGAGACTAGATTTTTTTTTTTTTTGAGACAGAATCTCGTTCTGTTGCCCAGGCTGGAGTGCAGTTGGCATGATTTCAGCTCACTGCAACCTCCATCTCCCGGGTTCAAGTGACTCTCCCACCTCAGCCTCCTGAGTAGCTGAGATTTTAGGTGCCCACCACCATGCCCTACTAATTTTTGTATTTTTAATAGAGACGGGGTTTCACCATGTTGGCCAGGATGGTCTCGAACTCTTGCAGGTGATCTGCCTGCCTTGGCCTCCCAAAGTGCTGGGATTACAGGCATGAGCCATCATTGCTCCCAGCCCGAGAGTAGAATTTAATAGCAGGTATACCACAGTTCTTGAAACATAATTTTTCTCTCCAGTCTCCCATTTTTACTAAAGACAAATCACGGTAAGACGGATTTGCTTTATTGTACTTGGCCTGATATTTGTATAAAGTGCAGGAAAAATAATTATTTTTCACATAGGCTTTTAAAATTGACTTTGATGGAACTCTGTTCCATAGAAGGAATCTCAGATAAGACTTTTTTTTTTTTTAAAGCTGAGCCCAGCCATGGGTTTGTACTCTCAAATACCTATGAGTTGAGTAAATACCTCTTCTCTTGAGGTTCCAAGATAACTTGGGGCTCCTGGGCCTGTACTTTACTTACTTACTTACTATAGGTCAGGAACCCTGGGCAGGGACTGTGTGGGCAAGATACGAGGCCAGTTTCCAAAGGAGCTTTTATTGGCTCTATAAGTCAAGTTTGATTCCTTAAAGGAAAGCACACCACTCCAGTCCAAACCTTGGTAAAATAACCAGTTTCTGCAATTGTGCCCTGTTACAAATGAAAACAGATTTCTATTGCACTTATGCAAATAACTATTGCCGTAAGTTAAGATACTCACTAATAGTTTTCAAGTTCTGGAGAAATCAGGTAGAGAGAAACAATTATGCTCCAAATTTTTTTTATAGGAGTATACTTTACTTAATTGTTAAAAGCTGTCGATAGCTCAAAAGAAAAGTTTCCTTGACTTTGGCAATTGGAGTTTCGCTCTGTCACCCACTGCAACCTCCGCCTCCCAGGTTCATGCAATTCTTGTGCTTCAGCCTCCTGAGTAGCTGGGATTACAGGTGTGAGCTGCCACACCCGGCTAATTTTTGTATTTTTAGTAGAGATGGGTTTTGCCATGTTGGCCAGGCTGGTCTTGAACTCCTAATCTCAAGCGATCTGTCTGTCTCAGCCTTCCAAAGTGTTGGGATTACAGGCGTGAGCCACCACGCCTGGCCTTTTTATTTTTTTAAATTAGAGACACAGTCTCACTATATTGCTTGCCCTGGTCTGGAACTCCTGGGCTCAAGCTATCCTCCTGCCTTGGCCTCCCAAAGTGTTAGGATTACAGGTGTGAGCCAACATGCCCAGCCTGGTCTCTAATTTGAGCTCAAGTGATCCTCTAACCCCAGTCCCCAGTAGTAGACTTCAGGTGTGCTAGCTCTGTCTTCTCTCCTAAAAGCATTATGGATGCTAGCTCTTCCTGCTGTCTTTTCCTCCCTTGCCCAAGTTCTCTGTTGAGGACCATTTCTACTCCTTGCCTGGAGATACCTGATACTTTAATTTCCAGAATCTCTTTCATAACCTCTTTTTACTATCCTGCTTATCCTTCTTATTTCTTCTCTTCATTGCCCCCATCCCAGAAGCTACTCTATAAACATGTTATCTATCCATACTCTTGACCAGGTGGCAGTTTTCAATAAGTTTTTAAGCCTGAACATGTAATTCTTTATAGTCGTTCTTCCATTTCTTCATAGTATCATTTAAATGCAACTCCTGTAGATTCCATTTTGAAATTCTCATTTATATATGTGTGTGTATAAAATTTAAACTAACATAACAAATGAATGGGTTTAAAAATCTTTTGAAAAAAATTAGATCCCTTAGATGTCTTTATTAAATAGTATGTGAACAGGGTGAATATTAAGGAGTTACTCAGTATGCTGGGCCATGCCTGTAATTACTTCAGAATAGCTTTATTCAGATTTTTAGGCATTATTTTACTGATTTGTTATCATGAAATTTAAAGTACAATTTTTTTTCCCTTTGTAAAGTTATACACATTGGCACATTTAAGATTAACTAGCTTCTGAAGGAAAAGAATGATAACCACCAAGCATTTAGTTTTAATTTTCATAATTTTTCTATTTAAATCAAAAGCACCCTTTTAAAGCCCCTAACTAAGCCTTTTATAAATAAAGCAAATCATCTTGCAGTGCATTCCTTGATGATGGCTTATGTTGTTTTTCTAAAGAAAGTTTAATTAAGATTTGATTTTCTTCTATTCTGTACTTTGTTTATTCATCACAGAATGAAACATAGTTCTTTAATGTCAATGGTAAGTCTGACTTTTTGGGTCATTGATGACCATTGCAGTTTTCAAAAAAGCAGCTGAATATTTATCTTTTGGGTATGATTAGAATATAATAGAGCATAAAATGGACTGCCTATGACCTTAGCATAGGCTTTTGTCATTGCAGGAGAACATTTCTGGTCAGTGGCCACTGTTTACAGTTGTTAAAATCAGCACAAATGTACAAATAACTCATGAATAATTGTGAACACAGTATTTAAATGGATGTTTAATAAATATGCATTAAAAATCTCATTACAGTAATGAAGTTTACAGCTGAAATTTTAATCCAGCCCTTTAGAAATATTAAAGTGCTTTTCCTGATTGTGCATTTTTCTCACAGCAGTTGGGTAAACATTTTAAACTGGAAATCTGAATTCCTTATATAGTTTTGATTTCATTTAACTAAGCATGTGTTCTTTTTGGCAACCCTCTTCTTTCTCTTTGTGAAGAAGTGAAGCTCCTTTATTCCATAACTGTTACTTTGAAGCATTTTGATCAGTCCTGTTTTAGGAATGGTGAACATATGGGATACCAGATGACTAATAAAACCTGATCTGGAAAAGACTAGATTGTGATTTTGGTTTCATTCTGCAGTGCTGGATCAATCATTTGATTTGGTATTTCCATTTGTCATCTGTAGAACGCGTTGCATTTTCCTAACTCTACCTTCCTTGCAGGTAATTTATGAGACTCAAATAGGTTATTATGTGAGAAAGTCTTTTGAAAACTGTAAGAAATGTTACATAAATGTATGTAAGTGAAATATTAACAATAACATGCCAGAGGTGGTGGATTCTAGTCAGTGACTAGAAATGGAATGTACTCAACTTTA
Source organism: Symphalangus syndactylus (assembly GCF_028878055.3). Lineage (NCBI taxonomy): Eukaryota > Metazoa > Chordata > Mammalia > Primates > Hylobatidae > Symphalangus > Symphalangus syndactylus. The sequence goes on from NC_072424.2 coordinate 86,107,514, forward strand.
TACAGAATTTCTAGAGCCATTTTAATTCTGGAGAGGCTCATTATATTAACAATGGCCAAGGGCCTAATCTGAATTCAGTGCTTTGAATTCCAGAAAATGCAGTTTTGATTTTTCTGAGATTGTGCAAAGGGCCTCTGTAGATAACCAGGGGTGGTTTTTGTTCTCCTGGACTTCACTACCTTTCCTCTGGATACTCTGGACACCTAGAGGTTTTTAGAAATTATGAATTACCTCTTTTTTGAGACAGAGTCTTGCTCTGTTACCCAGGCTGGAGTGCAGTGGCGTGATCACGGCTCACTGCAGCCTCAACCTTCTGGGCTCATGTGAGCCTCCTGACAGCCTCTCGAGTAGCTGGGACCACAGGCACAAGCCACCACCACTACGCCCGGCTAATTTTTGTATTTTTTTTTTGAACCTCTAAGTCTACTTTATAATTTTTTTGCGGGGAGGTAGAGACAGGGTTTCAGCATATTGCCCAGGCTGGTCTCGAACTTCTGGGCTCAAGCAGTGCGCCTGCCTCAGCCTCCCAAATTGCTGGGATTATAGTTGTGAGCTACCACACCAGGCTATGAATTACTTCTTTTGCCATTATGTTTCAAAGAAAGCTGTTGAAATTTGATTTATACTGTGCAGGTAAACTATCTTCATTTTGTAACAAATGGATACTGGTTTCAAAAGGAACTGGAGTGATTGTGAATTATTTGCTGTACAGTGAGATCTAAAGATGGCTTTTTTGTTTTGTTTTGTTTTGAGAGCTGTGCTCTGTTGTCCAGGCTGGAATGCAGTGGTGCAATTTTGGCTTACTGCATCCTCTACCTCCCAGGTTCAAATGATTCTCCTGCCTCAGCCTCTCGAGTAGCTGGGACTACAGGCGCCTGTCACCACGCCTGGCTAATTTTTGTATTTTTAGTATAGATGGGGTTTTGCCATATTGGCCAGGCTAGCCTTGAACTCCTGACTTCATGTTATCCACCCACCTCATCCTCCCAAAGTGCTAGGATTACAGATGTGAGCCACTGTGCCCAGCCTCAAGATGGCATTTCACAGAAGCATAGAGTATTAGTGCTGCAGAGGGCCTCTGGGCCACATAGTCAAACAATGTTAGACATGTAGCTTCTGCCTTAACTGCTTCTTTTTGAGGCATCCTGTTGATTTTTGGATAGCCTTAATTTTGAAAAAACTCTTAAGTAGGATGAAATTTGAGCACTTATGTAACTTCTCCCTATTCATCTTGAATCTTTCCTCAGGTGTGGTATATATAACACTAATACTGATTCCATGTGTGACCGCTCTTTTAACATATCAAGACTGATAATATTTCATTCATTTATTTACTCATTTACTCATTCATTTATCAAATTATTGGGTGCCACCTTGTCCCAATTCCATTAAATCACCTTTAAAACATTAAAGGCTTATTATATTTCTCCCATTCATTCATTCATTTCCCAAGCACTTCTTGCTGCCATCCATATGCTACATGCAGGATGCGGGGATGTATGCTAAGTGTCTTGTTAATGTCAGCAGTCTTTTGTGCTGTCAGTCAAGTCTCACAACATAGTTTCTAGATCCTTGAACTCCTTCCCTTCTTGAGATTACTATCTACTTTCTGAATGACACTCTGAAAATGTGGCCCCCATATCACAATATATTCCTTCAAGTATGGTCAGCCTAGAGCCTTGTTTAGGTTACCTTTTCTGTGTCCTGTTGCAGTAACTTTTGGTGGTCAGGTCACATTCATATCTCACTTGAGACTCTTAGAGTTATTAAAACAGGTCTCTCCTGTTTGTATTTGATTTATTATTTTTTTCTATTTAAACATAAATTACTTTTTTTCTTTCTTTTTTTTTTGAGATGGAGTCTTGCTCTGTCACCCAGGCTGGAGTGCAATGGCATGATCTCAGCTCACTGCTATCTCCGTTTCCTGGGTTCAAGAGATTCTCCTGCCTCAGTCTCATGAGTAGCTGGGATTATAGGCACATGCTACCATGCCTGGCTAATTTTTGCATTTTTAGTAGAGACGGGGTTTCACAATGTTGGCCGGGCTGCTCTAGAACTCCTGACGTTGTGATCTGCCCAACTTGGCCTCCCAAAGTGCTAGGATTACGGGCGTGAGCCACTGCACATGGCCTAAAAATAAATTACTTTTAATTATAAAAATACTACATCATATTTGCAGTAGAAAATATAGAAAAGACAACTGCTGTTAACTTTAATTTTTCTTTCCTCTTTTTGTTTTTTTTGGAAACAGGGTTTTGCCCAGTCGCCCAGGCTGGAGTACAGTGGTGTGATCACAGCTCACTGCTGCCTAAACCTCCCAGGTTCAAGTGATCCTCCCACCTCAGTCTCCTGAGTAACTGAGACTACAGGCGAGCACCACCATGTCTGGCTACTTTTTGTATTTTTTGTAGAGATGGGGTCTCGCCATGTTGCCCAGGCCTATAGTACTGCTGTGAATATGTTTGTACATATATTTGGCGCATATATGTATGCTTTCTGTTGGGCAGATACCAAATAATAGAATTGCTGGATCATTTTATACATATGTTCAGGTTTAGTAGACATGGCCAGTTTTCTAAAATGGTTATATCAATGTATCTTTCCATTAGCAGTGTGTGAGATTTCAGTTACTATGCATCCTCACGAACAGCTGGTATTCTTTTTAATTTTAGTCACTCTAATAAGTGTGTACTGATATTATGATTTTATTTTGCTTTTCCCTGATGCATTTTAAGGTTGAATACTTTTTTTATATATTTACTGGACATTTGGATAGGCTCTTTTGTGACATGCACATTGTCTGTTTCTTAATGAGTTGTAGTTCTTTATATAATCTTGATGTAAGTCCTTTGTCAGATACATAGATTGCAAGTATTTTCTCCCAGTCTGTAGCTTGCTTTTTAATTTTATTTTTTCATTTATCTCTTATCTTATAAGTGGTATGTAAGGCCAGCTTTTTCATTAAAAAAATTTTTTTTGAGACTAGATCTCTCTGTGTCATCCAGGCTGGAGTGCAGTGGTACAATCATGGTTCACTGCAGCCTGGACCTCCTTGGCTCAAGCAATCCTCTCACCTCAGCCTCCCGAGTAGCTGGGACAACAGGCATGCACCACCACATCCAGCTAATTGTTAAAATTTTTTATAGAGACAGCATCTCTCTATGTTGCCCAGGTGGTTCTCAGACTCCTGGCCTCAAGCTATCCTCCCACCTTGGCCTCTCAAAGTGTTGGGATTACCAGCATGAGCCACTGTGTCCAATTTAGCTTTTTCATTGCTAATGGAGTCTTTTCATGAACAGAAGCTCCAAATTTTATTTTACTTATTTAATTTTAATTTTTTTAGAGATGGGGTTTTGCTCTGTTGCCCAGGCTAGAGTGCAGTGATGCAATCATAGCTCACTGCAGCCTCAAACTCCTGGGTTCAAGCGATCCTCCTATTTTAGCTTTCCAAGTAGCTAGGACTACAGGGTTGTGCCTAGATGAAGAAGTTCTAAGTTTTATTTATTTTATTATTTATTTATTTATTTATTTAGAGACAGAGTCTCACTCTGTCACCCAGGCTGCAGTACAGTGGCACAATCTTGGCTCACTGCAACCTCTCCACCTCCCAGGTTCAAGTGATTCTTCTGCCTCAGCCTCCTGAGTAGCTGGGACTACAGGCGTGTGCCACCACGCCCAGCTGCTTTTTTGCATTTTTAGTAGAGATGGGGTTTCACCATGTTGGCCACGCTGGTCTCAAACTCCTAACCTCAGGTGATCTGCCTGCCTCGGCCTCCCAAAGTGCTGGGATTACAGGTGTGGGCCACTGCACCCGGCCAAGAAGTTCTAAATTTTAATGTAGTCCAATTTAGCAATCTTTTTGTGGTGTGTCCTATTTAAGAAATCTTCGCTTACGTCAAGGTCACGAAGGTATTTTTATATGTTCTTTTAGAAGCTTTATTGTTTTACCTTTCATGTTTAGATCTATGATACCTCTGGAATTAAGTTTTGTGTATGACATTAGGTTAGGGTCAAGATTTATTTTTCTTTGTGTGGATATCCAGTTGATCCAGCAACATTTTTTATATACAGCATCTTTTTTTTCTGGGCTACTGCAGTGCTGCTTTTGACATAAATCAAGTGACCGTGTATGTGTGGGCTTCTATTTTGTTCCATTGGTCTATTCTTGTACCAGTATCACACTGTCCTAACTCTGTAGTTTTATAATAAGTTTTAATATCTGGTTGTGTGAGTCCTCCAACTTTGTTCTTTTTCAAGATTGGCCAGACCTGAGCTTTGATACCATCGTCATTAGCCACATGTGGACACTGAGCACTTGAAATGTGTAATATGACTGGGGAACTAAATTTTTAATTTCATTTAATTTTAGTTAAATATAAAATTTAAAAAGGATACTTGATTCTGCTGTTGGAAAACCGTTCAGCTATTGGAAAACTTTTAAATATTCTTGGAACATCTTGGGAAAGTGAATCTACTTTTTCTCCACTGTAGATTTTATGAAGTCTAAATACAACTTAAATATTTCCAATGAAAATTTAGATTCCAAATTGAGATGTGTTGCAGGTGTCAAATACTTTAAGACCTAATAGAAAAAAAGAACACAAAATATTAATAATTAAAAAATTTTTATTATATGTTGATTACATGCCAATTACAATTCTTGATGTCAACAACTCTCAGGGGTCTGAGATTTTTACCCAGCTTGCAAGACAACACTTTAGCTTGTTACTGTTTCATGGATGTTGGAAAAAGACATGGAACTCCTGGATCAGAGATAAAGAACTTTATCATGGACTAGCAGGCAACGTGAGCTTAATTCCCCTCGTTCCTTGCCTCAGTTCCATTGCCTCAGTTCCCCTTGTTCCTCAAGTCCCATGGGGCTATTCAGAGGTCGGTCCAGGTGGGTGATGTATACTCAGCAGGTTTGTGTCATGGTTTAGGAACCCCAAGCTTAGGAAACCTCATCTTTTATAAGGGTTGCAAACAAGCCTTCCCAGCTTTTGACCTGGGGGAGACGTTATTATACTAGACAGCAAACAAGCCTGCAGCATTTACATTTCCATCAGCAGTGTATGAGGTTCTAATTTCTCTGCATCTTCTCTAACACTAGTTATTGTCTGTCTTATCATTGCAATCCTAGTAGATGTGAGATGGTATCTCATTTTAGTTATGATTTATATTTCCCAAATGACTAATGATATTGAGTATCATTTCATGTGTTTATTGACCATTTATATATCTTTGGAGAAATGTCTACTTAAATCCTTTGTCCATTTAAAAATTGCATTTGTCTTTTTATTGTTAAATTGTAAAAGTTCTTTATATATTCTGGATACAGATTCCTTATCAGAGATGTGATTTGCAAATATTTTCTCCCATTCTGTGGGTTGTATTTTCACCTTCTTTTTTTTTTTTTTTTTTGAGACAGAGTCTTGCTCTGTCACCTAGGCTGGAGTACAGTGGGGTGATCTTAGCTCACTGCAACCTCCACCTCGCGGGCTCAAGTGATTCTCGTGCCTCAGCCTCCAGGGTAGCTGGGAGTACAGGCGTGTGCCACCGTACCCGGCTACTTTTTGTATTTTTGTTGGAGACGGGGTTTCGCCATGTTGGCCAGGCTGGTCTCAAACTCCTCAGCTCTGAAGCAATCCTCCCACTTAAACCCCTTGAGTAGCTGAAAGTACAGGCAAGTGTGTCATTGTGCCTGGAAGTTAATATTATTTTTATTCTAGAATTCTTATTGTAATTGTGAATGGAATCCTTTTCTTTCTATTGTATTTTCCAACTGGTTATCTATGGTATGCTGAAAGATAAAGATAGTAAAATGTGTTTCTCTGTTTCCAGTATCCTTCTTTTTGGCTTAAGAGAAGGCGTAAGCCACTGCATTCTTTAAAACGTTTAAGTGGCTCCTGTGGCCTTTAAGAGTTAAATTCAAACTGCTTATCATTGCAAGGCCCTGCTTCACCTGGCTCCCTTGTACTCCACCAGTAGTTCATCTCTTACCTCTCTCCGCCTTTCACTTTATGTCTCAGCCAAACTGAACTTGTTCTGTTTTTTCTAGTGTTTCACACTGTCGTGTTTCTGGGCCTTCTTTCAGGCTAGTACATCTCCCTCCTTCCTTCCCTCCCTTCCCTCCCTTCCCATGGACCACTTCTGTCTGCCCTTCTGATCTCAGTGGAAACATCTTTTCCTCTGAGTACCCTTCCTAAACTCCCTAACCTAGATTACTAGCTTTGGCCCTGTGATCTTATAGCATCTGCCCCTTCCCCTTATGACATACCATACACTTTATTAGAGTTGTTTATCCACTTATTTATGTCTACCTGTTTTTTTGTTTTGTTTTCTTTTTTTTGTTTGTTTGTTTGGTTTTTGTTTTTCTTTTTTTTGAGATGGATGTGTTGGTGTGTTGCCCAGGCTGGTCTTAAACTCCGGGGCTCAAGCTATCCTCCCACCTCAGCCTCCTGAGTAGCTGGGATTACAGATGCACTCCACCATGCCCAGCTGTCACTGCTTTGAGTGCAGTTAACAGCATCCATCCAGCTCGCCACTGATGGTATTTGCAGTTTCTAGCACAGAGCTTTGTACACTATAGATACTTTATCATTATTTTTGAACCATTTATTACTTCACAAAACTCTATTTTATACTTTTTAAAACTGATTCTTTCCAGGATAATTAAGTTATTTATTTATGTATTTTATTTTATTTTATTTTTTTGAGACAGTGTCTCGCTCTGTTGCCCAGGCTTGAGTAAAGTGGTACGATCTCTGCTCACTGCAACCTATGCCTCCTGGGTTCAAGTGATTCTCCTGCCTCAGCCTCCCGAGTAGCTGGGATTACAGGCATGTGCCACCATGCCTGGATAATGTTTGTGTTTTTAGTAGAGATGGGGTTTCACCATGTTGGCCAGGTTGGTCTCAAACTCCTGACCTCAGGTGATCTGCCTGCCTCGGCCTCCCAAAGTGCAGGGATTATAGGTGTGAGCCACTGCGCCCAGCTAGGATAATTAAGTTTTTAAGCCTAAATGCACTTTAGTTAAATTCTATGTTGGTAGTTTCATCCAACTTTCGTAGCACATCAACATCTTCTTGAATTGTGATTGTGACCCAGCATGATTTGCTTCCTGATTTGGTGTCATCTTCAGATTTGAAGACTAGGTCATTTATGTCTTCATTTAGTGCTAAATATATTAATATTTTATACTTGGAGTTCAACAAAGTGTACATAAACCTAGTTATTATCAAAATTCTTAGGAGCCTGTTATGTAAAATATAAGGGCTTTTAGATGTATATGAAAAGGAATTTCTTGGCCAGCACGGTGGCTCATGCCTGTAATCCCAGCACTTTGGAAGGCCGAGGTGAGCGGATCATGAGGTCAGGAGTTTGAGACCAGCCTGGCCAACATGGTGAAACCCTGTCTCTACTAAAAATACAAAAATTAGCCCGGCGTAGTGGCGGGCGCCTGTAATCCCAGCTACTCGGATGGCTGAGGCAGGAGAATCACTTGAAACCGGGAGGGGGAGGTTATAGTGAGTGGAGATTGTGCCATGCACTCCAGCCTGGGTGAAAGAGTGAAACTTCTTCTCAAAAACATAAAAAAAAGGAAAAGGAATTTCTTCCCTCCAACACTTTGGCTTTGGGCTTTTCATAGAAAAAGCTCCTGCTGCTGATAGGCTTTAGAAGAGTGCCACTTATTAGTAGAGGCAGTTGACCTTAGCATGTAGGCAGGGCCAAGCTCTAGAAAGGTTGAGGAGGATGGAGACCCAGGAGAAGTGGGTTGTTGGTTGCTCTAGGAGGCTTGAGTACTTCAGATATGAGAACCTGAAAGAGGTTTGTGTTTTGATTTTCTGTTACCTGCCTGTGACAAATGGGAGCACAGCCTTCATTAGTCTATAGTATTATGGTTGTTTGAGTAAGAGTGAAATCCTGGTGTTTTGGGTCACTTAGCTTCAGATCCTGGCTTGGACACTCACTTAACTTTTTAAGGTATTTTAGTTTCTTCATGTATAAGGAATAATAATGCCTAACTCAGGTTTTTCTGGAGAAGTAAGATAATATACAGAAAGTGCTATTTGTGCACTGGCTATATAGTAAGCACTTTTTTTTTTTTTTTTGGAGATAGGGCCTCTGTTGCCCAGGCTGGAGTACAGTGGCATCATCTCAGCTCACTGCAGCCTCGACCTCCAGAGCTCAGGTGATCCTTCCACCCCAGCCTCCCAAGTCGCTGGGACTACAGGTGCATGCCACCATGCTGGATTAATTTTTGTATTTTTGTGGAGATGGGGTTTCGCCATGTTGCCCAGGGTGGTCTTGAACTCCGGAGCTCAAGAGATACTTTATTTTAAGACAGGATCTCACTCTGTCATCCAGGCTGAGTGCAGTGATACGATCATGGCTCACTGTGGCCTTGACCTCCCAAGCTCAAGTGATCCTCCCACTTCAGCCCCACAGAGTAGCTGGGACTATAGGTGCATGCCACCCCACCCAGCTGATTTTTTACTTTTTGTAGAGACAGGGTCTTGTCATGTTGCCTAGGCTGGTCTTGAACTCCTGGACTCAAGCGATACTCCCTCCTTGGCCTCCTACAGCCGTGAGCTACCACACCTGGCCAAAAGGATAGTTTTCTTTACTTTGGATACACCTTACATTTGTATAGATATATGTCATTTTGCATGTCTTCAACTCTTTCCTTTAATCATGGATGTTTTTGAGTTGGAAATTTTTTATAGAATGTTTCTAGCTCAACGCCACTTTACTAATAAGTTGTAAGTTTTGTGCACATTATATGACATCTTTATTGATTTTGAGTATGCAGTTGGAGATGGATTCTCAAAAAATATTGACCTCAAGTATTAAAATAACCTTAAGAAAGAAGCAAAGCTTTTACATATATATATATATATATATATATATATATATATATATATATATATATTTATTTATTATTTTTTTTTTTTTCTTGAGACAGGGTCTTGCTCTTTCACCCAGGCTGGAGTGCAGTGGTATGATCTCAGCTCACTGCAATCTTCACCTCCAGGGTTCAAGCGATTCTTCTGCTTCAGCCTCCCGAGTAGCTGGGACTACAGGCATGTGCCACCATGCCTGAATAATTTTTGTATTTTTAGTAGAGATGGGGTTTCACCATGTTGGCCAGGCTGATCTTGAACTCCTAACCTCAGAGGATCCGCCCGCCTCAGCCTCCCAAAGTGTTGGGATTACAGACGTGAGCCACCGTGCCCAGCCTAAAATATAATTTTAAAAAGAAAATGTTTACTTTCTGTTGAAAGATTCTGGTCCCTCATTTTTCCTAAGTTGCTAAAGAGTATCAAATATAGAGGCCAGGCAAGTGGCTCATGCCTGTGATCCCAGCACTTTGGGAGCCCGAGGCAGGAGGATCACTTGAGGCTAGAAGTTCAAGACCAGCTTGGGCAACATAGTGAGACCCTGTCTCTACAAAAAAGTAAAAAAAATAAAAAATTACTCCGGCATGTAGTGCGTACCTGTAGTCCCAGCTACTGGGGAGACTGAGTTGAGAGAATCACTTGAACCCAGGAGTTGAGCCCAGGAATTTGAGGCTGCAGTGCTATGCTTGAGCCACTGCACTCTAGCCTGGACAAAAGAGAGAGACCTTGTCTCTAAAATAAAGTAATAATAATAAAAAAGAATATCAATACAATAAAGATATTGAATCTAGTCCAACTTAAAGCACCAAAGAACACATAGGCCCCATATTCCCTTTGCTATTATCACCCTAGCTATGTGGAAACAGTGTCAATACAATTAAGCTTTATGACATATGTCAAGATTAAGATTATCTTGCCTGTGTCAACAATGTTTCCCCTTATGTTCTTTTTTTGGTTGTGAGATAGAGTCTCGCTGTGTTGCCCAGTACAACTACAGTGCAGTGGTGCGATCATAGATCATAGTTCACCGTGGTCTTGAACTCCTGTGCTCTAGTGATCCTCCTACCTTGGCTTCCTAAAGTGCTGGGATTACAGGTATGAGCCATTGCACCCAGCCTTCCTCTCATGTTCTTAAGATGCAGCAGTCCAGGTATCCTGATTTCACAGGTAGAAGTACAAAGGTAGGAAGGAGCGAGTCCCTGTCCTGGTCTCCTTTTGAAGAGCATCGGGGAAGACTTTGCCAGAAGCTAACTTACCCATTAGGCATCATTGGCCAGGGTGGTGATCACATGCTCAGTCCACCATGGAGAACAACGTTATCATGATTTAGAGCTGAAACGGTGGAGTCAGGTAAGGAATCTGGAGGTTATTATTCCAGAGCCCACATTCCTTCCACTACTGTAACATCCTGCCTTCCTGCTATACTGGGGGCCACAGATGCCACTTCCTGGCTTTGGGAACATGGACAAGTTACTTCGCCTCTCTGTGCCTCAGTTTCTTCATCTTTAAAGTAGGGATAATATTAGTACCTACCTCAAAGGGTAGTTGTGAAGATCGAATCAGTTAATGTACAGAAATTCCTTAGAAAAGTAACCTGTTACTTAGTAAATACTCAGTAAAGGTTAGCAATTGCTACTGTTATTAACTACATGATCTTGGTCTATTAACCTACAATGCCAACTCTCTGATCCAAATCATAGACATTGCTTTCTCTCTTTCTTTTATTTATTTATTTATTTTCTTTAAGACAGGGTCTCACTGTTGCCCAGGCTGGAGTGCAGTGACATAATCATGGCTCACTGCAGCCTTAATCTTCCTGGGCTCAAGTGATTCTCCCATCTCAGTCTTCTATGTAGCTGGTACAACAGGTGTGCACCACCACACCTGGCTAAGTTTTGTATTTTTTGTAGAGACGGAGTTTCACCATGTTGCCTAGGCTGGTCCTGAACTCCTGGACTCCAGTGATCTGCCTGCTTCGGCCTCCCAAATTGCTATGATTACAGGCATGATCCACTGAGTCCAGCCCATAGATATCGCTTAACTCAACTATTTGAATAGTCTCCTAATTTCTACTTCCACATAAAAAAATACATAATAGTTTTATCGAAAATAATTCACAGCTGGGTGCAGTGGCTCATGCCTGTAATCCCAGTACTTTGGGAGGCCAAGGCGGGTGGATCACCTGAGGTCAGGAGTTTAAGACCAGCCTGGCCAACATGGTGAAACCCCATCTCTACTAAAAATACAAAAAATTAGCCAGGCGTGGTGGTGGGTGCCTGTAATCCCAGCTACTTGGGAGGCTGAGGCAGGAAAATTGCTTGAACCCGGAAGGTGGAGGTTGCAGTGAGCCGAGATCGCTCCATTGTACTCTAGTCTGGGCAACAAAGGTGGAACTCCATCTCAAAAAAAGAAAAAAAAAGATAAGAAAATAATTCACATACTATATAATCCACGCATTCTGCTTCTGCTTTGCATTCCTAGTCTTATTTTCTAAAGCAATCTTTTATTATCAAGTGTTATTATCTTCAATAATATCTTGTACCCTGATCAAAACCTTCTTCTGCTTTTTTTTTTTTTTTTTTTTTTTTTTTTTAGGAGATGGAGTCTTGCTCTGTCGCCCAGGCTGGAGTGCTGTGGTGCGATCTCGGCTCACTGCAACCTCCACCTCCCAGATTCAAGCAATTCTCCTACCTCAGCCTCCCGAGTAGCTGCGACTACAGGCACACGCCACCATGCCCGGCTAATTTCTTTTGTGTTTTGGTAGAAATAGGGTTTCACCGTGTTGCCTAGGCTGGTCTCAAACTCCTGAGCTCAGGCCATTCGCCCGCCTCGGCCTCCCAAAATTGCTAGGATTACAGGCGTGAGCCAGCACTCCGAGCCCCTTCTGCTTCTTAGAGGGGTTAAGTTTAATAATAATAAAAAAAGGAAATAAAGAAAAACAAAACAAAACGGAAAAACCTTCTCCTTGTTCTCAATCCTACTTACAAAACCTGCCTTCCTTACCATGGCTTTTAATGCCCTACGTCATTTAGTGCTTGTACTTTTTTTTTTGAGACAGCGTCTTGCTGTCACCCAGGCTGGAGTGCAGTGGGGTGATGTTGGCTCATGCAAACTTTGCCTCCTGGGTTCAAGTGATTCTCGTGCTGCAGCCACATGAGTAGATGGGATTACAGGCATGCACCAGCATGCCCAACTAATTTTTGTATTTTTAGTAGAGACGAAGTTTCACCATGTTGGCCAGGCTGGCTTCAAGTGATCACCGCCCGCCTCAAGTGATCTGCCCGCCTCGAACTCCTGGCCTCAAGTGATCTGCTGGCCTTAGCCTCCCAAAGTATTGGGATTACAGGTGTGAGCCACTGTGCTGGGTCTCTTATTGTCCTTTCCAACCTCTTCTTGTAGCACATACTCTACCTTGCTCATTTGCATCAACCATATAAACTTCCTTTCTCTTCACTCGAAAATGTGAAGCTTATTTCCATTTCCACTTTGCCTCATCTATAACCTTAGGCTGGGATATTATTGATATTTCTCATGGGTGACTCCTTTTGGCATTCAAGTGTCAATTTAATGTGTTTTTCACAGAAAGGCTTTTTCCTGATAATCTGTAGGAGTCTCTGGTCATTCCCTGGCACAGTTCTTCTCAACCTTTAATGTGCATGTAAAACACCAAAGTATTTTGTTGAAAATGCAAATTTTGATTCAGAGGGCTGGGGTAGGGCCTCAGATTCTGTATGCCTGCCTTCCTTCCTTGTTCTCTTTTCTTTCCTTCCTTTTTTGTCGCTTTTTTAGAGATAGGGGCTTCCTTTGTTTCCCAGGCTGGAGTGCAGTGTTATAATCATAGCTCACTGTAACCTCAAACTCCTGGTCTGAAGTGATCAGCCTCCCACAGTGCTGAGATTACAGGCATGAGCCACTGTGCCCAGCCCAACAGTTCTTTTTTAAACAATGGTTCTTGGGTTGGATGTGGTAGCTCATGCCTGTAATTCCAGATCTTTGGGAGGCCAAGGCTGAAGGATCGTTTGAGCCCAGGAGTTCAAGACCAGCCTGGGCAACATAGGGAGAACTCCTCTCTACAAAAAATGAAATATGAGCCAGGAATGGTGGTGTGCACCTGTAGTCCCAGCTACTCGGGAGAATGGAGGGGAAGGATAGCTTGAGCCTGGAAGGTTGAGGCTGCAGTGAGCCATGATCATGCCACTGCACTCCAGCATGGGCCACAGAATGAGAGACCCTGTTTAAAAAAAAAATTATAAAACATTGGTTCTTATCTTGTTTAAAAATCAGAAAGTTGTATATTTAGAGGACTTGCCTCAGATTAAACATACTCACGCATAATATTCTTTCTTTTATAGAACTCATAAATTAATTGACAAATAATTGTATATATTTATGGGGTATACTCTGATTTTTTTTTTTTTTTTTTTTGAGACAGCACCTTGCTCTGTTGCCCAGGCTGGAGTGCAGTGGTGCGATCTCAGCTCACAGCAAGCTCCGCCTCCCAGGTTCACGCCATTCTCCTGCCTCAGCCTCCGAGTAGCTGGGACTACAGGCACCTGCCACCACGCCTGGCTAATTTTTTGTATTTTTAGTAGACACGAGGTTTCACTGTGTTAGCCAGGGTGGTCTCAATCTCCTGACCTCGTGATCTGCCCACCTTCGCCTCCCAAAGTGCTGGGATTACAAGCGTGAGCCACCGCGCCCGGCCCACTCTGATGTTTTAACAGATATATATGTTCTAGAAAGATTAAATCAAGTTAATAACATCCATCACTTCAACTCCTTATCATATGTTTGTGATGAGACCGTTTAAAATCCATTATTAATTTTGAAATATACAATATACAATTTTATTTTAATTTCAAGAGGCTCCAAGACACCTACCTCTCCTTAAGTCTGTCTTGGATGCCAACTCAGACCTTTTTAAGAAAAAAAAGCCCTATATTTATTATATAACAATTCTTGTAAGGATATCAGTGACAATTTGGATTGCCTCTTCTTTTTGGATGGTGCTATTAAGAAGAACATGATTATGAATTGGTAATTACCTGTTTACTGCACAGACAAAATCAATCCCCTGAGACCGTGGCATTGCAGTAGAGAAAAGAGTTTAACTGATGCAAGGCAGTCCCACACAGGAGAACTGGAGTTATCCCTCAAATCAGTCTCTCTGCAGGCTTAGAGCTGAGGGTTTTTATGGACAATTTCACGGGCAGGGGGCTAGGGAATGGCGCTGTTGATTGGTTGGGGATGAAATAATAGGAGTGTGGAAATTGATCCTCATGCACTGAGTCCAACTGTGGGTGGGACAACAGGACCAGTTGAGTCATGAGTCCAGGTGGGGTAAGTCTGAAAGACATTTCAGCAAAACCAATCTTAGGTTCTATAACAGTGATGTTACTTGTAGAAGCAGTTGGAGAAGTCACAAATCTTGTGACCTCTGGCCACATGACCCCTGAGCAGTAGGGGATTGTAGAAACTTGGCCTACATTTTAGCAGAGTTCAGGCTCCTCCCATAATTTTATTCTTGTAGGCTTTCATTAGCCTTACAAAGGTGGCTTTTGGTTTTTGAGAAAGGGTGGGGTTAGCTTAAGGGAGGGAGCAATAATATTGTCATCATTATTTTAAAGTTAAACTATAAACTAAATTCATCCTAAAGTTAGCTTGGCCTGTGCCCAGGAATGATCAGGCAGAGCTTGGAGGTAAGAAGCAAGGTGGAGTCAACTATGTCAGATTTCTCTTACTGTCATAAATTTGTAAAAACAGTTTGTTTATTATATATTATTTGTTTAATGTAGTAAGATTAGTTAAGGGGAGCATATTAGCATAAACTTGGGATTCCACAGCTTCAGGAGAATTTTATTTGTTCCAAACTTATGTTTTAAAGTGAAAATGGGACCAGGTGCGGTGGCTCATGCTTGTAATCCCAGCACTTCGGGAGGCCGAGGCGGGCGGATCACGAGGTCAGGAGATCGAGACCATGGTGAAACCCCGTCTCTACTAAAAATACAAAAAATTAGCCGGGCGTGGTGGCGGGCGCCTGTAGTCCCAGCTACTCGGAGAGGTTGAGGCAGGAGAATGGCGTGAACCCGGGAGGCGGAGCTTGCAGTGAGCCGAGATTGCGCCACTGCACTCCAGCCTGGGTGACAGAGCGAGACTCCGTCTCAAAAAAAAAAAATAAAATAAAATAAAGTGAAAATGGAAAAATGGAAGGAAATCATTCTTTTCTTTGCAGATAGCATTCCCATAAAGATGGTGAATGTCTCTAAAACCCTCTAGACTTTCTGTAACGTGTGGCATGTGGCAAGTACCAACTTCACGACAAGATCAGGATAAGAAGGGCAAGGATTCTCTGTGTGCCCAAGGAAAGTGGCGTTATGATAGGAAGCAGAGTGACCGTCATCATCATAGGCAGACTAAGCTGATTTTCCAGAAAAAGGCTAAAACACAAAGAAGACTGTGCTGAGACTTGAATGCGTTGAGCCCAACTGCAGATCTAAGAGAATGCTGGCCATAAGAGATGCAAGCATTTTGAACTGGGAAGAGATAGGAGAAAGGCCAAGTGTTGATCTAGTTTCTAAGTATCATCTTTTGTTTTATTATGCAGATAATAAAATCTTGAGGTTACATTTACTTAAAAAAGTTGGAGAAAATAAAAGTAATTACGACTATACACAAAGCCTGAGGAAACTCATTTTTTCCCTGGGGAAAGTAAAACTAAATAGGAGTAATTTTTACAGTATCAAGGAAGTTTTAATAGGTTATTCAGATGTAGGACACAAGATATTGATGAAATCTTTCAGCAAGTGGGCTGTGGAGTATAGTAGGATCTTCCTGAAACTTAGTTTAGGAGAATATAGTGAAATAAGGTACAAAATTGAAGTATTCGAAAGAATAGCTCAGACTTTTTGGGTTCCTAAAATCTTTCATTTATGTTTGTAAATTAGTGTGTGGAACTTCCGCATAGCATTTTCCCACTGTCCATTTGGAGTACAATAAGACAAATTAATACGAATCAAAATAATATGGCAGCAGCATCACATAATTTGTGTACACTGATGTAGTAACAGATTTAATTTAATGCAGCTTTTGAGAAGTCTTTTGTATTTCAATTTATACAGCTGCTATCCAGGGCTAAGCTGGCCAATCTGTCAGCCTTGAGTATCTTGCCTGACTGATTCTCTTTTTATCTCTGCTGACTAGCTGGATTTATGCCTCATCTTCACTGTACCTTGGTTTTCTTTTCTGAAAACTGGGAATGAAGTCTACATTGTTAAATCAAGATGTTAGGCTAGTGAAAATAAAAGTAGAAGGACTTTAAGCCTCTCCAAAGGCAGATGCCAAGATAAACAGTATGTTTTGCCCACAATACTGATATTTCCTATGATTAACTTTTAAACACTTTGTAATTAATTAATTAATTAATTTAGACAGGGTCTCATTCTGTCACCCAGGCAGGAGTGCAGTGGCACGATCTCCACTCGCCACAGCCTCAACCTCCCAGGCTCAAGTTATCCTCCCACCTTAGCCCTCCAAGTAGCAATAGTTCCTAGTAGTAGTAATCCCTATAGGACTAGAGGCATATACCATTATGCCTGGCTAATTAAATTTTTTTTTTTTCCATCTGTAAAGACAGAGGTTTCACTATGTTTCCCAGGCTGGTCTTGAGCTCCTGGGCTCAAGAGATCTTTTCACCTCAGCCTCCCAAAGTGCTGGGATTACAGGCGTGAGCCACTGTGCTTGGCCAAAACAATTTTTATTTATCTTATTTTTATTTTTTTTAGAGATGAGGTCTTGCTATGTTGCCAAGGCTGGAGTGCAGTGGCTATTCACAGATATGATCATGGTGCTCTGCAGCCTCCAACTTTTGGTTTCAAGGGATCCTCCTGCCTCAGCCTCCCAAGTAGCTGGGACTGCAGATGTGCACCACTCCACCCAGCCTCAACTTTAAAAAATTAGGTATTATTTATTTATTTATTTTGAGACATAAGTAAATATGCTCTGTGGATGGTAGTCTCAGGCCTGTTGTGTTAACCCTTTTATGCACATTATTTGTACTAAATATAATCCTCTAAAGTGAGGCTGTTGGGAAATAGGGGTGGTGTGGGTATGTGAATGAGGGGGATATGAAGAGGGTGGGACTTTGTGCCCCCCTTCCCATTTTTCTCTTTAATAAATTGAGGATTCTATGGAAGATTTTGTATGTAAAAAACGTACAGCTATTAAAAAATAAAGTTTGAAAACCACTCCTTTAAACAATGAGATGAATTTCAAGCCAAAGATTGATAAAATCACATTTGGATTTTAGTAAGATCAGCCCTGGAGTTGGCGGAAGATATTTTACAGATCATGATAGTGGTAAATTTGGCACAGTGGTGGTGATCAGAGTCATACATCAGTACCTGGAGGCTATGCATTGATTTGACCTAAAATAGTGGGACATCTTGAAGGGAGTGGCCTGCAGGTCAAAGCTGGATTAAAAGATTTTCTGATTTGCAATTGGTTAAGGAAACAAAGCTTTGTCTAAAAATTTCAGATCAACAGAAAAGAATGTTAGCTCTGGCTCGTGAGCATAACCTCCTCCAGGCCCCTCAGGAAGAAATTTAGAACAAAGAGTAGTGGTCAGAATTCAGTCCTCTGTTCCCTCTTATCTGAGGTCTGTGTGCCAGTGGATCCATTTGGTAGGGGTTGGAGTTTCTGAAAAACAACTCAGTGACATATATTAAGATGTTATCTTTAGTTTCTGTAGGGAACATCTCTAACTTCCTTGGCCATGATTTTGAGCTCCTATTATCTTCTTGCTTATCAAGTGGCTCATTTACTTCTCAGGGCTAGGTAGGTGTCTGGAATTTCCCTTGAAGAAATTCCAGATTTTTCTTTATTTCCACGTTGCGGGGGGCATGGCAGGCCCTAAGAGAGACCCCTGCTTCCTTTAAAGGGCTCAAGCTGGGGTGGTAGGATGAGGAAGGAGAGGAGGGAATGAATTAGAGAATATTTCGCATACAAAATTGAGTAGCATCGATGATGGATTGGCTGAGAACCTGGTTGAGGAGTAGAGAACAGGACTGTGGGAGGAAGAGGAATATATCAGTAATCACTCTGAAGTTTCTCACTTGGTTGACTCCAGAAGTCTAAAAGTGGGGGTAGAGAAGAGCGTTTTTCTCTTGTGAGATTCTCAAATCCTGTAACACTAACTGGGTATTCAACAGTTCAGTTTGATTCTGGCATTCTTTATTTGAAGTGAGCATCAGATCCCACAAGTAAAAGGGCTCAGTCCCACAGAATGCCCCCACTTCACATGCCAGCTGCAAATGGGGTATACAGGCTACCCACATATCTACCTGGCAACTACAAATTCGGGAATTCCCATAGCCTTCCTCCCCTTTAGATTTGATAATTTGCTAGAATAGCTCACAGAACTCAGGGGAAAACGTTGCTTATGTTTACTGGTTTATGATAAAGGATACAACTCAGGGAGCCCAGTAGAAGAGATGCCTAGGGGGATACCTAGAGGTTGAATGCACCTAGATGTGTTCACCAACCCAGAAGCTCTCCAAGTCTCCTTGAGTGTTTACAGAGCTCAATCTCTAGCCCCACCTTCCTGGGGTCAGTGCATGGGGCTGAAAGTTCCAACCTTCTACCCACTTGGTCCTTCTGGCTACCAGCCTCACCCTAGAGTCACCTCCTTAACATAAAGTCAGGTGTGATGCAATGAGTAACAGAAAACACTCCTATTACTCAGGAAATTCCAAGGGTTTTAGGAACTCTGTGCCAAGGACCAGGGTATATTTGTTATTATGCCACACTGGCAAATATCTCAAATTGCTGGGAACATTTAGGAACTCTCAACCTCCATCTCCAGCTTCAACATTGAACCCAAACCTTATCCTGGTGCTGTGAGGCCCAGTGTTCCAGGATACCCTTAGATTCTGTTTTACAGACCTTAGGCAACTATATCAGTTAGGGTACAACTTAGGCTTATGTAACAGAGACCCCAATTATACACTACTTTAAAAGCAAGATAGTAGTTTATTACTCCCTTTTTATTTCTTTTGGAGAGAGAGTCTCACTCTGTTGCCCGGGCTGGAGTGCAGTGGTGTAGGTCATAGCTCACTGCAGCCTCAAACTCCTGGGCTTAAGCCGCCTCCCACCTCAGCCTCCCCAAGTAGCTGGGACTACAGGCACATGCTAATTTTAAGCCTGGCTAATTAAAAAAAAAATTATTTTAATTTGTTATTTTTATTAGAGATGAGGTCCCACTATGTTGCCCAGGCTGGTCTCGAACTCCTGAACTCAAGTGATCTGCCTGTCTCAGCCTCCCAAAGTGCTAGGATTACAGGTGTGAGCCACTGTGCCTGGCCAGAAGTTTGTTATTCTTTTACATAAAAATCCAGGTAGGCAATCCAGAGCTGGTTTGGCAGCTCAGCATTGTTGGAGAACCAGGCTTTGTGTTTCTTGTTGCTCTGCTTCATTCAACATTCTGTGTGCATCTCATTGCCTCTTCCAGCTGCAATCATTACACTTTCACTCCAGTTAGAGAGAGGGGAGGAAAAGGGAGCCAGGAGGATATGCCCTTTTCCTTTAATGGGGTATGTCAGAACTACACACGTTTCTGCTCATATCCCATTGTTAGAACCTGCTCACATGGCCATACCTGACTGCAAGAGAGGCCAGGAGATGTAATATGTATCTGGGCAGCCATGCATCCAGCTAAAACTTCTATTTACAAAGGTGGAACAAATAATGGAAGACAGCCGTCCCTATCTCCAACATTCATGGTATATTTAAGGACTTTTCCCTCTCTTTTGGGGAAAACGTGGACCTAACATTGTGGTTGTTAATTCTTTTCCCTAAAGTAATTTTTATGTTATTGTGACAAAGGAAACATGATGTTCAATGAAATGAATAAAATGCTGGCAGAGTACCTTTGGGAAATCTTGTTCTGAATAATGTGCCAGGTTGCTGCTGTTTATTGTTGCTTCTAAACAGTAGAGAAGGAGTTAGCTGCTTATTAAACCTGCCCCACATAAGGAATGGAATTATGTTTGGACCTCGCCACAATCATTTCTCTCCCAGGA
This sequence comes from Symphalangus syndactylus, assembly GCF_028878055.3. Classification (NCBI taxonomy): domain Eukaryota; kingdom Metazoa; phylum Chordata; class Mammalia; order Primates; family Hylobatidae; genus Symphalangus; species Symphalangus syndactylus. Next base: position 86,127,489 of record NC_072424.2, read on the forward strand.
GAGGCCAAAAGTAGGATCAGAACACCACCCTGCTTTGAAGCAGACACTCTTGCTGTGTCTCAACTCCATGTCCAACTCCCTAAATGTTATGGAAAACAGAAAAAGATCTTAGAAGCAGAGGGCTGAAATCGATGTGGTAATATCTGAATGTTGTGTTGTCTTTGGGTAGAGAATTAAGGAGCAGTGGAAAACCCTTGGGACTAATCTTGACGTCTCTGCTTGGTGCTTAAGAACCAGAATTAGGGCTAACTCAAAGAAAGACAACTCTCTTGCTTTGGGAAGGAGATGAGGAACCCCATTGTCTCCTTTAGTGGGCTGGAAGCAAAGCAGAAGCTGTAGTAGGAATAGGCCTTCTGGAAGAGAGGTTACAATTATAGTTTATGGGTTTGGGGTTTATTTCCTTTTGTCAAAACAATTAGAAATATATTGATTGTTTAAAATTTTTTTTTTTTTTTTTTTGAGACCAAGTGTCACTCTGTCACCCAGGCTGGAGTACAGTGGCACAATCTCTGCTCACTTCAACCGCTGCCTCCCAGGTTCAAGCAATTCTCGTGCCTCAGCCCCCTAAGTAGCTGGGATTACAAGCATGCACCACCATGCCCGGCTAATTTTTGTGTTTTTAGTAGAGATGGGGTTTCACCATTTGGCCAGGATGATCTTGAACTCCTGACCTCAAGTGATCCACCTGCCTTGGTCTCCCAAAGTGCTGGGATTACAGGCGTGAGCCACCATGCCTGGCTGAAAATGTATTTTATATTATTTTTATCAAAATGACATTTACAAAAACTGCTCAAATAGATATACTTGTAACTAGTTAAAAGTTTGAATTTGACCCTTAAGAAACATGTAGAGCACTGTGAAATGTATTTAAGAAAGTCTAAAATTTTATATGTTTTTGTTTGTAGCCTATACGGTTCAGACATCCGAGAGCGTGACCCCAACTGCCACTTCAGAGACTTATTTGAAAGCTTTGGCCGTTTGCCATGGACCTCTGGACCACTATGATTTTCTGATCAAAGCTCATGAGCTAAAGGATGATGAACATCAAAGAAGAGTCATACAGTGTTTGCAGAAATTACACGAGGACCTTAAAGGATACAATATAGAGGCAGAAGGCCTTTTTTCAAAGGTGAGGCTTGTGTGATATGAAAGATTAAACAGTTAAAAGTGTAAGCATTTTCTAAAATGGATGCAATGCAGTAGGACACAATCATGAAACAGCTTGAAAAATTTTCACCAGTTCCTTTACACAAATTCTGTTGGATACCCATTCCTGGCCTTTTGATGTTCCATAGCTTTCTTTTGCCTTCAGGGGTTTGAATAGCTTCGTATTTAGGTATTTAAAAATGCAGTCCAGTCTAAATAAAAACTTCTATGGGAATCAAACTTTCCCTTTCCTCTGGCTCAGGCCTCATCCAGGGATCAGCAGTGGAAAAGGAGGAATGATGTGTTCTTTCCCTTTTCTTCCTCCTTCTTTCTCTGTTTGCCTGACATCTCCAGGGTCAGAATGAGAGGAATGAAAGATTAGAGTGAAACAGCAGCCTTAAGTGACCAGTTAGTTACTGGGGCCTTTGTATGGTAGATGCTGACATGCTAGCTCTTTGTTGAGGGTCTTATTGGTGGGTTCTTCAGGACTCCCATGGGGACCTCCACACTTCTCCAATCTTTGACTAACCTCTTATGACTCTGGGGAAGCAACTCACAACCCTGCATTCTGCTGACATCGCCTCGCCCTTGCCCTTAGCCTTCTTTGGTGGGGTTCTTTCAGGACTTTTTTTTTTTTTTTTTTGAGACAGTCTTGCTCTGTCACCTAGGCTGGAGTGCAGTGGCGCAATATCATGGCTCATGGCAACCTTTGCCTCCTGGGTTCAAGCGATTGTCCCGCCTCAGCCTCCCAAGTAACTGGGTTACAAGCGTGCACCACTACACTCAGCTAATTTTTGTATTTTTAGTAGAGACGGGGTTTCACCATGTTGGCTAGGCTGGTCTTGAACTCCTGATCTCAAGTGATCCCCCTGCTTCGGCCTCCCAAAGTACTGGGATCACAGACATGAGCCACTGTGCCTGGCCTATTTATTTTTGGAGATACTGTCTCATTGTGTCACCCAGGTGGGGTGCAGTAGCACAATCATAGCTCACTAGTAGCCTTGAAGTCCTGGCCCAAGTGATTCTCCTCCCGCAGCCCCCTGAGTAGGCTAGGGCTACAGGCATGCACCACCATGCTCCACTAATTTTTTAATTTTTTGTAGAGACAGGACCTTACTATGTTGCCAGGCTGGTCTTGAACTTCTAGTCTTAAGCAATCCTCCTGCCTCAGCCTCTAAAGCACTGGGATAATTGGTGTGAGTCACCACACTCAGCCTTTGTCTTTCTTTAGAGTGAGTGGGAGCTTATTTTCCCTGGTCATCAGCTTTGAGCTTTTGTTGAAATTCTATGACAACAGGAAAACTCCTGTTCCTTATCTAATATAGAAGCCAATAGTCTCATCTTTAAATTCTGGAGAAAACATTAATAGTAATAAGAGTTAAAATATGGTCCAACCTAAGAAACTAGTTTTCCTTTAATTGACTGTCCCCACCCCCTGCCAAATATGCTTTTACTGTAAAGTCTTTAGAAGAAAGGCACCGTGGAACAACCATTAGTAGTACTTTATTTAAAAACAAATGAGGGGCCAGACGCAGTGGCTCATGCCTGTAATCCCGGCACTTTGGGAAGCCGAGGTGGGCAGATCACCTGAGGTCAGGAGTTCGAGACCAGCCTGGCCAACATGATGAAACCCTGTCTCTACTAAAAATACAAAAATTAGCCAGGCATGGTGGCAGGTGCCTGTAATCTCAGCTGCTCAGGAGGCTGAGGCAGGAGAATCGCTTGAATCCAGGAGGCGGAGGTTGCAGTGAGCCAAGATCACTCCAGCCTGGGTGACAGAGTGAGACTCCGTCTCAAAAAAAAAAAAAAAAGAATAACGGCCAGGTGTGGTGGCTGAACCTATAATCCTAGCACTTTGGGAGGCCAGGGTGGAAGGATAGCTTGAAGCCAGAAGTTTGAGATCAGCCTGGATGATATAGGGAGACCCCGTCTCTACAATACAAATAAAAAACAAACAAACAAAAATGAATGAAAGTAATTTTACTTTTTAATAAAGCTCCTGAGAGTATAATTAGTTTTATTTTTATGTAAAGAAAATGTCTTCCCATTATGTTAACACTATTAGTTGAAAGAAATAGAGATTCATTTAGATTGCAGAAAGAAATGGAGATTTAGAATAAGATTATATAAGAACATAGCAATGAAAGGCATCTCCATGACACAGCTAGGCCTTACAGTGCCCTGCCATTCATGTCATTCATTGTCTTGGTCCACTTGGGCTGCTATAACAAAATACCATAAACTGGGTAGCTTATAAACAACAGAAAAAGATTTCTCATAGTTCTGGGTGCTGGGAAGGCCAAGATCAAAGTGCTGGCAAATTCAGTGTCTGGTGAGGGCCTGCTTAACTATTCGTGGACAGCTGTCTTTTCACTGTGTCCTCACATGGCTGAAGGGACAAATGAGCTCCCTCGGGCCTCTTTTGTAAGGGCACTAATCCAACTGAGGAGGGCCCTGCTCTCATGACCTCATCACCTTCCAAAGGTCCTACGTTCTAAGAGCCTCACTTTGGGGGTTAGAACTTCAACATATGAATTTTGGGGTGATGCAAACATTGAGACCATAGCACCCACTTATTTTGTTGTTCATTTTCTCTCATGTCTGCTTCCACTTCTGTTCACTCTACCAACTTCTTAATTCTGTCTGTGTGTCTGTAGTTTAAATTCCTGAGTAAGGATCTCACACGCCAACCAATGACTTCATCCCTGTTTGGGTAGTGCTTTCACATTGGGTTTCTTAGAGGCCATTAACCAGTGTAAAGATTTGCTTACCTGTGGTCCCATGCAGGGCTGCTCCTGTGAGCATGGCAGTTGCTCTCAGAAGTGGACTGTGAGTGTGGTGGGCACCGTGAGTGACCAGTCCAGCACAATGATTATAGGTAATGATGAATTATTTCTTTTGATGACCAACCTTTTTTTCCCATATTTCTCAAAGTTTATAGGTGAGTAAAGAACCAAAAAGTGTGAAAAATATAGACTGCTTATGTACTGCATATCTAGTTATATGTTATATATATAGGGATATATTTGCGTATAGTATATAAACTATAACATATAAAACTATGTAATTATATAGTTTGTGATACAGGTGGGCCTCCAAGTAAAATAATAATTTGGTTACGTGGCCTAGCTAGGAAACAACATGTTGTACTCAACTGGATATTTTGGTTATCTGAGACTTGAATTGCTTTCCTGAATTTTACATCTTGTTCCCTTTCTAGTCCTCTTCCTTTTGGAAATATATTCCTTTTGTTTTGTTTTGTTTTGTTTTGTTTTTGAGACAGGGTCTCACTCTATTGCCTAGCTGGAATGCAGCGGCACAATCATGGCTTACTGCGGCCTTGACCTCCCGGGCTCCAGCAAGCCTCAACACCTCAGCCTCCCCAGTAACTGGGACTACAGGTGCATGCCACCACACACAGCTAATTTTTTGTATTTTTTTTTAATAGAGATGGGGTTTTGCCATGTTGTCTAGGCTGGTCTTGAACTCCTGAGCTCAAGCAATCTGTCTGCCCTGGCTTCCTGGAAATATATTCCTTTTATCCCTCCTCCCTACTCTATAGCATCCCCAGGACTCATCTTACAGTGGTTGGTGACCTCCCATCCAATCACAAGTATCCTGTAACTATTAACGTATTTGGTTGCCAATTCAATAACGGTGGTTTTTAAAAAAATCATTGGCTCTTCTTAGGGGTATTTTCCCATACGTCCACCTTTGATATCAGAGTTGGCTATGATGGGCCAGCTAGTGAATAACCCTGGTTTTATTGGGTAGTTGAAATCTAATGTAAATGGAAGATTTGATATGTCAGGTAGAGTTTCAAATGTGTCTAATGAAAGGTCCTATTTGTTAAATCCTAGTGCATGTGAATAAATGTTTAGTAGGTAGAGCAACATCTTTTTCTAATAGTATTTGTCTTATTCCCTCCCTCCCTCCCTCCCTCCCTCCCTGCCTGCCTGCCTGCCTTCCCTCCCTCCCTCCCTCCCTCCCTGCCTGCCTGCCTTCCCTCCCTCCCTCCCTGCCTGCCTGCCTGCCCGCCCGCCCTCCCTCCCTTCCTTCCTTCCTTCCTTCCTTCCTTCCTTCCTTCCTTCCTTCCTTCCCTGCAAGACAGGGTCTTGCCATGTTGCCCAGGCTGGTCTTCATCTCTGGGCTCAAGCAGTCCTCCCATCTTGGCCTCACAAAGTGCTGGGATTACAGGCATGAGCCACCGCTCTTGGCCCTTATAGTTTCCTAAACCCACTAAATGTTTATTATAAATAAAGATTTTATTTAAAAATTTTATTTTTTATTTTTTTTGAGACAGAGTCTCACTCTATCACCCAGGCTTGAGTGCAATGGTGGGATCTTGGCTCACTGCAACCTCTGCCTCCTGGGTTCAAGTGATTCTCCTGTCTCAGCCTCCTGAGTAGCTGGGATTACAGGCGCCTACCACCATGCCTGGCTAATTTTTGCATTTTTAGTGGAGATGAGGTTTCACCATCTTGGTCAGGCTGGTCTCGAACTCCTGACCTCAAGTGATCTGCCCTCCTTGGCCTCCCAAAGTGCTGGGATTACAGATGTGAGCCACTGCGCCTGGCCCCACTAAATCTTTAAAATATTGAAAGAGATCCAAACATCTAACATTATTTGAAAAAAAGTATATAAAACTTTAGTTTTTGAAGAGTATAAAGATGACACAGACCTATTTTTTTCTAAAAACAAACACTGATATGCCAATTATCAGAAAAGGAAACTTTGGGCTATTAGGTTTTCCAGTGATGGAAAAACTTTATTTGGAGAGTTCTTTATTCTGGTGCTACGGTTTGAATATTTGTCTCTTTCAGAACTCATGTTGACATTTAATCCCCAGTGTGGCAGTATTGAAAGGTGAATCCTTTCAGAGGTGACTGGGTCATGAGAGCTCTGCTGTCATGAATGGATTAGTCCATTCGTGGAGTAATGGGTTAATGGATTAATGGATTATCATGGGAGTGGGACTGGTAGCTTTATAAGGGGAAGAGAGTCTTGAGCTAGCATGCTCAGCCCCCTCGCCATGTGATGCCCCTGTGTCATCTGGGGCTCTGCAGAGAGTCTTCACCAGCAAGAAGGTCCTCACTAGGTGGGGTCCCTCAGACATGGACTTCTCAGCCTCCATCACTGTAAGAAATAAATTCCTTTCTTTTCTTTCTTTCTTTTTTTTTTTGTGACTGAGTCTCACTCTGTTGCCAGGCTGGAGTATAGTGGTGCGATCTCAGCTCACGGCAACCTCCCCCGAGTTCAAGTGATTCTCTTGCCTCAGCTTCCCGAGTAGCTGGGACTACAGGTGCGTGCCACCATGCCCAGCTAATTTTTGTATTTTTAGTAAAGACCAGGTTTCACCATGTTGGCCAGGCTGGTCTTGAACTCCTGACCTCATGCTCTGCCTGCCTGGGCCTCCCAAAGTGTTGAGATTACAGGTGTGAGCCACTGCACCTGGCCCATAAATTCCTTTTCTTTATAAATTACTCAGTTTCTGAAGATAAAACTCTGACTTTGGACTGTAAACCTTTGCCTTGGGTATGAAACCTTGACATTGTTGAAAGAATAGTGGAAACTGTAAGGGACAACAAGTTTCACCACAGCACAGTCTTCTTTCCCTGACAGGCCATCTGAGCAGCTAAGGAGAAGACAGATCACTCAAGAACTGAAGTTGTTTATTAGCTACAGCATTTCTGCTGCTGTGATACACATTCAGCCATTTTGGAGGAAAGCTAAGCAGTACTGACTGCCCATTTTCATGAACTTTAAATAACAAATACTATTTTTCAAGATCTTCATTTTATCATTAAATTCAGCTAATTACTACCTGTTTAAAAATAAATAAATAAATAAATTTCAGAATATCTGAAACTCAGTTTCAGATATTCTGTTACATGCGACAGAAAATGAACTAAGACATGTGCTGAGTAGGATTTATGATTTTATGAACTTTGGATTTTGTTTTCAATACAGTTGTTTAAACTTCATTATAGGCTGGGTGTGGTGGCTCATGCCTGTAATTCTGGCATTTTGAGAGGCTGAGATGGGAGGATTGCTTGAGGCCAGGAGTTTGAGATCAGCCTGGCCAACATAGGGAGACCCCATCTCTACCAAAAAAAAAAAAATTAGCTAGGCATGGTGGTGCATGCCTGTGGTCCACCTAATTGGGAGGCTGAGGTGGGAGGATCACTTGAGCCCAGAAGGTTGAGGCTGCAGTAAGCCAAGATCGTGCCACTGCACTCCAGCCTGGGTGACAGAGAGAGACTATCTCAAAAAACAAAACAAAACACAAATAGACTTTGTTATGGTGGACTTATTTTTTTTCCCTCATTATATTCCTAAGAAACTTTCTGTAAGTCTATGCTATAATATTAAAATAAAGTATACCTTCTTCACAAGATACCAAATTTATTAACCAAGGTGAAAAAATTGGTGACAAACTACCAGGCTGCTTTCACCTACCTGTGTAACAATGTTTTCTCTAGTAAATTAACATTTGAAGATGTTATGAACAGATGACCATGCCATATGAGCAACAAACTATGAAGAATGAACATTTATAAACACTTTACTTTTGTTATTGAATAAAATTTACAACCAGGTTAATCTGACACTTTTAATGTATGCATAATTGTTATTGTGCTGTGAGGTAATTAGGCATAAATGGTAAGTAGTTCATGTAAATCACTATAATTAGAATTACTTTTACACAGCCAAATCAAGCATTTCCAGAGTCAGGGAGGGAGAGAATTAAATAGAGTATGGAGCTACTCTGAAAATCTCTGTTTCCATTAATCAGGGGTCTATAGGCAGCTAGGTTTTTTCATCTCTTGGGAGGAGACATTGTAGCCCAAGAGACCTGAGAATTCGGAGCCACAGAACTCCTTTCCTTTTTCTCCTGCCCTCTACCAGATAATTTTCAGTTTTTCCCTAATGAGAACTTATTTCCAACTCCCTCTTATATCCTACCATCTTTTATTTGGATACCCCCTCCTCACCCTTCCAAGAGCAATGCATGAGGCAGATGGAAAAGAACTACTCAATTCTACCATTGCACTCAGAGCAGCCACAGGCAATACATAAATAACTGTATTCCAATAAATCTTTACAAAAACAAGTGTCATGCTGGATTTAGCCCATGGCCATAATTTGCTGGCCTTTGCTCTAGATGACTGCTACCTGACTAGATATGAGGGCTGGTAGATCATTAATTGTATTCAAAGTCCTGCTTGAACTTTACCTAGTCTAGCTTTCAAGTTTAGTATTCCATTACTATATTGTATCCCTGCCTCTATTCAACAGGAGCTATTCACTATTCCATTAAATAGACAAACAGACAAATAGAACAAAATAGAAAGTTGAGAATATACATGGGAACTTGATATATGATTGAGTTGACATTGTGAATTAGTTGGAAAAGTATCGTCTATTCACTAAATTAGCATGGGATCATTGGTTATCTATGTGAAGATTAAAATAAAATTAGGTACTTACCTCTAGAAATAAATGCCCTAAATTTAAAGTGAAACTTTAGAACTTCTTGAAGAAAATATAGAGGAGTAACTTTGTGAACTTGGGAAAAGAAATAATTTCTTTTCTTTTTTTCGAGGTAGAGTTTTGCTGTGTTGCCCAGGCTGGAGTGCAGTCATGGCTCACTGCAGCCTTGACCTCCCAGGCTCAAGCATTCCTTTCAGCTTAGCCTCCCTAGTAGCTGGGACTACATGTGCATACCACCACGCCTGGCTAATTTTTTGTATTTTGTAGAGATGTGGTCTCACCATGTTGCCCCGGCTGGTCTTAAACTCCTGGTCTCAAGCAATTCACCTGCCTCAGTCTTCCAAAGTGCTGGGGTTACAGGCTGAGCCATCATGCCCAGCCAGAAGAATTTCTTATACAAGATATGAAAGTCCAATATATATGTTCATGTTGTCCTGTAAATTAAAAAAAAAAGTCCAACTTGTAAACACTGATACATTTGACTATGTTAAAATTTAAACCTTCTAGTTAACAAAAGGTACCATAGGAAAAGTGAAAATGTAGACGACAGACTGGGAGAAAAGATTTTTTCATCAAAAATAATTGACTACTGGCTGGGCGCGGTGGCTCACGCCTGTAATCCTAGCACTTTGGGAGGCTGAGGCAGGAGGATCACCTGAGGTCAGGAGTTCGAGACCAACCTGGCCAACATGGTGAAACCCCGTCTCTACTAAAAATACAAAAATTAGCCAGGTGTGGTGGCGGGCGCCTGTAATTCCAGCTACTCAGAAGGCTGAGGCATGAGAATCGCTTGAACGTGGGAGGTGGAGGTTGCAGTGAGGTGACCTCCGCCACTGCACTCCAGCCTGGGTGACAGAGGGAGACTCCATCTCAAAAAAAAAAAAAAATTGATTATGGATCGCTCTCTAGAATACGTAAAGAACCCTGACCAGATGCAATGGCTCACGCCTGTAATCTCAACACTATGAGAGGCTGAGGGTTGGGAGGATCGCTTGAGGCCAGGAGTTTGAAACGAGCCTGAGCAACATAGCAAGACCTCATCTCTGCAAATAATAATAATAATAAAGAATATATAAATAACATCTACCATATAATAGAAAAACAGACAACCCAGTAGAAAAATAGATAAAGGAGAGTATTTTTTTTCAGAAATAACTAGCAGATGCCACAAGACTGGATAAACAAATCAGAATGTATTTATAAAATGGAATGTTGCTTAGCATGGGGATGATAAACTATACATTCAGGTGGCTAATACTGAGGAGGAAGGGGACAAGGGAGGCTTCAACTATACTTAATGCTTTATTACTTAAATTTTGAAATAAATGTCAACATAGAAAGATTTGATAAAGCTGGAGGGTGGGTAACGAGGTGTTCCATATAGTCTTCAATTTTGCCTGTTTGTAATATTCCATTGTGAAAATATTTTACATGTGATTGCAAGATATTTCAACAGGTTAGTTTTGTTTTTGTTTTGTTTTTGAGACAGAGTCTTGATCTGTCACACAGGCTGGAGTTCAGTGGTGCGATCTCGGCTCACTGCAACCTCTGCCTCCTGGGTTCAAGCAATTCTCGTGCCACAGCCTCCTGAGTAGGTAGGGCTACAGGCATGCACCACCACGCCCGGCTAATTTTTGTATTTTTAGTAGATACTGTGTTTCACCATGTTGGTCAGGCTGGTCTCAAACTCCTGGCCTCAAATGATTGCCCACCTCAGCCTCCCATAGTGCTGGGATTACAGGTGTGAGCCACTGTGCCTGGCAGGGTTAGTTGAATTTTTTTTTCGGTTTGAAAAAATTACAACTTTTCTTGAAAATAAAATTTTAGAGTCTACTAGTTCAGCCTTTCCTTCTTACAAATAGACTGAGGGGCCAGGTGTGGTGGGTCATGCCTGTAATCCCAGCACTTTGGGAGGTTGAGGCGGGCAGATCACTTGAGCCCAGGAGTTTGAAATAAGCCTGGGCATCATGGCAAGACTTCATCTCTAAAAAATAAAAATTAAAAAAATTAAAAAAAAACAGACTGTGGAAGGGGAATTATTAGCACAGTCCTCAGAAAGGCATATGAAATATGTTTATAAGAGGATTTTAGCAATGCAATGTTTTCCTGTTTCTGAAATTTCATAAACTGAATACATATAAATCTGATCACACTCTTCTCCTGCTTAAAGCTTTCAGCCCCCTCAGGATAAACTACAAACTCAGCATGTCCTTCAAGATTCTTGAGAGCCTAGTCCCTGCCTCTTGCCAGCCTCCTCTGCCATTGTTCTCTGCTGGCAATAAAAGCCCCAGCTATGATGACCCTGCTTTAAGATCCTTGGATGAGGCGGAGACCTTATTTTGTCTCTGGGTCTTTGCTAAAGCTGCTCACCCTCCATCCTTTTGTTATGGCTCACCTCACATTGCCTTCTTGGTGACCACATCCTCCTCTGGTAGATATTGTATTTCTTTCTTTCTTTCTTTTTTTTTTTTTGAGATGGAGTCTCACTCTGTCACCCAGGCTGGAGTGCAGTGGCATGATCTCAGCTCGTGGCAACCTCCACCTCCCAAGCTAAGGCGATTTTCATGCCTCAGCCTCCGAAGCAGCTGGGATTATAGGCGTTTGCCACCGTGCTTGGCTAATTTTTAGTAGAGATGAGCCAGGCTGGTCTTGAACTCCTAACCTGAAGTGATCTTCCTACCTTGGCCTCTGAAAGTGTTGGGATTACAGGTGTGAGCCACTGCCCCTGTCCGGTTTTTCTTTTCTTGGCCTTCTGGGCCTGAAGATCCCAGCCCACTGCCTAGCACAAAGTAGGTGCTCAATACTCAATTCATGTTTGTGGAACGAATGAAACGTGAATGAGTAACAAAGCCATCACTAAAGAGTCACAGAGCCTATCCATGTGTCTGTGTGAGAGTGTAGGTGTCTCCATTGTTTGCCTGTATCCACGTATGTCTCTGTGAATGTGTCCTCTTCTCATTCCCTCCTTAACATCAGTTTTTAGCTAACCCTGAAGATGCCTGGAAGGCCAGTTTAATTTCTCAGATTCAGAACAACAACAGCGTTCAGAACAAGGGATATTTTCCACATCTTTCTTTTGATGAAGCCCAGATTGGCTTGAGAATAATGCTCATATCTCAGTAGTGGACTGAACTAGTAGTGGACTGGAGTAGACCAGACCTAGCAGAGCTTCACCTAAGCTAGGCCAAAAGCAGAGTATCAGGTAGGAGCAAAGTGAACATGGAAGGATTTGCCAGAAAACTAGCCTGCTGTCATTTGTCTCCCAGTGGTGCACACAGGAACTTATGAAATGTTTGTGACTTGAATGCATGAGACATCAAAAAGTCATTTGCATCTTTAAATTGTGTTATAATCAGAAATTGAGCCATTTCTTACACTAGTAGTTTTAGAGTTTTAAGCACACACCCAACTTATTTAGATACTTAAATAGGCTTAATTATGCTAGTAAACTGAGCAAGTTGGTGTATTATACTTTAGGCTGCCGAGATTCTTTTGCAAATCAGCTAAAGACATTTCAAAAACCATTTTCATTTAAAGAGAATTTATGGGTGCTAATATATAGTTCAGTTTTTTAGTTTTTAAAGATCTTCTTAGAAACCTGAAATGATCTACTTTTATCAAAAAGTGGTCCATGTTGAGAATGCTATAATGCCAGTTTTTAAAAGATGTAATTATGCTCAGCATTCCAGCTGGAATCATTGTTTCTGATTCTATCATTTTGGAGATAATAATGCAATGGTGGGGGGAACGGAGAGAAACAGGAAAAGTAGTATTCCTGCATTTTAAACAAATTGAAAACAACACTTTTTATTTTAACAGCACCACCCTTATTATCTAATTGTCCTAGTGGAAATGATGCCAGAGTAGCAGGTGGATAGTGACCCAGAAAGGCAGAGGACGTGCTATTTCAATGTGTAACTTTGATGAGAATCACCTTGGATCATTTTTTAATGCTAGAACTTTAATATCATAGGGAACAAAGGATAATGTTAAAATCATTAAATCAAAATATTTGGAATGATGGATGACATACATTCTTTTAGTTTGCAGTAAAGGAATAGTTCTGATAACAGTTTTGAAAGCAAATGTCTACAATATAAATATGCAGATATTTTTGAATAATTTTAGATTTATTTCAAAAGTAAAAGTAATATAGTAGTCACCTTACCAAATTTTGTTCTGTTTTTTTCCAACTTTTCATTTTGAAAAATTTCAACAATATACTTAGATCCACTAATGGTTAACATTTTGCCACATTTGTTTAATTTTCTCTCTAAATATCTTATTTTCTAGAACCATCTACAAGTAAGTTGCACCATAACACTTGACCCCTAAATATATCACATATAATGCCTAACAAGGACCTTTTCCTGCATAACTATATTATCATCATCACATTCCAGAAATTTAACACTCATTTAGTAATGTTATCTAAAGTAGGGTTGGCAGATTTAGCAAATAAAAATACAGGCTGCCCAGATAAATGTGAATTGTATGTATGTATGTGTGAGATGGGGTCTTGCTATAGCCCAGGCTAGTGTCTAACTCCTGGGCTCATGTGATCCTCCTGCCTCGGCCTCCTGGGTAGCTAGATTACAAGTGTGAGATATGACATTTTTGAAAGGAATGTAGCACGATCTAACCTTGAAGATGTGAACTACCTCAAGCTAATAGTTTACCTGATATACGAGAGATGTTGCTGTATCTCAGTAGTGGACTGAAACATTTAAAATAGCCCTTAGAGCTCCTTCAAGTTTGCTGCAGTGCCCTGGGTGCCTCAATTTGAGAACTTCAATTCTTTGCAATATGTTGTATTGACTTTTTAGTACATGCGAGCATTGTGTGTTCACTACACATGCAGTATATATTATGTTATATGCTCTGTGTGTTTTATTATTTGTGTTTTGTCCCCCCTTCTATTCTGTGAATTCCTTGGAAACAAGGATTGCTTTCTACACATTATTGTATCCTCAGCACATAGCACAGTACATGCAGAGTACAGAGTACATGCCCATAAATGCTGGTTGAATTGTATGAAATTGAATCTAGGTTAATCTCCTAATTTTATTAATGAGACATAAAGGCCTAAGGTTAGCAGAAATATCTTGTGTTCAGAAATATTTGTTAGTGATAAAGAGATCTTAGTTTTCAAATACAACCCTGACTTGAACCTCTGCTTTTCAGTTAAGTAGAAACCTAAATTGGACATATATCATATATTATGGGTAGTAACAGTGAGGTATATTGAAATAAATAATCAAAAAATTCCAAAGCTAAATATTATAATGTTCATCTTGGGATTGGTGCTTGGTGGTTACATGAAAGATAGGGCTTTTACTAAAGCTTTTCTGTTTTTGCTACTAAATCCTCAGGGAGATGGTGTAATGAAAACATTTCAGTGCAGTGGCTCATGCCTGTAATCCCAGCAGTTCAGGAGGCTGAGGTGGGAGAATCGCTTGAGCCCAGGAGTTTGAAACCAGCTTGTGCAACATAGGGAGATCTCATCTCTACAAAAAATGTAAAAATTAGCTGGGCATGGTGGTGGGCACCTGTGGTCCCAGTTACTTGGGAGGCTAGAGTGGGAGGATTGCTTGAGCCCGGGAGGTCAAGCCTGAAGTGGGCTGTGATGGTGCCACTGGACTCCAGCCTGGGTGACAGAGCGACACCTTGTCTCAAAAAAACAAAAAAATCATTTTGGACTTTGGAGTCAGAGTTGAAGTGCATTTCCATTTTGGCTCTGACACTATCTTCATCTTTGTCTTAGTTTTGCCATCTAATTCGTAAGTCATTTGCTAAGAGTGGGAATATCTATCTCTGAGAAAACTTTTTCCTCCATGATTACAAAATGTGAAATATTTAAAAAAGAGCTCTGTGATCAAGTAAGTTTAGGAAATGCTATGTGAATAACTCTCAGAGAATCACAATGCCGTTAGTATATCAAAGGCTCTGAGAAATTCTGCAGTAAACAAACTTTTTTTTGTTGTTTTTTATCTTTATTTTTTTTTTGTAGAGATGAGATCTCTCTATGTTGTCCAGGTTGGTCTTGAACTCCTGGGCTCAGGCATTCTTTCTGCCTCAGCTTCCCAAAGTGTTGGGATTACAGGAGTGAGCTACCATGCCTAGTCAAAGAAACTTTTAAACTTTGGTCCTGTAATTCAGTGTTTCTCCAACTTGAACACATGGCTTCTTTTAAAATGAACACCCATAAACATAATGCAGAAGTAATGCTTTATGCAATAAACTTTAGAAAACCCTACTTGCTTCATAGGAATTGTTTGATGTGTCTGACATGTAGTGAGAGCTCAACAAAAGATGCGAGACCTCATTACCAAGACACACATCCTGGATTCTGGCTTGAAGACATTCAGTGCTTATTTATTTATTTATCCAGACAGAGTAGTCTTGCTGTGTCGCCCAGGTTGGAGTGCAGCAGCGCGATCTCAGCTCGCCTGTCCCCCTACATCTTTGTTAATACAGTGTCCTCTCAAACTTTCAGATTTTTGCCATGATGGTATTTCATTAATATTTTAAGTCGTACCTCTTGTATTGTGAATGAGAGTATTCTTTCAACGTTAAAGCCATTTGCATTTGTTTTTCTTACTGATTGATTTATAAAAGCTGTTTATTAAGAAAATAAACTCTTTTTTTTTTTTTCTTTTGAGCCAGAGTCTTGCTCTTTTGCCCAGACTGGAGTGCAGTGGCGTAATCTCAGCTCACTGCAACCTCTGCCAAATGATTCTTGTGCCTCAGCCTCTCGGGTAGCTGGGACTACAGGCACGTCCCACCACACCCGACTAATTTTTGTATTTTTAGTAGAGATGGAGTTTCACCATGTTGGCCAGGGTGGTCTCAAACTCTTGGCCTCAAGTGATCTGCTCATGTTGGCCTTCCAAAGTGCTGGGATTACAGGTGTGAGCCACTGCACCTAGGCAGAAAATAAATTCTTTAAATTTTTTTTTTTTTTTTTTGAGACAGTCTTGCTCTGTTGCCCAGCCTGGAGTGCAGTGGCATGATCTCTGCTCACTGCAACCTCCGTCTACCGGGTTCAGGTGATTCTCCCACCTCAGTCTCCCAGGTAGCTGGGATTACAGGTGTGTGCCACCATGCCTGGCTAATTTTTGTATTTTTAGTAGAAATGGGGTTTCACCATGTTGGCTAGGTTGGTTTTGAACTCCTGACCTCCCACCTTGGCCTCCCAAAGTGCTGGATTACAGGTGTGAACTACTGAAATTCTTTTAAATTATTTTTTAATTTTTAATTTTTGTAGGTATATAGTAGGTGTATATATTTATGGGGTACATGAGATGTTTTGATACAGGCTTGCAATATGAAATAATCACATCATGGAGAATGGGATATCCGGCCTCTCAAACATTTATCCTTTGTGTTACAATCAAATTATATACTCTTTTAGTTATTTTAAAATCTACAATTAAGTTATTGACTATAGTCATTCTGTTGTGCTATCAAATAGTAGGACTTATTCTTTCTATTTTTTTTGTGCCGGTTAACCATCCCCACCTCCCCCTCCACCCCAGCCTCCCACTACCCTTCCCAGTCTCTGGTAACCATCCTTCTACTCTCTATGTTCATGAGTTCAATTGCTTTGATTTTTGGATCCTACAAATAAGTGAGAATATGTGGTGTTTGTCTTTCTGTGCCTGGCTTATTTCACTTAATGTAATGACCTCCAGTTTCATTCATGTTGTTGCAAATAACAATATCTCATTCTTTTTTTATGGCTGAATAGGACTCCTGTGTGTTCTTGTCCATAATAACTGATGCAGTTTTTTTTTTTTTTTTGCAGTTTATTTGCTGTTTTTCCTTCCTTAGGATTTTTTCTAACAAAGTTTTAATTTCAGTGGTTTTTTTTCTTTCTTTCTTTTTTTTTTTTTTTGAGATGGAGTCTCGCTCTGTTGTCCAGGCTGGAGTGCAGTGGTGTGATCTAAGCTCACTGCAACCTCCACCTCCCAAGTTCAAGCGATTCTCCTGCCTCAGCCTCTCCCAAGTAGCAGGGATTACAGGTGTGTGCCACCACAGCCAGCTAATTTTTATATTTTTAGTAGAGACAGGGTCTCACCATGTTGGTCAGGCTGGTCTTGAACTCTTGACCTCAAGTGATCTGCCTGCCTCAGCCTCCCAAAGTGCTGGGATTACAGGTGTGAGCTTTATAAGCTGTTGATAAGAAGGATTACAAGAGAAGAGGAATTTGATTTGATGGGCCCTGGTTTCTGAGAAGGTAGATGGGGTATGAAATAAACACTGATAGAGGGTTGGAAGAAGGACAGGAAGAGGAATCGTTTTCCTTTGTAACAGGAGGAATGTCACAGGAGGGAGGAATGGATGGGTGCAGACGTGGGTGGGATTGCAGTTTCACATAGGAAGTTGAAGGACTTTCAACCCAATGCCTTCTGTTCTCTTTATGAAGAAGTAGGAGACATCTTCTGAAAGTGATGAGTGAAATGTAGTTTTGCTTAATGGGAAGTAAGAAGGTTCCAGAGATTCTTTGCAGAGACACAGTGAACTCACTAAGGAAACAGAATTGTTGACAATATGGAGGGCCCGGAGAGAGGGTCCTCTCTGCACGACTGTCAGACTTTTTTCAGCAATCCTCAGCAATCTGGGTGAAGTTCATGGAAGGGTATATATTTTAGTATGAGATTTTTCTATTTTTAGCTATCTTTTTATCATTTACGTATAATTTTATTAAATTATGGTTAGAGTACATATGATTCTTTGGAATTTATTGAAGTTTTCTTTCTGGCTTAGCATATGGACTATATTTGAAATTATGCTGCTTGTTCTTGAATGTATTCTTGGTTTGTTGGGTTTAGAGTTTATATGGATGTAAATTGCTTGAACTTACTAATTGTATTGTTCAGATCTTTGAGAGGGATGTGTCAAAGGGTGTGATGTTTCTTTTTTCACGAATTACAGGTCTGAGTATAAACAGATATTGGTAAGCACATTATGCTTGCAGTCTTTGGCGTGATTACACATGCAGAGGTGAGCAGTGTTGGGGAACTTCCCTGTGCTGGGCCCTGCACGCAACAGATAAGGAGACAGCAGGTTGGAGAGTTGAGAGGGCTTACCCAGGGTCACCTAGCTAATAAGCAGCCAGCCAGGATTTGTACCTAGATCTTTTGGGTTCAACTCTAATATTCTTCTGCCATATCTCTTATGCTTGCTGGAGGTAGGTGGTAGGTTATCACTGTCTTCCAACATCATCCTTAGGCTTATGATCTATCTGTACAATCTAAAAGGTGATGTCACTGGATCCTCATCAAAAGCCCATTAGAGAAGGTGTCATCATCCTACTTTACAAACTCCCTAAGATACAGGTAACTTGTGACAAATCTTATAACTGGTCACTAGATAAACGTAATCATTTCAGATTTCGAAGTCTGAGTCTAATGTTACGTGTGTGCATTTTGGGAGTCCGGGATGTGTCAGAGTCCTGGCAGAAAACAGTTCACAGCAGATGTTTCAGTAAAGACCAAATTTAGAGACTACTTAGAGAGGCATGGGCAGGCTTAAGGCAGCAAACAAGGGATGGAAGGGCAAAGGAGGAGACTGGTGAGAGCTGGAGCTGTGGCCTGAGGGATGGGCCGCTTGTTGGTCTGGAGGGATGCAGCTCTACTGAGACACAGCTCTGAAGCAAGGAGGGATGGGAGAGAACGACCCATCCCTTTCTATGCCCTCTCTCCTATTTCCTGCAAGGAATGCCTCCCACGGGCTGAACCAGCCAGGAGCCAGCCAGAAAGGTCAGTCGCTTGGGGTACAGACAGGATGGAGAAGGCATCAGGGGAGGGGAGCACATGGAGAATGACCAGCACCGAGAAACAGTGTAAGGGTGGAGTTCACTGTGATTTCTGAGACATAAGGACAAGTTATAGGGAATTAAATTTAAGGAAGGAAATTTAATAGAACAGAAAAATAGCGTTAAGTTGCGAGAAAATGTAAATTAGGAGCATGCAAATGATGTGGGTTCCTAAGGGACAGCCATTTTGAAGAAAACCGTGTAAACCTTCCTCTCCCTGAAATCACTACGATTAATAAAGAATTCAAAAACTTTTTTAGGACTCATTTTATATCCTTCTGATTAGTCTCACTGTTCTCCATTTGATCCTCTGATTTTTCCCTTAAGACATAGAATTTTAAGCCCCTTAAAATAATTTCAATAATTATTAGAAAACTGAAATTTTTATTAGGAGAAAATTAGCTTGTTTCCCCAAGTAAAAATACGTGGAGTATATAATATTGTTTAGATAGACTATGTCTATGTCTAATGATTCTCGTTAGGAGGGTATTCATTTTGTTGATCAATTTACTTATATTAAAATCTCCGTCTTATACGGTATTCATGCGATATGAGGTATTTGTGACCTTAGATGTTTGAGGATCTTTTCTTTGGCACAGCAGTATCTCTTTGTCATCTTCTAAATATTACTATAAAATATAAGACAACATAACAGATTATATATGTAATATGTAATGTAGTATTTGCTAAAGTGCTCTTTCTAAAATATATTGAGTTGAGAGGGAAAAATAGAAGAGAGGACCGTGAGTGCAACTTTTTCTTTCTTTTCTTTTCTTTTTTTTTTTTTTTTTGAGATGGAGTCTTCCTCTGTTGCCCGGGCTGGAGTGCAATGGTGCAATCTCGGCTTACTGCAACCTCTGCCTCCTGGGTTCAAGTGATTCTCCTGCCTCAGCCTCCTGAGTAGCCTGCCATCATACCTGGCTAATTTTTGTATTTTCAGTAGAGACGGGGTTTCACCATGTTGGCCACTGGTCTCGAACTCCTGACCTCAAGTGATCCGCCCACTGGGGCCTCCCAAAGTGCCAGGATTACAGGTGTGAGCCACCACGCCCAGCCAACTTTTTTGTTTTTTTAGCAGCATTCACCTCTCTCCATGCAATCTTTCCCCCCATCTTTCTTCATTCCTTTTCCCTAAACTTCATTTATTCAGCCTATCTTGAGTATATCATGTAGCAGTATTAGAATAGGCCTTAAACTATTCCCACAAAATGTATTGTGAAGAATTATGAATTGCTATGACACTCTCAGTTACCTAATACAAAATGCTGCTTTCAAAAGATTTCACATACATAGAATATACTTAGAGATTATTAGGTTTTATGCAAGTTTTCCAATTTGAAGCTGTTCTAAAATTAAGAGCATAATGCTTTTTCTGGCAAGTTGAAAATAGAATAACCATTGCATGATAATGGTTCATATAAGAAACAAAAAACCAAGAAAAATTAAGAAGTTTTGGCAGGAGTAGAAAACTGTTTTGAGTGGAGATTTAAGAATAGATGGAGAGTTAACATGCAGAGAAATGCCAGGAAGCCATCCAGATGGCAGAGTCAAAGCAAAGAAGATCCTTTTGTCTGGCCTAGACCATGAGTGAGGTCTAGAAGGCACAAGCTACATTTAGTAGAGAAAGAAAGCAAAAAGGAACAGGAAAGCAAGAGAGGTTTCTGAGGCAGGTTGGAATGAACCCATAAATTATAAAACAAAAACAGGCCAGGTATGGTGGCTCATGCCTACAATCCCAGCACTTTGGGAGGCCTAGGCTGCAGTTTAAGACCAGACTGGGCAACATAGTGAGACCCCATCTCTACAGGATAGTTTGTTTTTTGAGATGGAGTCTCGTTCTGTTGCCCAGGCTGGGTGCAGTGGCGTGATCTTGGCTCACTGCAACCTCCGCCTCCCGGTTCAAGCGATTCTCCCACCTCATCCTCCCAAGTAGCTGAGATTATAGGCATGCACCACAGCGCCCAGCTAATTTTTATATTTTCAGAAGAGACAGGGTTTGACCATGTTGGCCAGGCTGGTCTTAAACTCCTGACTTCAAGTGATCTGCCTGCCTTGGCCTCCCAAAGTGCTAGGATTACAGGCATGAGCCATTGCACCCAGCCTACAGGATAGTTTTTTTATAAAAATTAGCTGGATGTAGTGGTGTCCACCTGCTCCAGCTACTTAGGAGGCTGAGGCAAGAGGATTGCTTGAGTCCAGGAGTTCAAGGCTGTAGTATGCTATGATCATGCCACTGCACTCCAGCCTGGATGACAGAGTGAGACCCTGTCTCTAATATAAATAAAATAAGACAAAGCCAAAAGCATTATGGATGAGACCCTGAAAGCTAGGTTTTGAGAATGTTCTCTGCCAAATTATTGACCACTCTGGTTGATGCTAAGTGGCATAATCTTTTTCTGTTTTACCCTCCCTTTCTGGACTCACTCCACCCTATCATACCTTGTTTTTTGCACAGGTGTTTAGGAACTTCTGCAGAGTATGAAGGTTACTCTTCTAAGTGTAACAAAATTCAAGATGGTTATTTGGGTTGATAATAGCATTAGGTAAGAGAAGTTTTATTTTGCTTCATCTCCAGAGCCCTTCAGTTTCCAGTTTTGCTCTGGACCTGACTGCTTTCCTGACCTGCAGTGCCACTGTGGTCCTGGAAGCAGGCCTCCCTCTGACAAGCTTTTTTCCCTCCCAGGGGCCCTCTACATTTCCCAGGGCCTGTGTTTTCTTCTTGCTGAGTAGGAAGTTTTGTTCATACCCTGAATTTATGAAAGGACAATTTTCCATTTTCACACTTGATGAATAGGTTGGATGGATTGGTAGGAAATCATTTTTCCTCAATTGAAACAATTTCTTTTTTGTAAAAATGGTATCTTGCTTTGTTGCCCAGGCTAGTCTCAAACTCCTGGGCTCAAGCAATCCTAATGCCTCAGCCTCCCAAACATCATTTATTGAAGAGACAATTTCTTTCTCCCACTATGCTTTATATAGTTTTAGTAGCTTCTCTTATTTTTCCTCAGTATATTATTATATTGACTTCACTTTTATTTTTATTTTATTTTATTTTATTTTTTTGAGACGGAGTCTCGCTCTGTCGCCCAGGCTGGAGTGCAGTGGCGCAATCTCGGCTCACTGCAAGCTCCGCCTCCCGGGTTCACGCCATTCTCCTGCCTCAGCCTCTCCGAGTAGCTGGGACTACAGGCGCCCGCCACCACGCCCGGCTAATTTTTTTGTATTTTTAGTAGAGACGGGGTTTCACCATGGTCTCGATCTCCTGACCTCGTGATCTGCCCGCCTCGGCCTCCCAAAGTGCTGGGATTACAAGCATGAGCCACCGCGCCCAGCCGACTTCACTTTTATTTTTACTGATTGATTGATTGAGTGAGACAGGGTCTCGCTCTGTTGTCCAGGCTGGAGTGCAGTGATGTGATCTCGATTCACTGTAGTCTCCACCTCCTGGGCTCAAGCAATCCTTCCACCTCAGCCTCCCAAGTAGCTAGGACTGTGGGAGTACACCACCATGCCCAGCTGATTTTTGTAGAGATGGGGTTTTGCTATGTTGCCCAGGCTAGTCTCAAACTCCTGAGCTCAAACAATCTGCCCACCTTGGCCTCCCAAAATGCTGGAATTATAGGTGTGAGCCACCATGCCTGGCCCACTTTTATTTTTGAGGTTTTTTTTTTTTTGATATCTGAATAGTCCTCTGTTTCCTCTGAATTTATTCCCCTCTGTATATTCTGGTCTCTGACTGTTATGTTGGAAGTTTTTTCCAAATATCCATTGACCACTGGTACTAACAAGCTGATTGAAGCTCCAGCTTGAGAGGTTTGGTGACTGGTGTGCTTTACCAGAAGGTAATCTGGTAGGGATCTAGGTCTTTCTTTGGGAGAAGCTTAACCAATGTAAGTGCCTCTGGCCTTTTTATCTGGAGATCATTCGGTTTCACCAGAACAATTCTTCTACTCTATTAATTGCTGAGAATGAACCTAGCTGCCGTTGTTTGGGGAGCCCATCTGGGAAAGAAGGGAAAGACTACATGCCTGGTAAATGGTAGAGGGGATGTACATTCAAGCTGTGTGACTGTGAACCCCTCGCTGTGGGCTACTATGGTTATTGCCTCCTGTGTTGACTCCTAAGAGGGGCTTCACAGCATTTTTTTCCAATTTTCTTTTTTGGTAAATACACACGTAAGATTTACCATCTTAATCATTTTTTAAGAGTACAGTTCAGTGGTATTAAATACATTCTTAATGTCATGCAACCATCACTACCATTTATCTCCAGAACTACTTTCATCTTGTAAAACTGAAACTCTGAACCCATTAAACAATAATTCCCCATTCCTTCCTCCCCCCAGCCCCTGGCAACCCCTTTTTCTACTTTTTTTTTTTTTTTTTTTTTTGAGACGGAGTCTCGCTCTGTCACCCAGGCTGGAGTGCAGTGGCGCGATCTCGGCTCACTGCAAGCTCCGCCTCCCGGGTTCACGCCATTCTCCTGCCTCAGCCTCTCCGAGTAGCTGGGACTACAGGCGCCCGCCACCACGCCCGGCTAATTTTTTTTTTTTGTATTTTTAGTAGAGACGGGGTCTTGCTCTGTTGTCTAGGCTGCAGTACAGTGGTGTGAACATGGCTCACTGTAGCCTTGACCTCCTGAGTTCAAGCAATCCTTCAACTTCAGCCCCCTGAGTAACTGGGACCACAGACGCATGCCACCATGCCTGGCTAATTCTTTTTAACTATTTACAGAGACGAGGTCTCCCTATATTGCCCAGGCTGGTCTTGAACTCTTGGGCTCAAGTGATCCTCCCACCTCAGCCTGCCAAAGTGCTCAGATTATAGGCGTGAGCCACAGCACCTGATTTCTACTTTCTGTCTCTTTAATTGTTCGCTGTTCTAAGTACCTCATGTAAGTGGAATGAGAATATTTGTCTTTTTGTGACTGGTTTATGTCACCTAGCATAATGTCCTCAATGTTCATTCATGTATACATTAAGAGTTTTTTCCCTTTTTAAGGCTGCATAATATTTCAGCTTTACAAACTTTTATATCAAGTTTTTTTCTTACTTATTGTATATAATAGCCCCTCTTGGTTCTGTATATAGGACAGTTAGGAAGACTATGTATATGATTATATTTAATTATTTGCATGGTAGAGATTTATAATTTGTTCTTAATTTGCAGCTTTTTTCAAGAAGCAAACCTCCAAGGGGCCTGTATGTTTATGGAGATGTTGGTAAGTGTGTTAAAATAAGTTTTGGGTGGGCAAAACAGAAAGTTTCTCAGCTTTCGCTCAGGGATGATTTCTATTTCTATCCCTCAATCTGTTACCAGCGAGGGAATAGGATGAGGCAGGGTAAGGTAGGGAGAGAAGAAAAGGGAGAGAGGGCAGTTATTTCAGCTTTTACTTTACTTCTCATAGGGTACAGCTGTAGTCTAGGGCAGAATTAGTCACCATGTTAGAGTGCAAACATTATTTAATGTATAAAGTAATTAATATCAGGGAAGGAAATCATCTACAGATAGGTTATTAGACAAATCAGGATTCCGTGACTCATTAACTCAGCTTAATACTTTTTAAAAAAATAAGCTGTTCTTTTTTACTTTTAATTTCCACTAAATTTCTAGTCATAACCTAAGCCCTTAGATGAATAATTTAGTCATTATTATCTTTAATGTAGTTGATAGTAGATACTCTTAATGCATAAGTGGTAACATTTCCTTGTCTCCCAGTTCTAGACATCGGGCAGAAAGACTCACATTTTGGTGGAAACCTTCTGAGTGGTCACTTCTTTCTAGGTTTTCCTAATCATGTAGTGTCTTGCTTATGAAGTCTTCCCTGACCTCATTCTTACTGAAATAATTCTGTTTTGTGGTTTCTATTTTCTTCAAACAAATCCTTTTCTCTTAGTCTTAAACCTCTCCTTGGCCACCCTCAGCCACTGATATCATGAAGGAGTTTCTACTTGACTTTATTGCCTCCTTGCTTTCAATTATTTCTTTGATGCCTTTTTAAATTTTTTAATTTTAACTTTTTCTAATCCCTCAGTTTACTGTCAATCAATTATTTCTTCTACTGGCATACTCAAAACTCACATTCACATGTAACAAGGTCAGTTTTGGACCTAGACTAATATTCACACTCCAGGCTCCCTTGTAGCCACAACACATTTGCGTTATGAGGGAGTGATGGCAGGGAATATTATCTTAGTAACATTTTTAGGAAAAGAAAAAAAAAGAGCATTGAATAAGTAGGTTTTTTTTTTTTTTTTTTTTGAGACGGAGTCTCGCTCTGTCACCCAGGCTGGTGCAGTGGCGTGATCTCGGCTCACTGCAAGCTCCGCCTCCTGGGTTCACGCCATTCTCCTGCCTCAGCCTCCCAAGTAGCTGGGACTACAGGTGTCTGCCACCATGCCCGGCTAATTTTTTGTATTTTTAGTAGAGACGGGGTTTCACCATGTTAGCCAGAATGGTTTCGATCTCCTGACCTCATGATCCGCCCTCCTCGGCCTTCCAAAGTACTGGGATTACAGGCGTGAGCCATGGCACCCAGCCGAATAAGTAGTTTTAATGCCTTAAAGATAAAACTGTTCCTTTCTAAACTGTTCCTTCTTTTTCTAATTTGTTTACTGCTGCCTTGCATTGAATGTCCGTTTTGTATTTCCAGATTTAGCTAATCTAATAAGAGAGAATAATTTAGTTGACAAAAGTGAACATTAGAGATTGCCCCTTAAAATTCTTCAGGTTCTTGAAATTACAGAAAAGAAGCTCAAACTATTCTTTTTCTTAGTTCACTGGCTAATTGGTACTTTTGAGACCAATGTATACTTACTTCTTATTTAGAAAGCAGTTATAACAGACACTTGAACAATTTTATGTTCCTGCACCTTTGGGCACCATTAATGATTCTCATCTTGTTGTCAGGTCTCATTCTTTGCCTCCTGAGAACATCTACTTCTAGTACCTTCACTTTCATATTAAGTCATCGCTAAAATCAACAACTTTGTTCCTCCTGTTACCTTAACCACCTGACCATAAATGGAGATGGTTAAAAAAGCATAACTGCTTCCACTTCTGTAAAAGCACTATTTTTTTAAACCCTATGAATATTGTTGGATTTTAGTTTAGAAAATACAGCCATATGGTAACTAATTGAAGGGAAGCACATTACAAGTTATTCATCTGAGTGTTTGAAAGCAATAGAAAAGATGTGATAGTATGGGATGTTCATATAGTTTGGGTATGTGGCAACCTTTGTTTGGAAACATCCTTATAATATAGAGAGGGGAAGAGAAAGGAATTCTGAAATGGGAAGTGAGACGAACATTTTGGTGGCTATAATAAGTTTAGTTCAGACCACTTATAAAATACGTAATCGGCCAGGCATGATGGCTCATACCTGCAATCCCAGCACTTTGGGAGGCCGAGGCGAGTGGATTGCTTGAGCCCAGGAGTTCAAGACCAGCCTGGGCAACATGGCAAAACCCTGTCTCCACAAAAAATACAAAAATTAGCCTGGCGTGGTGGCATGTGCCTATAGTCCCAACTACTCGAGAGGCTGAGGTGGGAGGATCACTTGAGCCTGGGAGGTGAATGCTGCAGTGAGCCATGATTATGCCACTGCACTCCAGTCTGGGCAACAGAGTGAGACCCCCATCTCAAAAATGAAATAAAATAGGTAATAAAAGATCAAGTTTTCATTTGAGGGGCTCTCTGTATGAGAGAGTAGCCTCAAAATGCCACCATAAACTCTTATTCTTTATTCTTTTCCTTTGTTGGACTTGGGAAACAGGTATTAAATTTTAAGAAGCCTGGGCATGGTGGCTCATGCCTGTAATCTCATCACTTTGGGAGGCTGAGGCAGGATGATTGCTTAAGACCAGGAGTTTGAGACTAGCCTGGACAACCAGGTGAGACCCCGTCTCTACAAAAAAATTAAAAAATTAGCTGAGCATGGTGTTGTGTGCCTGTGGTTCCAGCTACTCAGTAGGATGAGGTGGGAGGATCACTTGAGCTGGGGAGATCAAGGTTGTAGTGAGTTGAGATTGCACCACTGCACTCCAGCCTGGTCTACAGAGTGAGGCCCTATCTTAAAAATAAATAAATAAGTAAATTGGGCTAGGTGCGGTGGCCCACGCCTATAATGCCAGCAACTTTGGGAGGCTGAGCGGGGCGGATCATTGAGGTCAGGATTTCAGACCAGCCTGGCCAAAATGGCGAAACCCTGCCTCTACTAAAAATACAAAAATTAGCCGGGTGTGGTGGCGGGTGCCTGTAGTCACAGCCACTCAGGAGGCTGAGGCAGAAGAATTGCTTGAACCCAGGAGGCAGATGTTGCAGATGTTGCACTCCAGCCTGGGCAACAGAGCAAGACTCTGTCTCAAAATAAATAAATAAATACATAAATAAGTAAAATAAAAATCAATAAATAAACATGCTTGAGCTCAGGAGTTCGAGACCAGCCTGGGCAACATAGTGAGACCTCATCTCTTATGTTTTTTTTTTTTTTTTTTTTTTTAAGAAAAATTTAAATAAATAAATAATTTTAAAGGAGACTTCATGGGGTAGAGAATACCTACCTGGTAGCACTCCCTTCCCACTCTTCATTCTTGCACTCTATTTGGGCTTTGTCCTGCTCACTTCACCTCTTTCTTCGCAGATGTGTTGAGATGATTGACTCAGATGGACCCTAAATCCTGGGAACTGCAGTAGGGTTGATGTATGAGTTGGAGGGATTATTATCATGGTTCAATCTTGAAATGAATTATTTTTGTTATAAAATATTTATCACATCTCATATAGAAGCCAAAAGCTGTGGTAGTAGTATTTTGTGGCTTCATTCATACCCTACAGCTGGCTTTCTCACAACAGAGCCTCAGCTGTTGACCAGCTGACTGCAGTGGTTATGGCAGGGTTAATGATTTCTCTGGAGGCCGGGCGCGGTGGCTCACGCTTGTAATCCCAGCACTTTGGGAGGCCGAGGCGGGCGGATCACGAGGTCAGGAGATCGAGACCACGGTGAAACCCCGTCTCTACTAAAAATACAAAAAAATTAGCCAGGCGTGGTGGTGGGCGCCTGTAGTCCCAGCTACTCGGAGAGGCTGAGGCAGGAGAATGGCGTGAACCTGGGAGGCGGAGCTTGCAGTGAGCCGAGATTGCGCCACTGCACTCCAGCCTGGGCAACAGAGCGAGAGTCCGTCTCAAAAAAAAAAAAAAAAAAAGATTTCTCTGGTACACTAGAAGAGAATAAAAGTACATTTTGCTTATCAGCCCCTTTTCTGCTGCCTCCTGGTTTCACCTCACCTGTTTCACATTGATTCAGATTCTAATTTCACCAGTTGAAAGGTAGGCTGGTTTTTAAGGTTAGGAGTTAGGAAGCATAGTTCTCCCTGGCTTGGATGCAGGGATACATCTGCCTACTGCACACCTAGGCTGTATTATAGAATCTATTGCTCCTGTGCTACAAACCTGTACAGCATGTTACTGTATTGAATACTGTAGGCAGTTGTAACACCGTGGTATTTGTTTATCTAAACATATCTAAACAGAGAAGATGCAGTAATAATACAGTATAATAGATAAAATATGGGATGCCTGTTTGACCATGAATGGACTGGAAGTTGCTCTGAATGAATCAGTGAGTGAGTGGTGAGTGGATGTGAAGGCTGAGGACATTTCTGTATACTTCTTTATACAAGATATTATCAGTGCTGTGTACTTGGGCTACACTAAATTTATAAAAAAAATTAATTGTACTTCCATGTTAGGATAGCTATGACATCACTAAGTGACAGAAATTTTTCAGCTTCTTTATAATCTTTTGGGACCACCATTGTATATGTGGTCCATTGTTGACCAAAATGTCATTATATGCATTACTGTTTATAGAAATGCAGTGGATTTTTTGATGACCTTGTATCCTGTGATCTTGCTGAATTTAATTATTAACTCTAGTGGTGATTTGGTAGATTCTTTAGAATTTTTTTTTGTGTATACAATTAGGTCATCTGCCAATAAAGATAATTTTACTTCTTTAAATTTTTATGCCTTTTATTTCTTTTTGCTGCCTCCTTGCACTAGCTAGGACCTCAGTACAATGTTGAATAGAAGTAGTGAGTCTAGACGTCCTTGCCTGTGTCAAATTGTAGGGGAGAAGTGTGCAGTCTTTTACAAATAAGCATATTAACTATGTTTTAAAAAAATGTATTCAATTGTTTTTATTATGGTAAAACACATAACATAAAATTGTCCCTTTTAAACATTTCCAGTATATGATTCAGTATCATTAAGTCTATTCACATTGTTGTACAACTATTACCACCATCCATTTTCAGAACATGAGTGTAGACATCCTTGCCTTTGTCAAATTGTACGGGAGAAGTGTTCAGTCTTTTACCAATAAGCATATTAACTAAAGGTTTTTAAAAATGTATTCAATTGTTTTTATTATGGTAAAACACATTACATAAAATTTACCCTTTTAAACATTTTCAGTGTATAATTCAGTAGCATTAAGTCTGTTCACATTGTTGTACAACTATTACCACCATCTATCTTCAGAACATTTTTATCTTCCCAAACTGAAACTCTGTGTCCATTAAACAACAACATCCTATTCTACCTCTCTCCCACTTTTTCCACATCCTGCCCCCTGACTCCCCTGGCCTGGCAACCACCATTCTACTTTCTGTCTTTATGAATTTGATTATTCTTCAGTACCTTATATAAATGGAATCATATAATATTTGTCCTTTTGGGTCTGGATTATTTTACTTAGCAAAATATCTTCAAGATTCATCCATATTATTGTGTATTGCATATGAGTTGGATTCCTTTTTACGACTGAATAATATACTTGGTATTCATGGGGGATTGGTTTCAGGATGCCCTTGGATACTAAAATTTGAGGATGCTCAAGTTCCTTATGTAAAATGGTGTAGCATTTGCATATAAACTTTGTGTGTTGTCCTGTACACTTTAAATCCTCTAGATTACTTATAACAATGTAAATGGTACATAAATGCTATAATAGTTGTTATACTATATTATTTTTTGTTTATGATGATGATGATTATTATTTTGAAGCAGGGTCTCGCTCTGTCACCCAGGTCCTGAAGTGTAGTGGCGTGAATCAGCACACTGCAGCCTCCACCTTCTGGGCTTAAGTGATCCTCCTGCCTCAGCTTTTTGAGTAGCTGGGACTACAGGCATGCACCACAATGCCCAGCTAATTTTTATATTTTTTTGTAGAGATGGGATTTTGCCATATCACCCAGGCTGGTCTCGAACACCTGGACTCAAGTAATCTGCCTGCCTTGGACTCCCAAATTGCTGGGATTGTTAACACTCCACCTGTTCCTTGTATTATTTTTTATTTTAAAAATATTTTTGATCCACTGTTGGTTGAATCTGGGGATGTAGAAACTAGATACAGAGGGCCAACTGTAACATTTTATGTATATACCACTTTTTGTTTATCCATTCATCTATTAATGGATGTTTGGGTTGTTCCATCTTTTGACTATTGTGAATAATTCTGCTGTGAATATTGAAGTGTAAGTATTTGTTTGAATCCCTGCTTTCGGTTGTTTTGTGCATATACTCAGAAGTGGAATTGCTGGATCCTATGGTCACACTATGTTTAATTTTTTTTTTTTTTTTTGGACACAAAGTCTCTCTCTGTTGCCCATTCTGGAGTGCAGTGGCACGATCATAGCTCACTGCAACCTTGAACTCTTGGGCACAAGCAATCCTCCCACTTCAGCCTCCTGAGTAGCTGGGACTACAGGCATGCACCACCAAACCTGGCTAATATTTTAAATTTTTAGTAGAGATGAGATCTCACTATGTTGCCCAGGCTGGTATTGAATTCCTAGGCTCAAGCAATTCTCCCTCCTTGGCCTCCCAAAGTGCTGGAATTATAGGTGTGAACCATTGCACTTGGCTTGTGTTTAATTTTTTTGAAGAACTGCCATACTGTTTTCCACAGTGACAATAGCATTGTTATTCACACCAGCAATTCACAGGTTCCAATTTTTATACATCCTTGCTAACACTTGTCATTTTCTGTTTTTTTTTTTTAATAGTTGTTCTAATGTATGTGAAGTGGTATCTTGTAGTTTTGATTTGCTTTACCCTAATGATTAGTGAATGCATTTTTGGTTAGATAATTCATGACTTTATTCTGAATCTATAAGTATACTACACTGCATGCAGCAGAATTTGAAACTTTATTAACTTTTCTGGGTAAATATAATTATTTAAAATCTACTGCTAATCACTATATCAAGAGATACTGTACTGAATATTTTTGCAATGAATGACTTTCCATCAAAGTGACTTCTTCATTAAAAAAAGTTTGGTGGATTGTTTTTTCATATACAAAAGCACTCTGACATTCAAATGGCATGGGTCCAGTGTCATCTTGTGGCATGAAGGAAACCCGAAAGATAAGACTTAGATCTTCTTACTTTCTGAAGTGCCTTTGGATTCTAGTAATTGTAAAGGAATTACTAGACAGGAAGTAATCTTGTGATGGTGGGAGACGGGGAAACCGGGAGGGTGTGAGACTGGACTAGCACATGCTGGCCTGGCTTACTGAGGAATGCCAGGTACAAACTGAGCTTGGACCACTGACCTGAATGCCCTAGGCTTTCTGAGAGGGAATAAGGCATTTTATGCTACCTGCATTAAATGCTCAGGCTGTTGGATATTCAATTACAGTAGTTTCCCCTTATTCACAGAGGATAGTTCCAGTGGATGCCTGAAACCTCACATAGTACTGAACCCTATGTTTTTGTTTTTGTTTTTGTTTTTTAAGATAGAGTCTCTCTCTTGTTGCCCAGGCTGTAGTGCAGTGGCACGATCTCACTGCAACCTCCGCCTCCCAGGTTCAAGCTATTCTCCTGCCTCAGCCTCCTGAGTAGCTGGGATTACAGGCACCCACCACCATGCCCAGCTAATTTTTGTACTTTTAGTAGAGACAGGGTTTTGCCATGTCTCATGTTGACCAGGCTGGTCTCGAACTCCTGACCTTAGGTGATCCACCCACCTTGGCCTCCCAAAGTGCTGGGATTATAGGCGTGAGCTATTGCGTCTGGCCTATATACTATGTTTTTAACAGAGAAGGCCACTAAGTGACCGATGGGAGGGTAGTGAACACAGTGTGGATATGCTAGACAAAGG
The DNA here is from genome assembly GCF_028878055.3 of Symphalangus syndactylus. Classification (NCBI taxonomy): domain Eukaryota; kingdom Metazoa; phylum Chordata; class Mammalia; order Primates; family Hylobatidae; genus Symphalangus; species Symphalangus syndactylus. The sequence continues at coordinate 86,159,118 of NC_072424.2, forward strand.
GATGATTTATGTCCTGGGTGGGATGGAACGGGATGACATGAGTTCTCTTCATGCTACTCAGGATAGCCGCACAATTTAATACTTATGAATTGTTTATTTTTGGAGTTTTCCATTTAACATTTTTAGACTATGATTGATTGTGGGCCTTGAGTAACTGAATTCTCAGATAAGAGGGTTCTACTGTACTAATGCGATTGTAGTCATTAAAAGTTTTAGAGTGTTGAAAATTAGATAATTTAATTATAAGGATTGACTGTATCAGAATTTCCTCAAGTAGGCTTTATTTTGAGAGATCTATATTCTTAGCTTTTAAAAAATGGAAGTGTTACAATTGGCAATTCTCTAGCTCTAATCTACATATATGATTCATGTTCAATATTTATGTTAGATACTAATCTTTATATTTCATCTTTCTTCTCTCTCTCTCTTTTTTTTTTTTTTTTGTGATGGGAGTCTCACTATGTTTCCCAGGCTGGTCTTGAACTCTTGGGCTCAGGCAATTCTCCCATCTTGGCCTCCCAAAGCGCTGGGATTATAGGCATAAGCCACCGTGCCCAGCCTCTTCTCTTATTTTTCATTTTTGAGTTTTCCCATAGTGCCTAAAACAGTTCCTTATGCATAGTAATGACCCAATAAATATTTAATTAAGTTATTTTATTTATGCTAGTGTCTTTTGGAAGAGAAGACTGTAAATCTTGCCAGTTTATGAACAAAACTAGTTTTCAGGGGGAGATAGCCCCTGTAATGTTAACTAAATGTTGAATTTCCATAAACAGGATTTTAACAGAAAAGAGTAATATTAACATTTTATTTTTAGCTAGTTTAACATACAAAGTAAGCTCCCCCTTCTAAAGAAGTGACATAGTCTTCAGCTTCCTAGTGGAAGAGTATGGTTTCATTATCTCAAAGCTAATGAACAATCATTACAGCAATCAGTACATGCTATTTAATAGTATTCTTAAATTTTTTTTATTTTTAAGGTACAGGAAAAACAATGGTGATGGACATGTTTTATGCTTATGTGGAAATGAAGAGGAAAAAACGGGTTCATTTTCATGGTTTCATGCTAGATGTGCACAAAAGTAAGCAATGATCTGAAAGAAGTGATTTTTTTCATTGGGAAAACACTACAAAATGGTTTTCTTCATTGAATGAATATACACTCTTTAAAAATTAGATTTTTGCTTGCAGTAAGATTTTATTTGGTTCCATTTGTTTTGTGCTATGTTGAAACAGTCAGTAATGTGTCCAGAGTTGGTCCTTAAGACCAATTTAATACTTTCAAATCAGAGAACAGAGATTGCTATATGAAGCTCAGGCATTTTCTGTTTCTACTAAGGGCCAATAAAAAAATGTTAAAAATGCACCTGTTTAAATAAGTGATTCTTGATTAGGTCCTTTACTCTGTATTACCTTAGCATGTGGGCATTCAGTTTGAGTACGATGTAAGCTTTACTGCTTTGCTAGTGATCTTACGTTATTTCACTTTTGCATGATTTGTCTACCAGCTGCACTGTAACCTCCCCAGAGCAGGAATCATGTGTTTTTTTCCTCTAATACTTGCAGCATTTAGTACACACATAATGAATGAAGTGGACTGGCCTTAGTGTATTAGGCTAGAGATAAGGACGCATTTCGATTTATATGCTAGACATAACATTCACTACTTGGGCAGGATCACATCCTCTGCTCTCATCCCTGAAATAAAGGACTAAGGTGGATGTGTTGATGCATCTAATCACTTGTCTATTACCTTGTCGTTTCTGAAATGATTAAAGAGTAGAAATGGAATGACCTTGAAGTTTCCTTACAACTATAAGAACATAATAATATTTGAACAAACTTATTTTGAAGTAGAGAAAATGCAAACAATTTCAATGATCAAATTTGATTTTACATGGAATTTAAACTTAATTTTATGTCCATACTAAAGTTTCATTTAGAGATTTTAAAAATATGTTATAATTGTCTAAAATGTACTAATGTATTTCATCTGTGTTTAATTTCGTTCATTTGAGGAATACATCGCCTTAAACAGAGTTTGCCAAAAAGGAAACCAGGATTTATGGCTAAATCATATGACCCAATAGCTCCCATAGCCGAAGAAATCAGCGAAGAAGCATGTCTCCTATGTTTCGATGAATTTCAGGTAAAGTAGAGATTTTTCATAGATAGAGAATGGTATATTGAATGAGGTATGAAGATTTAAATTTTGCTCCTGATTTTATCATTGTTTTATAAGGTGATTTGACACATTATCTCTTACTGCTTCAATTTTACTATCTAGTTCAGGAGCTGCACAGGGCAAATCTGACCTTCTTGTTTTTTTATGGTTAGTGAGAAAAGAAGAGTGTATACACACATACACACACACACACGTACACACACACGCACGTGCACACACACACATATTTTAAGAGACAGGGTCCTGCTCTGTCACCCAGGCCCAGGCTGGAGTGCAGTGGCATAATCATAGCTCATTATAACCTCAAACTCCTAGGTTCAACTTCCTGCCTCAGCTTCCTGAGTAGCTGGAACTATAGGCTCATGCACCATACCTAGCACATTTTTAAAAACAATTTTGTAGAGATTAGGTCTCATTATGTTTCCCAGGCTGGTTTCAAACTCCTGGCCTCAAGTGATCCTCCAGCTTCAGCCTCCCAAAGTGCTGAAATTACAGGCATGAGCCATGACACCCAGCCAAGTTTTTGTAATTTTAAAGGTAGGTGAAAGAAGAAGAAGAAAAAGAAGAAAGTACAAAAGAGACCCTATATGGCTTGCAAAGCCTAAAATATTTACTATTCAGTCTTTTGTAGAAAAAGTCTGCCCACCTCTAAATTTTGGTCAATGACTGTACATCTCCCCTACACCACAAAGATAATGTAATTATTATAAAACAATATCTTTAAAGATGTTTGAGTATTTTTAAAAAGTGTTATATAAAGAACAAGTGATTCATCTCATTTAAGCCTCACAACATATGTATCTGTGATAAAGGGAGGGAATTGCCTTAGTTGAACTTTTAAAGTTTCTCTTAGTTTTAGGATTCTCTGAAATTATGCATTTAAATTAGTAGTGAGTTATTTCTTGTTCTTCTGTGTTTTATAATCTGGATTAGTGGGAAGATGATATGGCCAAGATGCTTTTATCCCAAAGCATGCATGATTGGTCTCCTTTAGCAACTGGTACACATAGCTAACAATAGTCTAGATTTATGATGGAGGGGAAAGAATTTTTACCAGCAATGCTGTTACACTAAACCATCTGGGGAAGAGGGATCTTTGCTTCTTTCTTCCTTCAGTCATATTAAGACAGACTAGACTCACCTTTGTATTTAGAACTGCAAAGGTCTTCCAAGGAAAGGCTTTATGGAAAAGAACAGATGCTCTCCTGCTGCTCTGAAGAGTCATACTAACCACATCAATGTTTTGTCGGAAAAGGGCCTCATTGAGTTGTTTGAAAAAGCACTGACTTAACAGTTATGCTGCTTTCAAGAACAAAAGTCAGTGGTGAATCAATAGGGGCCATTTCTCTTGATTTTCCATTACTAGCCTTTTAACCAAAATATCTCTAAATAAAATTGAACTGGCATAGTTACAATTTTGATTAAGGTATTGAAGTTAAATTTTTAAAGAGGCTTATTAATACCTAGCCTTTGTAAAATGATCCGTAGTTTACAATGTGTTTTTACATCCTTATCTCATTTAATTCTGCAAAATAGTTGATATCTCCACATGGCGATGAGAAATCTAAAGGCATTAGAATTTCCTAGGTATCATGTAAAAATCATTACCCTTAACTTTAAAAATGTAGATTTCAAAACTTTCTGAGAAATGATTGGCTTTTTTATTTTTATTTTTTTTGAGATGGAGTTTTGCTCTTGTTGCCTAGACTGGGGTGCAATGGTGTGATCTTGGCTCACTGCAACCTCTGCCTCCTGGGTCAAGCAATTCTTCTGCCTCAGCCTCCTGAGTAGCTGGGATTACAGGCGGGCGCCACCATGCCTGGCTAATTTTTTTGTATTTTTAGTAGAGATGGGGTTTCACCATGTTGGCTAGGCTGGTCGTGAACTCCTGACTTCAGGTGATCCACCTGCCTCGGCCTCCCAAAGTGCTGGGATTACAGGTGTGAGCCACCACGCCTGGCCTGATTGGCATGTTTTTATGGCATAAGTGTATTGGAAGGCAAGACTAAGAAGGTTAGGATGCTATGAAAATCTGGCTGTGCAAAGCACATGATCTTGAAGAAGATACAGAGCAAGCAGGGCAACTTGCCCAGTCAGTGCAGCAGACATAGTGTCTAGGGCTCATGATACTTTTAGGGATCAAGAAAATATTTTAATTTCTTTTAAAATTTGTGGACATAAATGAATATATCAATAATGATTCTAGCCTATATCTGTCTATTTTGTATTATATTTGTCCTTATACCAACATAGTCGTAATGTTTTTTGAATTGAGGATGGGGCTTATGAAAGTAAAAGTTCCTAGGGCTTACAAGAGTCATAATGCCACCTCGATAGTGAAGTCCTACCAAAAACCTGCCTGGTTGTACTGACATACTCCACTGGGTTCAGATTTCAAAAGGTTGATATATAAATAGAAAGAAGGAAACAAAAACAACTGTCAGAACACTAATGTTCCAAATGAACTGAGTCTTGCAAAGAAATGCAGGCCACAGAAAGGATTTTTCAGATTACATGTTGAGTGTAAGAGAGATCCAGGGGAGACAGGCTCTTATAAAATGCTGCTTGCTGATGGAGAGAAAGCAGATGTGATAGAGATCCTTGTTATTGCCTGCCCTGTCCAGATTGCTTTGATATTTATTCATTCATTGACTCATTCATCTCAAGGATGCCTTGAAGGCCCTTATTCCATATAACAGGACAGGGCCCTATCTGTCCCATAGCTAAATGGACCATGCCTGGACAGCTGATCTATAAGTAGCTAATCCACAATCTTCTCAGCAGCCTTGGACTTGTATGGTGTGGCTTGGTGAATGGGCCAGTTTTAGCCCCTCTCTAATGAATTTGAACTAAATGGCACAGAGGGAAGCTCTTCTTAGTAATGAAACAGAAACAAAGAAATATAGAAAGTAATTGAGCTGTAGTTCCCATAAGGTGCCATCAGTATTGTCCCTATCCTGGAGTTTCAAGTAAATCTCTTTTCTTCAGCTGGATCTCCGGTGCCTATTTCTTACAAACAGTCTTGATGAGAATAGAACTATTTTGCTGCCATCTGCTATGTCAAGACGTATTTCTCTATGATCTGTAAAAGATAGCATAAACATTGGTAAGAAGTACTGTGAGGAAATGTCACTTTCCTTAATATGAAATCCCTTACCTCCAGTGGAAGAATTAACCAGTGAGCTAAAGCCCAGGAAGACAAAGATGAGGTATCTGCTAGGAATGCTTTTGGCCACAGGAAACAGAAAACCCAACTTAAAATGGCTTATACTCTAATGGGGAAATATTCTGTTATATAAAGTAGTGTCATTTTCCTTGTTCAAACCCTTCTGCTTCCTCTCTGACTTTGTCTCCTACAGGTTCAGCCTCACTCATTGCTCCCTACTGTTCCCAATACTATTTTCTTCATAGATTAAGGAACCACAGTTAGTAGTTGGGTATTATACCAACTACTTATTTCTCTCAGGGCTCTGAAGAAAACATGCACAGAGATGACAAAACAAGACAATACCAAATCGATTGCTTTCATTTGATCCCAAATTTTAGTGTAGCATTTTTTTTTCCATTCCCAATTATTGCATAATATAGCATTCTTGTATGTTAGAGTTGACAACATGGGAGACCCTATTCCCCTGAGCAAGTTTGGCCTGAATGTCCTAGAATGCAAAATATTAATAGTTTTGCTCTTTTATTTCCTTTACAATTCCAACTTGAATCTTGGAGATTACTGCTGCATGCAAGAAAAGGCCGATATCTGCATATACCCAGTGTTAGAAGAGCCAGAGAAAGGGAAAATATAAGGGCAAGAATGTGTCCCCTAAGGGAAGAAGTGATCTCTGCTAGTTTCAGTATCCTGAACTGTCTCCTACAGGTCTTAAAGAAGTTTCTCCAATACACCAAAATTAGATGATCACAAGTCCAAATCTCTACTTACCCTTCTTCCCTAAAACTCAAGAGGGTGAAATATACTCCAGGATGTTGCTGCACCAGCACTCTGATCCCCACCATCCACACAATGTATAACGAACAAGCGGAGCCTTTGCACTGGGCATTCTTTCTGCACAGAGTGGTCCCTCTGTTCTGAGAGCCCCCAGCTAAATTGGGGTTCTAACACCAGAGCGGCTGGCAACCCTGCCCTAACAGGAAGTGCAGGGAGCTGGATATAGGTGTTTACAGCATGCCTTTCACAAGATACTTCTTTCACCTGGAGGACGGCCTAATGCCTGGTTGTCTGACCCATGACCAGGGGGTCCCTCACACAGGAAACTTGTTTATACTGGCATATGCCTTTGTGGCTCTTGTCTGACCTATGTCCAGTTTATGCCTGTCTGACTATTGCTCTGGCAGTGGGAGCCTGATCTTGTGTTCTTCCTGGCGTCCCAGGAAAATCCTGGCCTGGGGCAGACCCTGGTTCTTCAGATGGAAGGTGCAAATTAATACACCACTACAATAGAAAATAAGTTCAAAGATTGATTATTTACAGATGCTGGGCAGGGAGGGAGCAATGAGTCAGAAGGCCAGTCCTTCGTCCCCGGTCACAGGAGGCAGTAATGAAGAGTCAGGCAGAGAGAGAGTATGGCAACTAGCAGCATGCGTGTGTGTGTGTATTTTATATATGTGTAGGAATAGGACGGGGTAACTATGTTTGTGAGCAAAAGCCTGAATGTTTCATTTAAAGTAAAGGAAGCAGCAGGAAAAGTGAGGAGCTCCATCTTGTAAGCAAGAGCTATGCCTCTAAGCTCTTATCTCTGGCCACAGGCTTGAGCCATTGGGTTCTACTTTTAATGCCTAGGCAGCAACCATTGCTGTGTGGTTTCCCTCACGCCCTTACATATTCCTAAGAGCAGCTCCCTCATTTCATCATATCTTTGTTCAATTACCTCCTTAACAAGGCCCATCTTAACACCCTATTTGAAATTGCAGCTTACCGTTGACCCCCACGCTTCTGATGCCCCTTACCTACCTTTTTTCCCATATCATATATCACCTTTTAACATATTATATGTAATTTACTTATTTATTATGTTTATCTGTATTCCCAGAATGTAAACTTGAAGGCATGAATCTTTATTAATTGATGTATCTCAGGTTTCTAGAACAGTGTCTGAGAATGAATGAATAAGTAGTGAATAAATGAATGAATGAATGAATCTAATACCAAATGAAAACTAAGGAAGTGGTTCCCATATTGAGTCTCACTCCCCTTACATGTAATAGCATTTCTCAAGCGAAATCAGCATTTATAGAACCCAAGGTATATTATAACTTCAACCCACATTTTTTCCTGTCATCATTCTGAATTATCTGAACATTTTTGTCTAATTGAATACATAAAAAGTGGTGTCTTGTTTTAATTTGTGTTCCTTTAGGAAATAATATGGTTGATTTTTTTTCATGTTTGTTTACATGCTAGTTAAATCCATCTTTTATGAACTATTTGAGGTATTGCTCATTTATTTATTAGAATGCTTATATTCCATCTATTATATATGTTCTATAATATTAGTTACTGTTTATTGAGTGTTTTTCTATGTGCCTGTGTTCTTAATAACTGTCTAATGCTAAATATAATTCTAGCTACAGCTAAAATTCTATGTAGCTATACATGAATAATACAGAATTATATTAATACTAGCATATATACCATACATAGGTAATAGTCAAAGTTAATGGTCTCTCATTTCTTGAGAGTTTACTTTATGTCTCATAACAATATTGCAGGGTAAGTATTATTACTGCTTTCGTTGCATTGATGAGGAAATTGAGGGTCAGAGAGGTTCAGTAACTTGACCGAGGTCACACAGCTGGTAACTAACAGTTTAGGTCCAGCACTAATGCTCTTGTTTACCAGTAACAGCTATGCTATACATTTTCCTTGGTATATAAAGTCTTGTATTATATGTTTAAATATACAGTTCTAGAGCTGGGTGGGGTTTTGGTAGATGTTTTAGTGATGGAACCTAAAAATTATCCTTAAGCCTATTAAGCCTAGCACAATACTTGCTGATTTATTAGAAAAGAGTTTTTAAGGCACTTTATTCTTAGTGACAGTATATCTACAATCACCACTTCACTTTTAAAATGGAATCGTATTAGTAACCTTGATTTTTAGCTAGTTATTATTGGCCTTTAGGTAGTGTTAATTAATATAATATTTATTTTACTAGGGAGACGAATGGTAATTATTGCTGCTTAAAAACATGGATATACTCCTTTTTTGTGCTCTTGAATTTAAGGAATTTTAAAGATTATGTTTTGGTAAGCATTCAGATTACACTTGCAGAATGCTCTTCATTAGTTTGGTCTTCCTTACTAAGTGTAGAATTTCAGCTTTTTTTAACTTTTATTTTAGGTTCAGGGGTATGTGTACAGGTTTGTTATATAGGTAAGCATGTGTCACAAGAGTTTGCTGTACTGATTATTTTGTCACCCAGGTACTAAGCCTAGTAGCCAATAGTTCTTTTTTCTGCTGTTCCCCCTCCTCCCACCCTCTATCCTCAGGTAGGTGCATTTCAGTTTTACCTGAGGTGTTAGATACACGATTCTTATCTTGGTTGAGAAATGTGTTTGGATAGGTTTTTTTTTTTTTTTTTTAACATGTGTTTTGGTTGGTGAAATAAGTAATAGCTTATCTTCAGAGTTTTCCTTAGGATATTCATTATGTCCTCTTGGAATATTTATGTTACATGTTAAACTGTTTATGATTCTGAAGACATAAGATTAGTGAGGAAAACTGATGTTTAAAAATATTATTTTTTCATATCTCTTCTGAGAGGGACACTGAATAGATGTTTTACCAATATGGGTCCAGAAAAAAAAAAAAAGAATTCTGATGAGCAGAAGATCATGCAAAATTCTCCTCTATAAGCTATCAATATCATTTAAAAAATAGTTTTAACCATTTTTATGAAGCAGGAAGAAAGCTGTTAAAAACTGCTAATAAAAAATAGGTGCTTATTTTTGTGCTAATCCTAATTACTGATAATGCATGCTTATGTTTGTCACTCATTATATGGCACTGTACCAATCAGTGGATGACTGAGACTCAAGCACTCACACATGTAAATTAACCATTAGATTTTTTTTTTCTTTTTTACTTAAGTGAGTCATAATGGAAAGCAACTCTGGGTTATAAAAAAATCTTTTCTCTTTAATGCTAATGAAATGTCTCCACTCTCTGTATTAGCGACTACCCTTATTGGTAATCTGTAGCCTTCTCTTTTGTTCGTGGTGGTAATGAAATGCTGGGTACTGAAAAAGCCAGCTCTCCAAGAATGTGTGGCCAATTGTCTTCTGTTCACTTATACTGTAAAATTACTGTTCCCTGGCAAGGCTGAACAAGTGTGGGGACAAGATCAAAAGAGTATACATTGGCACCCGGCTACACCAAGTGACTCCTTCTTTATTAATTAGTCATAGCTTCTCCAAGCTAATTTACTCTGATAGGGCAAAAACATTCTGAAATATAAAAACAGCAAATTATAACTCAACCACAAGCCTTTACTGTTTGCTTTCTTCAACTTTCAGTTTAAACCTTTGCATTGTGTTACAAGCTAAATGTCCCTTCAGTTTTCTAAACCTTAGGGCACAAAAGCTATTTTACATTTATTTCAAAGACATTAATGATATAGTCAAATGACCATTTTTATTCTCTAAAATCGGGTAACCTTTCATTGATATCGTTCTTTTAAAAAGTCAGTGTATTGGCAATGTAATTTAAAAGTGCAGTTCCTATTAAAATGTGCAAGCTCGTTCTGTCCTCTCATCAGAAATGCCACTGGTGTTCAAGCATTTGAAAGGGACTTTCTCTGTCAGTGTTTTTGCGGAAGCCAAATTTGACAGTGATCCTAAACTCCAAATTAAATAATATCAGCACCACTTTCCTTTTCATTTAATCACCATTTTGAAGTTCCTGAAGTCTTTTTAATATAAGGAATCTTTAGCAGTTTTTTAGTTATAACCTGAGACAGCAAAAAAAAAATAATAATAAAAATAAAAAATAAAAAATGTGCATCTCTATTTCATGGTTTTGTTTTCAGGTGGGAAAGAAATAATTAAACCTTTGAGTAAGATATTAGCTGTAAAAAGAAAAGTGATTTAGACCTGTGCAACCCAGGTTATTGTTAATTGCGTTATAACCATTCAGTTTGTAACTTTTAGTATTTTGATTTAATTGAAAGAATTCACCAATTTTTATGTCCTCTAATGGGGTTTAAAAATAACAGTGTACTATATCTTGTGGATATATGTAAAGCAAGTTGTACTGAGGTTATTTGAAATGTGCTATCAAAGAAAGATCAAAACATTTTTACACTGGGAGTATCTAAAGTCCATGTTATTATATACTTAGGGGAAGTTGCAATGATTGATGTCAATCTTCATTACACATTTATTTTTGGAGTCAACTTCTTTCCCTCCTTAATTGTTGTCTTTCTTTGTGAATTTTAAAAGCCTTTAGAAAAAGTTACATCATTAAGCTTACTTCGTAATTGTGAATTTAAAAAATAATTTTAGAAAAGATCAATAGTTATATTTCTCTGTAACCTAACTTGGATGGAATAGTTTTATCTGTATTATGCATTTCTTGTATTGTCACAAGTTATTTTTTTAAGGGACTGTATTAGCTATTCTTGAAAGGTTGTTTTGGTTTTTGTTTTTTTTTTTTTGGTAGAAGGAATATTTGTGTTTGTGAAGGTTAGCAGAGGCTGGCTGTGCTGGAAGTGACTGCAGTGCCTTTTGATTATTCATGGACAGTAATAGAAGGCACTTAAAAAGAACAATGAAATTGCTTATTTTTGTGATGGGCCATCTGTTGAATTGTTTTGTGCAACAATTGCACAATAGTATCTATGTCATATCATTCTATTTTCAACAGCAGCTGATTATGTCTCACTGGCTACTTGTCCTTATTTCTAAAGGCCCATGACCATTTAAAGTCACCTTTCCAGGGACCTTTGCCAGAAAGGTATTAGAAATCTCAAACAGCCTGTGTATTTTATTATTATTATTTTTTCATCTGTCTTTTTTGGGGGGGATGTGGGAAGTGGTTGGGAAGAGGAGGAGGGTGTTGGTCAAGTTAGTTCTAATTAATTAGACTTCCTAAATGTTTAGGACAATTATCTATGCTTTCCACCTGTAGTTCTATAAAAGAAGTTATCATAGAACCATTTGGTAATTTGTGTAGAAATGATAGGCTTGCAAAAAAGAAGAGTCAAGTTTAAAAGACTGTTATACAGTGTTTCATGCTTTTAATTATCTACTCTTTTCTTCATGATGATAATTAGAATTTTTCTCTTGGAATTTACTTCCATCTTAAAAAAAAGATGATCCACTAGCAAATTTGTTACAGCAGAAGTGAAATTAAAATAAAACAAATGTGTTGTTGTCAATAGGTCACTGACATTGCTGATGCCATGATTCTGAAACAGCTTTTTGAAAATCTGTTCAAAAACGGGGTCGTCGTTGTGGCGACATCCAACAGGCCACCGGAAGGTAAAAACAAACATTGTGCTAGTCTCATCCAATTAGGTGGAAACTAACAAGCTTTTAAAAATCCATAATTTTGAACTAAATTTATTGTGTTAATAAATCTGATGACTTTGCTTATTATTAGTTTTATAACTGGCTTAATCTGAAAAATCAGTTGGTATTTGTATTTGAAAAGTTTTATATTCTTAGCAAGCTAAATCCAGTTGATTCCCATGTTTGGTACACTTGCTGTTTTTTTGTTTTTTGTTTTTCCCTAAATATTAGATATGTCATATGTGCTTAGCAAAAAATGCAGGCCTTTTGGACTGCTTTTTATGGGCCATAAAAGAAACTCAACCAAATGAAAGATGAAACTCATAATTAAATTTTAGAAAAAGACCGAAAACTTGCTTGCATGAATAGTTTCTAATACTTCATTTAAATTATCATTTCTAAAAAAACACTTGTGCCTTATTAGGAAAGTACTTAAAAATTAAAATACAAGTAATATTTAGATTAAAAACAACAAGTTTAAAATCTTGCATGTTTCAGCCCATCATGCGCTCAGTTAAAGGTCTAAGAAACCACAAATATTTCCTGAGAGACTTAATGGGAACATCTTTCTGCCTGGAGTGCTGTTTCTCCAGATACCTGCATGGCTAAGCCCTCACCTCCTTTGTCTTTGCTTAGAAGTTACATTGCCAGGGAAGCCTAGACTTGTCTCCCTGTTTGAACCTGCAACACATCCCTTTCTTCTTGGTACTGCTTCCCTTTACCCTGCTCTCTCTTTTACCCATAGCACTATGGACCTACCATATAATTTACTTATTTATTATATTTATAGTTTATTGTCTGTTCCCTTCCAGGATACAAAAGCTTCATGAGGGCAGTGATTTTTATCTCTTCTGTTCTCAGATGTGTTCTCAGCACCTGTAACAGTGTCTTACACATAGATGGTTCTCAGTAAATAGTCTTAGAATGAACATTGGATGATTGCATGTTTTAAAAAGATTCTCTGGCTGCAATGTTGAGAATAGAGTGTGGGTATGGGGTTTCAGAGTTAGAAGTAAGGAGACCTTTTAGGAGACTACTGCAACAATCCCAGGGGGAGGTGATGGAGCAGTAAAGTGGTGAGAAGAGGGCAGGTTCTGGATATACTATATAGGCAGAGTCAGCAGAATTTACTGATGGAGCTAGAGTATGAAAAAAGAGAGAGGGATCAAGAGTAACTCAAAGGTTTTGGCCTGAGCAATTGGAAGGATGAAGTTGCTGTTTACTGAGATGGGGAAGACTACAGAAAAAGCAGATTTGGGTAGGGAGGTGGAGGTAGGGGTTTCTGTGGTGACAAGGGGGATGCATATAAGAGTTTGGACTTCATTGGAAACGTCTGGGCTGGAGATATACATTTGGAAGTCATCAGTCCTAAAGGAGGCAGGAAAGAGCAGCTGGTGAGGTAGGAGGAGAACCAGGAGAGTGTCAAGTGAGGAAAAGAAAAGTAGTACAAAAAGGATTGATGATTACTTCTGTTAAATGCTGCTACAAGCTGAAAATGAGGTTGAGAATTAACCATTGCAATTAGTAACATGGAATTCATTAGTGAGTCTGAAAAGAGTAACGTCATAGTGGGAACTTTTTTTTTTTTAAAGTAAGCTATGCCACATTGATGGTGTATATTGAATTTAAAATTGCTAACAGACCCAGATTTTACTATGTAGCCTGCTGTGAAACTAGGTCTGTCTCATTCTATGTTTGTGTAGTGGATTTCTTTTTCTTCTATTACACTTCAGCTTATTAGTCTACGTTGTTCCATTTTATTGATTTTTATTGAAGTATTTTTTATTTTTATTTTTGTTTTCTGTTTTTATTTATTTTTGTTTTGCAGATGGAGTATGTTTGAAGTATTTTTGAAGTATGATTCTAACATAAATTTTTTTTGGCTATCCCTACTATGACATTTATACATTTCATAATCATATTTCTATATCTTTAGCCATTCCTTAATTAAAATGTGTAAATCAGATAGGACTAAATTAAGTTACTTGTTGCATACCACTGGAGGTCTTATCTTAGGAAGACATCAATTAACTAATCAACACCTTTTGGATCCAGTTATTCAAACAATTATAGTTATACCTCATCCATTGTACTACAAAGGAATTATGAGTGATTTTGCAGATGTACCTATTAAAATCCATATAATGTTATATACAGCATTCTTGTGATTAACTAGTGTTAGCAACCCTATGAGCCAAGGGAGTGAGCTTTTTAATATTAGATCTTCTATCTAGGTGGAAGTGAAGCTTGTCTCTACCACAGCTGATGTGTTGATTCGACAGTGGCATCAGTATCACCTTTAGACATTCAGTGACAAGCTATGCTCGTAAATAGCAAAGAGCTAGAACAATTTTGGAAGCCCTTTAGCAAAGACTACTGAAAGGATAATTAGGCTGCTCAGACTATGGCAGTGTGGTTAACTAACTGCGGAAGGACAGCCACCAGGAGGGGTTAAGGAATATTTTGCAGCTCCTAGCTTTGTAGGAGTGAACAAAGCTACCGGTGTATCAGGGTAGCCTGCAGAAATCTGAGCTGGAGCCACCCTTCTGGAGAAGACTGAAAGTTCAAGATGCGGAATTGCAAAAATTAGACAAACTTAGAGAAAGCCTTTTCTAAATATAAACTGTGGAAGGAATGGGATGCTTGTCATAGACCAGGTTTTTTAGCCACAGCAGACAATCATCATAAATAACTTAATATTTTAATGTAATGAAGATGACATGTATATGTGTGCGTGTGTGTGTGTATAATTTTATTTGTGGAGAAAAAGACTCTGAAAGCCTAAGCATATCAGGAAGAGGTAAAACTATAAGACGAAGAATGAAGCAGTGATTGCCAAGGTCCGGGTTGAGGAGGTGTTTGACTACAAAGGGGCAGCCTCAGGTTGCAACTGCTGCATCCAGGTTGTAGTGGTGGTTGCATGTGCTAAAAACTCGTAGAACTGTAGGCCAAAAAAGTTACATATTATATATAAATTAAAAACAAATCACATGGATAGTGAATGACAGAACAAAGACTAGAACTTAGGTTTTGTGACTCTTTTTACACATTGTTTTCTATCTTTTTGCCTTGTGGTCATCACTGATCTGTCTGTCCTGTCCCAGAGAAAGAATGTCCTTTTCTTAAAACAGCAACTCAAAGTACTATATTAAAAAAAGGTGGGCAGGGGGGAAGAAAATAAAGAAGAGTGTCCTCTTTTCCAGCCATCAAAATGCATTCAACTTTTTTTTAGGTCACAATTTTTTTTTTTTTTTTTGAGATGGAGCCTTGCTCTGTCGCCCAGACTGGAGTGCAGTGGTGGGATCTTGGTTCACTGCAACCTCCGCCTCCTGGGTTCAAGCAGTTCTCCTGCCCCAGTCTCCCAAGTAGCTGGGATTACAGGCACCCACCACCATGCCCAGCTAATTTTTGTATTTTTAGTAGAGACAGGGTTTCACCATGTTGGCCAGGCTGGTCTTGAACTCCTGACCTCAGGTGATACACCTGCCTCGGCCTCCCAAAGTTCTAGGATTATAGGCGTGAGCTACCACACCCAGCCCCAGATTGATCTGTCTATCTATCTATCTATCTATCTATCTATCTATCTATCTATCTATCTATCTATCTCTCTATCTATCTATCCTTCTTTTAAAATAGAACCAACTTCTTAGACTGCTACAAGAGCTGGCAGAGGGTTGAGGCAAAGCCGAGTGGCTGGAGATAGAATGACCCATTTGAGGTAGCCAGTGGGGCTAGAGTGGAGAGTGAGGGGGAGAAGGATGCAGTAAGGTACAAGTTGAATCTGTAGAAGTAAGAGCTAAACCTTGTAGCAATAATAAGGATTTTGGATTTTATTCTAAGAGAAACGCCAAGCCACTGAAGCTTATTTTAAGCAAGGACTGACGTGATCTGAGTTGGAAATATCCTTCTGGCTGTAGTTTGGAGAATAGGTTACTAGATGGGGTATGGTAATATGGTGCATGCAGGGAGACATATTAGGAAGCTGTTGTAGCACACTAGACAAGAAATGATGATACCTTGGTAAGGGTATAAGGCAGTGATTCTCAATGAGGGGCCTCTTTTGCTCACCAGGGAATATTTGGTAACATCTGAGACATTTTTGGTTGTCTCACCTGGTGGAAGAGGGCTGCTGCTGGCATCTAGTAGGTAAAGGCCAGGAATATAGCCAAAGTATCCTATAATGTAACCCCTGCAACAAGGAATTATGTAGCCTAGGTTAAGAAACCCAGGTACAAGGTGATGGCAATGGATATTAAGAGAAGGATAGATTTGAGAGAGATTTAGGGGGTGAAGTAGACAGCACTTGGATATAGGTTGGATACTGAGGAAAAAGGAAAGGACACTTTCTAACTTTCTGGCTTGTACAGCTGGGTGAATGGTGTGTCTGCCATTCAATAGAGTCAGAAAACTAGAGGTTAGGAGTCTAGAACACACATTTTCTTTTTTCTCTCTATTAATCCTTTAGCCCCTCTGATTAATTCCTTCTGCTTCATTCATCTCATTCCCTCCATTTCTAGTTATAATGCTTCAATAATTGATGGTCATGTAAAGCAACACCAAGTTTAGGAACCTAGAGAGTAAATAGCTGTGGAGTGGAGTGTCTCGGAAGGTCTTGTAGAAGAGAAGGGGAAGTCATACTTGAGGCGGGTGGAGGGAATAAGGTACCAAAGACTGCTGTCCTGCACTTCATTGTTTTTTCTAGCCCTAACTTCCAGTTCATGCCTTGTTTGGGTCCAAGGCCTCAACCTCTGTACACCATGCAGCTGTTAAACCCCAAATCAGTGTCAGCTTTTGATTACTACTTTATTTTTTGTTTTGTTTTATTTTTGTTTTGTTTTGTGACAGTCTCACTCTGTCACCCAGACTGGAGTGTAGTGGTGTGATACCACTACAAGACACTAGAAATGTTGTTTAAAATAAAGTAAACAGGCTGGATGTAATGGCTCATGCTTATAATCCCAGCCTTTTGGGAGGCCTAGGCAGGAAAATTGCTTGAGCACAGGAGTTTGGGACTAGCCTGGGCAACATAATGAGACCCTATCTCTACAAAAAATTTAAAATTAGTTGGGCCCAGTGGCAAGTGGTACTGCTCACTGCATCCTTGACCTCCTCAGCCCAAGCGATCCTTCTGCCTTAGCCTTGTGAGTAGCTTGGACTACCAGGCCCAGCAAATTTTTAAATTTTTTGTAGATCTCCCTGTGTTGCCTAGGCTGGTCTCAAACTCCTGTGCTGAAACTATTTTCCCGCCTTAGCCTCCCAAAATGTTGGGATTATAGGCTTGAGTCCCTGTGCCTGGCATGATTACTACTTTAGTTTTTAGCTTTCTCTTTGTTTTTTGGTCTCTAGGGATTTTCCTTTCTGGCAGTCTCAAAATGTTTATTAAATTTAATTAATTAATTATTTGTTTTTAGAGACAAGAGTCTTACTCTGACCCAGGCTGGAGTGCAGGGGTATAATTATAGCTCACTGTAACCTTGAATGTCTGGGCTCGAACCGTCCTCCTGCCTCAGCCTCCTGAGTTGCTAGGACTACAGGCATGTACCACTGTGCCCAGCTAATTTTTAATTTTTTTGGTAGAGTTAGGGTCTCATTATGTTGCCCAGGCTAGTCTCAGACTCCTGGGCTCAAGGAGTTCTCCCTCCTAGTCCTCCCAAAAGGCCGGGATTATAAGCATGAGCTATCACGCCCAGCCTGTTTAGTTTATTTTAAATAACATTTCTAGTAGTAGTACTATTATGTACGTATATATGTATATATATATATATTTCACTTTATATAAATTATATAAATTCACTTTTTTTTCATTTATTTCAAATATGTGATGACATAACTATAAAATTAACATTTGGTTATTTTCTTTATTTTTTTAAATTTATTTTTATTTTTTGCTAGGAAAAGATTTTTATTTTATTTTTTTACTTACCAAATAGTTTTATATTTTAGCTATGAAGGTCAATTACCAGAGCCAAACTTGTTTTTTTTTTTGTTGTTTTTTTTTTTTTTTTTTGAGACAGAGTCTCACTCTGCCATCCAGGCTGGAGTGCAGTGGTGCAATCTCAGCTCACTGCAACCTCCACCTCCTGGGTTCAAGCGCTTCTCCTGCCTCAGCCTCCTGAGTAGCTGGGATTACAGGCGCGCACTGCCATGCCTAGTGAATTTTTGTATTTTTAGTAGAGATGGGGTTTCACTATGTTGGCTAGGCTGGTCTCAAACTCCTGACCTCGTGATCCGCCCACCTCGGCCTCCCAAAGTGCTGGGATTGCAGGTGTGACCCACTGTACCTGGCCCAAACTTGTTCTTAACAAGTAAAATTATTATGTCCATTAAGTCAAAGCATCTCTTAAACCTTTCTGGGCCTATTCACTTGCAGAGAGGAGTAGAAACTGTAACCAGGTTCTTCATGTCATGCATTCACATGTGATGCCCAATCTTCATATGCTGTCCAATTTCTTTAAGATAAAAAGAGTGATTCTCAGCAGGGCCATGTACTGGAGGAAGTTCTATATGGAGGAGAACACATCCTCATGCATCTTCTCTTTCACCTCCTCCAAGTCCAGCTTTGGCATGAGGCCCCCCATCCCGAATATCATGGTCTGACTCAGCATATGCCATGCTCTGCTCTTCTCAGTGGTTGCCTTGTGCCCAGAACTCAGCCTAGATTTTTACTTTTATTTATTTTTGTTTTTTACTTTTTTATTTTTCAACTTTTGTCTTAGATTCGGGGGGTACACGTGCAGGTTTGTTACCTGTGTATATTGCATGATGCTGAGGTTTGGGGTACAAATGATCCCATCACCTAGGTACTGAGCATAGTATCCAACAGTTAGTTTTTCCACCCTTACCTGCTTCTACCCTTCCCCTCTAGTAGTCCCCCGTGTCTATTGTTCCCATCTTTATGTCCATGAGTACCCGATGTCTAGCTCCCACTCATAAGTGAGAACATGTGGTATATGGTTTTTTTGTTCCTGCATTAATTCATTTAGGCTAATGGCCTCCAGCTGCATCCATGTTGCTGCAAAAGACATGATTTCATTCTTTTTATGGCTGTGTAATACTCTTGGTGTATATGTACCACATTTTCCTTATCAGTCGTTATTAATGGGCACCTGGGTTGATGCTATGACTTTGCTATTGTGAATAGTGCTGTGATGAATGTGCGAATGCATGTCTTTTGGTAGAAAGATTTGTTTTCTTTTGGATAGACACCCAGTAATGGGATTGCTGGGTCAAATGGTAGTTCTGAGATTTTTTTTTTTTTTTTTTTTAGAGATGGAGTCTAGCTTTGTTACTCAGGCTGGAGTGCAGCGACATGATCTCGGCTCTGCCTCCTGGGTTCAAGTGATTCTCCTGCGTTAGCCTCCCGAGTAGCTGGGATTACAGGCATGCACCACCATGCCCGGCTAATTTTTGTAGTTTTAGTAGAGACGGGGTTTCACCATGTTGGCCAGACTGGTCTCGAACTCCTGACCTCAAGTGATCCACTTGCCTTGGCCTCCCAAACTGATGGGATTACAGGCAGGATCCACTGCGCCTGGCCGGTAGTTCTGTTTTAAGTTCTTTGAGATGTCTCCAAACTGCTTTCCACAGTGGCTGAACTAATTTACATTCCCACCAATGGTGTATAAGCATTCCCTTTTCTCCACAGCCTCACCAGCATCTGTTATTTTTTACTTTTTAATACTAGCCATTCAGACTGGTGTGAGATGGTATCTCATTGTGGTTTTCATTTGTGTTTCTCTCGTGATTGGTGATATGGATTTTTTTTTATATGTTTGTTGGCCACTGTGTGTCTTCTTTTGAGAAGTGTCTGTGCATATCTTTTGCCCGTGTTTTAATGGAGTTATTTGTTTTTTGCTTGTTCAGTTGTTTAATTTGCTTATATATTCTGGATATTAGACCTTTGTCAGATGCATAGCTTGCAAATATTTTCTCCCTTTCTGCAGGTTATCTGTTTACTCTGTGGGTAGTTGCTTTTACTGTGCAGAAGTTCTTTAGTTTAATTAGGCCTCACTTACAAATTTTTGTTTTTGTTGCAATTGTTTTTGAGGACTTAGTAATAAATTATTTCCCAAGACTGATATTCAGAATGGTGTTCCTATATTTTCATCTAGGATTCTTATAGTTTGAAGTCTTACGTTTAAATCTTTGATTCATCTTGAGTTAATTTTTGCATATGGTGAAAGGTCCAGTTTCATTCTTCTGCATATGGCTAGCCAGCTATCCCAGCATCATTTATTGAATCGGGAGTCCTTTCCCCATTGCTTATTTTTGTCAACTTTGTTGAATATCAAATGGCTATGGGTGCACAGCTTTATTTCTGTGTTCTTTATTTCATTCCATTGGTCTATATGTCTGTTTTTGTACCAGTACCATGCTATTTTGGTTACCATAGCCTTATGGTATAGTTTGAAGTTGGTTAATGTGATGCATTTGGCTTTGTTCCTTTTGTTTTGGGTTGCTTTGGTTATTTTGGCTCCTTTTTGGTTCCATATGAATTTTAGAATAGTTTTTTTCCAAATCTGTGAAAAATGGCATTGGTAGTTTGATAGGAATAGCATTGAATTCATAGATTGCTTTGGGCAGTATGGCCATTTTAATGACATAGATTCTTCCAATCCATGAGCCTGGAATATTTCTCCATTTCTTTGTGTCGTCTGTGTCTTTTAGCAGTGTTTTGTAGTTCTCCTTGTAGAGATCTTTCTCTTTCTTGGTTAGATGTATTCATAGGCATTTTTTGTGTGTATGGCTATTACAAATGGGATTGCATTCTTGATTTGGCTCTCAGTTTGAATGTTATTGGTGTATAGAAATGCTACTGATTTTTATATATCGATTTTGGTATCCTGAAACTTTCCTGAAGTTATTTATTAGTTCCAGGAGACTTTTGATGGAGTCTTTAGAGTTTTCAAGGTATAGAATCATACTGTCTGTGAAGAAAGATAGTTTGATTTCTCCTTTTCCAATTTGGATTCCTTTTATTTCTTCCTCTTGCCTGATTGCTCTGGCGAGCACTTCCAGTACATGAATAGGAGTGGTGAGAGTGGGCATCCTTTCTTATTCCAGTTTTCAAAGGGAATGCTTCCAGTTTTTGCCCATTTAGTATGATGTTGGCTGTGGGTATGTCATAGATGGCTGTTATTATTTTTTAGGTGTGTTCCTGCAGTGTCTAGTTTCTTGAGGGTTTTTATCATGAAGGGATGCTGGATTTTATTTAAAGCTTTTTCTGCATCTGTTGAGATGATTCTATGGTTTTTGTTTTTAATTCTGTTCATGTGGTGAATCACATTTATTGATTTGTGTATGTTGAACCAACCTTGCATCCCAGGACTGAGGCCTACTTGACTATCATGAATTAACTTTTTTAGCGTGTTGTTGAATTCAGTTTTCTAGTATTTTTTGAGGATTTTGGTATCTATGCCCATCAGGGATATCAGCCTTTTCATTGTCTCTTTGCCAGGTTTTGGTACTAGGGTGATACTGGCTTTGTAGAATGAGTTAGGGAGGAGTCTCTCCTCAGTCTTTTGAAATAGTTTCAGTAGAATTGGTACTGGCTCTTCTTTGTATGTCTGGTAGAATTTGGCTGTGAATCCATTTCTGGTCTAGGGCTTTTTTGGATTAGTAGGTTTTTAATTATTGATTCAATTTTGGAACTCGATATTGGTCTGTTTGGTGTTTCGATTTCTTTCTGATTCAATCTTGGGAGATTGTATGTTTCCAGGAATTAATCCATTTCCGCTAGATTTTCTAGTTTGTGTGCATAGAGGTGTTCATATTAGTCTCTGAGGATCTTTTGTATTTCTGTGGGATTGGCTGGAATGTCACCTTTGTCATTTCTGATTGTGCTTATTTGGATTTTCTCTCTCTTTTTCTTTTTTAATCTAGCTAGCAGTCTATAGATCTTGTTTATCCTTTCAAAGAACCAACTTCTGGTTTTGCTGATTCTTTGTGTGGATTTTTGAGTCTCAATTTTGTTCAGTTATGCTCTGATTTTAGTTATTTCTTTTCTTCTGCTAGCTTTGGGGTTAGTTTGTTTTTGTTTTTTCTAGTTCTTCTAGGTGTGATGTTAGATTGTTGGTTAGTATCTCTGGGTTACTGCTTTTGCTATATCCCAGAGATTTTGGGATATTGTGTCTTTGTTTTTATTTATTTCAAAGAATCTTTTGATTTCAGCCTCGATTTTATTGTTTACCCCAAAGTCATTCAGGAGCAAGTTGTTTAATTTCTATGTAATTGTGTGGTTTTGAGAGATCTTCTTGGTACTGATTTCTATTTTTGTTCTACTGCGGTCCAAGAGTATGGTTGATATGATTTTGATTTTTAAAAAATTTATCAAGACTTGCTTTATGATTGAGCATGTGGTTAATCTTGGAGTATGTTCTGTGTGCAGATGAGAAGAATGTATATTTGTGGTTGACATATAGAGTATTCTGTACATATCTATTAGTCCATTTGGTCAACTGTTAAGTCCAGAATTTCTTTGTTAATTTTCTGCCTTGATGATCTAATCCTGTCAGTGGGGCGTTGAAGTCCCCTATTATTATTTTATGGCTATCTAAGTCTTTTTGTAAGTGTATAGGTACTTGTTTTATGAATCTGGATGCTCCAATGTTGGATACATAAATATTTAGGATAGTTAACTTTTATTGAATATAACCCTTTATCATTATGTAATACCCTTCTTTGTATGTTTTTGCCGTTGTTGGTTTAAAGTCTGTTTAATCTGATAGTAAGATTTTTTTTTGTCTTTTTTTTCTGCCTTTTTCTTGGTTCTCTTTTTGCATGGTAGATCTTTCTCCACCCCTTTACTTGGAGCCTATGGGTGTCATTACATGTGAAATGGGTCTCTTGAAGACAACAGATGGATGGATCTTGTTTCTTTATCCAACTTGCCACTCTTTGCCTTGTAAGTGGGGCGTTTAGACCATTTACATTCAAGGTTAATATTGATATGTGAAGTTTTGATCCTATTGTGAAGTTGTTAGCTGTTTGCTTTGTAGTTTCTATTGTTTTTTTCTTTATAGGGTCTGTGGGCTATGTACTTAAGTGTGTTTTTGTGGTGGCAGGTATCATTCTTTTGTTTCCATATTTAGGACTCCCTTAGGGATCTAATGTAAGGCTGCTCTAGTGGTAACACATTCCTTTGGCACTTACTTGTCTGGAAAAGATTTTATTTCTTCTTTGCTGTGAAACTTAGTTTGGCAGGATATGAAATTCTTGGTTGGAGTTTCTTTTCTTTAAGAATGCTGATCATTGGCTCCCAATCTCTCCTGGTTTGCAAGGTTTCTGCTGACAAGTCCACTGTTAGCCTGATGGGGTTCCTTTTGTACATGATCTGCCCTTTTTCTCTAGCTGCCTTTAAGATTTTTTCTTTAACACTGACCTTGGACAGTGTGGTGACTATATATGTCTTGGTGATGTTCATTTTGTATATAGTATCTTGCAGGTGTTCTCTGGATTTCTTGTATCTGGATGTCTACCTCCCTGGCAAGATAAGGAAAGTTTCCTTTTTTTTTTTTGACATTTTTCACAAATTTATTTATCCATGTTCTAAGGACTAGGGAAGTTTTCTTGAATTATTGCCTCAAGTATATTTTCCAAGTTGTTTGCTTTTTCTCCTTCTCTCTCAGGAATGCCAGTAATTTGAAGGTTTGGTTGCATTACATAATCCCACATTTCTCAAATAATTTACTTATTTTACTTATTTTTAAAAATTCTTTTTTTTTTTTTTGGTCAGATTGGGTTCGTTCAAAAGACCAGTCTTGAAGTCCTGAAATTCTTCTGCTTGGTCCAGTCCATTTATAAAGCTTTCAATTTTATTTTGAAATTCCTTAAGTGAGTTTTTTAATTCTAGAGGCTCTGATTGATTTCTTTTTGAGATGTTTATCTCTTCATTTCCTGGATTGCTTTAGAAGTTTCTTTGTCTCGATTTTTAACTTTGTCTTGGATCTCTATAAGCTTCCTTGCAAGCCATGCTTTGAAGTTGTTTTTTGTTTTGTTTTTTTGTTTGTTTGTTTTTTTGATACAGAGTCTCACTCTGATACCCAGGCTGGAGTCATGCAATCTGAGCTTACTGCAACCTCCACCTCCCAGGTTCAAGTGATTCTCCTGCCTCAGCTTCCTGAGTAGCTGGGATTACAGGCACATGCCACCACGCCCAGCTAATTTTTGTATTTTTAGTAGAGATGGGGTTTCACCATGTTGGCCAGGCTGGTCTCGAACTCCCGACCTCAGGTGATCTGGCCACCTTGGCCTCCCAAAGTGCTGGGATTACAGGCATGAGCCACCACACCCGGCCTGTGCTTTGAGTTCCTTATCTGTTATTTCTGAATTTCTATTTTGGTTAGGGACCACTGCTGGAGATCTAGTGAAATTTTTTGGTGGTGTCACTACCTTCAGCTTTTTCATGGTGCCAGAATTCTTGTGCTGGTTGCTTCTCATCTGGAGACACTGGCACTTCTGATTTTTGTAATTATTTTCATGCAGGTAGGATTTTTTTCTTTTTCTTTCTTTCCCTATAATGTTGTTATTATTATTATTAATTCTTCTTTCCTTTCCCTTTTCCCCGCTTGCCTAGGGGATGTGACTGTAGAGAATGCTTGGTAAGATCTTTTGGCTTTGCTTGAACAGCCCTAGGCTGTTGCTGCTGCTCTTCTCCTTCTCCTTCTTTTTTTTTTTGGAGATAGAGTCTCACTTAGTCACCCAGGCTGGAGTGCGGAGTGCAGTGGCCTGATCTTGGCTCACTACCTCCTCCTCCCAGGTCCAAGCAATTCTCCTGCCTCAGCCTCCTGAGTAGCTGGGATTGCAGGCACCCACTACCATGCCTGGCTAAGTTTTGTATTTTTAGTAGAGACAGGGTTTCACCTTGTTTGCCAGACTGGTCTTGATCTCCTGACCTCAAGTGATCCGTCCACCTTAGCCTCCCAAGGTGCTGTGTTTACAGGCATGAGTCACCGCGTCCGGCTGCCCTATGTACTTCTTTCAGCATGTTTTATATTGGGCTGTGAAGTTTGCCTTACAAGCCTGTAGATGGCATGCACAGGTGAGAGCCAGCTACAGCCAGTGTGTTTGGGTATATACTTGATCCTTATTTACTGGCAGAAGCTCTCTGTTGCTCCAGGCGATTAGCTGATTTGTAGAATGCACAGTGGTCTGCACCCTTCTTCAGCCCTGGTGGTGACAGGGGTTGGGAGGGTGGCAATGGGAGCCATGAAGGGCAGAGGCAGACCTGGCAAATCTGCCTGCAGGTCCCCTGATGGTAGACACAATCACTAGTGCCAAGGGAGAATCCAGTGGGTGACCATGAGGTACCCAAAGGTTTTCCGAGGTGTGGAGCTGGGAAACCTGCTCAGCTCCAAATTCTCTGCATGAGGATGAGGGGATGGCCTAAGCTCCTAATCCAGGAGAGTGGGTGCTCCAGATGCCTGGCGCACTGCCTGGACATGGAGCAGAGAGGGTCTTGCTGCACTATGATCTATACCCAGGAAGCGTGGGGCAGCTTAGGCTGCTGAACCAGGTGAGAGGGTGCTCTGAATGCCTGGAGATCTGCCTGGTTGTGAGGCAGAGAGGGCCTCTCCATACCAGACTCTCTGCACAGGAAGAGTGGGGCAGGTCAAGCTGCCGATCCAGGTGGGGGATGCTCCAAATGCCTGGAGATCTGCCTAGGCATGGAGCAGAGAGGGCCCCCATGCACTAAGATCTCTACACAGGAGGGGTGGGGCAACTTAGGCTGCTGGACTGTGCATGCAGGTACTCTGAATGCCTGGAGATCTTCCTGGGCATGTAACAGAGAGGGTCCCCCTGCACCAGGATCTCTGTTCAGGAAGGGTGGGGCAGCTTAGGCTGCTGAACCCGGCAAACAGGTGTTCTAAATGCTTGGAGATCTGCCTAGGTGTGGAGCAGAGAGAGCCTCGCAGCACCGCAATCTATGTCCAGGAAGGGTGGGGTGGCTTGGGCTACTGGTTCAGGCAAGTACGTATTCCAAATGCCTGGATTTCTGCCTGGGGTTGGAAGAGAGAGGGCCCCGCTGCATCATGATCTCAGGGAAGCAGAGTGGGGCACCCAGTGATGGCACACGCAGATCAGTTGCAGGTTTCCAAGCTGGCCCTGGCTGCAAGTCTTGCCACCCAGGAGAAACTGCAGCTGTAGCCGCTCTCTTCCGTGCCAGACTTGTGACAGGGGAGAGCACAATTCCAGCACCTACTGCTGAAGCACTTTCCACAGTTCTGGATGTGGAGGCCCCCTATCCAACTCTGGAGCAGGTGCTCCAATCTCTGGTCTGAGACTAAAATGCCCGTACAGCCATGCTGCAGGTCACCAAAGAATGGCCTGGATTAAAAATGGTGTCCTGCTCTCAGTCTCAGATCTGGGAAAATGCCTGCAGCTTTTCTCAGTGTCTTTCCTTCACAGTGTCTCCAATCCTCTCCTCAAGTTAACTCCCGGGCTTGGGAGAAGCAAAATGCTTTCCCTTGGCCTGGGTTGCTTGGATCCCCAGTGGAAAGGTGAGTCACAGAGGAGACTTCTTCCTTTCTCACCTACTGGGGCTTCACTCACCTTTATCAGCTGGATGCTATCATGGGGGCTGTTTTCTGGCATTCTCCTCCCTGGGTTCTGGGATGTCCTTTATGATTCTGGTAGATTTCCATTTTCCTTCTTGAATTAAAACTCACAGACTTTATCTTTATGTACTATCTTGCTATTTCCAAGTGTCTGAGGCATGCTGAGAGCCGCTAATCCACCATCTTGGAAAAAAACCAACCAAAAACACTCATTTTATATTTCATGGGACAATCTGGTTAAGGCTCTTGAACCTGAAATAAAGAGGATCTTGGGTCAGATCCATAGGAATAGGAAATTATTTGAAAAGTTTCAGATAAAATATACGCAGAGAGAGTTTATATTTAATTTCTTATTTTTATAAAGCTTCAAGTAAATTATTCATTCAGCAATTTTGTCATTTAGGTAAATATCTTAATGTCTACATACAAGTAGATACATTTTTACTTTTCTTTTTTTTTTTAATCAGAAGAGACCTGGATTATGGTTTTTACTTTTCAAAGATTCTAGTGTCAGGAGCTGGGTGCATTTGCACATGTCTGTCATCCTAGCTACCTGGGGGGCTGAGGCAGGAGAATCATTTGAGTCCAGGAGTTCAAGGCTACAGTGAGCTACAGTCATGCCTATAAATAGCCACTGACTCTAGCCTGGACAACATAGGAAGCTTGTCTTTGGAAAAAAAAAAAAATACAGTGTCAAGTCATCAGAATAGCTAGAAACGAAAATCCATGATTTAAAATTTCACATATGTGATTCTCACGTTTTAGGTACTGCAATAAAATTTTGTTAATTTCATGACATTCCAATAGGGAAATATAATAAGACTGATTTAAGTGGATGAAGACTCTGACAACAAATTAATAATAGACTAGTAGGTTAAATTAGTTAAACATTTGAAATTAAATTAATAGTTCAACTTGAGAAATTTATTCAATCAAAAATAGAAATACATTTTTATGGGGAAATAGACTACATGAATTGAAATGACTGTGCTTCTTTGGCAGATTAACACAAGGTGCTAAAAATGTCCCATGCTGACTGACCCTAGAACTGTAAGAGCAGTGAACTTTGGAGTTTCTGGTTTTTATTCACTGTTTTTTTTTTTAAGTTGGAGCTTTGCTCTTGTTGTCCAGGCTGGAGTGCAATGGCACAATCTCGGCTCACTGCAACCTCTGCCTGCCAGGTTCAAGCGATTCTCCTGCCTCAGCCTCCCGAGTAGCTGGGATTACAAGCATGCACCACCACACCTGGCTAATTTTGTATTTTTAGTAGAGACAGGGTTTCTCCATGTTGGTCAAACTGGTCTCGAACTCCCGACCTCAGGTGATCCACCCGCCTTGGCTTCCCAAGTGCTGGGATTACAGGTGTGAGCCACCGCGCCTGGCTATTCACTGTTTATTATAATGAAAATGCATTAGATAGCATTAGAATGTCAAAATAACACTATTTTTCTTAGATTATCAGGCAATGGCATTATGTGATTCCTACTCAGACCAGCATATTCATACTAAATAAAAGACTGAATATCACTAGAAAGTTGGCTAACAGTTATGGGTATGCACGTACACACACGTATTAATTTTAATTTATTATTTTAATGCTTCTGGGGGGAAAATACAATGTTCATCACCTTAAAGGCCAACAAAGCATTTGGCAAAATTCAACATCATTTCTTCATAGAATAACTTCATAAAGTATAAGTAGATGAATAGTTTCTTAATATGAATACCAAATATATGTATCTTAGTTAAAAAGCCTGAATTATGCTTAGCAGGGAAACTATGGAGGCATTTCTGCCACAGTTATGAACACATCCAGGATGACAATGATTACTTTTTAATATTGAACTAAAGTACAGACAGATTATGACAACAACTAGGTGGGAAGTGAGGGAAACTAGGTAAAAGCCACAAATCTTGATTGTAGAATTGCACCAAAATTAGACCTTGTTCAAGATTATATACACTTGCTTAAGAAAATACCTTAATATGAGAACAACAAAAGATACTGCAGCAATAAATCTAATTCTTAAAAGGTGAAAGAAGCTGAGTGCCGTGGCTTATGCCTTATAATCCCATCACTTTGGGAGGCCAGGCAGGTGGATCACTTGAGGCTGGGAGTTGGAGACCAGCTTGGCCCACATGGTAAAACCCTGTCTCTACTAAAAATACAAAAAAATTTGTGGTGGTGCACACCTGTAATTCCAGCTACTCAGGAAGCTGAAGCATGAGAATTGTTTGAACCCAGGAGGCAGAGGTTGCAGTGAACTGAGATCAGGCCACTACACTCCAGCCTGGGCAACAGAGTGAGAGTCTGTCTCAGTAAATAAATAAATAAATAAAATAAAAAAGGTGAAAGAATAACATCCTTTTACAGATGATCTACTAGAGCAAAGATAAGTATGTTTTAGGAATTTTTTGTTTTATATTATTCAAAAATTAGGAAAACATAGACTCTGCAATACAGATGATCCAAGCTGAGAAAAGACAACAGATTGAGCTGAAAACTGATTTACTGAGATCAGCTGTGATAAAAGAAAGCAAAATGAAATAGAAAGAGATTAAATTAATTAAAATTAAATAAATTAAAATTTTCAGTAGAAGCACTAAACTGTAGACTTAAAACTGAAGAAAGTAAAATCAGTCATGTAGGAAAACTAATGCAAGAAGCTCTGCCAGAATACAGAAATAGAATAATAGAATGCTGAAGAAAGAAAAAAGTCCTTTGGTTATAAATGATAATTTTGTTCCCTTTGCAGGGAGAGTTTACAGATCTTGAGGGGCAGTGTCATCAGTTGTAACACTGGTATTTGGGGACAGATACAGTCAAGTATTTTAGAATTTGAAATATGCCTTCTACTTTTCAAATTACTTGAAAATCTTTTCTACAAAAGTAGAAAAGATGAAAGATCAAATAAAAAATATTTCTTAGAGCGAAAGCTAGAAAACAGCAAAAAGTATGAACAAAAAGTGTGAAACAAGATCAGATATTTCACTGACAGGGAATATAAATGGGTTGAGTTCCCTATTAAAAACTAAAACCTCTTCAGTGTATGTAAGGCCATAGCCAAATGATCTTTCTGCAGGTAATAATGATAAATTCTGAGCAAAATACTCTACACAACTATGTGAAGGTCCTGGAGAGTTAAAAAAAAAAAAAAAAAAGGCTGGCAGATTCTTGAGGAAAGACAACACTTGGAAGAATGTCCAGCATGGAGAGTTTCCTGTTTTTTATGATACCAGCCTCAGGGTAGGGTGAAGTCAGTGCTGCATTGATACCTGCTATTCTCATAGAAAATCCAGTCTTTCTGGCCTGAAAAACCAGATGACAGAGTTTGCGGTGAGAACTACTGCTGGAAAATGAGAAATGGATCCCAGAGAGAACTAGATTGGTATAGCCTGAGGTTCTGTGTGTAACCCCTGCCCAAATCTCAGACTGACTTCTGAACCATGCATTTGCAGGGCAGACTAACAGCTACCCAACTAGGGGTAGGTCCAGACCTGAGATCTGAGTTGCTGCCCAAGAGAAGAGTTTGTAGTTTGAATCCAAGCAAGATAATTTCCTACTAAAGCAAAAATATCAATACTCTTCAGTGAAGAAAATGAAATTCACAGTATAACATTCACAAGGTCCAGGATACTATCCAAAATTGAAAATGAGGAAAATGTGTCCCATTCTGAAGACAAAAAGCAGTTAACAGAGACTAACCCCCAATATGAACTGGATTAGCAGACAACTACTTTAAAGCAGCTGGGGAAGCAATTGCTGGGAAAGAGTGAGGTAAAGAAAATATGTTCGGAATGAGTGAAAAGACAAGAAATCTCAGCAGAGAACTGAAATCATAAAAAATATAAATTCTAGAACTATAAAATATAATATCTTATATAAAAATTCACTTGATGGGCTTAATAGCAGAATGGAGATAACAGAGGAAATGTTCAAATAACTTAAAATTATCCCATGTAAAGAATAGAAAGAAAATGATTAGAAGAAAAGAAACAGAGCATTAGGAATGTGAGGAACTGTGCAAGCTTCTAACATATTTCCAACTAGAATCCCAGAAGAAAAAGAGGGAGAGAATGAGGCAGAAAAACTTTTGAAAAAACAGTGACTGAAAAATTTCCAAATCTGAAACACATAAATTTATAGATTCCAGAAACGTAGTGAACTTAAAGCAGAATAAATTAAGCACACTTTAGTAAAACTGCTAAAAACCTAAGGTAAAGAGCAAATCTAGAAAGCAACCAGAGAAAACATGACACATTAAATATAGAGGTGTTGGGAACAGGCCCCCAAAATCTGGCCATAAACTGGCCCAAAACTGATCATAAACAAAATCTCTGCAGCACTGTGACACGTTTGTGATGGCCATGATGCCCACGCTGAAGGTTGTGGGTGTACTGGAATGAGGGCAAGGAACACCTGGCCCACCCAGGGCGGAAAACCGCTTAAGGCATTCTTAAACCACAAATGATAGCATGAGGGATCGATGCCTTAAGGACATGTTCCTGCTGCAGATAACTAGCCAGAGCCCATCCCTTTATTTCAGCCCATCCCCTTGTTTCCTGTAAGGAATACTTTTAGTTAATCTATAATCTATAGAAAAAATGCTTATCACTGGCTTGCTGTCATTAAATATGTGGGTAAATCTCTGTTTGAGGCTCTCAGCTCTGAAGGCTGTGAGACCCCTGATTTCCCACTCCACACGCTATATTTCTGTATGTGTGTCTTTAATTTCTCTAGCGCCGCTGGGTTAGGGTCTCCACGAGTGAGCTGGTCTCTGCCTGGAGGAACGATGATTGGGAACTGATGACTTCTGTTAGAAACTTTGGAGGTCAGAGACAGTGGAACATCTTTAAAATGTTGAGAGGAAGAAACCATCAACTTAGAATCTTATTCTAGAACTTCCTGCGAGAATGAAGATAGTAGCTCACACCTGTAATCCCAGTGCTTTGGGAGGCTGAGGCAGGAGGATTGCTTGGGGCTAGGAGTTTAAGACCTGCCTGAGCAACATAGTGAGACCCCATCTCTACAAGAAATTTAGAAAAAATTAGCTGGTGTGCTGGCAACATGCCTGTAGTGGGAGCTTCTCAGGAGACTGAGGTTGGGGGGATCACTTGAGCCCACAAATTTGAGGCTGCAGTGAGCTATAATTGTGCCACTGCACTCTAGCTTGGGCAACGGAATGAGACTCTGTCTCTCAAATAAATAAATAAATAAATAAAAGAATGAAGGCAAAATAAAGACATTCTAAGATTAAAAAGAAAAATGCCTCTCCTGGGCGCGGTGGCTCATGCCTTGTAATCTCAGCACTTCGGGAGGCCAAGGCAGGTGGATCACCTGAGGTCAGGAGTTCAAGACCAGCCTGGCCAACATGGTGAAACCCTGTCTCTACCAAAAATACAAAATTAGCTGGGCATGGTGGCTCATACCTGTAATCCTGGCTATTTGGAGGGCTGAGGCAGGAGAATCGCTTGAACCCGGGAGGTGGAGGTTGCAGTGAGCCGAGACTGTGCCATTGTACTCCAGCTTAGGCAACAAGAGTGAAACGCCATCTCAAAAAAAAAAAAAAGAAAAGAAAAGAAGAGAAAAATACCTAAGAGAATTTATCACCAACAAACCTGTACTACAAGAGATTCCAAAACATGTTCTTCAGGTAGAAGGAAAATGATGGATGGGTACTTCAGTGATGAAGAAGTAAAACACATCAGAAATGAAAATGGTTAATATTGGGGTAAATATAAGCACTAGTTTTGTCTCTTAGTTTCTTTAAAATGTAATTGATTTACGTAAAATTATAGTGTTGTCTTATAGAGTTTATACTGTATGTAGATATGATACATGTGACACCAGTAGCAGAAAGGGGGATGTTTAGATGGTTCTATACGAATGCAGTGTTTCTACATTTTTTTGAAGTGATGTGATATTCTAAGTAGAGCATGAAAAGCTAAGGATGTATATTGTAATCATAGAACAATAACTAAAATAAAGGCTGATAGATTAAATTCAAAAGGAATTTTAAAATGTATTCAAATAATTCAAAAAATGTAGGCAAAAAGTAAAAGAAGGGACAAAAAGAAAACCAATAATAAAGTCACGGACCTAAATATTAAATGTTAATGAACTAAACATTCCAATTAAAAGGTAGAGATTATCAGAACAAATTTAAAAAATGCCAAGAGACATACTTTAAAAATAAAGACACAGATAGATTGAAAGCAATTGTATGCAAAAAGATATAGCATCCAAACATAATGATAAGAAGGCTAACATGGATGTATTAGTGCCAGATTAAATAAACTTCAGGAAAAGCTGGGCTTCTCTTTCGCAGCAAAGATGGATTCTGAGGTGGATGGGCAGGTCAGCTTCCCAGGGTGGCTTCCCAAGGTGGTGGAGGCTGTGGCCACACCATGGTCTCAGATGCTGAGGCAGGCCTGTGTGACTGCCAGTGGGTAGGCCATGGTGAGTGGGGAAAACAGGCAGTTGTCCCCTCTGCATGCCCTGCACATACACCTGGGCTGTGGGCCCCACTAGCGGATGCTTGTGCAGGGCTCAGCCTTTCCCTCGTTGGTTTCTGGCAGCACTAGGCCTGTGTCCCTTACTTCTGGGCCATAGTGCTGAAGTTTGTCTTCTAGGGATTAGGTTGTAGATAAATCAAGTATTGTATGGTGGCTTGTGGAAGACAGTTTTGATTCTAAGATCAGTTCAACAACCGTTAGCTTCAGCTATAATCATTTATGATATCAAAAAGAAATATTTTCAACATTAAGGAATTGATTAAATGATTTTTAAGTTTTTTTTTCTTTCTTGTATCAAGGGACAAGTCATAGATTAAAAAATTTTTGACAGCAAGCCCTATCTAATTTTATAGTTGACAAATGTGTGCTATTATCACAAAGGAGAAGTCAGAGAAAGATGCTATAGACTGCGCCAGTTCATTCATACAATTTTTCTGTAGTTCAAAAACCACAATGTCTCACATCGTCTAGCAGCTAGAATTTTTTTTTTTTTTTTTAGTTTAAGAAAAGCAAAAGACCACAATGAACTTAAATGAACTCTTTAAAGAAATGAGTTGAATAATTCCATCCACTCACACAAACACCGCATCTGGTAGTAAGGCCTTTAGACTCCAAAGACAATCTAGAGGCAAAGTGGAAGCTATTGTTGGCTGAGCCTCAGTCGCTCATGCTTCATAATGAAATAGGTAGTTTTAAAAGTTAACAGGAGGATTCTGGTCACTGCTGTTAGTTTGTACATGGGTTTTGGGTCTTCTTCACACACAAAGGATTCCCAGAAATGTCTAAGTTTTGTTCTCTCGTTGAAGACTGTAGTTATGATGTTTAAGTCCATTGACTTCTATTATATAAAGAATCTCTGGTGCGAAAAACTACATCATTGGTGTTTGACCTTACTGAAAATAAATATGTAAGTATATGGATGGTGGTATTTTTGCAATCAAATTTTATGGAGCATTTTATAAAGAGAAAATTAGGGTCAGGTGCAGTGGCTTATGCCTGTAATCTCAACACTTTGGGAGTCCAAGGCGGGAGGATGGTTTTAGGTCTAACATTTAAGTCTTTAATCCATCTTGAATTAATTTTTGTACAAGGTGTAAGGAAGGGATCCAGTTTCAGCTTTCTACCTATGGCTAGCCAGTTTTCCCAGCACCATTTATTAAATAGGGAAATCCTTTCCCCATTTCTTTTTTTTTTTTTTTTTTGAGACGGAGTCTCGCTCTGTTGCCCAGGCTGGAGTGCAGTGGCGCAATCTCGGCTCACTGCAAGCTCCACCTCCCGGGTTCACGCCATTCTCCTGCCTCAGCCTCTCCGAGTAGCTGGGACTACAGGCACCCGCCACCACGCCCGGCTAATTTTTTGTATTTTTAGTAGAGACGGGGTTTCACCGTGGTCTCGATCTCCTGACCTCGTGATCCGCCCGCCTCGGCCTCCCAAAGTGCTGGGATTACAAGCGTGAGCCACCGCGCCCGGCTCCTTTCCCCATTTCTTGTTTTTGTCAGGTTTGTCAAAGATCAGATGGTTGTAGATGTGTGGTATTATTTCTGAGGGCTCTGTTCTGTTCCATTGGTCTATATCTCTGTTTTGGTACCAGTACCATGCTGGTTTGGTTACTGTAGCCTTGTAGTATAGTTTGAAGTCAGGTAGTGTGATGCCTCCTGCTTTATTCTTTTGGCTTAGGATTGTCTTGGCAATGTGGGCTCTTTTTTGGTTCCATATGAACTTTAAAGTAGTTTTTTTCCAATTCTGTCATTGGTAACTTGATGGGGATGGCATTGAATCTATAAATTACCCTGGGTAGTATGGCCATTTTCACGATATTGATTCTTCCTACCCGTAAGCATGGAGTGTTCTTACATTTGTTTGTATCCTCTTTTATTTCGTTGAGCAGTGGTTTGTAGTTCTCCTTGAAGAGGTCCTTCACATCTCTTGTAAGTTTGATTCCTAGGTATTTTATTCTCTTTGAAGCAGTTGTGAATGGGAGTTCACTCATGATTTGGCTCTCTGTTTGTCTGTTATTGGTGTATAGGAATGCTTGTGATTTTTGCACATTGATTTTGTACCCTGAGACTTTGCTGAAGTTGCTTATCAGCTTAAGGAGATTTTGGGCTGAGACGATGGGGTTTTCTAAATATACAATCTTGTCATCTGCAAACGGGCAACTTGACTTCCTCTTTTCCTAATTGAATATCCTTTATTTCTTTCTCTTGCCTGATTGCCCTGGCCAGAACTTCCAACACTATGTTGAATAGAAGTGGTGAGAGAGGGCATCCCTGTCTTGTGCCAGTTTTCAAAGGGAATGCTTCCAATTTTTGCCTATTCAGTATGATATTGGCTGTGGGTTTGTCATGAATAGCTCTTATGATTTTGAGATATGTCCCATCAATACCTAATTTATTGAGAGTTTTTAGCATGAAGGGCTGTTGAATTTTGTCAAAGAACTTTTCTGCATCTATTGAGATAATCATGCGGTTTTTGTCTTTGGTTCTGTTTATGTGCTGGATTACGTTTATTGATTTGCATATGTTGAACCAGCCTTGCATCCCAGGGATGAAGCCCACTTGATCATGGTGGATAAGCTTTTTGATGTGCTGCTGGATTCGGTTTGCCAGTATTTTATTGAGGATTTTTGCATCGATGTTCATAAGGGATATTGGTCTAAAATTCTCTTTTTTTGTTGTGTCTCTGCCAGGCTTTAGTATCAGGATGATGTTGGCCTGAAGGAATGGTACCAGCTCCTCCTTGTACCTCTAGTGGAATTCGGCTGTGAATCTATCTGGTTCTGGACTTTTTTTGGTTGGTAGGCTATTAATTATTGCCTCAATTTCAGAACCTGTTATTGGTCTATTCGGGGATTCAACTTCTTCCTGGTTTAGTCTTGGGAGGGTGTATGTGTCCAGGAATTTATTCACTTCTTCTAGATTTTCTAGTTTATTTGTGTAGAGGTGTGTATAGTATTCTCTGATGGTAGTTTGTATGTCTGTGGGATCAGTGGTGATATCCCCTTTATCATTTTTTATTGCGTCTATTTGACTCTTCTCTCTTTTCTTCTTTATTAGTCTTGCTAGCAGTCTATCAATTTTGTTGATCTTTTCAAAAAAGCAGCTCCTGGATTCATTGATTTTTTGAAGGGTTTTCTGTGTCTCTATCTCCTTCAGTTCTTCTCTGATCTTAGTTATTTCTTGCCTTCTGCTAGCTTTTGAATGTGTTTGCTCTTGCTTCTCTAGTTCTTTTAACTGTGATGTTAGGGTGTCAATTTTAGATCTTTCCTGGTTTCTCTTGTGGGCATTTAGTGCTATAAATTTCCCTCTACACACTGTTTTAAATGTGTCCTAGAGATTCTGGTATGTGGTGTCTTTGTTCTCATTGGTTTCAAAGAACATCTTTATTTCTGCCTTCATTTCGTTATGTACCCAGTAGTCATTCAGGAGCAAGTTGTTCAGTTTCCATGTAGTTGAGCGGTTTTGAGTGAGTTTCTTAATCCTGAGTTCTAGTTTGATTGCACTGTGGTCTGAGAGACAGTTTGTTATAATTTCTGTTCTTTTACATTTGCTGAGGAGTGCTTTACTTCCAACTATGTGGTCAATTTTGGAATAAGTGTGACATGGTGCTGAGAAAAATGTATATTCTGTTGTTTGGGGGTGGAGAGTTCTGTAGATGTCTATCAGGTCTGCTTGGCGCAGAGCTGAGTTCAATTCCTGGATATCCTTGTTAACTTTCTCTGTCGTTGATCTGTCTAATGTTGATAGTGCAGTGTAAAAGTCTCCCATTATTATTGTGTGGGAGTCTAAGTCTCTTTGTAGGTCTCTAAGGACTTGCTTTATGAATCTGGGTGCTCCTGTATTGGGTGCATATATATTTAAGATAGTTAGCTCTTCTTGTTGAGTTGATCCCTTTACCATTATGTAGTGGCCTTCTTCGTCTCTTTTGATCTTTGTTGGTTTAAAGTCTGTTTTATCAGAGACTAGGATTCCAACCCCTGCCTTTTTTTGTTTTCCATTTGCTTAGTAGATCTTCCTCCATCCCTTTATTTTGAGCCCATGTGTGTCTCTGCACGTGAGATGGGTCTCCTGAATACAGCACACTGATGGGTCTTGACTATCCAATTTGCCAGTCTGTGTCTTTTAATTGGAGCATTTAGCCCATTTACATTTAAGGTTGATATTGTTATGTGTGAATTTGATCCTGTCATTATGATGTTAGCTGGTTATTTTGCTCGTTGGTTGATGCAGTTTCTTCCTAGCATTGATGATCTTTTTTTTTTTTTTTTTTTTTTTTGAGACGGAGTCTCGCTCTGTCGCCCAGGCTGGAGTGCAGTGGCGCAATCTCGGCTCACTGCAAGCTCCGCCTCCCAGGTTCACACCATTCTCCTGCCTCAGCCTCTCCGAGTAGCTGGGACTACAGGCGCCCGCCACCACGCCCGGCTAATTTTTTGTCTTTTTTAGTAGAGACGGGGTTTCACTGTGGTCTCGATCTCCTGACCTCGTGATCCGCCCGCCTCGGCCTCCCAAAGTGCTGGGATTACAAGCGTGAGCCGCCGCGCCCGGCCTATGATCTTTACAATTTGGCATGCTTTTGAAGTGGCTGGTACCAGATGTTCCTTTCCACGTTTAGTGCTTCCTTCAGGAGCTCTTGTAGGGCAGGCCTGGTGGTAACAAAATCTTTCAGCATTTGCTTTTCTGTAAAGGATTTTATTTCTCCTTCACTTATGAAGCTTAGTTTGGCTGGAAATGAAATTCTGGGTTGAAAATTCTTTCCTTTAAGAATGTTGAACATTGGCTCCCACTCTCTTCTGGCTTGTAGAATTTCTGCCGAGAGATCCGCTGTTAGTCTGAGGGGCTTCCCTTTGTGGGTAACCCGACCTTTCTCTCTGGCTGCCCTTAACATTTTTTCCTTCATTTCAACTTTGGTGAGTCTGACAATTACGTGTCTTGGAGTTGTTCTTCTCGAGGAGTATCTTTATGGCGTTCTCTGTATTTCCTGAATTTGGATGTTGGCCTGCCTCGCTAGGTTGGGGAAGTTCTCCTGGATAATATCCTGAAGAGTGTTTTCCAACTTGGTTCCATTCGCCCTTTCACTTTCAGGTACACCAATCACACGTAGATTTGGTCTTTTCACATAGTCCCATATTTCTTGGAGGCTTTGTTCGTTTCTTTTTACTTTTTTTCTCTAAACTTCTCTTCTCGATTCATTTCATTCATTCGATCTTCATCACTGGTATCCTTTCTTCCAGTTGATCGAATTGGCTACTGAAGCTTATGCATTCATCACGTAGTTCTCGTGCCATGGTTTTCAGCTCCATCAGGTCATTTTAGGACTTCTTTACACTGGTTATTCTAGTTAGCCATTCGTCTAATCTTTTTTCAAGGTTTTTAGCTTCTTTGCGTTCGGTTCGAACTTCCTCCTTTAGCTCAGAGAAGTTTGATCATCTGAAGCCTTCTCTCAACTCGTCAAAGTCATTCTCCATCCAGCTTTATTCTGTTGCTGGCAAGGAGCTGTGTTCCTTTGGAGGGGGAGAGGTGCTCTGATTTTTAGAATTTTTAGCTTTTCTGCTCTGTTATTTCCCCATCTTTGTGGTTTTATCTACCTTTGGTCTTTGATGATGGCGACGTACAGATGGGGTTTTGGTGTGGGTGTCCTTTCTGTTTGTTAGTTTTCCTTCTAACAGTCAGGACTCTCAGCTGCAGGTCTGTTGGAGTTTGCTGGAGGTCCACTCCAGACCCTGTTTGCCTGGGTATCAGCAGTGGAGGCTGCAGAACAGCGAATATTGCTGAACAGCAAATGTTGCTGCATGATCATTCCTCTGGAAGCTTCGTCTCAGAGGGGTACCCACTGTGTGAGGTGTCAGTCTGCCCCTACTGGGGGGTGCCTCCAAGTTAGGCTGCTCCTGGGTCAGGGACCCACTTTAGGAGGCAGTCTGTCCTTTCTCAGATCTCAAACTCCGTACTGGGAGAACCACTGCTCTCTTCAAAGCTCAGTTGGAAATGCAGGAATCACCCATCGTCTGCGTCGCTCATGCTGGGAGCTGTAGACTGGAGCTGTTCCTATTCGGCCATCTAGGAACCCTCATTACACCACAATTTCTTTATCCATTTGTTGACTGATGGGCATTTGGGCTCGTTCCGTATTTTTACAATTGTGAATTGTGCTGCTATAAACATGCGTGTGCAGGTATCTTTTTTGTATAATGACCTCTTTTCCTCTGGGTAGATACCCAAGAGTGGGAGGTAGATACCCAAGAGTGGGATTGCTGGATCAAATGGAATTTCTACTGTTAATTCTTTAAGGAATCTTCACAGTAGTGATTGTACTAGTTTACATTCCCACCAGCAGTGTAGAAGTGTTCCTTTTCTACCGCATCCACACCAACATCTATTATTTTTTGATTTTTTGATTATGGCCATTCTTGCAGGAGTAAGGTGGTATTGCATTGTGGTTTTGATTTGCATTTCCCTGATCATTAGTGATGTTGAGCATTTTTTCATATGTTTATTGGCCATTTGTGTGTCTTCTCTTGAGAATTGTCTATTCATGTCCTTAGCCCACTTTTTTATGGGATTATTTTTTTTTTCTTGCCAACTTGGTTGAGTTCCTTGTAGATTCCGGGTATCAGTCCTTTGTCAGATGTATAAATTGTGAAGACTTTCTCCCAGTGTGTGGGTTGTCTGTTTACTCTGCTGACTGTTCCTTTTGCTGTGCAGAAGCTCTTTAGTTAAGTCTCACCTATTTATCTTTGTTTTTATTGCACATGCTTTTGGTTTCTTGGTCATGAAGTCTTTGTCTAAGCCAATGTTTAGAAGAGTTTTTTTGTTGTTATCTTCTGGAATTTTTTGGATGAAACATTTTAAAAAGCCATCCAACAGAATGCATTCCTAGAGGACGCATTTTTTGGTCCCTCAACTGCTTCTGATGTCTTTTCTCACCTAAAAAATAATAATAATAAAAATACAGCGTACAGTACGAGGCTCAACATTGTAGGAAGAGACTGAAAGCCTGCCATTGTTAATGTTGTTTGCAACTGGTGTAGGTGTTCTGATGATGCTACTATGCTGCTTACTTACCGTGAACACATTATTTTTTATTGTATTAATGATATGTCATATTTTTTCCTGTTGAGTACTTATATGTGAATAAGTATAAGAAAATGATTGCTGTGCTTGCTTTGGAAGCACATATATTACAATTGGAATGATACAGAGAAGATTAGCATGGCTTCTGCACAAGGATAAGTTTTATTTAAAAGATGTAAAATTTTTTAAAAAAGAAAATGATTGCTTATTGGTAGCATATAAAGACAGGAATGATGGTGATGCTTAACAACCACAGATTGTCCTCATGGGTGGCAGAGATAGTGATACCTTCGCTTTCTGATCATTAAATGTACACAGTCTTTGTTTCATGCACAAAATTATTAAAAATATTGTATAAAATTACTTTTAGGTGATGTATGTAAGTTATATATGGAACATAAATGAATTTCGTGTTTAGACTTGGGTCTTACTTATTATGATTTGTGTACAGTGGCTGGCAAATTGTGTAGCTTCTAGTAGGTGTTCTGTAAATCTTGGTTCCTTTTTTTATTTATCTGTTGTCTTCAGCACTCGTTTCAGTGAAGTCATAGTAGAATTCATCAGTGTGTGTTGAATTGAATATCAAGCTATAATATACTATCAAATGGGTATATTTGATGAGCTGTACTACCTACAGATTTAGTAAAATGTTGTTTGAACTTTAGTTCTTTTAAAAGAAGCTATTTCAGCAACAGCTGCTTAGTCTATAGGTACTCTTTTAGTCTGTAATACAATAAGAATCTCCTAGAAGGATAAATCAAATTGGTTCCATGAAACCATAAAATTATTGTGTGATAATTTATAGGAAACCTCCTTTAATGACATGTTTTAAAAGTTTTTCTTACTCTAAATCAATATGTATATATATAAATAAGCATTATTCAACTTCTTGGTTTGACACTTGGATTTTCAAGGAAAAGATCTGCATATCCATGTGCATCTCCAAAATATTTATTTAGGTACTTGTAATTACTTTAAAAATCTTCTTTGCTTGTGTTTCATCTGTAGGTATTATAGCTATTCACTGTTGAGAATTTAGAGGTACTTATACCATTTTTTACAAAATGAATGTCCTGCAATTCTAGTATTCTGTTTTATATGACCAAGTGCTCATTTCACTCTGTTTAGAAATCATGAAGGAATCATAGTCAAGAACTCCTGAATTTTAAAATAGCATTTAGTAATGACAAATGTTGATATAAATGTATTATGAAATCTTTATGTCTAAGAAAAATAATATT
This sequence comes from Symphalangus syndactylus, assembly GCF_028878055.3. Taxonomy (NCBI): domain Eukaryota; kingdom Metazoa; phylum Chordata; class Mammalia; order Primates; family Hylobatidae; genus Symphalangus; species Symphalangus syndactylus. The sequence goes on from NC_072424.2 coordinate 86,200,204, forward strand.
AAACAGCTAATATTAAAAATTTTGGTGGCTAAATAACATTTCAAGAGATGGATGTATTGCGTTGATAATTAGCATGATATTTGAATTACAAAAAACTCTTCAATTTAATGCATATGGTCCCTTTTCACTTGTGTTCTATAAAAACCTAAAGGTTCTTAAGCCAAATGATTTCTGTTTAGAATTCTGTTTAGAATACACTTCTCAGAGCATATAGTTTTGGATGATATATCCTTGTAAAGCCTGATTTTTTAAAAAGTTCATCCTTTAAAAAATTAAGTCTCTAGGACTTAAAGGCATTGGTATTCTACTTTAACTTTGTTGATGAGTGGAAACCTTTTAATCAAGAATATTACAAGTGGGCCTTTACATCTCTCATTATCATTAATGAACTAAAAGGTGCATGCTTGTTAAACTACATCTCAGAGCCTTATACATCCGTAAAAAAGATGTTATTCTACAAGTAGGACCAAAGTGTTACCTTAACATAGACGAACTTTCATTAGTGTAGTATCTTAGTTTTAATTCTATAACATTGTGCTCTTTAATAATCACTAATGATATGTATGGCTTTTTTCCCAATAAAATTTTTAATGGACTTATTGAAATATATTTGACATATAATAGGCTGCACATAGTTAAAGGATACAATTTTTAAAATACTGTCATATGTGTACCTTCATGAGACCATTGCCACAATAGAACATTTCCATCACCCCAAAAAGTTTCTTCTTGCCCTTTTCTCTCTTTTTCTTCTTCTTTCTTTCTCTCTGTCTTTCCCCTTCCCCTCCCTCCCTCCTTCTTTCCTTTTGTTTCCTTTCCTTCCTTTTCTCTCTTTTCTCTTTCTTTTCTTTCCTTTCTCCCCCTCCCCTCCCCTCCCCCCTCCCCTCCCCCTCCCCTTTCCCTTCCCCTCCCCCCTCTCCTCTCCCTTCCCCTCCCCCCTCCCCTCTCCTCCCCTTTCCCTTCCCCTCCCCCCTCTCCTCTCCCTTCCCCTCTCCCCTCCCCTCCCATCCCCTCTCCCCCCTCCCCTCCCCTCCCCTCCCCTCCCCTCTCCTCTCTTCTCCTCTCCTTTCTTTCCAGAGTCTCACTCTATTGTCCAGTCTGGAGGGCAACGACGCAGTCTTGGCTCACTGCAACCTTTGCCTCCTGAGTTCAAGTGATTCCCCTGCCTCAGCCTCCCAAGTAGCTGGGATTACAGGCATGTGCTACCACACCCGGCTAATTCTGTTTTTTTTTTAGTAGAGATGGGGTTTCACTATGTCGGTCAGGCTGGTCTTGAACTCCTGACCTCAGGTGATCCACCTGCCTTGGCCTCCCAAAGTGATGGAATTACAGGCATGAGCCACCATGCCCGGCCTTGCCGTTTTTTTCATCTGTCACTACCAAACCTGTCGTCCCTTCCCCAAGCAACTACTGATTAGCTTTCTGTTGCTGTAGATTTGTTTGCATTTTCTAGAGTTTTATATAAATGGAATCACATAGTATGTACTCATTTTTTTGGTCTGTCTTCTTTTACTCTGTGTACTTGTTTTGAGTTTCATCTATTTTGCTATGTGTATGAATAGTCTATCCTTTTTATTGCTGAGTAGTATTTCATTGTACAGATATGGCACAATTTGTTTATCCATTCCCCTGATGACGGATATTTAGATTTCTTCATGTGTTTGGCTATCCCAAATAAAGCTGAAGTTTTTAGCTTATTTATGAACAAACCTGCTGTAAACATTGAGTATGTTTTAAAAATTGTCTGATTTTCCATTTTTACCACTTCCCACAATCATGACTATCAACTCTTAACATACACCAATGTTTTTATCCACCTTCCTCAGCAACTTGGCAATTAGGAAAGACTGAAAATATTTAACATTAAACCCATTTCCTGCATTTTAATCCTTTTACTCATTAGAGGTATTTATTATAGGGAAGAAAAAAATCTCATTTTGAATCTTGAAAATCTAAATAGCCTGGCCAGCATTATTTTACTTTTTATGACATTCCTAAATAAAATTTTTAAATATACAAATTGAAACCTGTAGTTTTTAACTACCCAAAAAGCTTATGCAGATACTTTGCTTACTATAATGATGTTATGATGAATCTTTTCTAAAGAGAATAAATGTTTCCTAATGACCATATTTTATTTCCATAAGTATATGTGGCATTTGAAGTCTATCATACTTATTGAATTTTCTCTAAACAAGGAAATATGGAAAAAATCCCATAATGCCATACTTTTTAAAAAAATTGAGACACATAATCTAATTTGTGTTTTTTATTATTGAAAATTTTTTACTATTCCTTTTTTCTTTTTTTTTTGAGACGGTGTCTCACTCTGCACCCAGGCTGGAGTGCAGTGGCACTCTCATGACTCACTGCAGTCTCAACCTCTCAGGTTCAGGTGAGCCTCCCACCTCATCGTCCTGAGTAGCTGAAACTACAGGCATGTACCACCACTCCAGCCTAATTTTTCTATTTTTTGTACAGACAGAGTTTCACCATGTTGCCCAGGCTGGTCTCAAACTCCTGGGCTCAAACAATTCACCCACCATGGCCTCCTAAAGTGCTGGAATTTACAAATGTGAGCCAGCGTGCTGGGTCTACTACTGTATCTATTTTCATAAAATTTAAAAAATCTCATAACTTTGTAGAATGACCTTGAGGGAGGGAGGGAGGGAGGTAGAGAGGGAGGGAGAGAGAGAGAGAGAGAGAGAGAATGGAGTCTTGCTCTGTCACCCAGACTGGAGAGCAGTGGCGCTATCCAGCTCACTGCAACCTCGACATACAGGGTTCAAGCAATCCTCCTACCTCACCCTTCCAAGTAGTTGGGCCCACAGGTGTGTGCCACCACACTGGGCTAGGTGTCTTTTTTTGTTTGTTTGTTTGTTTGTTTTGTAGAGATGGGGTTTCCCTATGTTGCCCAGGCTGATCTTGAACTCCTGGGCTCAAACCACCCTCCTGACTTGGCCTCTCAAAGTGCTGAGATTATAGGCATGAGCCACCATGCCCAGCCTGTAGAATGACTTTTAAAAGGAATGTTTATATGAAATAAAATTTCAACCTCCATTTTTTAAGAAAAATATTCAGAGCTTAAAACTTGTCCCTTTTCATTTGTTTGTTCTTGACAATACGTATGTTTACATGTATGTGTGTGTAAATATACATACACTGTGACAGTTATGTATTTTAAAAAACATGTTCCTAAGGCAATAAATACTACCTGTTTGTGATATAATTGCATTATATTTATAGCTTATTAGGAGTTTTTAAGAAATAGTTTTAAAATTTTCTGTGGGTACATAGTAGGTGTATATCTTTTTTTTGTTTTGTTTTGTTTTGTTTTTGAGGCAGAGTCTCACTCTTTTGCCCAGGCTGGAGTGCAGTGGTGCAATCTTGGCTCACTGCAGCCTCCACCTCCCAGGTTCAAGCTGTTCTCCTGCCTCAGCCTCCCAAGTAACTGGGATTACAGGTACTCGCCACCACCCCCAGCTAATTTTTGTATTTTTAGTTGAGATGGGGTTTCGACATGTTGGCCAGGCGGGTCTTGAACTCCTGACCTCAAGTGATCCACCTGCCTCAGCCTCCCAAAGTGCTGGGATTACAGGCTTGAGCCACTGCACCCAGGCCATGGTAGGTATATATCTTTATGAGGTATGTGAGATATTTTGGTACAGGTATGAGATTATTTGGTAATATTCATATCATGGAAAATTGGATATACCATCCTCTCAAGCACGTATCCTTTGTATTACAAACAATCCATTATACTCTATTAGTTATTTTAAATGTACAATTAAATTATTATTGAACTATAATAATTCTGTTGTGCTGTCAAATACTAGGCCTTTTTCATTCATTCTTTTTTGTTTTCGTTTGTTTTTTGAGACAAAGTCTTGCTCTGTTGCCCAGGCTGGAGGGCAGTGGCATGGTCTCAGCTCACTGCAACCTCTGACTCCCAGGTTCAAGCAATTCTCCTGCCTCAGCCTCCTGAGTAGCTGGGATTACAGGTGCACACCACCATGGCTGGCTAATTTTTTCTGCAATCTCTGCCTTCTGGATTCAAGCAATTCTCCTGCCTCAGTCTCCCAAGTAGCTGGGATAACAGGCATGTGCCACCACACCTGGCTGATTTTTGTATTTTTAGTAGAGACAGGATTTCACTATGTTGGCCAGGCTGGTCTCGAACTCCTGACCGCAGGTGATCCACCCGCCTTGGCCTCCCAAAGTGCTGGGATTATAGGCGTGAGCTCTGGCTGATTTTTGTATTTTTAGTAGAGATGGGATTTCACCATGTTGGCCAGGCTGGTCTCAAACTCTTGACCTCAAGTGATCCGCCCACCTTGGCCTCCCAAAGTGCTGGGATTACAGGCATGAGCCATGACGCCCCGCCTTTTTTATTCTTTCTATTTTTTTTTGTACCCATTATCCATCCCCACCTTCCCCCATCCCCCACTACCCTTCCCAGCCTCTGGTGACCATCCTTCTATTCTCTGTGACTTTAGTTGTTTTGACTTTCAGATCCTACAAATAAGTAAAAATATGCGGTTTGTCTTTCTGTGCCTGGCTCATTTCACTTAACCCAATGACCTCCAGTTCCATCCATGTTGTTGCAAGTTCCATTCTTTTTTATGGCAGAATAGTACTCCGTTGTGTATAAATAACACATTTTCTTTATCCATTCATCTGTTGATGGACACTTAGGTTGCATCAAAATCTTGGTTATTGTGAACAGTGCTGTAACAAACATGAGTGTGCTGATACATCTTTGATGTACTGATTTCCTTTCTTTTGGATATATACACAGCAGTGAGATTGCTGGATCATGTAGTAGCTCTTTTTTCAGTGTTTTGAGGAACCTGCAAACTGATCTCCATAGTGGTTGTACTAATTTACATTCCCACCAATAGAGTATTGAGGGTTCCCTTTTCTCTGCATCCTCAGCAGTGTTTGTTATTCCCTGTCTGGATAAAAGCCATTTTAACTGGGGTGAGATGATACTTCATTGTAGTTTTGATTTGCATTTCTCTTATGATCAATGATGTTGAGCACTTTTTCTTATGCCTGTTTGCTATTTGTATGTCTTCTTTTAAGAATGTTTATTCAAATCTTTTGCCCATCTTTTAATCGGATTTATTAGATTTTTTCCCTATAGAGTTGTTTGAGCTTCTTATATATTCTGGTTATTAATCCCTTGTCAGATGGGTAGTTTGCAAATATTTTCACCCATTCTGTGGGTTGTCTCTTCACTTTGCCAGCTGTTTCCTTTGCTGTGCAGAAGCTTTTTAACTTGATGTGATCCCATTTGTTCATTTTTGCTTTGGTTGTCTGTGCTTGTGAAGTATGACTCAAGAAATTTTTGCTCAGACCAATGTCCTGGAGAGTTTCCCCAATGTTTTCTTACAGTAGTTTCATAATTTGAGGTCTTAGATTTAAGCCTTAAATTTGTTTTTATTTTATTTTTCTATAAGGTGAGATAGGGGTCTAGTCTCATTCTTCTGCATATGGATATCCAGTTTTTCCAGCACCATTTAATGAAGAGATGGTCTTTTCCCCAATGTGTGTTCTTGGCACCTTTGTCAAAAATGTGTTCACTGTAGGTATGTGGATTTGTTTCCGGGTTCTCTATTTTGTTCCGTTGGTCTATGTGTCTGTTTTTGTGCCCGTACCATGCTGTTTTTGTCTATAGTTTTGTAGTATAGTGTGAAGTCAGGTATTGTGATTTCTGCAGTTTTGTTATTTTTACTCAGGAGAGCTTTGGCTATTTTGGATCTTTTCTGATTCCATATAAATTTTAGGATTGCTTTTTCTATTTCTGTGAAGAATGGCATTGTGATTTTGGTGGGGATTGCATTGAATCTGTAGATTGCTTTGGGTAGTATGAGCATTTTAACAATATTGATTCTTCCAATCCATGAATACGGAATAGCTTTCTATTTTTGTGTTTGTGCCGTCTTTAATTTCTTTCATCAATGTTTTATAGTTTCTATTGCAAAGATCTGTCACTTCTTTTTTGTTTGTTTGTTTGTTTGTTTTGAGACAGAGTCTCACTCTGTCGCCAGGCTGGAGTGCAGTGGCACGATCTCAACTCACTGCAACCTCCGCCTCCTGGGTTCAAGTGATTTCCCTGCCTCAGCCTCCTGAGTAGCTGGGACTACAGGTGTGTGCCACCACACCCCACTAATTTTTGTATTTTTTGTAGAGACAGGGTTTCACCATGTTTGCCAGGATGGTCTCGATCTCTTGACCTCGTGATCCGCTTGCCTCGGCCTCCCAAAGTGCTGGGATTACAGGCATGAGCCACGGTGCCCGGCCATCTTTCACTTCTTTGGTTAATTCCTAGGTATTTGATTTTATTTGTGACTGTTGTAAATGGGATTACTTTTTAAATTTGTTTTTCATATTGTTTACTGCTGGCATATATAAATGCTACGATTTTTGTTATGTTGATTTTGCGTCCTGCAACTTTACTGAATTTATCAGTTCTAATAGTTTTCCTTTTTTTTTTTTTTTTTTTTTTTAAATACTGGGCATGGTGTCGTGTGCCTATAGTCCCAGCTACTGGGGAGTCTGGGGTGGGGTGTGGAAGTATCTCTTTTTTTTTTTTTTTTTTGAGATAAGGTCTCACTCTGTTGCCCAGGCTGGAGTGCAGTGGCAAGATCTTGGCCCACTGCAGCCTCTGCCTCCCAGGCTCAAGTGATCCTTCCACCTCAACTTCCTAAGTAGCTGGGGCTACAGGCACATGCCACTACACCTGGCTAATTTTTGTATTTTTTGTAGAGATGGGATTTTGCCATGTTGCTCAGGCTGGTCCTGACCTCCTGGACTCAAGGGATCCACCTGGCTTGGCCTCCCAAAGTGCTAGGATTACAGGTGTGAGCCACTATGCCCAGCCCTCTTGTGGAATCTTTAGATTTTTCCAAATATAAGCTTGTATCACCTGCAAACAAGGATAATTTGACTGTTCCCCTTTCCTTTCCAATTTGGAAGCCCTTTATTTCTTTCTCATCTGATTGCTTTAGCTCAGACATCTAGTACTATGTTGAATAACAATGGTGAAAGTGGGCATAATTTGTCATGTTCCAGATCTAAGAGAAAAGGCTTTCAGTTTTCCCCCATTTCATATGATACTAGCTGTGGGTCTGTCATATATAGTTTTTATTATGTTGAGGTCTGTTATTTCTATACCTAGTTTTTTGAGGGTTTTTATTATGAAGGGATATGGAGCTTTATCAGATAATTTTTCAGCATCAACTGAAATTATTATATGGTTTTTGTCCTTCAAAGAATGGAGTTTTAATTTTTAGGCAATTTCATTTAAAATGACTTTTTAAAACCTTGATATCAAATATATAATATAATTTGCATTATATATAAATATATATTTTATATATAATATAATATATATTGTATTATATATAATATAATATTATATATTGTATTATATATAATATATAATATATTATATATTGTATTATATATAATATATAATATATTATATATTGTATTATATATAATCTATAATATATTATAATATATAATATATTATATATTGTATTATATATAATCTATAATATATTATATATTGTATTATATATAATCTATAATATATTATATATTGTATTATATATAATCTATCATATATTATATATTGTATTATATATAATCTATAATGTATTATATATTGTATTATATATAATCTATAATATATTATATATTGTATTATATATAATCTATAATATATTATATATTGTATTATATATAATCTATATTATAAATTATAAAAATATATATAATATATAATATATTATATATAAATATATATTTATATATAATGCAAATATATATAATGCAAATACATGAGCAGTTCTATTGATGTATTTTCTAAAAAGGCTAATCTTATTACACAATGTTTAATTCTTTTTTTCTTTTTTTTTTGAGACAGTCTCGCTCTGTCACCCAGGCTGAAGTGCAGTGGTGTGATCTTGGCTAACTGTAACTTCCACCTCCCTGGTTCAAGCGATTCTCCTCCCTCACCCTCTGAGTAGTTGGGCTTACAGTTCCCATCACCATGTCTGGCTAATTTTTGTATTTTTGTATTTTTGGTAGAGTTGGGGTTTCACCATGTTGGCCGGGCTGATCTCGAACTCCTGACCTCAAGTGGCCTCCCCAAAGTGCTGGGATTACAGGCATGAGCTACTGAGCCCGTCCAAGTTCTTTACTAAGAATTTTTATTATAGATTGAGAAAAGGAGAGAATTTTTTTTCCTAGTAGAATTCTATATATTCAAGTATTAAATGCTTTTACATATCTAATCTTCTCATATTGGGTTATTGATTTTGAATTTTAGAAGTGATACCTTCCAAATTCTTTTATTGCCTCTTATTACAGTTTAAAGCTAATTTGATTGAATACCTTTTGATCTTCTTTCTGTGGCTGTTAATTTTTTTCTTTTATTAAAATTATAATAAAGTGTGTGTAGGACCCGAAGAGAAATCAATTTTGGTCTTTTTTTCTTTTTGCTCCTTTATCTTTTTTTTAATCAGTAGAAAGCTTTATTTGCCAGGCTAAACGATAAATTAACATCATGATTTAGGCTAAATAAAAAACTAATATCATTTTTTTCTTTCAGATCTCTATAAAAATGGACTCCAAAGAGCTAACTTTGTACCATTCATAGCAGTCTTGAAGGTAAAAACAAATCATTTATTTGTGTTTACTGACTAAGATCATACTTACTGATAATCAAGGGCTTTAGTAGGATTGTCTTGGTCTTGGCATTCAAGCAGAATTTATTTTGGCATTTATATAGTAATAGTCACGGTGGCTCAGGCCTGTAATCCCAGCACTTTGGGAGGCCAAGGTGGGCGGATCAGAAGGTCAGGGTTCAAGACCAGCCTGACCAACATGGTGAAACCCCGTCTCTATTAAAGATACAAAAATTAGCTGGGTGTGGTGGCATGCACCTGTAATCCCAGCTACTGGGGAGGCTGAGGCAGGAGAATCATTTGAACCCTGGAGGCAGAGGTTGCAGAGAGCCGAGATCGTGCCACTGCACTCCAGCCTGAGTGACAGGGCGAGACTCCGTCTCAAAAAAAAAAAAAAAGACTAGCCAGGGCAACATGGCAAAACCTCTTCTCTAGATAGTAATAGTCAAAGACACTAAAGGAGAAAAGAATCTTTTGATATAGTATTCATCCATGTGTACACTGAAAAAATTACAAAATATAGTCTAAATTATTCTCTAACTGAAACATTGAGTAGTTTGCATTTTATAAATTTTAAATTGAGGTATGCTCATAAATATTATAGTGGAAGATTTAAACTTATACATTTATTTCTGAAAAAAATGTTTAATGTTCCCTGTTTCCTTCAGGTTAATGGCCATTATTAACATGTTTTCCCAGCTATTAAAGTTGCTATTCTAGAATAGCATTATTACAAAAATATTCTAATATATTTAAATGTGATTGCCATCAAGTTATGAAATTATGTCAAGTTGAGGCACATAAATAGTTTAAATATTTGTGTGTATCATCACTGCATAGAGTTTAAAATAGTCTTCATTACAATATGATTAAGAATAAAACAGCCTCCTTTTTTACTATTAATTTTAAGTAATATTTTACATGATTATTTAATGATTTCACATTCTGCCAATATTTATTGAGAACCTACTATGTACAATGTGTTGCATTAGGCATAATGGATAATAGAATTATGAACTAAGCTGTTTTTCTGGCACATTATTTATAATCTAGTTGAGGGTGTAAAATATATAAAAAATCCCTATAAGAGAAAGCAAAATTTGCCAAAATATAATTCCCACAATTTTAGATAAATACTTTCTTCCCATGCACATCAATGAATCTGAATAAAGGATAAAGTATTTTTTAAAAATTGAAACCTTAAAAATTCTTACCCAAGAAGTGTTAAAATATTTTACCTTCAGACATTCTAAAGGCATAATCAGACAATCTTTTTGACGTGTACTTTGGTTGGAATTATTGTTGGTGCCAAACTTTATTCCCTATGCTATACTTAGGAGAATTCAAACATCTGTTTCCTTGACCAATTTTAGGTTCCCAAGGATTTTAATTTCTCGGAGATATTTATAGATGTAGGAAAAGTACTTTTGGAAGATTTATGCTGTTAGTAATTTTTTTCCCTTTATATTCACGCTTTGCATTTAGGGAGAACATAGACTTGCAACGTTTTCTCCATGCTAGGAATCCAAAGTAATATGGTATACACAGATACCAAAATATAAAGAGGAAGCTAGGAAAAATAGGTGCTAAAAATAGTGTCTTCATATAGCATAAAATACACAAAATATAAAAAGAGAAGTCTCAGAAAGAAACAAGTTAAGGGGTTCTGAGGGAGAAACTTTGTAGCTGTACTTTTTTTTTTTCCTCCAAATATTTTGTTGTTGTTTTCTTTGGCCAGTAATTTGTCATACTTCAATATATAATAGCAGTATTAATAGGCAAAATGAATAGTAACAATTTGAAAGTGAACATGAACTGAGAGGTATAATATACAATTTAAAGTTGAACATGGACTGAACTTCCCAGGAAACTAAATATCAGATTAGATGAGAAAAGGTCTAAAATGTCTAATTTATTCAAGAGACTTTTCATATATGACAAAACATCACTGAAATCAAAACTAGAGCTGGTTTCTCTGAAGCTTTTCTGTTTGGGCATATAAAGTTTCTTTTGTAAGGAAAGATAGTTTAATATTAACTTAAGTGACATTTTGCCTCTTCACAGATGCTAGTGTTACTTCTTCATTCTGGCCTAGCTGAGAGAAAGGTATAGCAAAAGTCAATCTTAAAACAAATTGAGAATCTTAGTTTAATAAAAAGAAATTATTATAAACAAGATAGAAATTTGTTGAGGAAAAAGTACATTGCAAAATTCATTTTAAAAAATGTTCTCTATAAACCAAATAGTTACAAGTTTGTAATTCACCACAGAAGCTTGTGGTTTGTTGCTTGGGATATTGAAAAATAAAAAAACTTGTATAAGCTCTTAGTAAAGCCTGCTTTATGGCCCAACATGTGGATAATTTTTGTAAATATTTTCTTTAAAATATTTCTTCAAAATAGTGAGTACTCTTCAGTTATTTTGTATTATTGTGTAGGTTTGTTAATTATGCTGTTCAAATCTTTATTCTCATATTTTTTTCCTGTCAATTACTGAGAGACTTATTGGAAACATCTCTCACTATAATTGTGAATTTGTCTTTTTTTCTTGTAATTCTGTCATTTGCCTTACATATTTGGAGGCTATGTTATAAGTTGCATACAGATTTATAATAATTATTTTATTTATTTATTTATTTTGAGACAGAGTCTTGCTCTGTCACCCAGGCTAGAGTGCAGTGGTACAATATTGGCTCACTGCAACCTCTGCCTCCCAGGTTCAAGCGTTTTTCCTGCCTTAGCCTCCTGAGTAGCTGGGACTACAAGTGCACACCACCACACCAGGCTAATTTTTGTATTTTTTGTAGAGATGGGGTTTCACCATTTTGGCCAGGCTGGTCCCAAACTCCTGACCTCAAGTGAACTGCCTGCCTTGGCCTCCCAAAGTGCTGGGAGTACAGGTATTAGCCACCATACCTGGCCAGATTTACAGTAGTTAAATACTGCTTGTGAATGGAACTTCTTTTTTTTTTTTTTTTTTTTAATTATTATTATTTTTTTTTTTATTATACTTTAGGGTTTTAGGGTACGTGTGCACAATGTGCAGGTTTGTTACATATGTATCCATGTGCCATGTTGATTTCCTGCACCCATTAACTCGTCATTTAGCATTAGATGTATCTCCTAATGCTGTCCCTCCCCCCTCCCCCCACCCCACAACAGTCCCCGGAGTGTGATGTTCCCCTTCCTGTGTCCATGAGTTCTCATTGTTCAATTCCCACCTATGAGTGAGAACATGCGGTGTTTGGTTTTTTGTCCTTGCGATAGTTTACTGAGAATGATGTTTTCCAGTTTCATCCATGTCCCTACAAAGGACACGAACTCATCATTTTTTATGGCTGCATAGTATTCCATGGTGTATATGTGCCACATTTTCTTAATCCAGTCTATCGTTGTTGGACATTTGGGTTGGTTCCAACTCTTTGCTATTGTGAATAGTGCCGCAATAAACATACGTGTGCATGTGTCTTTATAGCAGCATGATTTATAGTCCTTTGGGTATATACCCAGCAGTGGGATGGCTGGGTCAAATGGTATTTCTAGTTCTAGATCCCTGAGGAATCGCCACACTGACTTCCACAATGGTTGAACTAGTTGACAGTCCCACCAACAGTGTAAAAGTGTTCCTATTTCTCCACATCCTCTCCAGCACCTGTTGTTTCCTGATTTTTTAATGATGGCCATTCTAACTGGTGTGAGATGGTATCTCACTGTGGTTTTGATTTGCATTTCTCTGATGGCCAGTGATGAGGAGCATTTCTTCATGTGTTTTTTGGCTGCATAAATGTCTTCTTTTGAGAAGTCTATTGAGTAGTATTGCTCTTTCTTTTCAAGTGTATTTGTAACCATCTCTTGAAATATTGTTATCATGACTGCTTTAAAATCTTTATCAGATAATTCTAACGTCTCTGCCATCTTGATGTTGCCATTTCTTTACATTCAGTTTCAGATCTTCCTGATTTTTCGTATAAGTGATTTACAGTGGAAACTGACATTTTCATAATTTGTCATGCGACTTTGAATCTTAATGTTTTAACCAAATTTTTTATTGTGGCACAATATACATAACAAAAATTACTTTTTTAATGATTTAGTTATTTACATTTTGAGACAGGGTCTCACTCTGTTGCCCAGGCTGGAGTGCAGTGGCACAATCATAGCTTACTGCAGCCTCAACCTCCCCAGGCTCAGGTGATCCTCCTGCCCCAGCCTCCTGAGTAGCTGGGACTATAGGCATATTCCACCATGCCCAGCTAATTTTTGTTTTTTTTGTAGAGACAGAGTTTCACTCTGGTCTCAAACTCCTGGGCTCAAGTGATTTGCCTGCCTCCACCTCCCAAAGTGTTGGGATTACAGGCAAGAGTCACCACACCTGGCCTATTTGAATGATTTTTAAGTGTACAGTTCAGTGGCATTAAGTGCATTCACATTGTTGTACAAGCACCACCATGATTCATCTCCAGAATTTTTCATCTTATCAAACTGAAACTTTGTACTCACTAAATGATAACCACCCATTGTCCCCCTTTCCCAACCCTGCTTACCACCATTCTGCTATCTGCCTCTGTGAATTTGTCTTTTCTAGATACTTCATGTAAGTGGAATTACCTAATATTTGTCTTTTTCTTTCTAGCTTATTTCACTTAGCACAGTGTCTCCAAGGTTTATGCATGTTGTAACGTGTCAGAATTCTAATCCTTTTTATGTCATAATAATATTCCATTGTAAGGATATGCCACATTTTGTTTATCCATTCACCTGTCAATAGAATTTGGGTTGTTTCTACCTTTTAACTATTATGAATATTGCTGCTTCGAACATTTGTGTACAAATATCTATTTGAATCCCTGCTTTCAATTCTTTTGTGTACATACCCAGAACTGAAATTGCTATATCTTATGGTAATGATATGTTTAATTTCTTGAGGAACTGCCATACTGTTTTCCATAGTGGCTGTACCATGTTATGTTCCCATCAGCAATACATAAGCATTCCAATTTCTCTGCATTTTCCCCAACACTTATTTTCTTTTTCCTTTTTTTTTTTTTTGATAATAACCATCCCAGTGGGTGTGAAGTGATGTCTCATTATGGTTTTGATTTGCATTTCCCAAATGATTAATGATATTGAGTATCTTTTCATGTGTTTATTTTATTGATTGACTGATTGATTGATTGAGATGGAGTCTTGCTCTGTCACCCAGGCTGGAGTGCAGTGGCACGATCTTGGCTCACTGCAACATCTGCCTCCTGGGTTCAAGTGATTCTCATTCCTCAGCCTCCCGAGTAGCTGGGATTACAGGCACGTGCTACCACGCCCAGCTAATTTTTGTATTTTTGGTAGAGATGGGGTTTCACCATGTTTCCCAGGCTGGTCTCGAACTCCTGACCTCAGGTGATCTGCCCACCTCAGCCTCCCAAAATGTGGAGATTACAGGTGTTAGCCACTGCGCCTGGCCTTATCTTCTCTTTTTTCAAATTGGGCAACATCTCATTCTACAAAATAGATTGTTATTCTGTTTCTGGATCTTATTTGAACTTTCTGTTTTAGTTAGCTCTTTTTAGACATTCTGTCAAGAGAAGGGGAGGCACTGCTTGCTTCCTTTACTACCAGATACAGCTAGAAATCCAGGTTCACTATTCAGCCTCCATTGATACCTGAGCTGTGGTTTGGGGTGTGCTCCTTGTTACCTGTTACTGCTGGAAAGAGGGTTCTGACTCCCATGTGATCTCCACTGATATCATTGTGGGAGGAGGATGCTCATTACTGGTTGGCTGGGATGAAAGTCCCACTTCCTACTTGGCCTTCTGTGACATCACCCTGGCAGTGGTGTTGGGATTCCTCGTGACAGCCTTATGAGGGTGGAATTCTAGGCTTCCCTTAGCCTTTGCCTGCACGTTTGGGGAGGTGGAGCTACAGTTTTTCTCTGTGGTATTTGCTTTAGTTAGGACAGTTATTGTCTAAAAGTTTTATGTTTTGTTAAGTTGCCCTTTTCCTGCTCCTTTGGCTAAAGAGAACAGACTTTTATGGGGGCCTCATTTGTATGTTTCCATCAGCATTTCTGGGTTGCTGGCTTCTTTAGCTCTAAGTCTGGGATATATAAGTCAAAGATAAACCCTGTGGCTCACACTTGTAATCCCAGTGCTTTGGCAGGCCAACATGGGAGAATTGCTTGAGGCCAAGAGTTTGAGACCAGCCTGAGCAACATAGTGAGCCCATCTTTACAAAAAAAATTTTTTTTTTTTTTAGCATAGCAGCCCATCTTTACAAAAAAATTTTTTTTTTAAAATTAGCCAGGCATTGTGGTGTGTACCTGTCCTCCAAGCTACTTGGGAAGCTGAGGCAGGAGGCTCACACAAGGCCAGGAGGTAGAGGCTGCAGTGAGCCATGATTGTGTCACTGTACTCCAGCCTGGGCAACAAAGCAATACCCTGTCTCTGAAAATTTAAAAAAAAAAAAAAAAATCAATCCCACAGGAGGGAACCTCACCATCCTGTTGTTCTTCAGGTCTTGAACGGGTCTAGCTGTTTTTCCTTCTTTCTACTTTTCAGGATCTCCTGATGTTTGTTTTATATATAATTTCCAGAGGTTTTAAATTGTACATATGAAGAGGGATAGGGAAAAGTACATCTCCATCTTCACAGAAGCAGAAGTCAGCTTATTTAAGGTCCTTGTCTGCTAATTCCATCATTTCTGGTTTTGTTTCTATGGTTTGATTTTTTTCCCCTGGTTGTGAGTCCTATTTTCCTGCTTCTTTGCAAGTCAAGTAAGTTATGATTGGATGCTGCACGTAGTGATTATTACATTGAGTCTCTCTTACTTCCTTTAAGGGTGTCAAATTTTATTTTGGCAAGTGGTTAAGTTTCTTGCAGATCAGGTTGATCTTTTTGAGGCTTTTTTTTTTTTTCCTGTGCTGGAGTCTCACTCTGTTGCCCAGGCTGGAGTGCAGTGGCATGAGGCTTATTTTTAAGCTTTGATAGGGTGAATGTAGATTAGCCATTATTCAAGGTCTGTTTTAGCCCTTCTAGATGTTACGTTTTAGGACCTTTCTAAGCTCTTTACTGAATCCCCATGGTGTTCATTGAGGTATTTCAGTTTTGACTATATCAGAATGCTTATATCTCCCAGATTATGTGTATTGTTCTTTGCCCAACTCTGCATATGCAATTTGTTATTCAGCCAAAGATTACATTCCCTATGCAGATATCTGGAGCTTTTCTTCTGCATAGCATTTTCCTGTGCTGAACTCTGCTGTGCAAATTCCAACTGTTTCAGCATCCCAAAACTCTGAGGACTGTCTCTTCAACTCATTTAGATTGTTCTATTGCAGTCTAGAAATTGCCTCTAGATAGAAAGCCAGGGAATATGGCCAGCCTGCTTGCCTGATTTTTTTCCCTCATATCTCAGGGATTGCTGACTTTTGCTACCTATTATGTAATGTCTGATATCAGCTGTTTCACATGTTTTGTCCAGTGTTTTAGTTATTTATTGCAGAAGGGCAAAATCCAGTTCCAATTACTCTGCCTTGGCTGAAGGCATAAATCTCTTTCTTAGTTTTTAGTTATAAAGGAAAAGAAGATCAGGTTTTTTTTCTTCTTTCTTTTTTTTTAGTAATTTAGGAACTTAGAGCCATGTTTTATCATAGAAACAAAACAATAAATAGGATAACAATAAAGAGACAGTTGTGGGCACAGGAATTTTGTTTCAGCTTTCTCTCACACATTTAGAGGAACAGTTAAGTAAATGATGATGCAGTCACATGAGGGGGTATAACAGTTTTACGGAATATTTTTCAAAAACTTTTGATAATGTAGAATAATGCTTACAGATAACGTGAGTGGAAAAGTATGATGCAAGGGTACACCTATTCCTGTCTCAACTGTGGAAATAATACACATGCATGAAAAAATACTGGAAAGAAATATCCCAAAATGTTAATAGAACCTATTTCTGGATCTTAAGATTACGAGTGATTAAAATTTTCTCTTTTAGACTTTTCTAAGATTTCTGGAATGATCTTGTATTATTTTTATAATGAAAACCATTTTTGAACAGGTGAATTTTGCTCACTCCTCTTTGGAAATCAGCAGACCTGACTAGGCGAACTTATAGTCAAAGTTGAGAAATCAGCAAATAGCAAAATGGATTGAACATGGGTCCTATCTGTAGAGATCATTATTACAAAAATAAATGGGAAGGCAGGCACAGGGAGGAAGGAGCAAGAGCAGGGGGAGAGGCAGAGATGAACTAACAAGTAAAAGCACGTGACAGATATATTTTGGAGGAAGAACTACCTCAGGAAATGGGAGAATTTTTCAGGTAAAATTTTCTATATTCTAAGAGAAATTAAAGTAGTCATGGTACTGATGACATAAGAGATTAGACATGAAATAATTATAAGATTAGATGATAAGTGAGCTGGCAGAGCAGCTCTCAAATAAACTGAGAGCAGACCATTAAGAAAAGGAAAAGCATCTTAGAAAAAGCAAATGATAGAATCAACACTGCTGAAAATAAAATTAATGATAAAGAGACCAAACTTATGAAAGATCATATAAAATGACGCTGGAATAATCAGAGATGAAAACTACTGCAGAAAAAAAATGCTAGATGTGGAAAGCAGACAGCAGAGATCATACATTCACATAACTCATATTTCTAAAAAAGAAAACACAAAGATACATCAGAAGAAAACTTTCATGAAAGAAAGTTAGGTTGAAAGTCTAGATTCAAAGTGTTCACTGTTTATTTTCCATTGTATGATTCCCCCATCAAGGATTATACATTTTTGGCTGGGCGCAGTGGCTCACGCCTGTAATCCTAGCACTTTGGGAGGCCAAGGCAGGTGGATCACTTGAGGTCAGGAGTTCGAAACCAGCCTGGCCAACATAGTGAAACCCCATCTCTATCAAAAATACAAAAAAATTAGCCGGCCATGAGGTGGGTGCCTGTAATCCCAGCTACTTGGAAGGCTGAGGCAGGAGAATAGCTTGAACCTGGGAGGCAGAGGTTGCAGTGAGCCAAGATTGTGCCACTGCACTCCAGCCTGGGCAACAGAGCGAGACTCTGTCTCAAAAAAAAAAAAAAATCATACTTTTTTTGATGCACAACTGAACCTGAACCTGAAGGATTATAAAAAGAATCTTAGAATCATATGGAAGAAAAATCAATGGGAAAAGAAGTCAAGCTGGTCTGAGACTTGTAAACTTCAAGTGGATACTAGAAGAGAAGAGTTTTTACTATATTCAATTTTTTAAAAATGTGACATCTGGTCAGCTAGGCTGTAATGTACCTCTACGCCTACAGTTATATATTTTGGATATATGATAATTTAGGATTTGTAGTCCTTAATTAAGTTTCCTGAATAAACAACTTTAAGATTTTGTACTACCAGTCAAAATTAATAACATAAATGGAGATATTGTGGTAAGAAAATATTGGTGGTCATTGAATCTGACTAAACATTGTCTTCTTCTGATCTATAAGTCAGACAATAAAAATTTTTATCATATTATGTGAGAACTTCTGTAATTGAGTTAACTACAGGATGCTAAAAAATAAAGGGGCCCTAGGAGGTTCCAAGATGGCCGAATAGGAACAGCTCCAGTCTACAGCTCCAAGCGTAAGTGATGTAGAAGACAGGTGATTTCAGCCTTTCCAACTGAGGTATCGGGTTCATCTTACTGGGGCTTGTCAGACAGTGGGTGCAGCCCACGGACCAGGGCAGGCATCACCTCACCCAGGAAGCTCAAGGGGTCGGGGAATTCCCTTTCCTAGCAAAGGGAAGCCATGACAGACGGTACCTGGAAAATCGGGACACTACCACCCAAATACTGCACTTTTCCAACGGCCTTAGCAAATGGCACACCAGAAGATTATATCCTATGCCTGGCTCGGAGGGTCCAATGCCCACGGAGCCTTGCTAACTGCTAGCACAGCAGTCTGAGATTGAACTGCAAGGTGGCAGCGAGGCTTGGGGAGGGGCATCTGCCATTGCAGAGGCTTGAGTAGGTAAACAAAGTGTCCCAGAAGCTCGAGCTGGGTGGAGCCCACCGCAGCTCAAGGAGGCCTGCCTGCCTCTGTAGACTCCACCTTTGGGGGCAGGGCATAGCTGAACAAAAGGCAGCAGAAACTTCTGCATACTTAAAAGTCCCTGTCTGACAGCTTTCTAGAGAGTAGGGGTTCTCCCAGCACAGAGTTTGAGACCTGAGAACGGACAGACTGCCTCCTCAAGTGGGTCCCTGACTCCCAGGTAGCCTAACTGGGAGACACCTCTCAGTAGGGGCTGACTGACACCTCATACAGCTGGGTGCCCCTCTGAGATGAAGCTTCCAGAGGAAGGATCAGGCAGCAACATTTGCCGTTCTGCAATATTTGCTGTTCTGCAGCCTCTGCTGCTGATACCCAGGCAAACAGGGTCTGGAGTGGACCTCCAGCAAACTCCAACAGACCTGCAGCTGAGAGTCCTGACTGTTAGAAGGAAAACTAACAAACAGAAAGGACATCCACTCCAAAACCCCATCTGTACGTCACCATCATCAAAGACCAAAGGTAGATAAAACCACAAAGATGGGGAGAAACCAGAGCAGAGAAACTGAAAATGCTAAAAATCAGAGTGCCTCTTCTCCTCCAAAGGAACACAGTTCCTCACCAGCAACAGAACAAAGCTGGACAGAGAATGACTTTGACGAGTTGAGAGAAGAAGGCTTCAGACGATCGGTAATAACAAACTTCTCCAAGCTAAAGGAGGATGTTTGAACCCATCTCAAAGACGCTAAAAACCTTGAAAAAAAGATTAGATGAATGGCTAACTAGAATAAACAGTGTAGAGAGGTCCTTAAATGACCTGATGGAGCTGAAAACCATGACACGAGAACTATGTGACTCATGCCCAAGCTTCAGTAGCTGATTTGATCAAGTGGAAGAAAGGGTATCAGTGATGGAAGATCAAATGAATGAAATGAAGCGAGAAGAGAAGTTTAGAGGAAAAAGAGTAAAAAGCAATGAACAAAGCCTCCAAGAAATATGGGACTATGTGAAAAGACCAAATCTATGTCTGATTGGTGTACCTGAAAGGACAGGGAGAATGGAACCAAGTTGGAAAATACTCTTCAGGATATTATCCAGGAGAACTTCCCCAACCTAGTGAGGCAGGCCAACATTCAAATTCAGGAAATACGGAGAACGTCACAAAGATACTCCTCGAGAAGAGCAACTCCAAGACACGTAATTGTCAGATTCACCAAAGTTGAAATGAAGGAAAAAATGTTAAGGGCAGCCGGAGAGAAAGGTCGGGTTATCCACAAAGGGAAGCGCATCAGACTAACAGCGGATCTCTTGGCAGAAACTCTACAAGCCAGAAGAGAGTGGGGGCCAATATTCAACGTTCTTAAAGAAAAGAATTTTCAACCCAGAATTTCATTTCCAGCCAAACTAAGCTTCATAAGTGAAGGATAAATAAAAGACTTTACAGACAAGCAAATGCTGACAGATTTTGTCACCATCAGGCCTACCTTACAAGAGCTCCTGAAGGAAGCACTAAACATGGAAAGGAACACCTGGTACCAGCCACTGCAAAAACATGCCAAATTGTAAAGACCATTAATGCTAGGAAGAAACTGCATCAACTAACGAGCAAAATAACCAGCTAACGTCATAATGACAGGATCAAATTCACACATAACAATATCAACCTTAAATGTAAATGGGCTAAATGCTCCAATTAAAAGACACAGACTGGCAAATTGGATAAAGAGTCAAGACCCATCAGTGTGCTGTATTCAGGAGACCCATCTCACGTGCAGAGACACACATGGGCTCAAAATAAAGGGATGGAGGAAGATCTACCAAGCAAATGGAAAACAAAAAAAAAGCAGGGGTTGCAATCCTAGTCTCTGATAAAACAGACTTTAAACCAACAAAGATCAAAAGAGACGAAGGCCATTTCATAGTGGTAAAGGGATCAATTCAACAAGAAGAGCTAACTATCTTAAATATATATGCACCCAATACAGGAGCACCCAGATTCATAAAGCAAGTCCTTAGAGACCCACAAAAAGACTTAGACTCCCACACAATAATAATGGGAGACTTTTACACTGCACTATCAACATTAGACAGATCAACGACAGAGAAAGTTAACAAGGATATCCAGGAATTGAACTCAGCTCTGCGCCAAGCAGACCTGATAGACATCTACAGAACTCTCCACCCCCAATCAACAGAATATACATTCTTCTCAGCACCACATCACACTTATTCCAAAATTGACCACATAGTTGGAAGTAAAGCACTCCTCAGCAAATGTAGAAGAACAGAAATTATAACAAACTGTCTCTCAGACCACAGTGCGATCAAACTAGAACTCAGGATTAAGAAACTCACTCAAAACCACTCAACTACATGGAAACTGAACAACCTGCTCCTGAATGAACTACTGGGTACATAACGAAATGAAGGCAGAAATAAAGATGTTCTTTGAAACCAATGAGAACAAAGACACCACATACCAGAATCTCTGGGACACATTTAAAACAGTGTGTAGAGGGAAATTTATAGCACTAAATGCCCACAAGAGAAACCAGGAAAAATCTAAAATTGACACCCTAACATCACAATGAAAAGAACTAGAGAAGCAAGAGCAAACACATTCAAAAGCTAGCAGAAGGCAAGAAGTAACTAAGAACAGAGCAGAGCTGAAGGAGATAGAGACACAAAAAAACCTTCAAAAAAATCAATGAATCCAGGAGCTTATTTTTTGAAAAGATCAACAAAATTGATAGACCACTAGCAAGACTAATGAAGAAGAAAAGAGAGAAGAATCAAATAGACACAATAAAAAATGATAAAGGGGATATCACCACCGATCCCACAGAAATACAAACTACCATCAGAGAATACTATACACACCTCTATGCAAATAAACTAGAAAATCTAGAAGAAGTGGATAAATTCCTGGACACATACACCCTTCCAAGACTAAACTGGGAAGAAGTTGAATCCCTGTATAGACCAGTAACAGGTTCTGAAATTGAGGCAAAAATTAATAGCCTACCAATCAAAAGAAGTCCAGGACCAGATGGATTCATAGCCAAATTCTACCAGAGGTACAAAGAGGAGCTGGTACCATTCCTTCTGAAATTATTCCAATTAATAGAAAAAGAGGGAATCCTCCCTAATTCACTTTATGAGGCCAGCATCATCCTGATACCAAAGCCTGGCAGAGACACAACAAAAAAAGAGAATTTTAGACCAATATCCCTGAGGAACATTGATGCAAAAATCCTCAATAAAATACTGGCAAACTGAATCCAGCAGCACATCAAAAAGCTTATCCACCATGATGAAGTTGGTTTCTTCCCTGGGATGCAAGGCTCGTTCAACATATGCAAATCAATAAAAGTAATCCATCATGTAAACAGAACCAAAGACAAAAACCACATGATTATCTCAATAGATGCAGGAAAGGCCTTTGACCAAATTCAACAGCCCTTCATGCCAAAAACTCTCAATAAACTAGGTATTGATGGGATGTATCTCAAAATAATAAGAACTGTTTATGACAAACCCACAGCCAATATTGTACTGAATGAGCATAACTGGAAGCATTCCCCTTTGAAAACTGGCACAAGACAGGGATGCCTTCTCTCACCACTCCTATTCAACATAGTGTTGGAAGTTCTGGCCAGGGCAATCAGGCAAGAGAAAGAAATAAAGGGTATTCAGTTAGGAAAAGAGGAAGTCAAATTGTCCCTGTTTGCAGATGACATGATTGTATATTTAGAAAACCCCATCATCTCAGCCCCAAATCTCCTTAAGCTGATAAGCAACTTCAGCAAAGTCTCAGGATACAAAATCAATGTGCAAAAATCACAAGCATTCCTCTAACCAATAACAAACAGAGAGCCAAATCATGAGTGAACTCCCATTCACAATTGCTTCAAAGAGAATAAAATACCTAGGAATCCAACTTACAAGGGATGTGAAGGACCTCTTCAACAAACCACTGCTCAATGAAATAAAAGAGGATACAACAAATGGAAGAACATTCCATGCTCATGGATAGGAAGAATCAATATTGTGAAAATGGCCATACTGCCCAAGGTAATTTATAGATTCAATGCTATCCCCATCAAGCTACCAATGACTTTCTTCACAGAATTGGAAAAAACTACTTTAAAGTTCATATGGAATCTAAAACGAGCCCACATTGCCAAGACAATCCTAAACCAAAAGAATAAAGCTGGAAGCATCACACTACCTGACTTCAAACTATACTACAAGCCTACAGTAACCAAAACAGCAGCATGGTACTGGTACCAAACAGAGATAATAGACCAACAGAACAGAATAGAGCCCCCAGAAATAATACCACACATCTGCAACCATCTGATCTTTGAGAAACCTGACAAAAACAAGAAATGGGGAAAGGATTCCCTATTTAATAAATGGTGCTGGGAAAACTGGCTAGCCATTGGTAGAAAGCTGAAACTGGATCCCTTCCTTACACCTTATACAAAAATTAATTCAAGATGGATTAAAGACTTAAATGTTAGACCTAAAACCATTAAAACCCTAGAAGAAAACCTAGGCAATACCATTCAGGCTATAGGCGTGGGCAAGGACTTCATGTCTAAAACACCAAAAGCAATGGCAACAAAAGCCAAAATTGACAAATGGGATCTAATTAAACTAAAGAGCTTCTGCACAGCAAAAGAAACGACCATCAGAGTGAACAGGCAACCTACAGAGTGGGATAAATTTTTTGCAATCTACCCATCTGACAAAGGGCTAATATCCAGAATCTACAGAGAACTCAAACAAATTTACATGAAAAAGTCAAACATCCCCATCAAAAAGTGGGTGAAGGATATGAACAGACACTTCTCAAAAGAAGACATTTATGCAGCCAACAGACACATGAAAAAATGCTCATCATCACTGGCCATGAGAGAAATGCAAATCCAAACCACAATGAGATACCATCTCACACCAGTTTTAGAATGGCCATCATTAAAAAGTCAGGAAACAACAGGTGCTGGAGAGGATGTGGAGAAATAGGAATGCTTTTATAGTTGGTGGGACTGTAAACTAGTTCAACCATTGTGGAAGACAGTGTGGTGATTTCTCAAGGATCTAGAACTAGAAATACCATTTGACCCAGCCATCCCATTACTGGGCATATACCCAAAGGATTATAAATCATGCTGCTATAAAGACACGTGCACACATATGTTTATTGCAGCACTATTCACAATAGCAAAGACTTGGAATGAACCCAGATGTCCATCGATGATAGACTGGATTAAGAAAATGTGGCACATATACACCATGGAATACTATGCAGCCATAAAAAAGGATGAGTTCATGTCCTTTGTAGGGACATGGATGAAGCTGGTAACCATCATTCTCAGCAAACTATCGTAAGGACAGAAAACCAAACACTGCATGTTCTCACTCATAGGTGGGAACTGAATAATGCAAACACTCGGACACAGGGTAGGGAACATCACACACCGGGGCCTGTCATGCAGTTGCGGGAGGTGGGAGGGATAGCATTAGGAGATATACCTAATGTTAAATGACGAGTTAACGGGTGCAGCACACCAACTTGGCACATGTATAGATATGGTATAGATATGTAACAAACCTGCATGTTGTGCACGTGTACCCTAGAATTTAAAGTATAATAATAATAAAAAATAAATAAATAAAGGGGCCTGGGCTGGGTGTGGTGGCTCAGGCCTATAATCCCAGTGCTTTGGGAGACTGAGGTTGGAGGATTGCTTGAGGAGTTTGAGATCAGCCTGGGAAACATGGCAAGACCTCATCTCTACAAAAAAATTAAAAAATTAGTCAGGCATGGTGGTGCATGCCTGTGGTCCCAGGTACTCGGGAAGCTGAGGTGGGAGGATTGCTTGAGCCCAGAAGTTCCAGGCTGCAGTGAGCCACGATTGCACCACTGGATTCCAGCGTGGGCGACAGAGCAAGACATTGTCTTAAACACACACACACACACACACACACACACACACACACACACACACACGAAAACGGGGAAAAAAAGAAAAAGAAAAGGGGCCCTGACCCACACTGGCAGTTTGAGTGGAGGAGGTAGCACATGTCAGGAGTATTTTTCCAAAGAGCCGATGATGCTTAAACTGAGACTTAAGAGACAAGTAAGTTACCAAGAAAAGTGGGAAAGGATGTTTACCATGCAGGGAAAAGACATTGAAGTATGAGAACTGTAATTAAAAATTTTATTTTCAGTAATCAGTTCATTGAGAAAAATAATTTTCATAAAATAACTGTCACTAGTCTGTTTACTTGAGGTTTGCAGATTTATGTAAAACTCAGATTTTTCTCCAAATAAAAGCAAGATATGTTTTGTATTGTATTTAAATAGAAAAATTTAGGTAATTCTTATTCTCTTGGTTGTAATTATAATAATTGTCCCTCCTTCAATGAGTCTGTACTTTAACTTGAAATTTCTTTCTGATCATATGACATAGTATCTTGATTTTACCAATATTAATAAAACTTAGGTAATTCTCCTAAAGTATAAGAACAAATATAATTGTTTTATTTTATTTATTTATTTTTGAGACGGAGTCTCGCTCTGTCTCCCAGGCTGGAGTGCAGTGGTGCAATCTCGGCTCACTGCAAGCTCCACCTCCCAGGTTCACACCATTCTCCTGCCTCAGCCTCCCGAGTAGCTGGGACTGCAGGTGCCTGCCACCACGCCCAGCTAATTTTTTGTATTTTTAGTAGAGACAGGGTTTCACCACGTTAGCCAGGATGGTCTCAATTTCCTGGACCTCATGATCCACCTGCCTCGGCCTCCCAAAGACAAATATAATTGTTAAAGCATTTGTTGGTATCTATATAGCATCATTTTATAAAGTTAAATGCATTCATTTTACCCTCTGCACTGAAAGTATTTTAAAGTAGCCTGTGATAGTTTATACCAGGGTGGACAAACTATAGCCAGTGGCCAAATCTGGCCTGCTGCCTGTTTTTATAAATCAAGTTTTATTGAAAAATTTTATGCTCATTTATTTATGTATTACCTATGGCTCTTTTTGGAGTACAGTTGCAGAGTTGAGTAGCTGCAGTGGAGACTTACGGCTTTCAAAGCCTAACATATTTACTATCTGACCCTTTACAGGAAGTTTGCTGGCCCTGATCTATGTAATATACAAAGGGCAAACAATTGCTTAAAATGACATATGTCAATAGCACGGTTTTTTTTTTTCTATGAAGTACGACTTGTTTTATGTGATGAAAATCCTGTGTCAGCATAGATTTATTAGTAGGTCTTGGAGAAAGGGGCATTCCAAGAGCTTGCTGGATAAATGGTTGATCGAAGGGAGGAAGCTTGGTGAGTGAACCAAAAGCAAAGATAGTGGTTCAGTATCAATTTCAGATAATTTAGTAACTTGAGAAATATCAGCTTTGTTAGGATCGACTTTCTTAGAAATATCTTCAATTTTATACATTTAAAAGGAGTAATATATCTTAAATGTACATTCATTGAATAATATTTATGGAGTATAATCTCACTGTATTTGTAAACATTATTTAAAATTAGTGTGGTTAAAAGGAAAAGAGAACCAGTTGATATTTTGAACAGAAGAATAGTTTATTAGGTTACTTTCAATTTACTATTACTAGCCTTCTTGAAGATTAGATTGCCTGGCAAGCATTGCTATTCTCATCTGATCAAGGTCTAGCAATTCATGATATTTTACACAAATTTTTCCATTTGGGTAAAAATCTGTCTGTTTACTCCATCACTTACACTTTCATAAACCATTTAGTTTGTTTCATTCCATAATGAACCCTAAAAGAGATAAATGCTTTTCATAAGTTTTAAGGTTAAAAAAATTCTCAATGTGAATTTCGTTAGCTTTCTTTTTATGATTTTCTTAATCAGTTTAACAGTGTGAAATAATCTAAAATAATCTCCCCAGGGGAAATGTTCCTGTGCAAGATTGTATGTAGTGTTTTTGCACACAATGATAGATTTTAATATCAGTAATTTAGCACTTTGATTCTCATTCACAATGACACGTTAGCATGCTATCTTTTTTCTTAACTTGTAAATTTCTTCTTAAAATTAAATGTTTGATGATTAGATTACTGAATGATAACTAAACTGGTGAAAAATAACCAACAAGGCATTCTACAATAGAATTTTCTCTTTGATGAATTTCAGATGATTCGGTTAGAGAAAAATAATTCCAGCATTAACTCTTATAAATATGAATTTTCCTTTTCCTAATAAAGAGTTGCCCACTTGGAAAGCATCACTATCTGATTTATTTGTTTGGTTTAAATATGTAACATAAAGAAATGATACTTTATAATCTGAGGTAGTAACAATTTTGTTCTTATTATTACTACTTTTGTAATTTGTTTAATGTTCAGGTAATGACATCATATCTTCTACTTGGTTGTTAGTGTTTCTTCACTGTTGTGCATCCTTTATATAAAACTTAAAAAAATTAAGTGATATATTAGTTTTTATGTTTTTATTTCCTGAGAAAATTTTTCCAACGATAAGAAAATTTTTCCTGATAGTAAACTAGAATATTCCCATGGTGTGATTTCCAGTTACAAACTTTAGAAAACTTGTTTGATTATAACCCTTAGATAAAATGCTTCAGTGTTCAGCCTTTGTCCAGCCACCTGCATTAGGATTTATAGACTTGCTAAATAAATGTATATTTGCCATTTTTCCTGCCACAGTTTTCATTTCATTGGTGAAATTGATTTGTCAGTTTGTTCATTATAACTTTCAATACCAGAGGTTTCAGAGTGCTAAATAATCAGAATCAGCCTTTGAGGTCAGTGTCAGTCAGCCTCTATGACCTCTACTGCGTTGTCACCTGAGTCAGCCTTGCAGGGATTAACCCTTTGTTAGTGTAATAATGTCTTTACTTATGAGTTGGCTTTTTAATACTTAAGATTGAAAGAAACAAAAGACAGAACAAAAGTAGCAGACAACTCCTGAATTGGAAAGAGTTGTTGCTTTTCCCCACAAACTGTTTTAAGTGTGAAATTTGAATTCTAGTATTCAATATTTTACCATATAAAATGGTCATTTTATATGGTAAAATATTTCTAAAATTATCAAGTTTTAGTCTAACTAAGTCTAGGAAATCTACCCAAGATATTTTCTTAAATTAACCTATTCCATATATGTTTGAGAAAATTTGTTAAAGAGAATTGGCTGTAGTAACAGGCACGAAAGTTTTATTTGTAATGGTGTTTTTGTGCTGTGTCCTTGCAATTAATAAATATCTAGGATGAAATGGTTGTGATGTGGATTTAAAATACAATCCTTTTCTATCTTCATAACAGAATGTAGACTTTGTATTAGTCAGGTCCTATCTATAGAAAAGTAATTTTAGGTGTATGCCTTTTAAAATATTTTCTCTATCTCATATAAAATACAAATAAAGATTTTTCATGAAATATGTAAATTATATATTTGTAGTTATCTGGAAAAAAACAAGCTATTGCTTACATGTAAAATATATACTGTTTAGGACTTGAATTTTCTTCTCTTAGAATAATAAATAGTTATTTTTGGTTAAATCACAAGATATCAATTATTTGATGACAAAAATGGCTTAAAGGAAGTGTGTCTTAAATATGGATTAACTAGTTCTTTGAATGATGAGATAAATTAGTTTAATTACACGTGGCAATTTTCTTGGCTGGTGATGTAATGTGAAATAAAATTCTCCCTTTCCCCTCCCTGAAAACTCAAGCCAATTAATAGAACTTTTAAGCTCTTTGTCATAGGCCACCATGGAGGTCTGCAGAGAAGAACTTTAATCCAATAAACATTTCATTTAGATCATGAAAAGAAAGCCTGAGGAGAAGCTCCTGTAAGAGAGGGTGTTACTATGATTCCAACCATGAAGAGATGTGAGGAATTTGCCAAATTAACCAAGAGGTCCTCATATTGAACGCATAAATGTGTCAAAACTAACAGAATCATTATTTAATTTGCTTGAACTCTATATTGAGGAAACTCTAAAAAGCCACAACTGTTTTCTTCAAAGCCTTCACTGTTGGACTGGATGGACAGGGCAAAGGGAGGTTGTGAGAAATCCAGATACCAAATAACACTGGCCGAAGCTGGTCAGAAAAGGGAATAGATAATTAGGCGTAATTAGCGTGTATGAATCGTTGTCTCTCTGCCCTTAGCTTGAATAAATTTTGAAGAAAAAACCCTAGTGGTGAAAATCCTTTGATGTAGGAAGAGTCATTGTGGCTTGGCAGCATAAAGGCAGTGTTTTATACTTTTTACATAATGGTTGTGGTACAGACAGAGTGAATGGACCCTGCACCCCCCTGTCTGCTTTAGACCAAGGACTTTTGGATTCTCTTGAAACAAAATGCATCACAAGTTTTCAGTTGTTCGTAATGAGGTAGCGGACCTCATCAGGGCTCAGAGGAAGCCATCTTTAGCTTTTGTTTAAACCTTAATCACAGTTTTTTTTCTTTCTGGGAAATCTGTTTTCTTAAATCAACACTTCTTTTTTCTTCTTTGCTTGCACCTCCAATAGGAGATGGGAATTATGCTTAAGAAAGCTAAATAGAAAAGTTAAACAAAAATTATCACATAAAAGATGTATACATTTTTTAATCCCACATGAAAAAGATGCTTGCTATATTCCCTTTTGCCTTTAAATCAGTAACATTCTAGTAAAGTTGTTTTATAATAGAAAATATAAGAAAACATATAGGGAATAATTTTAGATTGTTTTTGGAAATAACTTATTTTCAAATTGAAATTACACAAAGTAAAATGGTAAGTAGGTTACTGTTTCACAGAATTTAAGTTTTTAAGTGGAAATCAGTTTGGTTAAAAATATTAGTAGATTTACTGCAAACTTCGTTTATTCAAAAGTCATAGTTAAAACATAGGTTTGAGAACCTGTGTCCAGAATAGTCAATTTGTCTGATGTCCACTACTGGGAAGTGAAGAAATTATTCTTGAGAAAGCATTGCATTTATTCTGAGGCAGGTGGATTACATGAGCTCAGGAGTTTGAAAAAGCATTGCATTTATTTTGAAATTTTCTGAAGCACTGAAACAATAAATCACCTAAAATGCAGTTATCAACTTTTTCTGGCAGTTGAATTATATTCACTTTGTCTATCCAAAATATTTTTTTAAAATTAGTCCTCAGCAAAAAAAAAAAAAAAAAAAAAGAAGAAGAAGAAATGGGCTATTTCAGAACTCTAGAGTAAATCAGGTATTTTGTTGGGGGAAGGAGGTGCTGAAATAATTTGTATATTATCCTCAATATCAGAATTGCATCTCTAAGTAAGTTTTATAATTCTGATAAGTGTTCAATCTCTTTATTAGCTACTTTGAAACTACATTTAAAAAAATCTACCCTTCAAATACTTCAGTGCTCAGGTTTCCTTCTAATTAATATTATTCTTTTAATGTATTTTAATTACAGGACTTTCTGCAGTAGTCATCAGTGATCCATTTCTTAATGTGTAATCTGTGAAGCTATTTTTATAAGCATTGCTCTGCTTTAGAGTAGTTTTACTATGACGTTTTGATTCTAGATAGACTTCTTTCAAGCCACAATGCTCTGAGATGCTTTTGGCTACTTAACCCATTTTGCATATTGTACCATTTGTAGAATAAAGTAGCCTTTTATACTTGAAGTTGATTTGAACTCTGAAAGGCAACACCTGAACATCTCACAAAACTGGATAATTATGGCTGATTGTGTTTTTCAGGTATAGGTCACAGGAAATTCATTTGGGGTAAAGTATGCACAAAGCTAAGAAATATGCAGATTTTCTGTTGTAGGACTGTGTAAAAATTATTTACAGTTAATACTTGCATAAAGGTTAGAAAGGTTGATGAAGTGATATTTAGTTTTGCTTTACTATTCACTGCATGTCAGAATGTAATTATGACTGATTCAT
Source organism: Symphalangus syndactylus (assembly GCF_028878055.3). Taxonomy (NCBI): domain Eukaryota; kingdom Metazoa; phylum Chordata; class Mammalia; order Primates; family Hylobatidae; genus Symphalangus; species Symphalangus syndactylus. The sequence goes on from NC_072424.2 coordinate 86,230,870, forward strand.
GAAACTGTCTTAGAAACGAACCATCTTTATTAAAATGCTGATCAAGATAAGAGCTGACAGTAATAAAGAATAGAACATTTTAGTCTTGTTGCTTTTGAATGATTGCTAATTACCCCAGAGGTCATGTATAGTGCTTGGTAGGATTCATTGACATTATTTCTTTTAAGTCTGCTGTTTCAACAACATCTGAGCATGAAGACACAAACTGTGTGCACATTGAACAATAGTTTGGCTAAGTTTTCAGGGCTTCAAGATATCTAAGAAATCTTCTGCCACAGTGAATTTAGTTTTTCTCTATCAAAATTATAGTATATTAGGGGTGCTTGGTACAAAATACATTGTGTATTTATTTACTATTGACTGTATGTACACCTCCCATTTTTAAGTTGCATTAAATAGTATATATAGGTTATTGGGACAGTGTCACCTCTAAATATACACACAAGCGTATACAAGTAATAAGAACAAAATGAGTACTAACATTTAAGTTAGAATACATAAAAGGACTTTCTAATGTGTAATCAGAATATACTCTATCAGAATATACAATTTGAACACTAACTACTGATAGTTTGGTTTTTATTAAATGTGAACTTTGTAATTTGTCTCTCAATATATGTGGAAATCCTTATCATGTATTCCTTAGCCAATTATGATTGATAGGATTCATATATTATAAATACATAGTTGATTACATAGTTGATTAACTGAATAAACTCTGACATACTGTCTAAAATAACTTAAATCTTTATAATTATTAACTAAAAGTAGAAGAATGTGGAATATATATATGTAATATGCATGCATGTATGTGTGTGTGTCAGTATATATATATATATATATATATATATATATATACAAACTACACAATCACATTACACTTTTCTGTTTTTCTGGTTTCCATGATGTAACAGAAAAATCAATGGGATGAGAAGGCAATCTTTGTGCACCTGGCTCTGTCACTGGCTTTGCTCGTCACTGGCAATCCTCTTAAACCTGTTTGAACGCATTTCCTCTGTAAGTGATGGGATTGGACTACAGGGTTGCTAAGGCTGTCATGAAGCTATGGATTTTCAAAAAGATTAAGTTTCAGAAGTTTACTTATAAATTATTTCTTTTAAACTATGATAGATTTCTCCCTCAAATAGTGTTCACAGCTAACCACTTCTAACTCATTCTCTATTACATATATTACAATATATCTCTAACATTATAATATTTTTATATGCTATCTAATAATCATTTTTTGTCTACTTCCCCTACTAGAACATCTTAATTTCCCTGTAAATAGCCTTACCTGTAAATAGAAGTGTGTGTATGTGTGTGTGTGTGTATGTGTATACTCACAGAATTTGAAGGCACTTTAGGTGGGAAGTTATAATACTAGCAGTTATGTAAATTGCAATATATTAAATTAAAAGCACAACTTTTAAATAAGTTTTCTACCTCTGTGATGCTGATAATTGTGGAGGAGGAATGGATGAGATAGTAATGTTTGTGAATTCTGAAAGGACTCCTGTATGTGTTTACAAATTTCAGAGGTTGATGAAACTGGAGTTTTGTTTTGCCTTTTGTTTTCTTTATATAAATGTATCACTGCCATCACTCTTGGTTTAATAGTCATGCTTATGATACTGGAATGAGATGGAGATTTCCTAAGAAAACTGGACAAAGCTTAGAAGGGAGACAGAAAGAGTGGAGGAAGAAAGCTAAAAATGTTTCAGTGTATACAGAAGAAGTTACCTGACATAGAACTAAATAAGTTATGCATAGTGAGAGCTGAGAAATACAGAGCAAGGCATATGTAGAAACTCTTTTTGAGGGGGGCAGTGGGAAAGGGATGGCACTCTAGGTTGTAACCAGAGGTTAAGAGAGCCTTTTTAATTCCTGGAATGTCACTGTGTGTAGAAGGCAGAATACAAACAGAGGGTTACACATGGTAGACATTTTATAATTTAAGAATGCTTGTAAATAAGGATGATTGTTCATACTTTTGAAAAACTGGTATAGCATTGACAGACCAAACATAGCAGATGCTGGGTTGTGATCAGTTGCCCCATACTGGTGTATGCTAGTGAGTACCAGCCTTACCTGTAAATAGAAGTGTGTGTATGTGTGTGTGTGTGTATGTGTATACTCACAGAATTTGAAGGCACTTTAGAAACACTTATCCCACCACCTTATTATACGGTGGAGGCGACTGAAGCTCATGCCTGAGATCATCTTACCTAAGATTGCCCGGATAGCAGCAAAGCCAGGTCTACAATCCAGATTTCCTAGTTTTTATTGAGAGCTCTTTCCTCCAAACCATGTTGCACAATATGTGTGTGTGTGTGTGTGTATGTATGTATGAAGACATATATACATACACATATACACATATATTCACTATATTTACATATTGCATACCTTATTGTCTTTAGGTGGAATTAATTATATTCCCAATTGCTCTTATTGATAAGGAACTCTTTATCTTTCTTTTATATAACTATCTTATTAATCTAGCTTTAGTCATACACAATGGTAAGTTAAATATAGTGATATCCAAATATTGTTTTAGATAATAGCTTAAAATTTACTCTTCAGATCTTTTTTCAGCGATAACAATTGACTATTGTTAAGAGTGACTAAATTTGTCTCTTTTCATCTTCAGATAAAGGTGCTAATAAGCAGTGAAATCACAAAAAGTTGAGCAAATACAATGAAGAAAGAACAGAACCAAAGTTTAGAATATTTATAAATGCTATCCTGGATACTAAAACTCTAAATAATGAAGCCTCTCTGTAAATGGGTAGGGGTCATTTTTTAAGCTACATATTTTATTGAGATATTCTTTTTCTTGATTATTCCAGAGTGGTAATTACAGTGTAAATGAATCATATGCCTTATGGGCTTTGTGTAATTACAGTGCACTTTTTTTTTTTAGTTAGAAAAGTTATTGCTTACCTATGATTATTTGTACAGAAGAAGAAAAAATCTTGTGGGTAAATTTACTGAATGTTGAAAAACTAATTTTGCAAAGCTGCATGTATAGTGGGAACTTCCTGTTAGCTTAAAGCTGTATTGCATAGTTCCTTTCTGTGAGAGAAAATTAAAGCTTACAGGAGCTGCAGTTGTGTGTTTGGTAGCATAGTTATAAAAAAGATTCTCAGAAGGTGCACATTTCAACTTCTTTGCAGCGTGTGGTATGCCACTCTTCTACTTTTCTTTTCTTTTTCCCCCTAGGAATGAGGACTCTGGTTTTCTTGGATAAGGTAAACAGTGGGAGAAGAATGGAATATTAATTAAAATTCTGTTTGTTATGACAGAGTTGGAAATGTATAATGGTTGTGATTTCCATAAGACAGCTATCAGCTTTTTCCCAGCACCAGTCTTTGGGGACGATACTCAAAGATATTTCCTTTTGTAAATTTTCGTAAGAGATAAATGAATGCATGATAGGCTAACAAATGCCAACATCACATAAATATATAAACTAAATATTAAAACCCCCCCTTCACCACTCCTCCCTCTTCCCATCCCTCCTCCACCTTCTACTCCACCTCATTCCTACCTCCCTCCCCAGGAGTAGCCACTATTAAAAATTTAGTTTGTATCTTTTCAAGCATTTTTCTTTACATTTATATGCATACATATCTATATATAAGTCCAAACATATAGTTTTGTTTTGTTATAAGTTAATGAGGGTAATATATATACCTTAGTCTGAGTTATACTTTTATCCCTCAGAGATATCCTAAAGATCTTTTGATATTAGATATAACTCAATCTCATTTTTAGTTTTTTAATTTTTAATTTTTATTTATTTATCTTTTTGGAGACTTTGTCTTTCCCTATTGCCCAGACTAGAGTGCAGTGGTGTGATCATAGCTCACTGCAGACTCGATCTCCTGGGCTCAAGTGATCCTTCTGCCTCAGCCTTCTGAGTAGCTAGGACTACACACTTGGATAACTTTTTTATTTTCTGTAGAGATGGTATCTTGCTGTGTTGCCCAGGCTGGTCTCAAACCCGTGGCCTTACATAATTCTCTTACCTCCCACTCTCAGTTTTAAAAGGCTGCATTATTATTTTAAAACTAATTGCTATTTTTGTATACTTAGGTTTATTCTAGTTTAGTTTACTCTACTTTTAAAGTAATGCCTTAAAAATATGTTTGCAAATGTGTTTTTGGTGCATACGAGCCAATATTTCTGTAGGTTAGATTTCTCAAAATGGATTTTTTTTTTTTTTTTGAGCTGGAGTCTTGCTCTGTCACCCAGGTTGGAGTGCAGTGGCATAATCTTGGCTCACTGCAAACTCTGCCTCCCAGACTCAAGCAATCCCTTGCCTCAGCCTCCTGAGTAGCTGGGACTACAGGCGAACGCCACCACACCCGGCTAATTTTTATACTTTTAGTAGAGACAAGGTTTCACCATGTTGGTAAGGCTGATCTTGAACTCTTGACCTCAAGTGATTCACCATGTTAGTAAGGCTGATCTTGAACTCTTGACCTCAAGTGATCCGCCTACCTTGGCCTCCCAAAATGCTGGGATTATAGGCGTGAGCCACCACCCCTGGCCTCAGAATGGAATTTCTAGGTCAAAGGCTCTTGTAATTAAAACTTTGCTGGATTTTGTCATATTGCTCTTTACTTGTGTATTAGCTAACATTAAAAATTAAATTATAAAATTAAATTTCTAAAAAGTTATTATATATTTGTATTTCAATAGCTTCTGGGGTACAAGTGATTTTTGGTTACATGAATGAATTGTATAGCGGTGAAGTTTGAGGTTTTAGCGTACCCATCATGTGAGTAGTGTACGTTGTACCCAATATGTAGTTTTTTTATACTCACCCGTCTATAACCACTCCATCTTCTGAGTCTCTGATGTCCATTATATCACTGTCTATGCTTTGCATACTGATAGCTTAGCTCCCACTTGTAAGTGGGAACATGTGGTATTTGGTTTTCTATTCCTGAGTTACTTCACTTGGAATAATGGCCTTTACCTCCATCCAAGTTGCTGCAAAAGACATTATTTAATTCTTTTTAATGGCTGAGTAGCATTCCATGGTGTATATATACCACATTTTCTTTATCCACTCATTGGTCAGTGGGATTAGTTCTCCATGTTTGCAATTGTGAATTGTGCTGCGATAAACATATGCATGGAGGCGTCTTTTCGATGTAATGGTTTCTTTTCCTTTGGCTAGATACCCAATAGTGGGATTGCTGGATAGAACGGTAGATCTACTTTTAGTTCTCTGAAATCTGTATGTTATTTTCCATAGATGTTGTAGTAATTTACATTCCCACCAACAGTGTATAAGAGTTTCCTTTTTACCACATTTACACTGACATCTATTGTTTTTTGACTTTTTAGTAATGGCCATTCTGGCTGGGGTAAGGTGGTACCTCATTGTGGTTTTAATTTGCATATCCTTGGCAGTTAGTGATATTGAGCATTTTTCCATATGTTTGTTGTCCATTTGTATATCTTCTTTTGAGAAGTATCTATTCATGTTATTTTTCAACTTTTGATGAGATTGTTTTTTTCTTTCTGATTTGCTTGTCTTCCTTGTATATTCTGTATATCAGTCCTTGTCAGACACAATAGTTTATGGGTTGTCTGTTTACTCTGATGATTATTTCCTTTGCTGTGTAGAAGCTTTTTAGTTTAGGTCCCATTTATTTATTTTTGTTTTTGCTGTACTTGCTTTTGGGGTCTTAGTCATAAATTCTTTGCCTACGCCAATGTCCAGAAGAGTTTTTTCTAGGCTTTCTTCTAGAATGTTTGTGATTTAAGTTTTCAAGCCATCTTGAGTTGACTTTTGTATAAGATAAGAGATAGGGATCCAGTTTTATTCTTCCACCTGTAGCTATCCAGTTTTCCCAGCACCATTTATTGAATAGTGTGTCCTTTCCCTAACTTACATTTTTGTATGTGTATTAGTCTGTTCTCATGCTGCTAATAAAGACACACCTGAGACTGGGTAATTTATAAAGGAAAGAGGTTTGACTCACAGTTCCACATGACTGGGGAGGCTTCACAGTCATGGCTGAAGGCAAATGACGAGCAAAGTCATATTTTACATGGTGCCAGGCAAGAAGAACTTGTGTAGGGGAACTCCCCTTTATAAAACCATCAGATCTTGTGGAGACTTATTCACTACCACAAGAAGAACACGGGAAAGACCCATCCCCATGATTCAGTTTCCTCCCACCAGGTCCTTTCCACACGTGGGAATTATGGGAGCTACAATTCAAGATGAGATTTGGGTGGGGACACAGCCAAACCATATCAGTATACTTTGTCAAAGATCAGCCAGATGTAAGTATTTGACTTTATTTTTGGGTTCTCTGTTCTGTTCCATTGGTCTGTGTATCTACTTTTATACCAGTACCATGCTGTTTTGGTTACTATAGCCTTGCAGTATAATTTGAATCTGAGTAATGTAATACCCCCAGATTCATTCTTTTTGGCTAGGATTGCTTTGGCTATTAGGACTCTTTCTTTTTTTATTTTCTTTTTTTCTTTTTATTATTATACTTTAAGTTTTAGGGTACGTGTGCACAATGTGCAGGTTTGTTACATATGTATACGTGTGCCATGTTGGTGTGCTGCACCCATTAACTCATCATTTAACATTAGGTATATCTCCTAATGCTATCCCTCCCCACTCCCGCAACTGCATGACAGGCCCTGGTGTGTGATGTTCCCCACCCTGTGTCCGAGTGTTTGCATTGTTCAGTTCCCACCTATGAGTGAGAACATGCGGTGTTTGGTTTTCTGTCCTTACGATAGTTTGCTGAGAATGATGGTTACCAGTTTCATCCATGTCCCTACAAAGGACATGAACTCATCCTTTTTTATGGCTGCATAGTATTCCATGGTGTATATGTGCCACATTTTCTTAATCCAGTCTATCGTTGTTGGACATTTGGGTTGGTTCCAAGTCTTTGCTATTGTGAATAGTGCCGCAACAAACATACGTGTGCCTGTGTCTTTATAGCAGCATGATTTATAGTCCTTTGGGTATATACCCAGTAATGGGATGGCTGGGTCAAATGGTATTTCTAGTTCTAGATCCCTGAGGAATTGCCACACTGTCTTCCACAATGGTTGAACTAGTTTACAGTCCCACCAACAGTGTAAAAGTGTTCCTGTTTCTCCACATCCTCTCCAGCACCTGTTGTTTCCTGACTTTTTAATGATGGCCATTCTAACTGGTGTGAGATGGTATCTCATTGTAGTTTTGATTTGCATTTCTCTGATGGCCAGTGATGATGAGCATTTTTTCATGTGTTTTTTGGCTGCATAATTGATTCTATATGAATTTAGGATTTTTTTTTCTAATTCTGTGGAAAATTGCTTTGCTGCCCAAAGCAATTCCTATCAAAATACTGTAGTTTTTTTGGGCAGTATGGACATTTTCACAATATAGATTCTTCCAATAAGTGAGCATGGGAGGTAGTTTCATTTGTTTGCATCATGTTATTTTTTCTTTATTTTATTTTTTTTTTTGAGATGGAGTCTTGCTGTGTTGCCCAGGCTGGAATGCAGTGGCACGATCTCAGCTCACTGCAACCTCCACCTCCTGGGTTCAAGCAATTCTCCTGCCTCAGCCTCCCGAGTAGCTGAGATTACAGGTACCTGCCACAACGCCTGGCTAATTTTTGTGGTTTTAGTAGAGATGGGGTTTCACCATGTTGGCCAGGCTGATCTCAAACTCCTGACCTCAAGTGTTCCGCCCGCCTCGGCCTCCTAAAGTGCTAAATACAGGTGTGAGCCACTGTGCCCAGTCATAAGATGGTATTTTTTAAGAAGCCACATTAACATTTCTAGAATACGGTAGGGCATATAAATAAATGACAAGAAATCATCTAAGTTGAGGTATCATACTCTGGAAATTTTATTGGGTATTGCTTATACATATTGAATTAACAACAAGGTATTGCAAAATCATCATACCAAAATATTTAAGGGTGGTGAAAGTTTTGAACTTTTATTCTGCGCCTTGTTCTGGACATGGGAGGTGTGTGTAGTGGTTAAGAGCACATAGTCTGCAAACCCAATTTCAGCTACTGCTTCCCACACCCATGAAGAGGCTTAATAACTCTAGACAGATAGAGATCAAAATACTTGATCCTTTTGAACCTCAGGTAATGCATTGATAAATTGGAGCCAATGAGCCTGTCTTTAAAGAATCTTACCTTTAAAGCTGTAAAATTAACTGCACAATAAATGATTGCTCTTGTTTTTTTTTATTTTTCTGTAACAGTGTTATAAAGATAACTATGACTTAACATTTATCCTCTGGTTTAAAAGGCAGTGGGGCAGTTTCTGTCTAACAGATAAAAACACATAAGCACTATATAGTGCCCCTTACCTCAAATTTTACCATTTTGTAAATTGTTTGGATGAACAGAAGTAACTCTTCATATTAACATTAGGATTTTTTGTTTCGTTTTCCACTCCCATGCCAAATAATTTGAATAGTATAAGGACAAGACTTCATCAATTCTTACTTGCTCGGCATCCTGGCACATAGCTATTAGAATGCAAACTAGTACCTTAGATTATTCACATCAGTTTCCTGATATGCTAATAGACCCAAGGTCTTGACCAAGTTGACAAAGTTGGTACAGATTTTTATTCTTTATAATTTCTTTTTTTTGTTTTTTTGAGACGAAGTCTTGCTCTTGTCACCCAGGCTGGAGTGCAGTGGCGTGATCTTGGCTCACTGCAACCTCCGCCCCCCAGGTTCAAGCGCTTCTCCTGCCTCAGCCTCCTGAGTAGCTGGGATTAGAGGCGCCTGCCACCATGCCCGGCTAATTTTTGTATTTTTAGTAGAGACAGAGTTTCACCATGCTGGCCATGCTGGTCTCTAACTGCTGACCTCAGGCGATTCACCTGCCTCAGCCTCCCAAAGTTCTGGGACTACAGATGTGAGCCACCGTGCCTGGCTATTCTTTATAATTTATTACTGATATTCTAAAGATGACAAATACTATATTTTATAAGATTCTGAATGATTTGTAGAAATTATTATGTCTAAGATAGAGAGTATGGAAGAAAAAGTAAGTCACTGGCATTCTGAACAAGACCTCTGGTTACACAGTAGCAGTTGCCACAGTCAGATGTTTCACCTTTCTTTGTTGCTTTTTTTTTGAGACTGAGTTTTGCTGTTGTAACCCAGGCTGGAGTGCAATAGCACAATCTCAACTAACTGCAACCTCCTCTTCCCAGGTTCAAGTGATTCTCCTGCCTCAGCCTCCTGAGTAGCTGGGATTATAGGTGCTTGCCACCACGCCTGGCTAATTTTTTGTATTTTTAGTAGAGATGGGGTTTCACCATGTTGTCCAGGCTGGTCTCGAACTCCTGACCTCAAGTGATCCACCCGCCTCGGCCTCCCAAAAGTGCTGAGATTACAGGCATGAGCCATTGCGCTCGGCCAGCCCTCACCTTTCTTTTTATAATTAGAGTGATGGTGTCTTTGAAGCACCATGGTCCTCCGCAGAGTTCCAGACACTGACAGAGAGACCCTACAACTCTCTGTGCTGGTCTTCAGTGATACACTTGTAGTTCGATCTGGTATGCCATCAGGTGCCGGTGCTTTGCCTGGTTATTATTATTTTGGGTTCTAAGTACTTTGAAAATATTTTTAGTGACATATCCAGAAAGTCTTTGTTTCAGAGGGAGATTGGTATGTTCCAAATCATAGTGGTCCTCAAAAAGATAAAAATATCACCTTATTTACAATATGAGTTGGAAACCCAACTGTGTAACTTAGGGTCATCTGGTTTGAGATGTTGAAATGTCTAACTGAATAATCTGTAGTATCTCACCACCCAGGACTTCTTCTACCCCTTCTGTACATTCTTATGTGTTTTCTCAAGCCCTCTTTAAACTACTTCAGCTTTGGAACACTTCCTTAGCTTTACCAGTCCTTTGTTTCCACAGTACCCTACTCTTCTCAGTTTATTCAAGTAGTTCTGGACTACTCATATACTTTTATGTCCTTTACCCCCATTGCGGAGTAATGGTGGTTTTCTTTTCATTTTATTTTATCCAAATATAAACCAGAAGGAAGTTATTACCACCAATCTCTGCCTCTGTCGTTCTAAGATCACAAACACCAGCCCTTGATGATCCTATGGCTTTAGTTGCCACCCATGGTGGACACTGTGGTTGTCTCCCCAAAATTCATTTCACTCTCTGCTACTGTGTAGTAACCATGTAGTTTGGATGGAACTGACCAGAGATGGGGCCTGATTAGGCTAAGCCAGTGGTTCTCAACCCTGGCCCATTGGGATTACCTAAGGAGCTTAAAACAAAACAGAAAAAATCAGCCAACCAAATCCTCCTCCCTGAAATTTCTGGGAGTGGGGCCTGGAGGTTGGCACTTTCTAGATACTTCCCAGGTGAGGCTAATGGGCAGCCAGTGTTGAGAACCACTGGTCTGCCATCTTCCCTGCCACTGGCATTGGTTCAGGAAATTCACACCTATGCCAGTTAGCTTTTGCCATTCCCTAAGCTACAGGAACTGGTTGTCATGGTTATAGTCAACATAATCAGGGTAGCCCAGGACTTTCATTTTATAGACATAGAAAAGTCCTCAGTCTCCTCTTTTTGTTATGAGGAAATCCTGCCGTGGGATGAAATTGTTACTTGGAAGAGGGCAGAAATGACAGATGTGAAGAGAATAGAACCAGGGCCCTGATTAAACTGTTTTATACCCCTGGAATTTTCAGTTATGTGAACCAATAAATCTGCTTTATTATTTAATTGGTCTTCTGATACATGTGACTAAGTTAACCACAAACGTTAACTTTATTATTGTTATTATTATTATTTTTTTGAGAGACAGAGTCTTGCTGTGTCGCCCAGGCTGGAGTGCAGTGGCGCGACCTCAGCTCATTGCAACCTCCGCCTCCCGGGTTCAGCCGATTCTCCTGCCTCAGCTTCCCAAGTAGCTGGTACTACAGGCATGCACCACCACACCCAGCTAATTTTTGTATTTTTTTTTTGGTAGAGACAGGGTCTCACTATGTGTTGGCCAGGCTGGTCTCGAACTCCTGACCTTAGGTAATCCACCTACCTTGGCCTCCCAAAGTGCTGGGATTACATATGTAAGCCACCACGCCTGTCCTTATTATTTTATTATTTTATTTTTTGAGTGGATCTCACTCTGTTGCCCAGGCTGGAGTGCAGTGGTGCAATCTCAGCTCACTGCAACCTCTGCCTCCCTGGTTCAAGCGATTCTCCTGCCTCGGCTTTCTGAGTAGCTGGGATTACAGGCACAAGGTGCCATGTCCGGCTAATTTTTGTATTTTTAGTAGAGATGGGGTGTCACCATGTTGGCCAGGCTGGTCTTGAACTCCTGACCTCAGGTGATCTGCCCGCCTCGGCCTCCCAAAGTGCTGAGATTACAGGCATGAGGTACCGTGCCCAGCTACATACATTAACTTTAAAAATCACAGAATTATAACTTTAGAAAAAGACTATTTCTTTAAAGTGTTACAGCCTGCAACATGGCCATCCCGCAGGCTGGGAAGCATAGCCTTTGACAAAGACCAAGACAGGCACTTCAAGGGAACAGGAATTGGAATAGGAGCTTTATGCTGAATGAGTTGGCTAAATATACATATTGAACAGGTTATGGGAGGAGCTATGAATATTTAGGAATGTGGTTCTGACACACGTATATTGAACAAACATGCATGTAACATAGTACCCGTGTTCACCTTGGGGTGGAGACTTAACATTTAAATGTATTACAGCTCTGTGCTGATGGCTCCTAACTCAGAATTTTTGTCTTGGCTCCATCTCCTAGAGTGCCCAGCCTAGTATCTAGGCTGGACATCTGCACCTAGAGAAGTCCTAAGATCCTCAAATTCACCGTGCCACCGAACTGAATGATCCTCTTCCCCACTTGCTCTTACTCCGGTTCTTTGTTGAATGGCATAGCTATGTGGTTGCCTAAGCCAGAAACCCAACAGTCTTCTTGACTCTTTCTTCCTCATTCTTTACCTTTAAAGCAATCAAGCTCTGTTGATCTATCCACTTCTCTCTTTCCTTACTCTATTGCTTTTCTAGGCCACTTTTGCATCTTTCCTAGATTTTTCTGACACCTGCTAACTCAGCAACGTTGATGCAGTTTTTTCCCCCCTCCATTGTTTTCCCAACTCTGGAGCAGTGATCTGAGCCTGTCACCCCCCTTCCTAAATCTTTACATTACTTCCATTTTATGGACTTAGGATATTTAACTTGCAAAGCCCTTTATGACATGAGCTCTTGCCAGCTTCTATAGCCCCATTTTGGGCCACTCTTAGAATACATGCAACTGAAAGCATCCTAATGGTTGAACTCTGCATTCTTGCTATGCTAAACTAATTTTAGATCCCCAATTCGCTAAGCTGTCTTTTGCATCTATATATGTATAGGTGTTATTTCTTGAGTTTGAAACATTCTTTCCTACATCTTCTCCCTCACCTGCTAAATGAGGCTACTTGCCACTTTTTTGGAGTTAGTTGTTACTGTTCAGTGTTCCAGAGCACCCTGTTCTGATTCTTAACCATCCGTCTTCCTTGCTAGACAGATGTTCTGATCACCTCCTATTTACCCTGTCAGTAAAGGGGGGATCCCCAACCAAATAGTGATTAAGATGGTCAAGCACAAGATGCCCGACATTGGGCAGACGAGATTGGCAGCAGTGTATTAGTCACATGAATTCACAGCCTGAGGGATAGGGACACTACACACATAACGATTATAAACCAGAAGGGGCTATGGGAGGCAGGCTTTGTAGTAAGATGAAGGTGGGATACAGCTGGTCTGGCTGATAGGGATACCGACCAGCTAGGGACACTTTACCTCTGGGCATGGGAACCACTGGGTGTATCTGACAAGAGCAAGGAATGGCTCTGTGAGGCTCAAAAATGTCAAGGTAGCACTTGAGTGTTTAGGTCTTACAATAGGGCTGGGCACAGTGGCTCATGCCTGTAATCCAGCACTTTGGGAGGCTGAGATGGAAGGATCGCTTGAGGCCAGGAGTTTGAGACCAACCTGGGCAGCAAAGCCACACTCTGTCTCAACAAAAATTATAAAAATTAGCTGGGCATGATGACACATGCCTGTAGTCCCGGCTACTCAGGAGGCTGAGGTGGAAGAATCGCTTGAGCCCAGGAGAGAAGATATTTCCTCATATAGACTCGAGTGTGTAGCACTCAGGGTGTGGGTAGTGAGACCTGATGATGAGTAGGTAGAGATGGGCTGTGAACTCCAGGGTGCAGTCTTTTCGAAATCCTGCCATTTTCTCAGTTGCTGACCTTATAACTGGCAGAACGTAGCTGGAAGAATGCTTCATTTTGTCATAAGAGCTCCTTGAGAAAGGAACTGCACTGGTTGGCTTCTTCCTGTAGTTCCTAACATACTAACTTGCAGTAGAGCTTTACACATACGTGTCTGTTAATGGTTTGTTCAGTTGATAAATATTTACTGAGCATTTACTGTGTACTATGTGCTAGATAGTAACTGCTGAAGAGACAATGATGACAAAACAGACATGATCCTGGTCACATAGAACTTACAGGCTTGAAACCCAAATCTGTCTCTACAATCTCATTCAGTATAGAAAAATGACCCATTTTGTTATGTTGCAATGTAATATATAGCAGCTACGCAAAGTTTCTTGAAAGCTGCCCCATATCATTTTTGTATGAGAGTAGGTTTTTTTTTTTAGACAGAGTCTCGCTGTGTTGCCAGGCTGGAGTGCAGTGTCACGATCTCGGCTCACTGCAACCTCCGCCTGCCGGGTTCAAGTGGTTCTTCTGTCTCAGCCTCCTGAGTAGCTGGGACTACAGGTGCACACCACCACGGTCAGCTAATTTTTGTATTTTTAGTAGAGACGGGGTTTCACTATATTGGCCAGGATGATCTCGATCTCTTGGCCTTGTGATCTGCCTGCCTTGGCCTCTCAAAGTGCTGGGATTACAGGCATGAGCCACTGCACCCGGCCGAGATTAGGTTTTAAACAAATAAACCAATCTGTTTATTGCAACATGCTATTTCTTAGGAAAGCAAGCAAGTTTGGGCCTTACTCAGTGAGCACAGGAGCAGAGGGCAACAGATGTAGGATTTTGCGAGGCAAGCTGACAGTACTGTGAAAACCTCCCAACAAGCCCTTGTGAATTTTCCATTGCCTTGTGTATCCAAGCAAGAACCATAGTTGCCTGAGCATATCATGGGCTATGATGAAACACCAGAGCCAAAATGCCTGCACTTGAATCCTGGTTCTGTCACTTTTGGGCTGTTTGACAATAGATAAGTTACTTAGCCTCTCTGTGCTTTAGTTTCTTTATCCATTTGTAAAATAGAATAATAATAATTTCTACCTCATAGAGTGGTTGAAATAATTAAATGAATACATTTAAGGATCTTAGAATAGTCCCTGGCCCATGGTAAGCCCTTATACCTGTGTTTGCTATTGCCATGGCATCTTAGTCCAGGCTGAGAAGTCTAAGATGAGGGCACCAGCAGATTTGGTATTGGATGAGGACTCCCTTTCTGATTCCAAGATGTTACCTTCTAGCTGTGTCCTCACATCATGGAAGGAAGGGACAAACAAGCTCCCTCAGCCTTTTTTTTATAAAGGCAATAATCCCATTCATGAGGGATCTGCCCTCAGGACTTAATCACCTCCGAAAGGCCCTACCTCCTAATATCACTCTGGAGATTAGGTTTCAACATATGAATTCTGGGGGGACACAAATATTTAGACCATAGCAGATGATGCTGATGATAATGATGGACTCATTTATTTACACCTCAAATTCCTTACCAAGTTTATGCCAGGTCTTATTACGGGACCTATTAAAATGTGAGAGGAATTATCATGTGTATTTTGTGGAAGAGAGTAATTGTCCAAGATTACTTTGTACTTTTCATATTGGCATCTCTGAGAGAGAGAGGGGAAATCATCATCCTGTTAGACTCTCTTCTGCTTTGAAGGGTCTTTGAGTATATGGTGCTGTGTAGGATTAAGAGGCAGTCCCGGTCTCTTGGAGTTTCCTTTCCAAGACTGACGTCCTTGGTTTACATGATCAACTGAAAGCCATAGGAACAGTGGACTGTGAGTTGAGCAGACATTTTAGATAAACATAGAAAATGTCCTATGTAATTGAAATTTACTGTAATATAACCCATTATAGTATAGAATTTAGTCTGGGGTAAATTTATTTCATACATGATTTTGGACTAAATACCTAAAGGAAATCATATAGAATCATATTGTATGGCCCCCAGAAGAGTAATTAGCATATTTACACTGTGCAGAGGTAATTAATTTGAGATGGGAGGGAGAGGTGGAGGAGCAAAAATGAATTATGTAAGTTGTGTAAGACTAAAGAAAAATGATCCTGTGGTCACTGTTGAATAAATCAGTGTGACATGGTGGGAGGACCATCGATTTGGTGGAGGCAAGATTGTCCTGGTCAAATCACAGCTCAGCCACCTACAAGCTATGTGGCCTCTTTTTGGATGCACTGTGAATTGTGAATGTACTGTGATGTTTTCTTCTGGCTGTGGCTGCAGAAAGAGTCAGATTGTGACTCACCTCACAAGCAAGTGTATGCAGGTGTGTTTTTAGCTTCTGTCCTGGCTTGCTTGCTTGCTTGCTTTTTTGAATCTTGCAATTATTCTTTCTTTTTTTACTCTTTTATAAAATGCCTTTCTGTATGCTTATTACTGGAGCAAGGTAGCATATTAGTGATTGTATTGGTTTATTAGGACTGCTAAAACAAAATTCAACAGACTGGATGACTTAAACCATGGAAATTCATTTTCTCACGGTTCTGGTGGTTAGAAGGACAAAGGCGTCAGCAGGTTTGGTCTCTCCTGAGGCCTCTCTCCGTGACTTGCAGGTGGCCACCTTCTTGCTGTGTTTTCACACGGCCTTTCTATGGGGTACACACATAACTGTATCCACATGTCCACATTTCCTCTTCTCATAAGGATACCAGTTAGACTTCATTTTAACTGAATTAAAGGCTCTGTCTCCAAATACAGTCACATTATGAGGTATTGAGAGTTAAGAGTTTCAACATGAATTTTGGGAAGATGCAGTTAAGTCCATAATATTACTTTTTTTTTAAGTTACCTCTCTGATCCTATGTTTCCTCAACTGTAAAATGGGGATTTAAAAAAGTATTGCCTTGTCCTGGGGATGGATATTATGAGGAAGATAAGAGATAAAGCCAAGTCAGTTGCCTAGCACATCTGAAGCACATAATAAGCACTTTATGATGCTTAAATATCCCCCTTCCTGCTTTTTGGAAGGAGAAAGAAATTCTGAAATTGCTTGATAAAAAGAAGGGATACAGACCTTACCTAATAAGTTAATCAGGTATGGGTATTTGAAGTGTGAGACAAGTAGGGTAGCTAGGGAAAGAGGAGTGGGGAGATATGGAAAAAGATGTTTTTGATTTACTTTGGTATATGAGATGATCAACAAAGCAAAGGAGGCTGATATAGCTTGAGGTAGACTCAGGCCATGCGGTCTGCTCTAAAGTGAGGTAAGCCCAAGGAAGAACTCAGCCCTGAAGAGCCCTGAAGTGACAGAACTTCGCAATAATGTTGAGAATTTAGAGCTTAAAGGGATCATAATCAATTCCTTTATTTTGTAGAGGAGAAAACTGACATCTGGAGAGGTTACATAAGAGGCTAAAACCACACAGCATGACAATTGGCAGAGGACTTCTCAATTTATCAACTTGAAAAATTACGTCTATGATTGAGAGAAGAAAATGATAACTTGAACAAATATCTGATTACTACCAGACTGTCAGAGCAAAAGCTATATCTTATTCATCATTATATTTCTAGTAACCAGGGAAGTGCCCAACCTGTAGTATTCAATTATGTTTGTTAGGTTGATCCAAAATAAATATTAAATTTGGAGGGGACTTGTTAAACCATAAGTGCACATTTTTATGATTTAAAACAGTGTGGCATATTTTATTAAATATATGAAACACCTTTAGTATCATCCTGATCTTCCATGTAGATGGAAGAATCTCACAGACATAAAAGAGCCCTATCACAAAAGAATACATACTGTATGATTTCACTTATAAAAAGCTCCAGAAACAGGCAAAATTCTATGGTGCTAGAATCAGAGTAGTAGTTACCTCTGGGGAGTAGAAGGTGATATTAGTGGGGCTTCAGAGATGCTGGTGATATTCTGTTTCATGACTGAGCTGGACACTTATAATTTGTATACTTTCCTGTATTAAGTTATACTTAAATTATAAAAACCTTAAAATATGAAGCAGCTTATGTATTGAATTTTCTTATATATCATTGTTTAAGCTTAGAAGTAGTAGTACATGATTACTTTAAATATGACTCAAACAGCTGTCTTAGAGTGTATAACTGCCTCAAAATAAAATAAGATACCCTCCACTCAGTCTCCCACCCTTAATTGTATTCTTAGCAAAAAAATTAGTACAGTATGCAATTAAGCTTTTCTGTATTTAAGTGTTTATTTTCTCTCATAGAACTTTTAAGATATCAAAAGAATTAAGCATAGAACTATGTATATAATCTGATAGATGTCTACCTCTGTAAGCTCCATATGTATAGGAAAAACTTGAATCATATAAGCTGTAAACAAACTTATTTCTGAGAAAGGGATATTCATTTCTGTTATGCTTTTAATATCATTTGAATGTTTTATAATAAGCATGGATCACTTTTTCAGTTCAAAAAAGGTACATTTTTATTTTATTTTTTGAGACGGAGTCTCATTCTGTTGCCCAGGCTGGAGCAGTCTTGGTTCATTGCAACCTCCACCTCCCGGGTTCAAGCAATTCTCCTGCCTCAGCCTCCTGAGTAGCTGGGATTACAGGTGTACGCCACCACACCCAGCTACTTTTTGTATTTTTAGTAGAGATAAGGTTTCGCCATGTTGGGCAGGCTGGTCTCAAACTCCTGACCTCAGGTGATCTGCCTGCCTCAGCCTCCCAAAGTGCTGGGATTACAGGCGTGAGCCACTGCACCCGGCCTAAAAAGGATACGTTTCTTAAATAATCAAGTAAAATGATATATCTTAGTTATTTAAAATTTTATTTCCTGGAATAAGAAAAAGTCTCGACTGGGCGCGGTGGCTCACACCTGTAATCCCAGCAATTTGGGAGGCTGAGGCAGGCATTCAAGACCATCCTGGCCAACACGGTGAAACCCTATCTCTACTAAAAAATACAAAAATTAGCCGGGCATGGTGGCATGCACCTGTAATCCCAGCTACGTGGGAGGCTGAGGCAGGGAGAATTGCTTGAACCCAGGAGGCAGAGGTTGCAGTGAGCTGAGATCATGCCACTGCACTCCAGCCTGCACAACAGAGTGAGACTCCATCTCAAAAAAAAAAAAAAAAAAGAAAAAAGAAAAAAGTCTCAACCATTTTTTCTTTTTATTGATTACTCATTAAAAATTTATAAAATAAATTAGTTGACTGTTATCAAGAAAAACACTGATAATTTTGATTCTTTAAATGCCTATTTAATATAGTCACTTAGATAAGGGATAGACGTTTGATTTATGTAGTTGGGACTTTTTCCTCATATTCCAAATTTCTATGATAAGTGAAATTGCTTTTATAATAAAAAATGCTAAGGTGGGCAAATCTGTGTTTATTATTTCAATCTTTGCTTAAGAGGTTAGTATGTTATAGTTTTAAAAGATTTTCTCCACAATGTCTTTATTCTTTCTTCCAACTGGAATGGAGTAGAAGCTATATAAAGTTATTTTGTGCGATGGCTATTTTTCTAATGGTATTATTCAGGATTGCTAAAAATACACACAATAGATTTTGAGGACAATATAAACTGCTTTAATACAGTTCTTTTAGTCATACATTTTTCTTTCCAAACTCAAAGGCCTTTGACATGAGTATGCTCAAAAGGCTGTGTTAACCTCCCTCCTTTTCCTCCCCAAATTTTCTAATTGCATTTTTTTAGATTGTGTAATTGTATTTGTCCTTTGTATATATAAATATGCAAACTATTTTAAAATAAATTTTGCTTGCTGGCTGATTAGTGTTATGTATTAGAATCGGATGGTGGTAAGAGGTCACAGGCCTTGTAAATATCACTGGAAATTAGGAAATTACTTAGAGATCATGCTCTTTTGACTAGATTCACTGTCAACTTGCAGCTTAGCTTCCCCCCTCCTCCACCCTTCTGCAAAGAGCTTTGAAGAATCTAGTGTAAGTGAATGAAATCTGAAAAGTTGAGGTTTATTAAAAAAAAAAAAATATATATATATATATATAGACTGAGTGTTAGTATTTTTCAGACAATTAAGTGCTAACATCTAAGGGCTTTGGTAGTAGTTCTTTTGCTGCTGATTAGGTATTCCTCAGTGGTGATTAGTGAATGTACAAATGCAATCATTTGGTAGGTCTTAATCACTCATATGATCAAGAAGTTAGTTACCCAGAAAGAGAAATTGAAGCTGTATAACTTTCATTAGCCTTATTTTTTAATAGCAAAAAATAAGAAAACTTTTTGACTAAATTAGGAATACTGAGTCATAAAAGATAAATTGTAGTTTAAAAGAAATAGAGAACCTGGCTAATATATTTATATGACTATATTGTGACACTGTATTTTATGTCTCTAGTAAAGATAGCTTATGAAAAATTGACCATTGCTTACCATAGTAGGGCAGGTTTTTCTCAGGGAGATTGAGTAAGATATGTTCCCTACATAAGGACATTTTTCCTTCTTTTTTTTTTTTTTTTACTGGGTGACTGAGCTCTCACAATTATAGCAGGAACAAGGGAAAGAAAGTATTTTTTCACATTTATGACATCAAGAAAGACACAGAACATCTTGAGGCAAGGGGAGAGATATATATTCATATATCTCTCTTCTTCTCAAGAAGTAATGTAGTATGTATATAAAACACAGGACATCTTGAGGCAAGGAGAGAGTGGAATGCGTGTATTTGGGCAATGCTGTATTCTCCTCTGGTGGGACTGGTTATAGGGCCCAGGTCCTGAAGGAGAGGCCTGGGGAGTTGGGTTTGGACAACTTGGAATGATGAGCTAGGGATATCTGTATGGAGACGCCAACAGGTTGCTCATGCCAGCATTGCAGGGAGCCATGACTTTTGCTAGTTTTTCAGAGCTGTTCTTCAAATGTTAGTTCAAAAGCCTAGGTTTGTAGGCCTCCCTAGAGGACCAGCTTCTTGGGTGTTATTTTATGCTAATCAAATTCAGAATTGCTGATATATAATCAAAATGCTATACCTACACTAGCCACAACCCAGTCTTCTGGGTCTTCACTCAGAGTAACCAACCATCCCAGATTGTCTAGGATTGTCCTAGTGTTAGCACTGAAAGTTCTATATCCAAAAACCACCCATAGTCTTGGGGAAACCCCTCATTTCCAGGGGATTGTTGGTCACCTATTTTACTCTCCTGAGCCCCTTAGCAGCTGCAGCATGGCAGGAGGGGAAATGCAATCTATTCCCTGGATGCAGATGATAAACAGCCCTCAGCCCTTGCGTAACAGTACAACACAGGATGCACTTTCAGGGAGGAAGAACATTGCTACTTCTCAAGTGTGCCCAGATATTGCTGTTCTGATTATCTCTTGCTGCATAATAAATTACTGTAAAATGACTGTAAAAGAGGCTTAAAAAACATTACTTTACTCTCTCCTGGTTTCTGTGGGTCAGGGATTTGGTAAAGGCTCAGCTGGCAATTCTGGCTCCCTCAGTAAGATAGTGGCTACAGCTAGAACAGCTGGGGACTGTCAACACCTCTGTCTTCGTGTCATCTCAGTGCCTCTCCAGGGCCTCCTCTCTCTGTATGGGATAGTTTAAGCTTTCTCACAGCATAGTAGCCTCCAGGCAATTAAATGCCCAATTGGCACTTCAGAGTTCCGGAGCAAGCATTCCAACCAATAAGAAGCTGCCTCAAGTGTCACCTAGGATATTATTGCATAGACCATTTCCATCATAGTCACAACATTCAAGGAGTGGGACATAGACTTCACTTCTTGATAACTGGAATATCAACATCACCTTGTAAGAAGAACATGTTGGGATGGAGAGATTATTTTGCAATGTACAAGTCTTAAAACCCACCACAATTACGTTGGTTCCAAAGGTTTGAAAAATGCAGTTTTTGGGCGTGGTAGCTCATGCCTGTAATCCCAGTACTTTGGGAGGCTGAGGGGAGCAGATCACTTGAGGCCAGGAGTTCGAGACCAGCTTGACCAACAGGGAGAAACCCCATCTCCACTAAAAATACAAAAATTACCCGGGCATGGTGACACATGCCTGTAGTCCCAGCTACGTGGGAGGCTGAGGCACGAAAATTGTTTGAACCTAAGAGGAGAAGGTTGCAGTGAGCCAAGATCATGCCACTGCCCTCCACCCTGGACAACAGAGTAAGACTCTGTCTAAAAATAAATAAATAAATAAAAAATAAAAATTGCATTTTTTTCATTAATGAAAGTAGTGATGTTAAAATATATTTTTCCCATGAATTGTCATTAAGACAATTTTCATTTTGAATGCAAACAAAATGTCAGGCTATAATTGTTTCTTGACTTGTCCTGAAATCCCTTAGTCGCCATTCTTCTTCTGAAGTGAATATCTCCCCCATCTGTTTGTCTGTCTGTCTATCTATCTATCTATCTATCTATCTATCTATCTATCTATCTATCTATCTATCATCTATATCTGCACAGGCATACCTTAGAGATATCGAGGGTTTGGTTCTAGGCCACTGCAATACAACAGTATTGCAATAAAATGAGTTGCAGGAAGCTTTTGGTTTCCCAGTGCATATAAAGGTTATATTTATACAATACTATAGTCTATTAAGTGTGCAGTAGTATTATGTCTAAAAAAATACCTTAATTTAAAAAATATTTTATTGCTAAAAATGCCAATAATCATCTGAACCTTCAGTGAGTGGTCATCTTTTTGCTGGTCTTGCCTCAATGTTGATGGCTGCTGACTAATCAGGATGGTGACTGCTAAAGGTTGGGGTGGCTGTGGCAGTTTCTTAAGATAATGTTGAAGGTTGCTATATAGATTGACTCTTCCTTTCACAAAAGATATTTGTGGCAGATATAGCCTTACAAAATGTATTTCTTAAATAATAAAACTTATAAGTTGAAATTACTTCTTGATTCATGGGCTGCAGAATGGATGGTATGTTAGCAGGCAGGGAAACAACATTTATCTCCTTGTGCACTGCCATCAGAGCTCTTTGATGACTAAGTGGATTGTCATGAGCAGTCATCTTTTGAAAACAATCTTTCTTCTAAGCAGTAGCTCTGAATAGTAGGCTTAAAATATTTAGTAAACCATACTGTAAACAGATGTGCTGCCATCCAAGGGCTTTGTTATTTCATTTATAAAGCACAGGCAGAGTAGATGTAGCATAATTCTTAAGGGCCCTGGGATTTTCAGATTGGTAAATGAACATTTGCTTCAACATCAAGTCACCAGTTGCATTAGCCTCTAACAAGAGAGTCAGGCTGTCCTTTGAAGCTTTGAAGCCAGGCATTGACTTCTCCTCTCTAACTATGAAAGTCTTAGTTGGTATCTTCTTCCAGTAGAAGGCTGTTTCACCTCCAAAGAAAATCTGTTGTTTAGTGTAGTCACCTTCATCAATGATCTTAACTAAGTCTTCTGGATAACTTGTTGAACCTTCTGCATCAGCACTTGCTGCTTTACCTTGTACTTTGATGTTTTAGAGATGGCTTATTTATTGAAACCTCATGAACCAACCTCTGCTAGCTTCCAGCTTTTCTTCTGTAGCTTCCTCACCTCTCTCAACCATCATAGAATTGAAGGGGGTTAGGGCCTTTCTCTGGATTAGGCTTTGGCTTACGAGAATGCTGTGGCTGTTTTGATCTTCTATCCAGATCAGTCAAACTTTTATCCATATCAATAATAAGGCTGTTTCGCTTTCTTATGGTTCATGTGTTCACTGGAGTATCACTTTTCATTTCCTTCAAGAACTTTTCCTTTGCAATCACAACTTAGCTAACTTTTTGGTGCAAGAGGCCTAGGTTTTTTTCTCTTGTGGCTTTTGTCATACCTTCCTCAATAAGCTTAATCATTTCTAGCTTTTGATTGAGAGTGAGAGATGTGTGACTCTTCCTTTGACCTGAACACTTAGAGGTCATTGTAGGGCTATTAATCGACATAATTTCAATATTCTTGTGTTTCAGAGAATAGGGACACCTAAGGAGAGAGAGAGAGAGAGAGAGAGAGAAACAGCCAGTTGGTATGGCAGTCAGAATACAAACAGCATGTATAAATTAAGTTCACCCTCTTCTATGGGTGCAGTTTGTGGTGCCCTAAAACAATTACAATAATAGCATCAAAGATCACTGATCACATAATTAATATGTGATCACTGATCATATAATTAATGACAGATATAATTTTTAAGAGTTTGAAATATTGCAAGAATTACCAAAATGTGATACAGAGACACAAAGTGAGCACATGCTGTTGGAAAACTGAGGCCAGTAGACTTGCTTCATGCAGGGTTGCCACAAACCGTCACTTTGTAAAAAATGCAATATTTGAGAAGCACAATAAAAGGAAACACAATAAAATGAAGTATGCCTCTATCTATGTAGAGATACACACACACACACACACACACACACACACACACCCCTACATATATATTCCTCTCATGGCCCCCAAAATCCAGCTGACCAAGAAGATAGGTGTTGCAAAAGTACATTTGCCCTCAAAGTTAGAATTTGGGATGTGTGTGTGTGTGTGTGTGTGTGTGGTGTATGTGCTTGTGTGCACATATGCACCCTGGGGGAATGGAAAGAAAGGAGCACTTGGGAGAAGAGAAGGACATTAGTGGCACAGGGTGACTCGGGTTGAAAGGAAGCATCCACAGCAGGAAAGTGCACTGAAATGTTGGTGGCCAGAGAGGAAACTAAAAGGGAGACAAGGGCAGTGGCGGCCATTTAGAAGCGAAGGATGGGCATACCTACAACATCATTCTAGTTTGGTCATTTGGTTTAAAATGTGGACACTAATGTTCTGGCCCAACTCTCTCTCTCTCTCGTTTTTGTTTTTTTTTTTTTGTGTGTGAGACAAGGTCTTGCTCTGTTGCCCAGGCTGGAGTGCAGTGGCACAGTCATAGCTCATTGCAACCTCCACCTCCCAGGCTCAAGCAATCCTCGCACCTCAGCCGGCCAAGTAGCTGAGACCACAGGTGTGTGCCACCACGCCCAGCTAATTTTTGTATTTTTTGTAGAGATGGGTTTTGCTATGTTGCCCAGGCTGGTCTCAAACTCCTGGACAAACACAATCTGCCCATCTCAGCCTCTCAAAGTGCTGGAATTACAGGCGTGAGCCACCATGTCCAGTCCCAGCTGTCTTATGCTGCCTCTCCCCTCCTGTGGTGCTTAAGACCCATGAGTTTTTCTTTCTGGTAGCCTCTGGTTTCTCACTCCAGGGTATTAGAAATTGGGCTATTTAAAAAAAACCCAAATGAAGTTATTTGGGGAATTTGCTGACAGCACTTTTTGGGCAATGTTTCAGAAAACATGATGCAAATTTTAATTTTTTTAAACTGTTATTTCAGTGGCTTGATATATTTAATATTGCAACTTTAGTTTTATGAATCTTGCATGAGTTCTATTGTTTTCTTGTCATCTTATTATATTATTTTTTGAGCAAACATTTGAAAAATTTTTAAAATGTATAGTATAAGGGAAGGATTGTAATTCTGAGCCACTACTTGTTTAAAAAGACACTTTATTTGTTTGGATTGTAGGAATATTGTAATACAGTCCAGCTAGATTCTGGGATAGATTACCGGAAAAGGGAACTTCCTGCTGCAGGAAAACTCTACTACCTGTAAGTGTTTTTAATTTTTAAAGTTTAATATCTAATCGTTAATCAGAAAAAGAAGATAAAAATAAGCAGTGTAATTATTGGAACGTGAAAGGCTGGTTCTGAAGCCCATTATTTTTAGATTGCAAATGTTCTCATGTTAACTTCTTCAACCCGTGTCTTTACCATCCATATTTGCATCATTTATAATGTGTGATTGGACAAAATCCTAATTAGTTTTTTGGGGTCGAATGATGACAGATGGTTAGGATGTAATGAGTATCCTTTTATAAGAGACTCTACTATTACGAGAATATCTTTAATGTGTGAAGTAATTAATTATTTGTGGATATCATCTGACAAGTGTGCCATTTCCATTCCCCCAAAAATTGTTGTTTTATTTGTCAATCTGTTTGTATTTATCATTGTTGATTGACTTCCATATATAACTGATATACAATATATATACACAAATACAACTGGATATATTTTTGTCTTTTAAAAGCTAAGATGCTCCTGAGTAGGAGCAATTTATAATAATAGATGTATTCAGCACGTGCAGCTAATACTGAAAAACAAATATAGTTTGTTTTAAAATGTCCTTTGTGAGAACCTGAAAAGGAAAAAGTGCTTTATAAAAGCAAACTTGTTTAGTATATGCCAACAGTGTTGGTCACATAGCAAATTCTCAGTAAATAGATCTGTCTAAGGACTAATTGTAATTTAACTAAAAGGCATGTTTCTGGTAATTTAAATTTTGATGACAACGTGCATTTGAGAGGTTGAGAAAAGTTCTTGTCTCTGCCACCTTGTAAGCAGAAGTACTTTACTGTTTTTGAAGCAGAAATTAGCTAGAAAAATCACATAATTAAAATTGCATACTTTACAGTGTACCAAGGGGACTATCTTAGTTTATTATTCAGATCCTGATGATTATTATAGGAGATTCTTCATTTATCCTCAAGTACTTTGTCTTTAAAGTACTTTATAATTTTAAAAAATTCATATAGCACATTTTTCTGCTTTAACTTGGACTTTTTCTTCCCACTTTCTTTTATGTTGGTGTTTACTGGATATTTTATTTTTCTAATATTCACAGCCTTTCCCTGATTTTTTGCCAACTGTGTCTTGATATTCCAGATGTATGGTACCAATGCATTAATTAATTATTATTCTCTTTATTCTTTTTTTAAAGGAGGTAATTCTTGTTCTCTGTTTTTTTTCAAAAAGTGTATCCTCAAGTGGAAAAATAAAAATATTTTCCTGATGGGAAGTTCCTTAAATAAAGATGGTAGTCTGAATCTAAATTATGAAATTTGTTTCATAGTGCCGACGAGGTTTTGGAAGTTACTGGAGGTGAAAAGGCTACTTTTGCTTGGAGCATAGCCATTTTTTGTCTCTGACTTAACCTGTGTTACCCCTTCCTTTTCCTGATAAAAGTAATAACATTCTAACCCAGTGAAGTTCAGTTTTGATCTTTAAAAATATGCTAGAGGAAAACCAACACTAACAATGTCCAGAGTCCAGAAAAGCAGACCTACAAAGGACACCAGGAAACTCTGGACCAGCTTTCCTGAGAAGTATATAAATTCAAAGGCCAGGCACAATGGCTCATGCCTATAATCCAAGCACTTTGGGAGGCCGAGATTGGGGGATCATTTGAGCCCAGGAGTTTGAAACCAGCCTGGGCAACACAGGGAGACCCTGTCTCTACAAAAAATTTAAAAAATAGAGGGTGTGGTGGCACTTGCCTGTAGTCCCAGCTACTTGGGAGGCTGAGATGGGAGGATCGCTTGAGCCTGGGAGGTGGAGGCTGCAGTGAGCTGTGATCACACCACTGTACTTCAGCCTGGGCGACAGAGCAAGACGCTGTTTCAAAAAATATATATATATATATACACTTATATAGATACATATAGATAGATAGATGTCTATTATCTATCATCTATCTATCTATCTATCTATCTATCTATCTATCTATCTATAAATTCATTTAATCCTCAAGGAAGATAAATTTGTTCGTGAATTTAACATCCAAAGGGCTTGACCATAGTCAAGAATAGAAAGCCTGGGGGTACCCCTCAGTCAGAGGAGAAGGCAGATATGTAAGTATCCCTGAGGAGAATTAGCAATTAAAATCATCTCAGAAGTGGGAAACTAATATGAGTTACTAAGACAGGATGCTAGAGATGTGTATTGTATTGTTTCACATGAGGACTTGGGTAGAACTTCTTTCATGAAGATTTTCTGAGGTTATGTTAACATTTGATATAATTAGGTTTCTTTTTATATTGTTCTTGTAGAAAAACTTTTTTTTATTATTATACTTTAACTTTTAGGGTACATGTGCACAACGTGCAGGTTTGTTACATATGTATACATGTGTCATGTTGGTGTGCTGCGCCCATTAACTTGTCATTTAACATTAGGTATATCTCCTAATGCTATCCCCCCCCACTCCACCCCACAACAGGCCCTGGTGTGTGATGTTCCCCTTCCTCTGTCCATGTGTTCTCATTGTTCAGTTCCCACCTACGAGTGAGAACATGCGGTGTTTGGTTTTTTGTCCTTGCGATAGTTTGCTGAGAATGATGGTTTCCAGCTTCATCCATGTCCCTACAAAGGACATGAACTCATCATTTTTTGTGGCTGCATAGTATTCCATGGTGTATATGTGCCACGTTTTCTTAATCCAGTCTATCGTTGTTGGACATTTGGGTTGGTTCCAAGTCTTTGTTATTGTGAATAGTGCCGCAATAAACATATGTGTGCATGTGTCTTTATAGCAGCATGATTTATAATCCTGTGGGTATATACCCAGTAATGGGATGGCTGGGTCAAATGGTATTTCTAGTTCTAGATCCCTGAGGAACCGCCACACTGACTTCCACAATGGTTGAACTAGTTTACAGTCCCACCAACAGTGTAAAAGTGTTCCTATTTCTCCACATCCTCTCCAGCACCTGTTGTTTCCTAACTTTTTAATGATGGCCATTCTAACTGGTGTGAGATGGTATCTCATTGTGGTTTTGATTTGCATTTCTGTGATGGCCAGTGATGATGAGCATTTTTTCATGTGTCTGTTGGCTGCATAAATGTCTTCTTTTGAGAAGTGTCTGTTCATATCCTTTGCCCACTTTTTGATGGGGTTGTTTGTTTTTTTCTTGTAAATTTGTTTGAGTTCATTGTAGATTCTGGGTATTAGCCCTTTGTCAGATGTGTAGATTGCAAAAATTTTCTCCCATTCTGTAGGTTGCCTGTTCACTCTGATGGTAGTTTCCTTTGCTGTGCAGAAGCTCTTTAGTTTAATTAGATCCCATTTGTCAATTTTGGCTTTTGTTGCCATTGCTTTTGGTGTTTTAGACATGAAGTCCTTGCCCACGCCTATAGCCTGAATGGTATTGCCTAGGTTTTCTTCTAGGGTTTTAATGGTTTTAGGTCTAACATGTAAGTCTTTAATCCATCTTGAATTAATTTTTGTGTAAGGTGTAAGGAAGGGATCCAGTTTCAGCTTTCTACTTATGGCTAGCCAGTTTTCCCAGCACCATTTATTAAATAGGGAATCCTTTCCCCATTTCTTGTTTTTGTCAGGTTTGTCAAAGATCAGATAGTTGCAGATATGTGGCATTATTTCTGAGGGCTCTGTTCTGTTCCATTGGTTAAAAAAAAAAAAAAAGAAAAACTTATTAACTTTACCCTGTAACAGACTTTAATGTGCTATGCTATATATTGCCCTATTAAAGCATGTGTTTCTCTTTATTACCATCTGGCCAGACATCTGGCCCCAACTGCCTGAAAACAAACAAACAAACAAAAACATAAAAAACCAAATTTTAACTTCCTTCTAGGGGAACAACAAGCGCTATCTCAGAATTTCATACAAGTAGAATCCCACATAAGATCTTTAATGAAACAGAAATATTAATATTCATCAACTCAGTATTTTATTAGTCTAATTTCCCAAAGCCAATTAAAAATATCCAAAATACAATCCAAATAATATCAAGAATTACCACAGATTTCTAAAACTACCCAAAAAGTTGGCATGGAGCAATTTCTGTAGTTCATAATATTGCCTGAGTCCCACAAGAACTAATTCACATAAGACATTGCATGTTTGTATGTAGTCTATATCACATTAAATTTAGGAATCCTAGAGTACCTTCGTAAGTAAGTTTCAGATGTTTTTGGCCCTGTAACAACCTCATATACAGCAAACTCAGAGAATTTAAATTTAGCAAGCTACAAAACAGACACCTTGATTGCAAATATCCAAACTTCTGCGCAGATTAAAACACCCCATGCTTGTCCAGTTTTTTATTCTGTACTAAATGCATGATCACTCCAGAGATGAGCACAGTTTGTTTCTTTTCTTTTTTTCTTTTCATTTTTTTTTTTTTTTTGTGGGGGACACGGAGTCTTGCTCTGTCACTGGACGGCTGGAGTGCAGTGGCGTGATCTTGGCTCACTGCAACCTCTGCCTCCCAGGTTCAAGCAATTCTCCTGCCTCAGCCTCCTGAGTAGCTAGAATTACAGGCACATGCCACCACACCCGGCTAATTTTTGTATTTTTAGTAGAAACGGAGTTTTGCCATGTTTGCCCAGCTGGTCTTGAACTCCTGACCTTAGGTGATCCACCCGCCTCGGCCTCTCCAAGTGCTGGGATTACAGGCGTGAGCCACCATGCCCGGCCAGTTTGTTTCTTTTCTAGTTGCTTGGTGAATAGCACTCAATAAGGTCCCCATGCTGAAGTCCAAACAGATCAATCAAGCACTGGGCTTCTATTTGCATCTGGATGGAGGCTTGGACAGTAATCTATTTTGAATCATCTGGTACTGATCAAGGGTGACCCCATCTCATGCTTACAGAGAATTTAACTGCTTCAGATTAGCTCTCTGGGGGCTGGTAATACTAGAGATTATTACT
Organism: Symphalangus syndactylus; assembly: GCF_028878055.3. Taxonomy (NCBI): domain Eukaryota; kingdom Metazoa; phylum Chordata; class Mammalia; order Primates; family Hylobatidae; genus Symphalangus; species Symphalangus syndactylus. Next base: position 86,260,675 of record NC_072424.2, read on the forward strand.
TTATATATGTATATCTTTTTAAACAAGAAGCGCCGTTGCTGAAGGATCCATGGTATGCTGCTCCAGGCCATTTTGCTGTCCCTATTGTGAAGCGTTACTGGTTTCCTGCGGAGAGGAATTCACATCACCTTGGACTCACCCTTGCTATCTCTTTTTTATTCCAAGGCTGAGTCCTATAGGTTCTTTTCTCTACTAAGTCTGTTGAAGGGGGGATTCTATTCCAGCACCATATCTTTCCATACTCACATACAAACACTCTGCCCTCCACACAGATGCCATAACCTCAAGAGAAGTTTTAAACTGAACCAAAAGGGGTGGGGGCAGGCATTGGTCCTGGGATTTTATTTTACCCCACTTACAAGCCTAAACTTAAAATAGGTTTGCCTTTTATTATTTCATATGTGCTGGCAGAAGACAACAGAGACCTGGGTCAGAGACACAGGATCTTATTAGCCTTGGCACAGATAGCAGCATGAGCATTAGCATGTTGTGTCAGTTCCCTCTTTGCTCCTTAGTCCCATGGAGTGGAGGGGAGGGTGTTTTGCTGAGAGCCTAGATAATTCCTGCAACAGGCAGTGAATTGTGTTACAGGAAAAGAGCTCTGAGCTTGTGGAATCTGCCATTTTATAGCCAGACATAAGCAAGTCTGCTTTTTGTCTCGAGGGAGACATTGTCTCATCTTTCAAGGTTGCTCACTACACACACAACCTTGAGAAATGGTTAGGGCCTCGCATTCTTGGCATACTCAGCAAGATGTGAAGGAGAGACCCATGGAGGGGCTTGTCTCTCCCAACAGGGGGCATTTACCAGACATTAGACCTTAAAGAACTGGGCTTCCTCCCTTTGTTTCAGTTGGCTTCTGTCCACTGAAGTCATCTACCACTTCAACAAAACTACATCTGAAGCATATTGTTCAGTTGCTTAAAACTTAAATTGTCTCAAGACCATTTCAATTTCATGTATATGGGGATTTTGGATCATCCTGAAAAATCTAATTTATGGCTTTTTAGATACAGCCCAAATATTCACATATTTATACTTGGCTAATATAATGTATTTACCCATCTTTTTAACAGATTTCAAAAAAAAAAGTTTTTTCTTAAATACTTTTACTAGTGGAAGTTTTATGTCTCAAGCACTCTTAGTTTTCCACTTGGGAAATATCTATTCCAAATAGAAAATCATTTTGGAGAATATAACTTTGAGCACCATTTTTAAAAAGAATAACAATTAGCTGACAAAAAGACACACAGCTTCAAGGTTATAGCTCTGTTTCAGAAGAAAGGTCTGTGGGTGGAGCCAAGATGGCCGAATAGGAACAGCTCCGGTCTCCAGCTCCCAGCCCCAGCGACACAGAAGACGGGTGATTTCTGCATTTCTGCTTGAGGTACCGGTTTCATCTCACTGGGGAGTGCCTAACAGTGGGTGCAGGACAGTCGGTGAAGCGCACTGTGCGCGAGCCGAAGCAGGGCGAGGCATTGCCTCACTCGGGAAGCGCAAGGGGTCGGGGAGTTCCCTTTCCTAGTCAAAGAAGGGGAAAGCAGACGGCACCTGGAATATCGGGTCAGTCCCGTCCTAATACTGCGCTTTTCCAACGGGCCTGGAAAACGGCACACTAGGAGATTGTGTCCCGCACCTGGCTCGGAGGGTCCTATGCCCACAGAGTCTTGCTGATTGCTGGCACAGCAGTCTGAGATCACGCTGCAGGGCGGCAACGAGGCTGGGGGAGGGGCGCCCGCCATTGCCCAGGCTTGCTTAGGTAAACAAAGCAGCTAGGAAGCTCGAACTGGGTGGAGCCCACCACAGCTCAAGGAGGCCCGCCTGCCTCTGTAGGCTCCACCTCTGGGGGCAGGGCACAGACAACCAAAAACTCAGCGAGAACCTCCACAGCCTTAAATGTCCCTGTCTGACTGACAGCTTTGAAGAGAGTAGTGGTTCTCCCAGCACGCAGCTGGAGATCTGAGAACGGACAGACTGCCTCCTAAAGTGGGCCCCTCACCCCTGAGCAGCCTAACTGGGAGGCACCCCCCCAGTGGGACAGACTGACACCTCATTCAACTGGGTACTCCTCTGAGACAAAACTTTCAGAGGAACTATCAGACAGCTGAATTTGTGGTCTCACGAAAATCCGCTGTTCTGCAGCCACCGGTGCTGACACCCAGCCAAACAGGGTCTGGAGTGGACCTCTAGTAAACTCCAACAGACCTGCAGCTGAGGGTCTTGTCTGGTAGAAGGAAAATTAACAAACAGAAAGGACATCCACACCAAAAACCCATCTGTACATCACCATCATCGAAGACAAAAAGTAGACAAAACCACAAAGATGGGGAAAAAACAGACCAAAAAAACTGGAAACTCTAAAAAACAGAGCACCTCTCCTCCTCCAAAGGAACGCAGTTCCTCACCAGCAACGGAACAAAGCTGGAAGGAGGATGACTTTGATGAGTTGAGAGAAGAAGGCTTCGGACGATCAAACTACTCTGAGCTACGAGAGGAAATTCAAAACAATAGCAAAGAAGTTAAAAACTTTGAAAAAAAATTAGAAGAATGGATAACTAGAATAACCAATGGAGAGAAGGGCTTAAAGGAGATGATGGAGCTGAAAGCCAAGTTTCGAGAACTACGCGAAGAATGCAGAAGCCTCAGTAGCAGATGCGATCAACTGGAAGAAAGGGTATCGCTGATAGAAGATGAAATGAATGAAATGAAGAGAGAAGGGAAGTTTAGAGAAAAAAGAATAAAAAGAAATGAACAAAGCCTCCAAGAAATTTGGGACTATGTGAAAAGACCAAACCTACGTCTGATTGGTGTACCTGAAAATGATGGGGAGAATGGAACCAAGTTGGAAAACACTCTGCAAGATATTATCCAGGAGAACTTCCCCAATCTAGCAAGGCAGGCCAGCATTCAGATTCAGGAAATACAGAGAACGCCACAAAGATACTCCTCGAGAAGGGCAACTCCAAGACACATAATTGTCAGATTCACCAAAGTGGAAATGAAGGAAAAAATGTTAAGGGCAGCCAGAGAGAAAGGTCGGGTTACCCACAAAGGGAAGCCCATCAGACTAACAGCTGATCTCTCAGCAGAAACTCTACAAGCCAGAAGAGAGTGGGGGCCGATATTCAACATTCTTAAAGAAAAGAATTTTCAACCCAGAATTTCCTATCCCGCCAAACTAAGCTTCATAAGTGAAGGAGAAATAAAATACTTTACAGACAAGCAAACGCTGAGTGATTTTGTCACCACCAGGCCTGCCCTAAAAGAGCTCCTGAAGGAAGCACTAAACATGGAAAGGAACAACCGGTACCAGCCCCTGCAAAAACATGCCAAATTGTAAAGACCATCGAGGCTAGGAAGAAACTATAGCAACTAACGAGCAAAATAACCAACTAACATCATAATGACAGGATCAGATTCACACATAACAATATTCACGTTAAATGTAAATGGGCTAAATGCTCCAATCAAAAGACACAGACTGGCAAACTGGATAAGGAGTCAGGACCCATCAGTGTGCTGTATTCAGGAAACCCATCTCACGTGCAGAGACACACATAGACTCAAAATAAAGGGATGGAGGAATATCTATCAAGCAACTGGAAAACAAAAAAAGGCAGGGGTTGCAATCCTAGTCTCTGATAAAATAGACTTTAAACCAACAAAGATCAAAAGAGACAAAGAAGGCCATTACATAATGGTAAAGGGATCAATTCAACAAGAAGAGCTAACTATCCTAAATATATATGCACCCAACACAGGAGCACCCAGATTCATAAAGCAAGTCCTCAGTGACCTACAAAGGGACTTAAACTCCCACACAATAATAATGGGAGATTTTAACACCCCACTGTCAGCATCAGACAGATCAACGAGACAGAAAGTTAACAAGGATATCCAGGAATTGAACTCAGCTCTACATAAACTGGACCTAATAGACATCTACAGAACTCTCCACCCCAAATCAACAGAATATACATTTTTTTCAGCACCACACCACACCTATTCCAAAATTGACCACATAGTTGGAAGTAAAGCTCTTCTCAGCAAATGTAAAAGAACAGAGATTATAACAAACTGTCTCTCAGACCACAGTGCAATCAAACTAGAACTCAGGATTAAGAAACTCAGTCAAAACCGCTCAACTACATGGAAACTGAACAACCTGCTCCTGAATGACTATTGGGTACATAATGAAATGAAGGCAGAAATAAAGATGTTCTTTGAAACCAACGAGAACAAAGACACAACATACCAGAATCTCTGGGACACGTTCAAAGCAGTGTGTAGAGGGAAATTTATAGCACTAAATGCCCACAAGAGAAAGCAGGAAAGATCCAAAATTGACACCCTAACATCACAATTAAAAGAACTAGAAAAGCAAGAGCAAACACATTCAAAAGCTAGCAGAAGGCTAGAAATAACTAAAATCAGAGCAGAACTGAAGGAAATAGAGACACAAAAAACCCTTCAAAAAATTAATGAATCTAGGAGCTGGTTTTTTGAAAAGATCAACAAAATTGATGGACCGCTAGCAAGACTAATAAAGAAGAAAAGAGAGAAGAATCAAATAGATGCAATAAAAAACGAAAAAGGGGATATCACTACCGATCCCACAGAAATACAATCTACCATCAGAGAATACTACAAACACCTCTTTGCAAATAAACTAGAAAATCTGGAAGAAATGGATAAATTCCTCGACAAATACACCCTCCCAAGACTAAACCAGGAAGAAGTTGAATCTCTGAATAGACCAATAACAGGTTCTGAAATTGTGGCAATAATCAATAGCTTACCAACCAAAAAGAGTCCAGGACCTGATGGATTCACAGCTGAATTCTACCAGAGGTACAAGGAGGAACTGGTACCATTCCTTCTGAAACTATTCCAATCGATAGAAAAAGAGGGAATCCTCCCTAACACATTTTACGAAGCCAGCATCGTCCTGATACCAAAACCTGGCAGGGACATAACCAAAAAAGAGAATTTCAGACCAATATCCTTGATGAACATTGATGCAAAAATCCTCAATAAAATACTGGCAAACCGAATCCAGCAGCACATCAAAAAGCTTATCCACCATGATCAAGTGGGCTTCATCCCTGGGATGCAAGGCTGGTTCAACATACGCAAATCAATAAATGTAATCCAGCATATAAACAGAACCAAAGACAAAAACCACATGATTATCTCAATAGATGCAGAAAAGGCCTTTGACAAAATTCAACAACCCTTCATGCTAAAAACTCTCAATAAATTAGGTATTGATGGGACGTATCTCAAAATAATAAGAGCTATCTACAACAAACCCACAGCCAATATCATACTGAATGGGCAAAAACTGGAAGCATTCCCTCTGAAAACTGGCACAAGACAGGGATGCCCTCTCTCACCGCTCCTATTCAACATAGTGCTGGAAGTTCTGGCCAGAGCAATCAGGCAGGAGAAGGAAATAAAGGGTATTCAATTAGGAAAAGAGGAAGTCAAATTGTCCCTGTTTGCAGATGACATGATTGTATATCTAGAAAACCCCATTGTCTCAGCCCAAAATCTCCTTAAGCTGATTAGCAACTTCAGCAAAGTCTCAGGATACAAAATTAATGTACAAAAATCACAAGCATTCTTGTACACCAATAACAGACAAACAGAGAGCCAAATCATGAGTGAACTCCCATTCACAATTGCTTCAAAGAGAATAAAATACCTAGGAATCCAACTTACCAGGGATGTGAAGGACCTCTTCAAGGAGAACTACAAACCACTGCTCAATGAAATAAAAGAGGATACAAACAAATGGAAGAACATTCCATGCTCATGGGTTGGAAGAATCAATATCGTGAAAATGGCCATACTGCCCAAGGTAATTTATAGATTCAATGCCATCCCCATCAAGCTACCAATGACTTTCTTCACGGAATTGGAAAAAACTACTTTAAATTTCATATGGAACCAAAAAAGAGCCCGCATCGCCAAGTCAATCCTAAGCCAAAAGAACAAAGCTGGAGGCATCACGCTACCTGACTTTAAACTATACTACAAGGCTACAGTAACCAAAACAGCATGGTACTGGTACCACAACAGAGACATAGATCAATGGAACAGAACAGAGCCCTCAGAAATGATGCCGCATAGCTACAACTATCTGATCTTTGACAAACCTGACAAAAACAAGAAATGGGGAAAGGATTCCCTATTTAATAAATGGTGCTGGGAAAACTGGCTAGCCATATGTAGAAAGCTGCAACTGGATCCCTTCCTTACACCTTATACAAAAATTAATTCAAGATGGATTAAAGACTTATATGTTAGACCTAAAACCATTAAAATCCTACAAGAAAACCTAGGCAATACCATTCAGGACATAGGCGTGGGCAAGGACTTCATGTCTAAAACACCAAAAGCAATGGCAACAAAAGCCAAAATCGACAAATGGGATCTCATTAAACTAAAGAGCTTCTGCACAGCAAAAGAAACTATCATCAGAGTGAACAGGCAACCTACACAATGGGAGAAAATTTTTGCAACCTACTCATCTGACAAAGGGCTAATATCCAGAATCTACAATGAACTCAAACAAATTTACAAGAAAAAAACAAACAACCCCATCAAAAAGTGGGCAGAGGACATGAACAGACACTTCTCAAAAGAAGACATTTATGCAGCCAAAAAACACATGAAGAAATGCTCCTCATCACTGGCCATCAGAGAAATGCAAATCAAAACCACAGTGAGATACCATCTCACACCAGTTAGAATGGCCATCATTAAAAAATCAGGAAACAACAGGTGCTGGAGAGGATGTGGAGAAATAGGAACACTTTTACACTGTTGGTGGGACTGTAAACTAGTTCAACCATTGTGGAAGTCAGTGTGGCGATTCCTCAGGGATCTCGAACTAGAAATACCATTTGACCCAGCCATCCCATTACTGGGTATATACCCAAAGGACTATAAATCATGCTGCTATAAAGACACATGCACACGTATGTTTATTGCGGCACTATTCACAATAGCAAAGAGTTGGAACCAACCCAAATGTCCAACAACGATAGACTGGATTAAGAAAATGTGGCACATATACACCATGGAATACTATGCAGCCATAAAAAATGATGAGTTCGTGTCCTTTGTAGGGACATGGATGAAACTGGAAAACATCATTCTCAGTAAACTATCGCAAGGACAAAAAACCAAACACCGCATGTTCTCACTCATAGGTGGGAATTGAACAATGAGAACTCATGGACACAGGAAGGGGAACTTCACGCTCCGGGGACTGTTGTGGGGTGGTTGGAGCAGGGAGGGACAGCATTAGGAGATACACCTAAGGCTAAATGACGAATTAATGGGTGCAGGAAATCAACATGGCACATGGATACATATGTAACAAACCTGCACATTGTGCACATGTACCTTAAAACCCTAAAGTATAATAAAAAAAAAAAAAAAAAAAAAAAAAAAAAAAAAAAAAAAAAATAAAGCTAAAAAATAAAAAAAAAAGAAGAAAGGTCTGTGAAAACTAAGACTGAAGCTTGTATGTGTTAAAACATACTTCCCCATAATTAAAAACTTCATGTTTCTTGCCTGTGATATTACTTACAAACACTCCTCTGCTCTCAACTGTGAGAATCAGATTAATGAAACTTAAAAACATTTCTTAGCTTGATTGTTGCATCTTCCCATACCTAAACTTTGGCTGAGACCCAGCTTCTGCCTCTAAGGTTGCCACCTTCTGGTTTAATGGAGTGTCTAGGACAGCTTGGTACCTTCTCTCCATCACCCATCATTACCATTACAATTCTGTCCCAGACATTGGAATCTGCAGTTTCAGTCTCAGTTTTTCTTACCAGTTAGACAGCTAGCCCAGTCATTTCCCATTTCAATTCCCACGGAAGAACCTCTGAAACATTCACCAGTACAAGCAACTTGCAAATGGTTAAGTCCGGCCCCCTTCCTTTTAGGCTGTTATTTGTTTCAATACGTTGTGCTAGACTGCCCAGAGTCCTGTAGCAGGCAATATGCACATCCCATTGAAATATTTATCTCATCCTCTACAACAAAATTTTTATGGTCTTATGCCAAATATGAGCCGGCTGTACTCCTCCTCCAGTTCCTTAAATTCTCTCATGTGTCTTTTAGACTCCATTATATTCACATCATTTCTACTTCTCACACTAGTTTGCATGGTGTCACAATGGAATAGTGATGGTATCAATGGAAAAATACCACACAGTTTAAGACTATAAAATTTATTTAGCAGTCAGGGTTGCAGAAATGTATCCACATGGAGACACTTGCACAAAACAGAAGATAATAGAGCATATTCCCAGTTGAAGCTGTAAGTTTTTATGGCCTTTGAGGGCCCATTAGGTGACAAAGATAGCACCTGATCAAGATAAGGGTCCCATTAGATCACCTTTGTCATTCTTAGGTGAATAGGTTTATACCCTCCTGGTAAGTCTTGATTGCTGTGGAGACTCTGGCTGTATGCCTGCCTGCTTGCCAGGTACAATTACCAGGTGCAAACCCTAAGCCATGACTGAATGTTTATTGTCAGTGTAAATCAAAGGTCAGTTTCCCATCCTTCAGCAGCACCAGTCACTAGGCCTTCCTGAAGTCTGTTCATTATTATTATTATTGAGACAGAATCTCACTTTGTTGCCCAGACTGGAGTGCAGTAGTGCGATCTCGGCTCACTGTAACCTCCGCCTCCCAGGTTCGAACAATTCTCGTGCCTCAGCCTCCCAAGTAGCTGGGATTACAGGCGCATGCCACCACGCCCAGCTAATTTTTGTATTTTTAGTAAAGCTGGAGTTTCACCATGTTGGCCAGGCTGGTTTCAAGCAGTCCGCCTGCCTCAGCCTCCCAAAGTGCTGGGATTACAGGAATGAGCCACCGCGCCTGGCCCTGAAGTCTGTTCCTCAGAGAACAAGAGATAGAATTTCTGTCTCTGGCAATCAAAGAAACTATCTGCTTTCTTGAGGTTCTGACTGTTGTCTGGCTAATTCCTCAGTCTGGGGAAGGGATGAAGATATTTGGGATATTTTTGATGTTTACAGATTATGTTTTACTTCTTCTTAGCGTCATGGCACAGAAGAACATTTAAGTTTTTCTACGTAAGAAATAATCAGAAGTGAAAATATTTACAGATGATATAATACAGTGTCTAGGATTTGCTTCAAAATAATCCAGTGTAGGGGAATTGAGGGGAGGTATAGAGGAAACAAGATTGACCATGCCATGTATTGAGTGGGTGATTATTACACTGGGGTTTTAATAGTACTATTCTTGTCACATGTATTTATGTGTAAAATTTTTCATAATCAAAAGATTTTTAAAAAGATAGCCTTCTCTGTTTTTTTCTGATCATGCTTACTGCAGTTTTAAGTCTATTGATCTTCCCAATGAAACTGCTTTTGTTGTGTTGATTTTCTCTATTATTACTTTCTGTTTTCTATATCCTTAATTTCTGAACTTTCATTATTTCCTTTCTTCTGCTTAGTTTGGATTTAATTTGCTCTTCTTTTTCTAGTTTTTTTAAGGTAGAAGGTTAAGTCCTTGCTTTTAAACCTTTCTGCTCTTATATGAGCATTTTAAAACTATAAATTTTTCTTTACTACTTTAGCTGCATCTCACATGTTTTATTATGTCATGTTTTCTCTCGTGATTTATTTTTTGGCCCATGGGTTATTAAAAGTGTGTTATTTACTTTCCAAACGTTTGTTGATTTTTTTATACATCTTTCTGTTAATGATTCCCAGATTTAACTAATTATGGTTACAGAATCTATGTTGTATGATTTGAATCCTTTTGAATTTATTGAGGCTTGCTTTATGGCCCAGAATATGATGCATCTTGGAACAGGTTTCTCATGCACTTGATTATGTATTCTGCTATTGTTAGTAGTGTGTACTTTAAATGCCATTGGGTCAAGCTGGTTGACAGGGTTGTTCAAGTCTCCTATATTCTTACTGATTTTTTGTCTACTTTTTCTATTAAGTATTGAGAAAGAGGTGCTGAAATTTCCAAGTATAATTATGGATTTTTCTGTTTCCTCTTACAGTTCTGTCTGGTTTTGCTTCATGTATTTTGATGCTCTATTATTAGGTATATAAATGTTTAGGATTGATGTGTTCTCTTGATGAATTGACCTCTTCATCATTATGAAATGAACCTCATTATTCTTGGTAATATTCCTTCTACTATGCTTAATATTAATGTAGCCACTTCAGCTTTTTTAAAATTAGTGTTTGCATGATATATCTTTTCTCATCTTTTTACTTTCAGCCTATCTGTGTCTTTATATTAAAATGGGTTTCTTCTTGGCAACATGTATTTGAGTATTTATTTTTTATGCAATCTTACAATCTTTTTCTTTTAATTGGGGATATTTAAACCATTTACACTTGATCTGATTGTTGATATGGCTGGGTTTAAATATACTATCTTGCTACTTTTTTTTTGTACTTTTTAGAAAAAAATTATTGAGATACAATTCACCCTTTTAAAGTCTATAACTCAGTGGTTTGTTAGTATATTTAGAGTTGTACTACCATCACCACTATCTAATTTCAGAACATTTTTATCACCCCGGAAAGAAACCCATAACCATTAGCAGTCATACCTCTCACCCCTCTACCCTCTGCCAATCTACCTTCTCTCTCTATGGAATTTGCGTATTTTATATATTTCATATAAATGGAATCACATAAGATGTAATATAGTCATACACTGCATAGTAATATTTTAGCCAATGATGGACCATAGCATAGATATGATGGTGGTCCCATAAGATTATAATACTGTATTTTTATTGTATCTTTTCTATGTTTAGATACACAAATACTTGCCATTATATTACAGTTGCTTACAATATTCAGTACAGTAAAATGCTGTATAGGTTTATAGCCTAGGAGCATTAGGCTATACTGTACAGCACAAGTGTGTAGCAGGCTATGCCATCACGGTTTGTGTCAGTATACTCTATCATGTCTGCATGATGACAAAATCACCTAACAACACTCTTAAAACGTATCACCATTGTTAAGTAATGTACCACTGTATGTATGATGTATATTACTTCTCAGTCTTTTGGTTAAGATCAAGTGTAGTATCTGTTCTTACCAGTTTAATACAATAAGATGTGGTCTTTGTGCCTGGCTTCTTTCCCTTAGCGTAATGTTTTCAAAGTTAATCCATGTTGTTTGCTGTTTGTTTTCTATTGTCCCATCTGTTCTTTTTTCCAATTTCCCTCTTTTTCTGACTTCATATTAGTTATTTTTTTAAGATTCCCTTTTACCTCTTATTAGCTATACCTCCTTGATTTTTTTCTTTTAATAGTCACTTTAGGGCTTAGCATAAGCACCTTTAACTTATCATAGTTTGCCTTCAAGTAAGAGTATAACACTTGATGTATAACATAAAAACCTATAGTATACTTCCATTTTTACTACCCTCGGCTTTGTGCTTTTATTGTCTTTTTTGTTATTTTATTATGTAATTGTGTATTTGATTATATAATATTATTATATACAGTACTTTATTATCTTTTTAGGTTATAAACTCCATAATACATTGTCATTACTTTTGCTTAAACAGTCAATAATCCTTTAAAGAGATTTTTATTTATTTATTTTTGTTTTTATTTTTATTATTATACTTTAGGTTTTAGGGTACATGTGTACAATGTGCAGGTTTGTTACATATGTATCCACGTGCTGTGTTGGTTTGCTGCACCCATTAACTCGTCATTTAGCATTAGGTATATCTCCTAATGCTGTCCCTTCCCCCTCCCCCCAACCCACAACAGTCCCCGGAGTATGATGTTCCCCTTCCTGTGTCCATGAGTTCTCATTGTTCAATTCCCACTGATGAGTGAGAACATGCGGTGTTTGGTTTTTTGTCCTTGCGATAGTTTGCTGAGAATGATGGTTTCCAGCTTCATCCATGTCCCTACAAAGGACATGAACTCATCATTTTTTATGGCTGCATAGTATTCCATGGTGTATATGTGCCACATTTTCTTAATCCAGTCTATCATTGTTGGACATTTGGGTTGGTTTCAAGTCTTTGCTATTGTGAATAGTGCCGCAACAAACATACGTGTGCATGTGTCTTTATAGCAGCATGATTTATAGTCCTTTGGGTATATACCCAGTAATGGGATGGCTGAGTCAAATGGTATTTCTAGTTCTAGATCCCTGAGGAACCGCCACACTGACTTCCACAATGGTTGAACTAGTTTACAGTCCCACCAACAGTGTAAAAGTGTTCCTATTTCTCCACATCCTCTCCAGCACCTGTTGTTTCCTAACTTTTTAATGATGGCCATTCTAACTGGTGTGAGATGGTATCTCATTGTGGTTTTGATTTGCATTTCTGTGATGGCCAGTGATGATGAGCATTTTTTCATGTGTTTTTTGGCTGCATAAATGTCTTCTTTTGAGAAGTGTCTGTTCATGTCCTTCGCCCACTTTTTGATGGGGTTGTTTGTTTTTTTCTTGTAAATTTGTTTGAGTTCATTGTAGATTCTGGATATTAGCCCTTTGTCAGATGAGTAGGTTGCAAAAATTTTCTCCCATTCTGTAGGTTGCCTGTTCTCTCTGATGGTAGTTTCTTTTGCTGTGCAGAAGCTCTTTAGTTTAATTAGATCCCATTTGTCAATTTTGGCTTTTGTTGCCATTGCTTTTGGTGTTTTAGACATGAAGTCCTTGCCCACGCCTATGTCCTGAATGGTATTGCCTAGGTTTTCTTCTAGGGTTTTTATGGTTTTAGGTCTAACATGTAAGTCTTTAATCCATCTTGAATTAATTTTTGTGTAAGGTGTAAGGAAGGGATCCAGTTTCAGCTTTCTACATATGGCTAGCCAGTTTTCCCAGCACCATTTATTAAATAGGGAATCCTTTCCCCATTTCTTGTTTTTGTCAGATTTGTCAAAGATCAGATAGTTGTAGATATGTGGCATTATTTCTGAGGGCTCTGTTCTGTTCCATTGATCTATGTCTCTGTTGTGGTACCAGTACCATGCTGTTTTGGTTACTGTAGCCTTGTAGTATAGTTTGAAGTCAGGTAGTGTGATGCCTCCAGCTTTGTTCTTTTGGCTTAGGATTGTCTTGGCAATGCGGGCTCTTTTTTGGTTCCATATGAACTTTAAAGTAGTTTTTTCAAATTCTGTGAAGAAAGTCATTGGTAGCTTGATGGGGATGGCATTGAATCTATAAATTACCTTGGGCAGTATGGCCATTTTCACGATATTGATTCTTCCAACCCATGAGCATGGAATATTCTTCCATTTGTTTGTATCCTCTTTTATTTCATAGTGCAGTGGTTTGTAGTTCTCCTTGAAGAGGTCCTTCATATCCCTTGTAAGTTGGATTCCTAGGTATTTTATTCTCTTTGAAGCAATTGTGAATGGAAGTTCACTCATGATTTGGCTCTCTGTTTGTCTGTGATTGGTGTACAAGAATGCTTGTGATTTTTGTACATTGATTTTGTATCCTGAGACTTTGCTGAAGTTGCTAATCAGCTTAAGGAGATTTTGGGCTGAGACGATGGGGTTTTCTAGATATACAGTCATGTCATCTGCAAACAGGGACAATTTGACTTCCTCTTTTCCTAATTGAATACCCTTTATTTCCTTCTCCTGCCTGATTGCCCTGGCCAGAACTTCCAGCACTATGTTGAATAGGAGTGGTGAGAGAGTTAAGAAAAAAGTCTTTTAATTTACCTGTGTATTTACTTTTTCTTGTACTCTTCATTCTGTTATATAGATTGAAATTTCCCCCGATATAATTTCTCTTTTTCCTAAAGGACTCTGTTTAACATTTCTTACAGTAGTGGTCTGCTGGTGATGAATTTTCTCATATTAAAGTTTTTGTTTTGCTTTTATTTTTGAAAGATTTTTGCTGGCTAGAGAATTCTAGGCTGACAGGCTGGCTGGCCTTCCTGTCTTCCTTCCCCCTTTCCTTCCTTCCTTCCTCTCGCTTTCTTCCTTCCTTCACTTTTTCTCTTATAGTACTTTAGTGATGTTGCTTTCTCCTCTTCTGGCTTGCATTGTTTCTCATGAAAAATCTACTGGCATTCTTTGTCCTTCTCTACATAAGGACATAAGTCTTATCACTGGCTGCTTCTACAATTTTATTTTTATCTTGGTTTCAAACAGTTTTATTATGATATGCATTGGTGTGGTTTTTAGCATGTTTCTTTTGCCTGGATTTGGTTGTGCTTCTTGGATGTGTGGGTTTATAGTTTTCAGTTAATTTGGAGAATTTTCTCTTATTTCTTTACAATTTCTCCCCATCCCTTCCCCTCCTCTTCAATTTCTGGGACTCCAGTTACACTTATATTAGGCCTCTTTATATTATCCCACAGCTCACTGATGCTCTGTTCACTTTTTTCATTCTTTTTTTCTTCCTGTGTTTGTGTTTCATTTTGGGTAGTTTCTTTTGCAATGTCTAATATGCTATTAATTATAATCCAGTGTATTTGTCCATGTTAGAGGTGGTGTTTTTCCTTTTTAAAAGCTAAACGTGGGTTTCTTTCCCTTTTTTTTTCTTTTCTTTTTTAAAAGGCAAGGTCTTGCTATGTTGCCCAGGCTGGTCTTGAACTCATGGACTCAAGAGATTCTCCCACCTTAGCCTCTCAATAGTTGGGACTACAGACACACACCACCATGCCAGGGAGGTTTCTTTTTTTATATCTTCTTTGTTTGTTCTTATACTCATGCCTTCCTCTACCTTATTAAGCATATGCAGCATATTTATAATTGCAGTTTTAATGTCTTTGTCTACTAATACTATCATCTGTGTCATTTCTGGGTCTGTTTCTATTGATCAATTTTTGTCCTTTTTATTAGTTGATTTTCCTGCTTTTCATGCTTTTTTTATTGGGTTTCAGATATTGTGAATTTTATATTGTTGGGTACTAGAGTTTTTTGTATTCCTTTTAGTATTTTAAGACTTTGTTCTGGGACACAGTTAAGTTACTTGGAAACAATTTTATCCTCTTGAGGCTAGGCTTTGTAAAGTAGAACCAGAGTGCCTTTATTCTAGGGCTAATTATTCCTGAAGCAATACCCTTCTGAGAATTCCACCTGATACCCTATGCTTTAGTAGGACTTTCCTCTGACCAGAGGGAACATGAACTATTCCTGGCCATTTATGAGCTCCAGGGGTAATGCTTTGTGATTCCAGTGGGTCCCCTCCAACCTGCCCATTTGAAGTAGTTGCTTCTTATGCATACACAGTTTAGTACTCAGCTAAAGACTCAGGGAAGCCCTCTGCAGATCACTGGACTTCTGTTTCTATATCTTTTTTTCCAGTATTATACCTTGCAAATTCTAGCTGCCCTAGCCTCCCAAAATGCTGAATTCCATTTTCTCAACCTCCCAAATGCTGAGCTGTGTTTGTGTCCCTATTCCTGAAGTCTGGAAACTCACCAGGCAGTAAGTTGAGGCTAAACTGATTTGTTTCCCTTCCCTGGGGATCGCTGTACTGTGCTTTTTGTTATCCAGTGTCTGCAAACCATTGTTTCATATATTTTAGATTGTTTCTAGTTGTTTAAGGCAGATAGTTAACTCTGGGCCCTGTTATTCCCATCATAGCCAGAAGTGGAAGTGTCTAGACCATTATTCTGAAAAATTGGTAAATAAAAGGAAAGAATCAAGTATTTTTTCCTGCCTGTTTTAAAATAACTGATCCATAGTATAACAAAATAGTTGATGAGGGAGGGGAAGCTTCTCTTTATAAAAGTTTTCTAGGTAGCAATTGAAAAAATGTTGAGAGAATTAGAATAGAATTAGAATATCACCATTTTGTAAAACATTCATAATTTAATGGATCTAGTTAATGATCACAAATTCTATAATAATTGCTACAAAGTGAAACCTGAATTTTATCCATTTACAGGAAATATAGGGGCAATGGAATATGTTCAATAACATCACAGGAATACATCCAACAAAATGTAGACTGTAGATTTTTTAAATGACATAAATCAATTGCTTCTTCAACAAATAAATAAGAAAAAGAGAGAGAGATGGATAGGGAACCTTTAGTTTAAAGGAGACGTAGAAATATATCAACCAATTATAGTACATGGGCCTTATGTGGATCCTGAAACACACAAACTGTAAGAATGAAAACAAAGACAAAACAAAAAAAAAGCTACAGCACAATAAAAAATGCAAATACTACAGGATGTTTCATGACATTGAGGATTATTGTTAACTTTGTTAGGTGTGATAGGGTATTATACTTATTTAAAAAAAATTTTTTTATAGCTTTATCAAGACGCAATTTTAAATGACATAAATCAATTGCTTCTTCAATAAATAAATAAGAAAAAGAGAGAGAGATGGATAGGGAACCCTTAGTTTAAAGGAGACATAGATAATACAGATTAGTAGAAATTAATGAAATAGAGAATAGAAAAACATCAGGAACCTATTTGTATCTCTGAATCTAAAACCTGTCTCCTATAGACAGCATATACTTGGGTCTTTTTTTATCCAGTATGACAATCTCTGCTGTTTGATTGAATTGTTTAATACATTTGCAAATTATGTTATTATAGATGGAATTAAATTTACATTTGCTTTTTACTTTTTGTTTTCTTTATGTTTCCTGTTCATTTCCACTCGTCTATTCTTCCTTTACTGCTTTCTTTTACATTAAGTGTTTTCTGTTTTTTGATTTTTTGAGACAAGGTCTCACTCTGTTGCCAAGGCTAGTCTCAAACTCCTGGGCTCAAGAAGTCCTGGCCAGGCGCGGTGGCTCACACCTGTAATCCCAGCACTTTGGGAGGTCAAGGCGGGAGGATCATGAGGTCAGGAGATCGAGACCATCCTGGCTAACATGGTGAAACCCCATCTCTACTAAAAATACAAAAAAAAAAAAAAAAAAAAATTAGCCAGTCATGGTGGTGGGCGCCTGTAGTCCCAGCTGCTTGGGAGGATGAGGCAGGAGAATTGCGTGAACCCGGGAGGTGGAGCTTGCAGTGAGCTGAGATCGCGCCACTGCACTCCAGCCTGGGCGACAGAGCGAGAGTCCGTCTCAACAACGACAACAACAACAACAACAACAACAACAACAAAAGAAGTCCTCCTGTCTCAGCCCCTCTCATGTGGCTGGGGCTAAATCTGACTTTTTAATAACATTTTAATTTTTTCAATAATTTTTTTCATTGTATTTTTGTTACTTTCTTAGTGAAGAACTATTTATTTCTATGAGAAATACAAAGTATTCAAACCGAAATGTCTCAGATTCAAATCAAAGCATTGTGTGTTGCTATATGTTTTTGATAAGTAGCTGATCAGTAATGGTAATGAATCTGTGCTCAAAGAACACCTGGGAGGGGAAAGGGCTCTGTGGTGGGGAAATATAGTTGGTTCTCAAAAGTAGATGCACAGTAGTATCTTTGTCATAAGAACTCCTGTTGATATTTTATGAATGAGTAAAGCCCTGTTGTACACTTATAGCTGTATATTATAAACAACAAAACAACAACTTTTTGTTTTGTATTTTACAGGACATGATCCAGTAGGCTGTTTCTTGTTGTTTGTTTGTTTGTTTGTTTTTGAGACCAGGTCTGGCTCAGTAGTAGCCCAGGCTGGAGTGCAGTGGTGCCATCTCAGCTCACTTCAGCCTCCTTCTCCTAGACTGAAGCCATTTTCCCACCTCAGCCTACTGAGTATCTGGGACTACAGGCACGTGCCACCATGCCTGGCTAATTTTTGTATTTATTTTGGCAGAGATTGGTTTTTACTGTGTTGCCCAGGCTGGTCTCAAATTCTTGGCCTCAAGCAATCCACCTGCCTCAGCCTCCCAAATTGCTGGGATTACAGGCATGAGTCACTGTGCCCAGCCCAAGTAGACTGTTTAAAAAAATTTTTTTATGTCTATTGAAAATCACGGAAGTCTGGCAGTGCACGGTGGCTCACACCTGTAATCCCAGCACTTTGGGAGGCCAAGGTGGGCGGATCACAAGGGCAGGAGATCAAGACCATCCTGGCTAACATGGTGAAATTCTGTCTCTACTAAAAGTACAGAAAAATTAGCCGGGCATGGTGGCAGGCGCCTGTAGTCCCAGCTACTCGGGAGGCTGAGGCAGGAGAATGACGTGAACCTGGGAGGTGGAGCTTCCTGTGAGCCGAGATTGTGTCACTGCACTCTAGCCTGGGCAACAGAGCGAGACTCTGTCTCAAAAAAAGGGAAAAAAAAAATCATAAAAGGCTGGGTGCAGTGGTTCATGCCTATAATTCCAGCACTTTGAGAGGCTGAGATGGGTGGATTGCTTGAGCCCAGGAATTTGAGACCAACCTGGGCAACATGTAGAGACCTCATGTCTACAAAGGTTAAAAAAAACTAACTGGGCTTGGTGTTGTGTGTCTGTGGTCCCAGCTACTTGAGAGGCTGAGGTGGGAGAATTGCTTGAACCCAGGAGGTCGAGGATGCTGTGAGCCATGATTGTGCCACTGCACTCCAGCCTGGGTGACAGAGTGAGACCTTGTCTCAAAAAACAAACAAACCAACCAACCAACCACCCCCAAATCACAAAATTGTACATTTGGTATAATTTAGATGTCCTTCTAAATCTTTATTAATTAATCTTGCATTAACTCAAAAACTACTGAATTAGAAATTAATTTCACTATTTGAAACAGCACCTATAAAGTGGTACAGCAACAAAAGAAGTCCATCTAATATAGACTTCAGTATCAGGTTCCACCAGTCAGTTTAGTATGCCTTTTATCTCCTATTCCTTTATTGAATAGTGTTTGTTTTCCAGCAGGAGAACCTGAATAGAGCTGGCCCACTATATCCAGCTAAACACATTGACAAAATATTCAATTGTATGGCCACAGTCATCTAGTAGAGTGTAAATAATAATTGTGTATATATATAATGTGTATATTAGTAGATAATATGTATTCTTATACATATAAAAATACAGAAGAGGGTTTTTAGATTTCCTTAGAATTTTCATTGCATTATTTCATCTCCAAATAGATCACAGTTATAACTGAAGATCAATCTGCTGCATAAGAAAAGCTGATCTGGCAAAAACCCTAGGTCTTTAGTTATTTGCTATGTTCATTTTTAGCTATTAAAACTCCCTGGCCTCAGCCGGGTGCGGTGACTCATGCCTGTAATCCCAGCACTGTGGGAGGCTGAGACTGGTGGATCACTTGAGGTCAGGAGTTCAAGATAGCTTGGCCAACATGGTGAAACCCCATCTCTACTAAAAATACAAAAATTAGCCAGGTATGGTGGTGCATGCCTGTAATCTCAGCTACTCAGGAGGCTGAGGCAGGGGAATTGCCTGAACCTGCGAGGCAGAGGTTACAGTGAACTGCGATCATGCCACTGCACTCCAGCCTGGATGACAGAATGAGACTCTGTCAGAAAAAAAAAAAAAAAAATTCCCTGGCCTCTGGCCTCTCTTTCCCAAGTGGATGTGACCATCTTTTTCTCCTGAAGAGGAGTTAGAGCTTTTCACTCTCTAACTTCTTCTCCCTCTTTTTTTTTTTTTTTTTAAATCTTCAGTCATTATAGCCTTCCTGAAATTCCATTTTAAAAAGAAGTATTTTTATATCTACCAAGTTGCAATTCTAGATGTTATGGCACTGATTTATTTGAGGAAAAATACAATATATAGATTTGATAGAAATGTTATATGGGAGTTTGTGGCTGAGAAGAGGAGGTGAAGGTCCGGAATTTGAGAGCTAAAGGTGCTAGATACCACTTTCTGCATAATGTACAGGTCAAGATTAATGGAACCAGGTAAGTTACTCTCCAGGTGATTGAGAAGGGTGGGAAATTTAGAGACTGAAATGGATCTCTGAACAGTCAGTTAAGCCTTTGAGTGATTGAGAAGATAAATACTCAGACAAAATCCATTCTAACAACTGATTTCGTTATGTAAAACAAACCTACAGGATTTGAAATGCAACCAAGTCTGTTTTATATTAAGGCGAGTATAAACCAACTTAATTTTAGACCTGCCTCCAGCCCCAGATTATGTTTGGTATGAGGACAAAGAGCTGTACAGCATGAATGCGCAGGCAATCAGTAGAGTGAGAAGGCTCACTGCCAGGGAAGTTTGGCAAAGAACTCTAAGAGGAAGGGGAAATTTCTGCGTCGAATCAACTTTGGCTCTCTGGAATAGAGAACATGGAGAGAGAGGGACTAAGGAAAGCCAACCCTATTCTACTTGTTGATACCTTAACAAGCTGTTGATTTTTGAAAAGGGATAAAGAAGCAAAGTGTGGGTAGCATTCTGTTCCCTTGAGTCAATCCTAATGAAGTAGGAGGTTCTTGAAGAAATTAATTTCCATTTAAATTCATGCGTGACCCTCTTCCAGAAACCCCTAAGTGTTTTGGAATTTTTGTTGAGAATTTCAAATGATCCAGCAATAATAAGGTCTTTTTTGACATGTTCTGTTTCTTTGAGTCTAAGTTTTATGTTGAATGCCTGATTTTAGCTGTAGAAATTTTCTCAAAATGGAAATGACTTGATTACTTTCCTCTCTGTTCACTAATTTAATATGGAAAAATAAATCATGATTCTCATACTCCCAAAGCACTCAGGCTTTTCATCCAGGGTACTGTACTCACAGGATTCCTGTAGGAGTTCATGCCAAATTTCCTGGCAACTGAACAGTGGTCGATTCCAGGGTTTTTCTGACTTAAAGACACAGTGGTACTACTCAATAGAAAATAGAAACCTGCCCCTCCGCTGCAGTTTCTGAGTTTAACAAAAGGTGACAGAAGCAATGAAATGGATGGGTTTTATCAGGGCATGCACAACAAAAGAAAAAAGAGCCCATCTTCTGTTGAGCTTTGCTCCTCAACCCTACCTCCCAACCCCCTCCCCTCAAAAAACAAAAAACAAAAAAACGCTTGAAAAGAGTGACTCTGCTTCTTCATCAGAAATGACTTCAGTTTCTTTACTGTGATCAGCTTTTGATTATCTGTGGGTAGACTTTCTTGTTTACATTATCTGCACAAAGGCCTACTTTATAGTAGCATCCCACTGATGGGGCAATTACTCAGAATGGAGCTGTTTCACAGGAATGAAAGGAAGTCACTTAAATTCTTTACCCTTACTCAGTGTCTGTCTCTCCTTAGGAGAAGAAAGGGGAGATGATTTATAGCATCTGAACTTTATTTATTTATTTCCACCTGATCGTTTTTGTGCTACCCAGGTCACTATTACTCAAGATACTCTTCTTTGTGGTTAAAATGGAATTATACAAAGCTGAACGGGATATTTTCTTCTATGCTATGTGACATTATATTCTTGTAGCCCCAAAAGAAAACTCTAAATTTAGCTCCTTATTTACACTGAAAAAAAAAATCATGTTAAATTTAGTGCCGTCTTCATGCTGTGGTCTTTCCATACAACTACTGTTGACTACCAGATGTCTCTACTTCCTCAAATTTTACTGGTTAGGCTGGAATATTTTTCAATTATGTTTACAGTTTGAGTTTAATTTTAATCACTGTTTGTATTTTTATATAATCTATATCCTTGCGTATTTTTTTGTACATTTGTTTTATATAGGCTTGTTGCTGACCTTAGGTCTTATGTCCCAAATGCCAGATTTTTAAAAATGAGATAATCCTGGTCCTTCTTTAGAGCCTCACAAGCATGGATATATTTCTGAATAGAGATTTTTAGTGTAAGGTAATGTTACTATCTTTTTAAATGGTTTCACTACAGAACTAACAAGAGGGCCCTAGAGTCATAGAGTCACTGCTGCTGCTGCTGCTGCTGCTGCTAAAGTTTTTACAATAAAGTTGTGTTCTTAAATTTTCCTACTTTAAAAAGTGAAGATATCTTGAAGCACGGGTTTTAAAATTTTATGTGTATCATGACAATTGAGAAAATGTTTCTAGATTAACTCTTTTGTTTATTTTTAATTTTTAATTAATTAGTTCTTTAATTTAACTTTTTTAAAGAGTTATGTTTAACACTTTAAAACATAGTGACACTTTTTTAAAGTGTCACTATGTTGCCCAGGCTGGCCTCAAACTCCTGGGTTCAAGTGATCCTCTTGCCTCAGCCTCCCTAGTAGCTGAGACTATAGGCATGAGTCACTACACTATGGATTAAGTCTTTTGTTAATTAAATTATATTTGTGTTTTTATGCCCCATCCTTGTTAAAAAATAAACTTGAGGCAACTTATATTGAAGTCATTTATAATTTATCCACCATAATCACTAAAATGGAAGAGATGGAAAATGCCAAGTATTGGCAAGGACGTGGAGAAAATGGAACTTTTTTTGTATTGCTGATGGGAGTATAAATTGCTACAACCAATTGGAAAACTGGCAACATCTCCTACACTGAACATAGGTATACCCCATAAGCAGCAATTCTAGCCATATGCCCAACAGATATGTATATATGAGTTTACCAAAAGGAATGTACTAGAATGTTCATAGTAGCACTATTCACAGTATCCCCAAAATGTGGACTACACAAATGCTCATTGTTGTGGGCTGAATTGTGTCCCCCAAAATTCACAGGTTGAAGCCCTTACCCCAGTGGAACTATATTTGGAGATAGGGCCTTTAAGGAGGTACCTAAGATTAACTGAAGTCATAAGGATAGGGCCTTAATCCAATAGGACTGGTGTTCTCATAAGAAAAGGCAGAGACCCCAGGAGTGCGTGCACACAGAGGAAAGAAAGGCCATGTGAGGACATAGTGAAGGCGGCCATCTGCAAGCCAGAAAGAGAGCCCTCACCAAAAATCGATCCTGGCAGCACCTTGATCTTGGCCTCTAGCCTCCAGAACTGTGAGAGAGAAAAAAAAAAAATATATATGTATATATTTAATATATATATTAAACAACATATATATATATTAAGCAACATATATATATTAAGCAACATATATATATATATATATATATGTTGTTTAAGCCACCCAGTCTGTGGTATTTTGTTATGGCAGCCCTAGCAGACAAATGCACCCATCACCAGTAAAATGATAATAAATTGTGGTATTTTTATGCAATACAATACAGTGACAAAAATAAACAAACCACTTCTACACACATCAATATAGATGAATCTCACAAACATAATATTGAGTGAGAGAAGTCACATACATGTGAATAACGGAAATGAGCTTATATGAAGCAATATGTACTTATACCCAACTTGAAATTGATTTAGGATGCACTCTTATTTAGAGATTTGACCAATGTCAGTGCAAAATGAAAGAATTTTCCTATGTCTAGAATATTTGTCAACCAGCAAAGATCAGGACTGTCAGATAGGGTAATTATTGTGTTTCAGAAGTTTTTAATTTTAAAAATAATAACTTTTACATGTTAAATTTTTTTGTTTGTTTGTTGTTGTTTTTTTTTTTTTTCTTTTTTTTTTTTTTATTATACTTTAGGGTTTTAGGGTACATGTGCACAATGTGCAGGTTTGTTACATATGTATCCATGTGCCATGTTGATTTCCTGCACCCATTAACTCGTCATTTAGCATTAGGTGTATCTCCTAATGCTGTCCCTCCCCCCTCCCCCCACCCCACAACAGTCCCCAGAGCGTGATGTTCCCCTTCCTGTGTCCATGAGTTCTCATTGTTCAATTCCCACCTATGAGTGAGAACATGCGGTGTTTGGTTTTTTGTCCTTGCGATAGTTTACTGAGAATGATGTTTTCCAGTTTCATCCATGTCCCTACAAAGGACACGAACTCATCATTTTTTATGGCTGCATAGTATTCCATGGTGTATATGTGCCACATTTTCTTAATCCAGTCTATCGTTGTTGGACATTTGGGTTGGTTCCAACTCTTTAAATATTTGAGGTACTTACTTTTTTTTTTTTTTTTGAGGTGGAGTTTCGCTCTTGTTGCCCAAGCTGCAGTGCAATGGCACGATCTTGGCTCACTGCAACTTCCTGCTTTCCGGGTTCAAATGATTCTGCCTCAGCCTGCCGAGTAGCTGGGATTACAGGCCCCCGCCACCACACCCTGCTAGTTTTTTGTATTTTTAGTAGAATTGGAGTTTCGCCATATTGGCTAGGCTGGTCTCAAACTCCTGACCTCAGGTGATCCACCCACCTCAGCCTCCCAAAGTGCTGGGATTAAAGGTGTGAGCTACTGGGTACTTACATTTTAAAGTAATTTTTACTTAGCATTTATTTTGTGTTAATGGTCTTATGTTTTCCACTTTACATGTCTGTATCAGGTAGAGATCACTTTTACATGTTATTGCAACATATAATCTTGTCACAGTACATTGATTTATAATAGTGATAAGCCATGCATTTATTATTATACTGTTATTTTACAGAAAACTACTGAGTATAACCCTATGGTAGAGAAATGATTCACTATTATTATGGGCATGCATTATTGTTTGAAAACACATAAAATGTAATAAATACAGAATAACTTAAATGGTTTCAGGATTTTTTTTAAGATTAATATCTATTGGGAATTTGGGAACATATTTTCTGGGATTCCCCAACTTTCAACTTTCCTCTGGTTATTCATGTCAAAAGGACTGCAGGTTTTCTACTGGAGTTTTAGTTGACCTGAGCAGTACTGACTGCACTGTCTTCAGTCTGAAAGCTGTAAGACTGGGTAACCCCATATTTATCCCTTCTCCCAAGTGTCAGCACCCCACCAGAATCTGTTCACTTCTGTCCACTGTCCCATGCCTTCAGATGCCTGTTTTTATATTTTTCCAGAGTTTACATATAGTTGTTATCAACAGGGAGGGTTGGTTGAAGCAGAGCCAACTTGGTCCTATTAGAAGCAGAACTCCTCTCCCTTGTTCTAAATAGAACACACCCTCGAGTATCATCCTGAGAAGGGTACATGGGAAATATATATTTTGAAAACTCACATGTCCAAAAAATGTATTTATTTTACTTGATTAATAGTTTGACTAATCATGGTTATCACACGGTAATATTCTCTTAGAATATTTTAGACACTATACCATTATCTTCAAGCTTCCATTATTGCTGTTACAAAGTTGGATGTGAATCTGTTTCTTGACCTTTTATATTTGACCTGTTTTTTCCTCTTGAAGTTTTTAGAATAGTCTCTTTGTTCCTGGTTTCCTGAAATTGCATAAGGATATGCCTTGGAATGGAGCTTTTTTCCATTCTTTGTGCTGGGTATTCATTGAACCCTGTCAGCTTTAGAAAGTCATGTCCTGCAGTTCTAGGAAAGTCAATTTTATTCTGATTCTTTTCTTCTCCCCGCCCCTCCACCCCACCTCATATTCTCCGGAACTCCTCCTGAACTTTGTGAATTGAACTGAACCTTGTGAATTGATCTTCTAATGTTCCTTTGTTTTCTCTTCTATTTTCCTTTTTTTTTTTTTTTTTTTTGGTCTTTTTGTTCTATTTTCTCATATGACCTCAACTTTTTCTTTCAATCCTTTTCCTGCATTTTGGATCTAGCAGTCCTATTTAGAGATCTTCCTTATGCCTTTGTTGTTCTTTTGGTTTACAGTGTTCTTCTTTCTCTTATGGGTGCAATATCTTATTCTCTCCAAGCATATTATAGTGTGTTCTTCCCTTTCTGCTCTCTTATTTTTTTCTTTGCTTCCTCCAAGGTCCTTTTAAAAATGTCTTTATTTTGGTCTTTGTCTTTTACCTGTGGAAATACTTGATTGTCCATTCACATGTAAGAATGAGGCATTAAAAAGCTGATCAGAAGTTCTGAGTGCATAAGCAAGGTTTTATTGATTGGTGGGCTTCACTGGAGGGTGATAAGGTGGCTGGTCATGTTTTTCACTGGAGAACTCCAAATGTGAATATCTGTAAGTCTTTCTTTGGCTGTTCAGTTTCCTCCAAAGGTAAATCTTTCTGTCTAATTCCTGGGATAGAAGTTTTGCTGGTAGGGTTCTGGTTGCTGAAAAGGTACAGGTTGTTAGTTACACTATTTAATATGTAGGATTTTATACAACTCAAGGGACATTAAAAAAAAGAAAAGAAAATTTTAATGTAGGCTGTCAGTATGGTATCTCTCCCTTTTTCTTCATTGTTAAATCTACCCCAGCTGCTAAACTTACTGTTGTGGGTAATGACTGTCTGGCTGGTGGTGTGAGTGATAAGAAGAGAAGACAGTTGTGGGTAAAGAAAGGCAAATGTATTAGAGAAAGTATGAAAATATGTTGTAAGGGTGCAACAGGCAGGTCAGCAAGAAAGGAGGTAGCTGCAAGGAGACAGAGGCTTGCTGGGGATTTTATAGGATGATACTTGTGCTGTGTGCTGAAGAGGGCTTTGTGCAGTGATAATGCCAAGGTTGCAGTGAACTAACTTGCATTTTTCTATCAACCGAGTGTCTGGTGATAGCTGGGCACAGGAAGATTGTGAGTTATTTGCACAGGAGGAGTATGTGTCCTGGACCATCAAGAAAGGCAGACTTACCTGCTTTCTCTTTTTGCTTTCCCCTGGTCCTGCCAGCCTGACTTTTTTCCCCTAATTAGAATTCCAGACTTGCCAGTTTCTGCTGGTGTGGAGGAGGGCAGGAATCTGGCTATCCAAGTAGAGGGAGAGAATCTAAGGAACTGTCTTTATCTTATTTTCAAACAAATACCCCTGTTTGCAGCCTAACTCCTCACCTGTATATTCGATTGTATCTGCTAGTGCCAAGCCTTTGGAGAGTTCTTTGGTGAGAACTGGTCTGCTTCATTTTGGCTCTGTACTCCACCTCTCACCTTCTGATTTCCCATCAATTAAGGTTCTGCTCATCCAAGTAAGGAAAGCGATGCCAGTCGTTCCTTCTTCTAGGCTCCCTAATATTTCCAAGTCATTCTCTCAGAGAACACTTCCCCCATCACTTGCCTTTGGGGAGGATAAGTCATCATCCTCTTCTTTCCCAAGGGGAAGGGAGGGAAAGGCTCTTATCACACATACTATACCCAAAAGCTAGTGACTGTTGTTCCATTTCCCCCTCCTTATAAAGATACTGTGTTGTGGGGTATAACAGGAGATGGTGGAGGAGGAGTGGCAATAGAAGTGGTACTGCTTATATAACCATGAGGGCAGAAGTCTAGACCTAGTGGCTGTTGGCACTAGGTGGCTCACTGGCAGTTCTGTTTAGAAAGTAGCAGGATACTTAACACTCTACCATCAACTTTGTGCCTTAATTGTAATTCTAGGACAAGAGGGAAATATTGCACTTACAGAACTGCTTACTGTTCCATTGTATAAGTGTATCCAAATGTACTTAACCAAATTCCCCATTGTGGGACATTTCTTTTTCACTTTTGTGGTGCTAGGAACAGTATTACAGTGATCACCCTTGTAGTAGTTAACCATTATTATGTCCATAGGTAAAATTCCTATGAGTTTCATATTTCATAAAAACATAAACGTTTTTAGTACTTTCATTAAATATCATCTGTTTGCCTGAAATCTGGTACTATTTTTATACTCCTCCCAGCTGTACATAAGAGTGTTGTTTGAGATAACTGAACAGGAGGAGACTGACAGGAACATGAACAAGAACTCATTCACATGTTAGGAGGGTGGCACAGCCCAACTCCAAGGGGAGAGATACTCCTGTGCTAAGGACCCTTGCAGAGCTCATTGTATGTGTCTCTTCATCTGGCTGTGTATTTATTTCCTTTAAGATATCCTTTGTAATAAACTATTAAACAAGAATCTTGGTCGACCACGAGGAGGGAGAAATGGTGAGGACATGCTGACAGAATCATTTCAACTCTTCTCAATTGATCATCTTCCTAAAAGGTGACTAAGTGGAATGTAGTGAATGTGAGTGAATCTTTCTTGAGGGCGAGATTTGAAACCTCTGGAAATAATTAATGAGAACACAAATTCTCAACCTTCAGAACTATGATGAAGGCAGAGACACTGTAAAAGACTGAACTTAAATACCACTGGCCCCAGGACTGGAGCTGATCGTTTTTCTTGGACTAAACCTCTGATGCAAATATGTTTTTATCAATACTCTTGGATCTCCCATCGCTCCTAAGATAGTATTGGGCCATAGAAATGAAATTCAGAATGTTTCACTTAAATTGATGTCCTATCATGTTCTTCTTTTTTTTTTTTTTTTGACACTGTCGCCCAGGCTGGAGTGCAGTGGCACGATCTTGGCTCACTACAACCTCCCCTTCCTGGGTTCAAGTGATTCTCCTGCCTCAGCCTTCCAAGTAGCTGGGATTACAGGTGCCCACACCATGCCCGGTTAAGTTTTTGTATTTTTAGTAGAGATGGGGTTTCACTATGTTGGCCAGGCTGGTCTTGAACTCCTGACCTCGTGATCTGCCCACCTCGGCCTCCCAAATCCATCATGTTCTTATTAAAAATTTGAAAACATGTTGCCTCCTATTTACACCAGAGGATACTTCGACAAGAAATATAATTATGGGACCATGTTTTCCTCTTGCCTTCTTGCTTCATTCCGAAACTTGCTTACTCTTCTCTTTTCGTATTCCCAAGTTCCTCTGGAGTCATTATATGGAACAAAGCATACTGGGAAAGAATTATGTTTAAAAGTCTGTAAGGAACGCAGTGTCCATTGATGGATGAATGGATAAATTGTGGTCTGTATACACAATGGAATATTATTCAACCTTAAAAAAGGAGATCCTGCAATTTGCAACAACATGGATGAAACTGGAGGACATTATATTAAGTAAAATAAGCTAGATACAGACAGAAAGATACTATAAGATCTCACTTGTATATGGGATCTTCTAAAAAAGTTACATACTTAGAAACAGAGAAATCAAATATAGAATAGAGTAGTCGTTACCAGAGATGGGGGGTTGAGTGAGGAGAAGGGGAAGGGATGAGGAGAGGTAGGTCAAAAGGTAGCAAGTTGCAATTACAAAGGATGACTAAGTCTAAAGATCAAATATACAGCATGAGGACTATAGTTGAAAATAGTGTATTGTATACTGGAAATTTGCTAAAAGA
This sequence comes from Symphalangus syndactylus, assembly GCF_028878055.3. Taxonomy (NCBI): domain Eukaryota; kingdom Metazoa; phylum Chordata; class Mammalia; order Primates; family Hylobatidae; genus Symphalangus; species Symphalangus syndactylus. The sequence goes on from NC_072424.2 coordinate 86,289,611, forward strand.
ATAGATTTTAGGTGCTCTTACCACCCCCAACTCGTCACACACAAAAGGTAACTGTGAGATGACAGATATATCAATTTGATTGGCTGTAGTGGTAATTTCACTATGTATATCAAAACATCATGTAGTACACCTTAATATATACAACAAAAAAGTTTAAAATATCTTTTTAAACGAATGTCCATTTTCTTTGCTTAGGATAGTTTATCTTTTTCCTTCTCTCTGCTAATTTGGATAGAAGAATAGCATCTTATTATTTTCCTTTGCATTTGTTATTACTAGTAAAAACAGAATGATTTTACATATGCTTCTTGTTCACCGAGCTATCTTTTTTTTTTTTTTTTTGAGGCGGAATCTGGCTGTGTCGCCCAGGGTGGAGGGCAGTGGCACAGTCTCCCTCCCTCCCTCCCTTCCTCCCTTCCTCCCTTCCTCCTTTCCTCCCTCCCTCCCTCCCTTCTTTCTTCTTCTTTTTTTTTTTTTTTTTTTTTGAGTCATGGTCTCCCTCTGTAGCCCAGGCTGGAGTCCAGTGGCATGATCTTAGCTCACTGCAACCTCCACCTCCCAGGTTCAAGGATTCTCGTGCCTCAGCCTCCTGAGTAGCTGGGATCACAGGCACGCACCACCATGCCGGCTAATTTTTGTATTTTTTGTAGAGATAAAGTTTTGTCATGTTGGCCAGGCTGGTCTCCAACTCCTGGCCTCAAGCAATCTGACCACCTCGGCTTCCCAAAGTGCCAGGATTATAGGCATGTGTCACCACGCCTGCATTACACCAATAACATTTTTTATTTTGCATTTTGTAACTTCTGAGTGACTATAATAGAATTCTTATAAGACACTGTTATAATAAAATAATTTTGTGATATTTCACGTGTAATTTCACTATATAGAAAATCAAGTATTGTAATTTCACAGGTGACTTAGGAGAGGTGACCTGATTGAAGTTTAGTGAGTCACATTTTGATAATATAGTATGTATGAGACCATAGAGTAATAAAGAAATCACCACTGAGGAAGATTGTAAGGAATTATTTATTCACCAAATATGCTTTTGGAGGCCTGTCTTCTTTCTTGGTTGTTTTCAGAATTCAGTTTTCCCCCTATGTTGAGTAATGTGCCTGTCCTAAGGAAAGATTAACTTTCTAAATGACAGCAGACCATACTGAGTGGGTGGTGTTGCTCTCTTTTCGCTATGTTCCTTAAAAAGCAGCTCACTTTTTTTTTTTTTTTTTTTTTTTTTTGAGACAGAGTTTTGCTCTTGTTGCCCAAGCTGGAGTGCAATGGTGCAATCTTGGCTCACTGCAACTTCCGCCTCACGGGTTCAAGCGATTCTCCTGCCTCAGCCTTCCGAGTAGCTGGGATTGCAGGCGCATGCCACCACGCCCAGCTAATTTTTTGTATTTTTAGTAGAGACAGGGTTTCACCATGTTAGCCAGGCTGGTCTCGAACTCCTGACCTCAGATGATTCGCCCAACTCAGCCTTCCAAAGTGCCAAGATTACAGGCGTGAGCCACCACGCCCAGCCAGCTCACTTTTTAAAAATATATATTTTATTTTAAGTGCGGGGATACATGTGTAGGATGTGCAAATTTGTTACATAGGTAAATGTGTGCCATGGTGTTTGCTGCACCGATCAACCCGTCACCTAGATATTAAGCCCCACATGCATTAGCTATTTATCCTGATGCTCTTCCTCCCCTCCCCCTGGCTCCTGACACGCTCTGGTGTGTGTTGTTCCCCTCCATGTGTCCATGTGTTCTCATTGTTTAGCTTCCACTTAGAAGCGAGAACATGTGGTGTTTGGTTTTCTGTTCCTGTGTTAGTTTGCTGAGGATAATGGCTTCGGCATTATCCTCCATCCATGTCCCCGCCAAGGACGTGATCTCATTCCTTTTATGGCTGCATAGTATTCCATAGTGTATATGTACCACATTTTCTTTATCCAGTCCATCATTGATGGGCATTTGGGTTGATTCCCTGTCTTTGCTGTTGTGAATAGTGCTGCAATACATATATGTGTGCCTTTATCTTTATAATAGAATGATTTATATTCCTTTGGGTATATATCCAGTAATGGGATTGCTGGGTCAAATGGTATTTCTGGTTCTAGATCCTTGAGGAATCACCATACTGTCTTCCACAATGGTCGAGCTAATTTACATTCCCACCAACAATGTAAAAGCATTCTTATTTCTCCACAGCCTCGCCAGCATCTGTTGTTTCTTGACTTTTTAATAATCGCCATTCTAACTGGCATGAGACATTATCTCATTGTGGTTTTGATTTGCATTTCCCTAATGACCAGTGGTGTTGAGCTTTCTTTCATATGTCTGTTGGCCGCATGAATGTCTTCTTTCGAGAAGTGTCTGTTCATGTCCTTTGCTCACTTTTTGATGGGGTTGTTTGTTTTCTTTTTTCTTGTAAATTTGTTTAAGTTCCTTGTAGATTCTGGATATTAAACCTTTGTCAGATGGGTAGATTACAAAATTTTCTCCCATTCTGTAGGTTGTTTGTTCACTCTGATGATAGTTTCTTTTGCTGTGCAGAAGCTCTTTAGTTTAGTCAGATCCCATTTGTCAATTTTTGCTTTCATTGCAATTGCTTTTGGTGATTTCATCATAAAATCTTTGCCCATGCCTATGTCCTGAATGATATTGCCTAGATTTTCTTCTAGGGTTTTTATGGTTTTGGGTTTTACATTTAAGCCTTTAATTCATCTTGAGTTAATTTTTATATAAGGCGTAAGGAAGGCGTCCAGTTTTGGTTTTCTGCGTATGGCTAGCCAGTTTTCCCAGCAGGAAATCCTTTCCCCATTTATTTATTTATTCATTTATTAAACAGGAAATCCTTTCCCCATTGCTTGTTTTTGTCAGGTTTGTTGAAGATCAGATGGTTGTAGATGAGTGGTCTTATTTCTGAGATCTCTATTCTGTTCCATTGGTCTATGTGTCTGTATTGGTACCAGTACCATGCTGTTTTGGTTACTGTAGCCTTGTGGTATAGTTTGAAGTTCACTAGCATGATGCCTCCAGCTTTGTTCTTTTTGCTTAAGATTGTCTTGGCCATATGGGCTCAAAAAGTAGCTCACTTTTAAGCTTTTTGTTTGTTTGTTTTTTTGCTTGTATACACCAAAGGTGATGTTGGTTCCAAATGCATTCTAAAGAATAATGTCTAAACAGACATGTGCTTGGCATGAGCATTGACATTTACGTTGGTTTGTGTGATTTCTTTTACCTTTAAGATTGTTTCTGTCTCTAAAATTACTTTCTATAGTGTCATTTCATTATTTTAATACCGCTCTATTTGAATATGATACCAGACCTCATGGAAGTCAAATAGCATTTCTCTTGCAAAGTTGGCTATTGCAAATGATGTTTTTTTTTTTTTTTTTTTTTTTTGAGACGGAGTCTCGCTCTGTCACCCAGGCTGGAGTGCGGTGGCGCGATCTTGGCTCACTGCAAGCTCCGCCTCCCAGGTTCACGCCATTCTTCTGCCTCAGCCTCTCCGAGTAGCTGGGACTACAGGCGCCCGCCACCACGCCCGGCTAATTTTTTGTATTTTTAGTAGAGACGGGGTTTCACCATGGTCTCGATCTCCTGACCTCGTGATCCGCCCGCCTCGGCCTCCCAAAGTGCTGGGATTACAAGCGTGAGCCACCGCGCCCGGCCGCAAATGATGTTTTTAACATCCTTTGAGGTGTAGTGGTTATTACTTGGAATGTGACAGTTTCATACTTTTCATAATAACTATGTGCTTTGTTGCATTTTAAAGACATTTGCTCTAGAACAGTTGAAGAATTGAGTGCTTGTGTGTTAAATGCCTACCACCTGATAATTATCTCAAGGGAGAATTTGTTTAGTTTAAGCTTAATCTAAATAAAATATAACCTGTCATACTAATTTTCAATAAGACTTTAGTAAGATGGATGTCCAGAATTTAGTTTAATTGCTTCCACTACTACGTAAGAGTGATTTTGTGTGTCAAAATTAAGCGTATTGGCAGGTCATCCTGTAAAAGTTTGTATGTGGAGTTGAAGTAAACTTACATTTTTACTTGAAGCTCTTTTTAACAGTTTATTTCTTCTGCCAGTTATTTTATTGACTGTTAATTTACCACCCCTCTTAAAAAAAAAAAAGGTGAGAGGAAAAAGGCCATAGCATTATCACATTTATATATGAGTTCCCTAAACCATATGGTGATTTCTAATTAGAATACAAAAGATTCTGTGATGAGACTAACTTCGTAGTAGCTGTAACAGTGGGCATCACAGAAGGAGAGAGTTTTCTTCAATTTCCAACACGGAGACTTTTGAGAGAAACTGTGTGGTCTATAATTGTCCTTATACTAGAAGTCTGACAAAGTTATTGATGTGCAGATCAAGTTGGTATTTCGAAGGTAGTAATTTAATTCTAGAGGTTTGATCCTCTCAGTCAGTGGTTTGACTTGATTTTTTTTAAATGCAGCTTCAATATTGAATTTCACATGTACCCTCTCAGTAGAGATTTCAAAGGATACTTTGCTGGATGCTTGACTGCCTTGTCTATTTGCTCTTGTTTTGCATGCAAGAGAGAGCCAGAAGCTTTCTTCTCATTGTGTACACATGGTATTAATGGATTTACTCTGCCTGTATCGTCTCATTACTGGAAACAGCTAGAAGCACAGAAGTCTTTCACTGTATGCAAATAAGGCAGAATCGTCTACCTGAGAGTTAATATTCTCTGCTTTTAAGTGTATTCTAAATCTAATGTTTGTATTTAGAGCATAACATCCTGTTCTTTTTTTTATGGGCAAAAAGCTAAGCAGGCTCAGGCAGCTGTTTGATGTTGGCTTCAAGTGTTATTAATTTCATATTCTATTATTCTTTTCACTGTAGCACAAGTGAAGCTGATGTGGAGGCTGTCATGGATAAGTTGTTTGATGAGCTGGCTCAGAAACAAAATGATTGTACGTAAGTTAATTTCTCTTGAAAGAGAATACATTTAGAACACAATGCCCAATCTCCACTGACCAATTAATAAGTTCCATTGCTGTATATGGGTTGATGCCACGCTCAAGTGGCAGTCATTGTATCAGCATTTTGTCTAATTTATGTGTTGAATCATGTGCTATTATTCATCAAGCTATGCATTTCCTATCTGTAAGAGATGAATTTTATAGTAATTATCCAGACAAGATTGAGTCTTTGTTCATGTTCCCATAGTAACTAGACCAAGGATTCTAAAAGTGCAAGGCAGAGAGCTGTGCCTGAATAAAGCCTGTGGAACCGTTGCCGACTGCACATTTGAAGAGCTGTGTGAGAGAGTAAGTATCCAGGCACGTCCAGACTCACTGGCCTTTTCACATGTTAAAATACTTCATGTTTTCCTCTCTGCCCATTTCAGATTTTAAAATACCATTCACAGAGTCGGAACCGATTTAAAAGTCTCATTAAGGGAAATACTCATCTGTATTTGCCATGTGCTTTTTATAGATATTGGCACAAAATTTGCACTTAGAGGGGCTCTAATGCAAAATTAGAAATGCAGAGAGAACTGTCAACTGTTGCTAGAAGCAAAAATAAAATCAGTTTTGGGGCTGTTTTGTAAAAGTCAAACATAAGAGATTTTGGAAAAATATTTGAGGTGAGAGTTAGGAAAAAGGAAGATGAAATAATGCTATCATGATCCAAGGAAGCATCACATAAAAGAATTTCCACTCCTGTACTCATTGCCCATTTGATATTGCCATAACATCGGACCTATTAGGGCCAGGGTCAAAGAAGGTGAATTTCTATAACTGTGACATCTATATTATATATTAAATAATATGTTAAACAGAGAAAAAATGTTTAGCTGTATATGCACACATTCATATAACTGAGAAAGATCTTGACTGAAGATTCATTATAGATATGAATTGTCTTTTAAAAAATCTGGAATTAAAAAAAATCTGGAATTCTCAGTACTCAGTGGATATTCAATGTATTTATTGATTGCAAATATTGAGGAAAGCAAATCCAAATTAGATATAATTTTAAGCATAATTTTTCGATTGACATGCTTAATTTATCATTCTAGCTGGTCTCTGATTTATCTTGACTTTTAGGTAACTAAAGAACAGTTGCTTTTCAGTAAGGGAAAAGACAAAATACTTATACCTGCAGCCATTTTATGAGTGCTTTTCTTAAAAGCTAGTGACGGCCGGGCGCGGTGGCTCGCGCCTGTAATCCCAGCACTTTGGGAGGTCGAGGCGGGTGGATCATGAGGTCAGGAGATTGAGACCATCCTGGCTAACATGGTGAAACCCCGTCTCTACTAAAAATACAAAAAATTAGCCGGGCATGGTGGCGGGCGCGTGTAGTCCCAGTTGCTGGGGAGGCTGAGGCAGGAGAATGGTGTGAACCCGGGAGGCGGAGCTTGCAGTGAGCCGAGATTGCGCCACTGCACTCCAGTCTGGGTGACAGTGCGAGACTCCATCTCAAAAAAGCAATTATTTAGCACTTCAGAACCAGTAAAGTTTAGGATCAATGAGGATCCTCCAACTGGGTGGTAATGTTGATCTCTGTTAGTGAAAGTCATTCTGGGTGATATGGACCTTTCAGACCTCTCCTGGATCAGTCTTTAAGGTCCTGATAACCTAACATCTCCTGACAAAATTCTATTAAGGATCCCACTTAGGTTTGACTTATTTTGCAAGAAAAATAAACTTGAGAAGAATCTTGTATATCCAAAAGATGAAGCTCCTCCACTTTCTGCAGAAGAGGACCCAGTGGGGAACGGGAAAAGACAGGCCTGTTGAATCTTGGAGGAGGAAGGCAAAGATGGTCTCTTTTGGAGCAGACACTGAGTTTTATCTACATTTTAAAAATATGCTCATTGTTTTAGGAGTCTTAGTAACAGGAAAAGGCCACTTATCAGGAACCAAAATCTTCAGTTTATTTACTATCTGGGCGTGATGGGGAAGATTGATAGAGACGTTATCTTGAAAAATGAAATAATGCTTATAAAAATAAATTGTTTTGTCTTATTTGACAAAAATGTGGATTATAATAGCAACTACAAACTAAACTCTTAGATTAAACAATGAGAAAGTGCAGTGGCATGATCATGGCTCACTACGGCCTCGACCTCCTGGGCTCAGGCAATCCTCCAACCTCAGCCTCCCCGGTAGGTGGGACTGCAGGCACACCACGCCATGCCTGGCTAGTTTTTTAAAAAAGTTTTTGTAGAGATGGAGGTCTTACCATGTTGTCCAGGCTGTTCTCAAATTCCTGGCCTCAAGAGATCCACCCACCTCAGCCTTCCAAAGTGCTGGGATTACAGATGTGAGCTACCATGACCAGCCTTGTCAATTATTTTCTTTCGAAGTTTTTGTGATATTATTATTTGTTAATTTTTTTTCTTCTCCAAGTTGGCCAGATCTTCATTTGTCAGTGAGTTTGCATGGACAGGTTTGCCCTTTATCTAGACTGTAATTGTGGGGTGTTTACTACATTACACAAGCACTGAATGACCTGCAAAAGGCATTGACGTGATAAGTGGGGTTAGGTCCCAGTGTTAAGCTATGAGGGATGTTTGAGGAAGGGCTAAGTTTTTAAGTAGCTAGTTTGTTTGTGATATTTTCTTGTTATGATGATTTTGCATTGCTTTGCAACTTTGTAACTGCAATTCAGATATTGATTTCTTGCATGAAGAGGACAATTGAAATCCCTCAACTTCAGAAGTAGCCTAAAACTCTTAATGAGTTATAATGATCTTATGAGCCAGGCTAAATAATTGCCAAAAACCATTAAGTAAAGATAAAAACACATACAACCTAAGGTAAAGAAGCAGGCATCTATCTGGTGTGTCTGGGACAGTCCCAGCTTTGGATCATCTATCCTAATTTTCTAGAAGGCTCTTGAAGCCCAAGACCTGCCCAATCACCTGATACCATCATGAAAAAGTCTTTGGCAAGGAGTAGATTGGTTAACAGTCCATAATGATTATTTTTGAGCCATGGCCCCTTCCAAGGAAAAAAATAATACAGAAACTTACCTGTGTCTTGGTAAGGTAAAAGAAGATTTAGATTGGAAGCCCTTGACATATGCCATAAGTAAAATGAAAAAGCCTGGCACATTCTGCTGTTTGCACACCTCTTCCCTCGCTGTTCCAAGCACAGTTCCTCAGATTTGGAATCCTACAGGTTAACATCTAGCCTCTTGGTATCTCCTGGATTCTCTTTCTTTGTAAATTTGTAATTCAGTACGTCATGTTCAGCAGTCTGAGTTAGGAGACCCTGCAACACACACATAATAATAATAACGAATATAGCCACACATCAGGTATCATTCTAAGTGCTTTTATATATTAACTCATTTGATACTTATAATAGGTAGGCACTAATATTGTCCCCATTTTATAGGTAGAGAATTTGAGACACCAAGATGTTAAGTTACCTTCCCAAGGTCACACAGCTAATAAGTGGTGTAGCCAGAGCTCGGACTTCTTGGTAGTTTGGGAGTCAGATTCTGTGCTTTTAATCACTACATTGTATCTGAAGATGTTATGGACAAGTTCTTCCTCAATCTTTAATATACTTTGGACTCTATCTTAAAGTGTAATCATTTGGGAGGCCGAGGCAGACGGATCACATGAGGTCAGGAGTTCAAGACCAGTCTGGACAACATGGCAAAACCCCGTCTCTACTAAAAATAAAGAAATTAGCTGGGCATGGTGGCATGCACCTGTAATCCCAGCTACTCAGGAGGCTGAGACATGAGAATCGTTTGAACCCAGGAGGTGGAGGTTGCAGTAAGCCAAGATCGTGCCACTGCATTCCAGCCTGGGTGACAGAGACTCTGTCTCAATAAATAAATAAATAAATAACAACAACAAAAATAAAGTGTAATCAGATAATTCGTGAATTCTCACATCTGAGCTAAGCTTTAAGAATTTTATGGAGCATGAAGCTGAATGGGGAACAGACATCCTCCAGTCCTGAGAGCTTCCCTCTGTGTTGAAAACCTTAGTACAGACCTGCCGAACTCATGTGTGTTGGCATACCCACTGAGAAGTCCAGCCAGGAGCCCCTCTGCTCTTCTGAAGGCTGTACCTCCAGGGTTTGTGGCTCCAGGCAAGGGGCCCCAAGCCTTAGGCAGCCTCATCCCTTTGGCTATTAATAAAAATACTTTCTCTTCCTGCCATGACAAAAGTTGAGAAGTGCTGCCTTAGAGAAGTGTGGGAGGGTGGAGGAGAATATGTTTGGGCGGTCTTTGTTCCCTGCCATTCCCTCCATATCAGAGCTGTGGCCAAGGAACATGAAGCAGATCCATCTCTGTGGACATGACATGAGGTTTCAAGTTTCCTTTCCTTACCTTGATACAGCTACTTGGTTTAATCCAAGGGTAGTGGAGAAGTCAGAAATATGGTTATTGAAGGCAGTGGTTCTCAAACTGTGGTTTATAGACCTCTAGGGGTCCCCGAGACCCTTTCAGGGGTCCTGGGAATCTAAACTCTCTGTAACACTTCTTGCCTTTTTCACTCTGGTAGTATTTACGGTAATGATGCAGAAGCACTGATAGGTGAAACTGCTGGCACCTTAGCAGGAATCAAGGCAATAGCACAAAAAATACTATATTTTTCACTGATCATATACTCACAGTAAAAATAAATAAATAAATAAACAACCCAGTTCCATTTAAGAATATCCTTAAAGAAGCAGTAACAATTATTTTGTTAAATCTCAACTTTGAGAACATGTCTTTTGAATATTCTTTGTAATGAAGTGAAGGTACACGTAATAAAACACTTCTGCTGTATATCAAATATGAAGCCTGTCCTGGGGAAAAGCACTTGTACGATTGTTTGAGTTGCAAGCTGAACTAGCCACTATTTTCAGAGAATACCATTTTTACTTGGAAGACTGAGTGACAGACAAACTATGGTTATTCAGATTTGGCAGACATTTTCTCACAATGTTTGACAGACATTTTCTTGAAAATGAATGAAATAAGACTGTCATTTCAAGGAAAACAACTGACAATATTTGTTGCCAGTGATAAAATTTGAGCAAACAAGTGAAAATTAGAATTTTGGAAAACTTGTTTCTGCCATCATGAGCTTGACAGCTTCCCAATTCTTAAACATCTTTCAGATGAGATTGATGGTGATATTAACACATGCAATGTTTTGATAATTGTTTAATTAAATGTGTCAACATTTGGAAGATCTACATAACTCAATGAACCAACACTTTCCAATAACCAATGTGTGCTCTTACAAAATCATACATGACAAAAGATCCGCTTAAAGTGCAGGAAAGACTAATGGATTTTAATATAACAGAATTCAAAAAGTATACTGATACTATTTCAGTTTCTACATTGCAACTAACAGTTTAAAAATTACCTCCTTTCAAGTTAAAATTTTTTGATAGATTCTATTTTTTAGAACAGTTTTGGGCTTATAGAAAATCAAGACTCTAGTACAGAGAGTTTCCATATACCTCCTAATCTAGTTTCCCCTATTAACATCTTACATTCATGTGGTATATCTGTTACAATTAATGAACCAATATTAATACATTATTATTAACTAAAGTCCATATTTTATTCGGATTTCCCTAGTTTTTACCTAATGTCCTTTTTCTGTTCCACAATACCGCATTACCTTTAGCTATGTCTCCTTAGGCTTCTCTTGGCTATGGCAGTTTCTCACAGACTTTTCGTTTTTGATGATCTTGACAGTTTTGAGGAGTACTAGTTAGGTATTTGTAAAATGTCTCCCAACTGGGATTTGTCTGATGTTTTCCTTATGATTAGACTGGAATGATGGTCTTTGGGGAATAGACCACAGAGATCAAGTACTACTTTCATCACATCATGTCAAGGATTCATACTGTCAACATGGCTTATAACTGTTGATGCTAACATTCATCATACTTGTTTGAGATAATGTTTGTCAGGTTTTTTTTTTGCCCTAAAGTTATTCTTTCTCCCCCTTTCCACAGTGTACTTGGCAGTAGCTTCTTGTTGAGTTTTCATGTAGCATCAAAGAATATCCACAATTATCTGATAAGGCTATTAAAATACATTTCCCTCTTTAAACTACATATCCATGTAAGGCTAGATTTTCTTATATACTTCAACCCAAATAACTGAGTTGCAATAGATTGGATGTAAAAGTGGATATGAGAATCCAGCTATTTTCTGTTAATCCAGATATTAAAGAGATTTACAAAAATGTAAGACAATGCCATTCTTCTTATTTTCATTTCAAAAAACAGAAGTATTTTTCATAAAAATGTGATTTGTGTTAATTTGATGGGCTTAATGTAATGGCTTTATAATTGTTACTTTAAGTGAATTAATACATATTTTAATTTTTCTCAGTTTTAATTTCTATTGCAGTAAACACTGGGAGAAATAACCCATATAAGCAAACATTCCTTGGGTTCCTCAATAATTTTTAAAAGTATAATGGAGTCCTGGAGCCAAAAAGTTTGAGAACTCCTTGCTTTAGGGTTAAACTTTCATGGACCAAAAATGAAAGAATCCTACCGAAAGAAAATAAGCCAAAGCTGAATTCTAAAGGCTTAATGAGTAAACTGACTAGACCCGAATTTTCCTTATTGAGAAATATAATTTTTACACCTGCAGAAAATTGTTTCCTTAACCGATAACTGTGCTCACAAGTAACTGTTTGCAAGAGCAGTTTGTTATTTGTGTCTTAAAAATAATGACAGGTGGCCAGGTGTGTTTGCAAAAAGTCTAGGCAGAAAAATGTACCAGTTGATGCATATGCATGGCTGTACGCATTGCTCACTATCAACTTCTTGTTTATTACCTTTCTTCTTTGGTTTTTAGTACTCAAGAAATGAAAGTCTATCAGATAAGTGTATTGGCCTCCATTTTTCTATTAATCTTGATTATATCATATTAGTGTATATATCCTTAGACTTATAAGTGTACCACATAGTATCCCTTAGGGAGTTGTTAAGTGACATTTTCCTTCTCTTGCTCTTTTTATGCTTCATTTAGCTTTATTCCAAGCGAAACCACTGATTGGGAGCTACTTCTGGTTTATGTCCTGTGCTTCGTTCACTCTCAGTAAATATCATACTAAAGGATGAATAGCTTTTATCTCTACTACTTGGCCAAGAGTCAAGGCTGATGGTGTTGGGATGCCAACAGTGGTAATTAGCATCAAGGAATAAGGGCATTAATCACCAGAGCTGAGGCAGCCCAAGAATCTCCTTGGCCTTTTACCTTCCCAGCAGCAAAACCATTTTTATAGCATTGCTGATCTGTGTATGCTCATTTCCCACATTTCCTGATTTCTGGCCTTGCCGTGTCCAAATAAGGCAGCCTGGCCACAGCATAGTGACAGGGAGGACAGAAGTGAGATTGCAAAGAGCTTAATAGAGAATGGGTCAGATTCTTGTAGGGAGGAATATGAATCCATTGTCACAAATGAGCCGTAAGTATTTTGTCCATCTTTCCCCATCCACATTCCTAGTCAGTCCTTAAACTAAAGAGTCATAGTCTTGGTGTTGCAAAGCACCTCAAGGGTCGCCTTATCTAACCGTTCAACCAACACGGAATCCTACAAGACCCCAGGCCTCCACTTGCCTTACAGTGCCAAATTGGGGATTGCAGTTAAACATATGAGAAGAAATATAGGACATGTTAAGATAGGTGCAAAATTTTACCATACACACCTAGACCTAGCCTATTTCACGAGTCCTCAGAATTATAAAGAAGGTTTTTGGAATAAAATCCCATAATTGACTTATAATTTGATTTTAAAAAGTAAGATGTACACAGCTTCTTATATGAATTTATTTTGTTCTGATATTTTGTACATAAAAGAAAAAGTGAACTCTCTGTAAGACTGGAGATTGGACTGAGGGATCCATTTTTACTAATTGTTGATTGATTATATCTTCCAAAGAAATCACTATATATCAGGTTAAAAGTTACTGATTTTTTTTAATATCTTACTATTTTAAAGGAAAAAAGAAATGTCTGAAAAATAGGGTCTGGATTAGAAATTTGAAAACTGTAGCCTCTTAGAATAATTGTGAACGTTTCCATGATGAAAAGGGAGTAAAGAAGGATTAAAGGAATAAAGAGAACACGTTCCTCCTTTTTTCACTGGCAAATTTTCTGTAATAGGACACATAGTGAGGCTGGACAATCCTGCCCAGCTTCTGTTCCCAAACCGAGGCAAGAGCAGCTTCTTAGATGATGCTGCTCAGGGCTTCAGATTTTAAGCTCTGCAAGCCATGGACTTCTCAGACTCAGCAGCCTGAAGCTCCTCTGCGGGAGAAAACGTGGTTTCATTTTCTGTGAATATATTTATGTCATGTTGTTAGCTGAAATGGTTCAAAAATATTGTCTCTCCTGTAATGGGGAGAAAATGCCCAAGGATTCCCAGAGGGTCTCAATGGAAGAGTAAGTGTGCCAAAAACTGTATACTTTCAATATGTTCTCCATAATATTATTTTGAGGATTGGATCTAGTAGTAGACACAAGTCCTCATGTTTGTTTTAAGGTCATTTCTACTCTAGGAAAGTATGAGAAACTGATATTTAATATTTGCCTCAGTCTTTGAGAGGAATATGTCATTCATTTGCTGAGACAATAATTAAGAAGTACAAAGATTAAGAAATATGAATTTAAAAATATTTATATATATATTTTTTGAGACAGGGTCTTGTTCTTTCGCCCAGACTGGAGTTCAGTGGTGTGATCACTGCTCACTGCATCCTCAGCCTCCCAGGCTCAAGCAATCCTTCCCACCTCAGCCTCCCAAGTAACTGGGACTACAGGCGTGCACCACCATGCCCAGATAATTTTAGTATTTTTTGTAGAGACAGGGTTTCGCCATGTTGCCCAGGCTGGTCTCGAACTCCTGGGCTCAAGCAATCCACCCTGCCTCAACCTTCCAAAGTACTGGGATTACAGGCATGAGCCACCATGCCCATGGTCATTAATTTTTAAAAATAGAATTTGTTTTTAATTTAAAGATAAATTATCTCATTTGGCTTTTAATAATAAATATATCAGAGCTCTAAATAATAATTAAGAATAGCTCTCTAAACAGAAGACCTGTATGAAGAGATTGGTAAAGTGCTGAGAGAAAACAAGTCTAATTCAACCAATTAATATGAATATAAAACACTTTAAAAGTACTTGTTTGATTTTTTTAAAAAGCTTTAACACTGATGGTTTTCCTATTGCTTACCTATCAACTGGCCTGATTTTTCTTAAACATAAATTTTTTTTAATCAAGTAATCCTTAAGTGTTTGTCTCCTATCATAGAGTATGATTTGCTATTTTCCATAGTACCTTCCCCCAGATTAGATCAGTTGACCCAAAATTAGTAATTACTTATTACATTGCCAATTAGAATATTTAATAAGATATATTCCATTTTATCACTTTGAAATATATTTTATGGAAAAAAGTTTAGAAATTGTTAGAATATGCTATTTTTGTTTTTTAAAATGGCTTGGTGAAGATATTATTGAGTCAGGCAAAAGATTTTGAGAAAAAACTAGAAAAGAGCAAATAAGCCATAGTATCTTAAGAATTATAAGATTTTCACATATTTTAGGGTTAAATATTACTCATTCTTTTCTCTTTTATTGTTAATCAAGAAATATATGCTATGTAAGATCCAACCCTCCAAGATTACTACATTGACTTAGTGGTCAGCAACTATTTCTTTTTCTTTTTCTTTTCTTTCTTTCTTTTTTTTTTTTTTTTTTTTTTTTTTTTTGAGACAGAGTCTTGCTCTGTCACCCAGACTTGATCTTGGCTCACTGCAACCTCCGCCTCCTGGATTCAAGCAATTCCTGTGCCTCAGCCTTCCAAATAGCAGGGATTACAGGCAAACCTCACCATGCCCAGCTAATTTTAGTATTTTTAGTAGAGATGGGGTTTCACCGTGTTGGTCAGGCTGGTCTCAAACTCCTGACCCCAGGTGACCCACCTGCCTCAGCCTCCCAAAATGTTGGGATTATGGGCATAAGCCACCATGCCCAGCCAGTCAGCAACTATTTCTTAAGTACTTCTATATCTGTATGCCTATGTTATGAGGAATATAAAAGAAGTGTGTAAGAAGTTTCTTTCAAAGAGTTTACAGTTTAGTAAAGGAAATAACATAAACCAAATATTATACAGCGAAGCAGAGTAGAAAGAGGCCCAACTGAGTCAGGAGATATCAATTCCATTCATTAACTCCAATACTGTTTAGCTGACACTGGGCACTGTGGCACACACTTGTAGTCTCAGCTACTTGGGAGGCTGGGGCAGGAGGATCACTTGAGTACAGGAGTTCTTGGCTGTCCTGTGCTATGATCATGTCTGAGGATAGTCAAGGCACTCCAGCCTGGGCAACGTAGCCAGACTCTGACTACTCCTACCAGAAAAAGATACTATTTAGCTGAGTTGCCTTAGGCAGATCACTTAACCACTTCACCATTCTGGGTCTAAGTTCCTCACTTGTGAAATGCATGATGTGATCAGCACATTTCTGTCATTCCTTTTATTTTATTTCATTTTATTTTTATACCATCAGTTTTGATGAATACTGATCTGTCATTCCTTTTAGCTGTAACAGTCTCCTTTAAATAGCAGTGCTCACTAGTTAACTACATAATATGAATGTATCAGGAGTTCAAAGTAAGGATGCTAAGGGTTGGAAAGGCTCCAACAAGATACGAGATTTAAAGAGGAAATTGACCTTGACCTGGAAAGGCAAGCAGAATGTAGATGAGTGGAGTAAAAGTATTTCAACCATAATCAGAAACCAAGCATCCCATGTTTCAGGAGGACAGACTGATGCCTAATGACAGCAGAGTGCATATTGGGGAGGAAAAGGAAATAAAGATGAAACAGATCTCAGACAGATTCTACCATCAAAATCAGGCAGATAAATAGTCTTCTTACCATAATCCAGAGGGAGTCATTTTAGGTTTTGAGCAGGAATGTGGTACCTAGAATAATATTTTAGGAAGATTAATGGGTCAATATACTCTGGGAGAGGTTGTAACTTTCACCAACATGTCCAGTGGACCAGCAAATAGTATCTCCTCTTGGGAAGATTCTTCTTTCCAGTAGGAAACTTGGTTAAATAAACTAACATGCTAGATATTTGTTTGTTCGCTTATGCAGGGTAACAGACACAGTCCTACCCTTTTAATATTTTACTCGCACTTCTGCCTAATCATCCACCAGATATTTACAGAGTACTTAATAGAAGGCTGGCATATTTCTAGGAACTTTAGTGGGTACCAAGATGTGAGTAAAATCTCCACTTTTATGGAGTCTTAATTTAGAAGAGAAAATGAGATCAGTACGTAGATCGCTAGAATGTGAGGCAGATTATAATTAGTACTCCAGGATCAGTATGACCAGAACGCTATGGATGATCGAAGTGGAACTGGGCCTTGAAGGCTGGAGGGTTGGAGATTCTGTTGGTGCAAAGACTGGGGGGAGTATGAGGTGGTAGCTGTTTGGTTTTTCCTAAGCAAAGGAGATCATGAGGGGCATCTTTATGATCTCTTCCTTCTCTGAAGTTTTATGTTTCTGGGAAAAACACAAGAGTTGGGGCTGGGCGCAGTGGCCCACGCCTGTAATCCTAGCACTTTGGGAGGCCAAGGCGGGCAGATTGCCTGAGCTCAGGAGTTCGAGACCAGCCTGGCCAACATGGTGAAACCCCATCTCTACTGAAATACCAAAAAAAAAAAAAAAATTAGCTGGGTGTGATGGCACACATCTATAATCTCAGCTATTTGGGAGGCTGAGGCATGAGAATCACTTGTACCCAGGAAGCCAAGATTGCGCCATTGCACTCCAGCCTGGGTGACAGAGCGAGACTGTCTCCAGAAACAAACAAACAAGCAAACAAAAAACCAGAGTTGGAGATTACAGAGTATATTCAGAGAACTACAGACTCAGGAAGGTTCTACTTCCATTTGTGGCAGAGTAGCTCCTATTTGATCAAATTACCTGTTGATCACCTCTGAAAACTCTGGACAAAATCTGAAAAATAACTATCCAGAAGGCACTGCTTATCAAAAGCAGGGAGAAAATAGAGCACAGTCAACACTTGGAAGAAAGGATTGATACCGGTGAGTTTCTCATTTTTATAGTTTTTCTCGTGAGGGCAGATCACAGTTGGTCTTACACGGATGTCTAAAACTCAGTAGAAACCTACTGTTTTTAGCTCGAAGAACCAGAGAAGAGCAAATCAGTGACCATAACAGCTGGAAAGTGTAAGGAGAAATCTGGGAAAGGAGAGAACCACAGAGGAATAGCCTGAAATTTTTCCTATAAACTCTGCCCAAATCTTGGGCTGACCTATGAAATACACATACACAGCAAATGCTAAAAAAAGCTGAATGGAGATTTTCGCTGCTATGCATCACAGAGGAGACAGAGTTTGGAACTTGAGGCTAACCAAGTTAATAACCTGCTAACATAGCAACAACAAAAAATCAATATACTTAAGAATCCCAAGTCTCCACGACATACCATATACAATGTCTAGAATACAGTCCCAAATTACCATGCCCCTCATCAGGGTACATGGCTGGACAGAGTGTGGACTGGATTTCAGCTCCTAATTGCCCCCCTCAAGGAGGGGCACAAACCAGGTATACTTGAGAGATTGCACAAAACAAGATAAATAGAAGAGAAATCAGAGGATTGGGCATGGAGGAGGTCAGGGATGAGGACAAGCCACCTAGGGCTCCAACGGTTTCAGTGTGAATAACCAGAGAAATGGCAGGACCCTTAACAGACAAACCAAAATGCTAGGGGTAGGAGAACAGGGCTTACAAATAGTTGGAAATTTAGGACTGAAGATAAAGATCTAGAAGTCATTTATAAAGGTGTGTTAGTTTGGAGCCTAAAGGAGTCAATGACATCATCTGAACTGACATAGAGAAAGGAAGAGATGAGGGGGTGGGTGGGGTTGAAAAGTATGTTTTCACTAGAGTCAATGGAAGGAAACAGAGCCAGAGGACTAGTATAGTTTAATCAAAGGCACAGGAGAAACTCTACACATTCCTCACCATTTTACTGAAGACTCTTAAAACATAGAAGTAATTTACTAGGCTAGGCGCGGTGGCTTACGCCTGTAATCCCAGCACTTTGGGAGGCCGAGGTGGGCGGATCACAAGGTCAAGAAATGGAGACCATCCTAGTCAACATGGTGAAACCCCATCTCTACTAAAAATACAAAAATTAGCTGGGCGTGGTGGCGCATGCCTGTAGTCCCAGCTACTCTGGAGGCTGAAGCAGGAGAATCACTTGAACCCAGGAGGCAGAGGTTGCAGTGAGCCGAAATCACGCCACTACACTCCAGCCTGGCGACAGAGTGAGACTTCATCTCAAAAGCAAACAAACAAACAAACAAACAAACAGGAGTAATTTACTAGATCAGTAATATCTTAGGGTTTGGATGTTACTTTGTAGAAAATCTTAATATAATAAGCCACTGTCATAAGTTTATTAATAACCTAATCTTACTGCTTTTCAGCCTTCGCATATGTGAAAAACTGTAAGTTGTAAATCATTATACACATTTACATGGGAATATAAAAATCATCTTGCATACATGTTTGTATTGTCAATTTTTTTCCTGAACTTTCTGCATTGTCTCTCTATCATGTCCTATATAAATCCAAATAGTTACATAGTCACATCATCCGAACTGCAGCCTTTGCAATGCACTTCTTAATCTCCCCCTTCACTGCTTTACTAAAGCCAAGGATGCTTTGTCTTTCTCAGGCTACTTCTTTATGCCAAATTCCATTCGATTTCGTGTTCATGAAATAGATTTCTACTTCTCTACACTGGGCTATTTCCCTCTGTTGAAAACCCACCTTCTCTAAGAATATCTCTCTCTACTGACGGATGCTCAGTACATACTTGGTAACTAACAAAATCAAAAGAGGCACTGCTATTTATTATCTGAAGTTCTTACTGACGTTTTATTTCCCTAATTCTCTTTTGCCTCCTGTTTAACTGAAAGCAGACGAAATAAGCTTTAAACAGAAATAGAATAATTTTAGCATGGATTCATGTATGTCTTATCTGATTCCAAAAAGTATTTTATATGTGTGTACAGATACACACACACAACCATATACACACAGAACTAAATGTTTTAAAAATCAGGACAAAGGGAAAATAATGAATACTTAAGCTGAAAGACAGAAAAGTTAATATACATAAATCCATGTCATAAACTTCTACATAGTTCTTAAAATCAAACAATTAGGTCAAAACTCAGCCTTCTATCAGCCAAAGAGGGGAAAAGATATTCAGTAAGTTAGAAGATATGAACAAACCAGTTACTCAGAAGAAGTGATGATTTTTGCTGGCACTTGGACCTTTCGTAAATGGACTTCTGAAAGATGGCAGGAGACATTTCTTCAGCACCATTCCTGCCGCCGACATATGCTTGTATCTGACAGATTCTTATATCCAAGCTGGGAACATAATGACAAAGTAAAGTTTAATGAAACTGTGCTATAAGGGCAAAAATAGTGCTTTACAGCTGAGCTTTTCTCTTTATTTATCTGGCTTGATCCAGAAAAATAGTTCCAAATGTTTAGAGACTGAATAGATGCATGTTGTTCCGGCCTTTCATGGATGTTTTTATCTTTTAATAAAATTTGGGCAGCAGATAATTCAAGGTTGTCTTTTGGCAAGAAGATGAAGTGAATAATTCTGTTGGTCTTACTCACAGTTTGAAGGGCTTGGCCCTTTATTCCAGCAGCACAGGGAGGTATTCAGTCTTGCCCTGATTCACTTTTTAATATCTTTTGAATATGAATTAGAATTTTTAACTGAGTATTTCCATGATTTGGAAAGCAGAAGAGTGGGAGGAAGAAAGCAACTCTTCAATATCCATTTCTTTTCCATCTCTGATTAGGCTTTTCAAATATCCAAGCCTGAGAGAGTTCCATTTCTTTCCAATGGACTCTCACAAAGAAAGCAAAACAAACAAAAACAACAGCAAAAAGCAAAACAAAAGTAACAAAACCTCTGCATTTATAAGACTTTAACGTGTTCAGAAGTTACAGTTCTCAAATTTAAAATAACTTCTTAGCTATTCTAAAGCCTTTTCTCCTTTTTCATTTGAGGATTCTAAATATCTCTTTTCGTGCCACTTAGCTCTGATTTCCAAAGGAAAAAGTTAACATTGGTTCACCTTTCATGTCACATGCACATGCAAGACTGGTGTCAGAGAGTCTAGAACCTGACCTTGCACTATGCAGCTCATCTTTCCCATTTCTTCTGGGTAGATCTCAAAGCCAGACAAATGTACAAGTCTTTCCTCCCACGGAGATGTAGCAAATACTGCCCTCTACCGAGGGTACAATCAGGATGGCTTGATTATGTTAATGATTAAGTACTGATTTCAATGATTATGGTAAACTAATGCTGGCACTAATTACTTCATCATTATTATATACTTTCTTATTAAAATCATTATATTCAGAAAGAGAATACAAAAGCGGTGGAAACATATTTTAGCCTTGGCCACATTCACTTACTATGTTCTGTAGTCTGGACAATCAGATATCACAGCACTGTGTCTGAGGCATTCATGATAATGTTTAAACTTCCTTTTGTTTTGAACTAGCTAAGAAAATACCTTTTCTAGTGGGAAATTAGAAGGAGTTGTTACAGCATTATTTTAATAAAGGAGCTTGTGAAATAATTCTAGCAACAGTTGGGCTATTTTTCTTCCCCTTGCCTGTCTACTGGATTGCTAATATTCAGAGTAATTTCACAGGACTAGCTGTTAGTGAAGTTACAATAAATTTTTTCTTTGTTCTTTATGACTTTAAAGGGTGAATTGTACATGTTTAACAGTAGAGGATCATGTTAAAGTAAATGCCTTTTAACAAAAAGCTTCTTAAAAATATTAAACTAACCAAATAATTATACACAGAGAGAGAGAGAGAGAGAGATACATTTGTAATGGCATGTTTTTAAAAAATGTTATATTTATGTTCCTGGATCTGGAGAGTATGGGTTCTTTTATTAGGCTAAATGCTCACTGTAATATACTATCCAGCTCACTTGTGCTGTTCCTGTTTTTCTAGAACAGGGTTTGCTTAGGATTGGCCTGAAGCTAAACAAATTTTAGCAAGGGAGCCATGAGAATCAAAACCTAGTGATCTGAAGTGTTCCCACAGCATCTGATAAACTCCAAAGCTTAAACCTCTGGTTTCTTTAATTCAGAAACCTTAGATACTGTGAGATCTAGGAGGAGAGTCGAGCCAGGCTAAATCATCTGGTGGTGAAGATAGCTTCCAGAACATGGTGAGCCAAGGTGTGTGAAGGCCCATTTCCTCCAGCCTCACAAACCAAAGCAGCGGCCTTGTTCTTCACAGCCTCCCTCTGCCTTCTGAGTGCCCCTCACACTACAGTTAAGCTGAAAACTTAAGCTGAATAAAGTAGCTAGGCAAGACTTTCTCACTCTAGAAATATGGAGAGTCTTTCTGACTGGGGGCTCTGAGCTACACTAGCTCATTTGCTGTTGTTAATTCTCTTGTATGGTCGAACCCAGTTTATCCCGTTTCCAAAAGGAGCAACTTGACTTCTCCTGGATTTTAGATGCCTACCAAACAACAGATGCCAGGTAATTAGCAAGGTATAGTCTGGTTCATTCAATCCCAGGTGGTTAGTACAACCCATTCCACTAATTTTTACCATGTCGTGGATATGCTTTTGAAGTTGTTATGTATTGTCTTGGAGTTGTATTGATGCTTACATTTAGTGATGCTCATTAATGATGATGATGCTAATTAGGACAATTTCCTACTTCTTCATCTTCTTTTTCTTTTTCTTTTCTTCTGTTTTTGAGACAGAGTCTCACTGTCACTCAGGCTGGAGTGCAGTGGCATGATCTCACTCACTGCAACCTCCGCCCTTCAGGTTCAAGCGATTCTTGTGCGTTGGCCTCCCGAGTAGCTACAGGCCTGTGCCACCATGACTGGCTAATTTTTGTATTTTAGTAGAGATGGGGTTTCGTCATGTTGGCCAGGCCAGTCTCAAGCTCAAGCAATCCGCCCACCTCAGCCACCCAAACTGCTGGGATTACAGGTGTGAGTCACCACACCCGGCCTCACATTTTCATTTTGGTTTTCTGTTTTTATGCCAATTGTTTTGATCCCCACTCCCCCTGCTCCCCTGCCCCAGTGAGTCCAGCACGGTGCTTTTCACATGGTAGATCTGATTTGATAGACCTGACTTGATGTGGCTTGTGTCTTGAGAAAATTGTCAGTTCCAGGATCCCCAGAATTAGACATCTTCAGAATTTGGAGATCTCTTTATTACATACACAAAGCTGGTCAAGTAGAGTAGAGGAGTGTACCCTCCTCTAGTTTGTCACATTGATTTTTTTGTTAAGTCATTGTTTCTACAAGCAAAATATGCCCCCCCTGCAAAAAAAATACTGTATTAACCATTAAAAGGGGGTAGAGAATTTAGCAAAAATCTGGCAGATTTAGGTAGAACCAGCCTCCTGCCATTGAGACTGCATAAATCAAACGGCAAAACTTTCCCTCAGCACTCCAAAGAACACCCTGAGAAGTAGAATGTGTTAAGAATTGGTGATATTTTCTAGAATGGTGAGATATTTCCCAGCTGGGTGTTTGGACTTCATATTCCTGAGATTTCTCATATTGAGGTGCCATATGAATCTTGGGAAATTATGTACTATGCAAATACACACAATTTCAGTGCTCTGCTTTTCTTTATTTTTTTCTTTTCTTTTTTCTTTTTCTTTTTTTTTTCAGACATAGTCTTGCTCTGTCGCGTAGGTTGGAGTGCAGTGGTCCTATCTCAGCTCACTGCAACCTCCGCCTCCCAAGTTCCAGTGATTCTCCTGCCTCAGCCTCCTGAGTAGCTAGGATTACAGGCATGCACCACCCTGCCAAGCTAAATTTTTTTGTATTTTTAGTAGAGACGGGGTTTCACCATGTTGGCCAGGCTGGTCTCCAACTCCTGACCTCAAGTGATCCGCCCACCTCAGCCTCCCAAAGTGCTGGGATTACAAGCGTGAGCCACCACGCCCAGCCTTGTTTTTCTAATTATTATATTTATTATTTTGGAATCTGGCACATAAAAATAGTCTTAACATCAATTCATATGGTATTTTCAGTTTGTTTTGAAAAGGATACATTCATCCTAATACCATTCAAGCATTTTTCAATTAAAAGGTACTTCTCTTTAAGATATGAAGTATTGTCATTGCCATGTAAATAAAGTAAGATGCCACGCATGTTTGTTTAATGAAGAGCTATCAGTGTATTCCTACAAAGGGTTTATAAGGAGGAGTCTATACAGATCAAGAGTAACCCTTAGGACCGTATAATCTAGATAGAGCTTGAAATCATAATCGTCCTACTTCAGCTGAAATAATGGTAGCAGAGCAAGTATTAGTGAGGCAGAGAAAAAAGAAACTCCAGCTGACACCTCATTTGGGTATACTGAAGTGGATCACTGTAAAGCAGAAGGTGGTCTGATGGTAATGCTTGTACATTTCACATTGGTGTGGCATTGAGAAAATTCCCACTTCTGGCACCAGGGTCAATACCAAAGCAGACAACTGGGCCATTTCACATATGGGAGAAAAAAGACAGCAAGCAAGCTCTTTATTTTTAAGTTTGTTAGAGAAACTGGGCTACATATGATCCAGCTGTATACTCTTGGTAATTAAGGAAAACAAATACTCTTTGCAAAGTCATTGTAGATTTAAAGTTCTTTAGGTTTTCATCAGGTTTCCACAGAAACAAAGAGTTTGAAACAATAGTGGAGAATGCACAAACCGTCGAGTAAGTGGATTTTAATTGTTCCTGTTAAGAAAATTATTCAGATAACTAGCCACATCAAAGGCTATTAAACTTTTTAATTGCTCAGGTGGAAAGATGGAGCATGTCATCATTATCTATCATAAGAAGAATCAGCCTTAGATAATCCTACTTGAATTTCGAGTTAGAATAACATACTCAAGGATGCTACTAACTGAAGTGCCATTTAGTACTCAAAAGTAATCATACGCTTTAATTATTCATAGGGCACAATGCATGAATTCACAATACTAATTATGGCTTCAAAAAGTGTATTATGCTATGGTTTAGTTACATAGGAGGATCAACTAATGCAAAACAAAAGTATAAATATTTGCAACTGCCGTAGATATACTGTGCCTGTAATTTAGTTACATGTTAGTGTGGTCAAAGGAGTAGAGAAATGTCTTTTCCCTGTGTTTTGCCAAGTTCTTGTAGGATTTAATACAATGCCTCATATTTATTAAGCATTCAGTAGTTATAATTGATTTTGAAGACTTGGTGATAGTGTCTTTATTTATTCATTAATTATGTATTATGCAAAACTCTGTTCCCTAGTCTGTGCTAGGTGCTGGGGACACTAAGATGAATAGAACTCCCTGTCTTGTACAATGACGTAAATGAGTGTGGCAATAGCAAATGTAAATGGCGTTGTAGCTCCTCAAGGTCTTTAATATATGCTTTGTGTTGAATATTTTACATATTCATGATGTATTATAATATTAGGGAAGATGCAGGGGACTAAATAGCTGAAAAATAAAAACACACAGTGAATACACTTTGGAATTAATAAAGACCTTTAGTGTTGTTTTTCTACATCATTATTTTGGTTTTACTCTTTTTTGTCATTATTTTGCTTCTTTCTTCTTTGGAAAATACTGACAAATCTAAAAAAATGAAGATTATTAAACATAACTCTAAGTCTTTCACTCCAACCATTTAGAAATAACAACTAACATTTTAAATATATTTACTTATGCTTTTTTCTGGATATATATTTTGAGCAAAACAAATATATAATTTTGCATTATGCTTTTTCACTTAGTTTTTTTTTAATCATGGCATGTTTCCGTATCATAAAATATTTTTCATGGACACCATTATTTGTTGGCAACATGTTATTTTATTATATCAATGTGCTGTAATTTATTGAACCATTCTTCTGTTATTAGATATTAAAGTTGCTTTTTGGTGACATAGTTATAAATAATCTTATGTATAACCTTTGGTTGAATTTCTGATCACTTTCTCCTGATTGATTTCTAGAAGTGAAATGACTGGTGTAAGTTTATAACTTTTTTTTAGGGCTCTTACTACAACCCAACAAACTGTTTTCAGGAACAACTAAACTAATTTGCTCTTCCAGCAGCAATGGATGCTGCATTACATGTTTGCCAGCATCAAATTGCATAAATTATTTTTCTTTGCCAAATTGCTATTTGAAAAATGATATAACATTCTTATTTCTTTGAAATAAGAATTTATTAATACTGAGCTTGACTATTTTTTTCATTTGTTTATTAGCCTCTTTTACTTGACTATATTCTTTGCTCCATGAATTGCCTATTCAAATTCTATATTCATTTTTTTTCTGTTGGAATGCTCTTACAATTTTAGTTTTATTGTAGTCAATCCTTGTCTCACTTAATTCCTTTTTCGTATCAGTTTGCTCTCTCCCTGCATTTCTCTGCTTGTATTTGATTGGGTCCATGTCTTGTATCCTAAAATGATACCACAAAATTTTCCAACTTTTTCCTTCTAGTTCTTGTATACAGTAAATCATAAGTTTTATTTCTGGAAATAAGTTTTATATTACACCATAAAAATTCCAAAATTGATTATAAAAATAAATGAACATAAAATAAATGATGATATATGTGTTTAAATATACTTATCAATTATGCAAAACTAATTCTTAACTATAAAAGCTGGATCATATTTTTCTACAGGGGCTGGACTTGCTAATGACTTAAAAGCTTTCATTAGTAAATCTCTGTAGCAAGTATGGTGTTTTCGTTAGTTCTTGATGCATAATAAATCACCCCAAAATTCAAAGACATAAACTGAGTAACAATAAACATTTGTTATTACCCTCTAGTCTACAGGCTATGGGGAAGTTCTTTGGATCTCTGCTGGGTTCATATGTGCATCTGCAGTCAGTTTGCTGCTCTGGGCTAGGCTCTTCTCATCTGTGTGGGGCCAGCTGGCTGTATGCAGCCTAGGATGCTATCTTGGCTTTTGTCCTTCTTGTGTTCTCTCCTCCTCCAGCAGGCTAGCCGAGGTATTGCAAAAGAGTGAACAGAAGCATGCAAAGCCTCTTGAGACCTAAGTTCAGAACTTGAAAACCGTGACTTTTGCTTCATTCTGTTGGCCATGGTAAAGAGTTGAACCATGGTAAAGAATAGACTCCATGTCACAATACAAGAGCTGGAAAATTGCAATCCAAAGGATATGGACAAGGAGGCAAGAACAATTGCAGCCATTACTATAATCAGATGACCCCCTGCCCCACATAGGCCTTCTTCAATTGTCCAATGGATTTTAAATTATCATAATTTAGTTCTAGAGAATTTTTTAGTTAATCCAAGTAAACATCTTTAAATAACCCAAACAGTTTTAAATAATGAATGCTTGGGAACAAAAGGGTGAGTGGCATCATTGTATTTAAATCAGTATTGGTCACATTGATCAAGATGTCACACATCAAAAATTATATCCTTTATGTGATACACAGGGTTATATAAGATGATTTGGCAGCATCGATATGTAGTTTGGTGAAAACATTCATTATATTTCTGTATATTATATAATCATGAGAAGAAAAATAAACTTACAAATATATTTTGAAAATATCGGCTGGGCACGGTGGTTGATGCCTGTAGTCCCAGCACTTTGGGAGGCTGAGGCAGGCAGATCACCTGAGATCAGGAGTTCAAGACCAGCCTGACCAACATGGTGAAACCCTGTCTCTACTAAAAATACAAAAATTAGCCAGGCGTGTGGCATGCACCTGTAATCCCAGCTACTTGGAAGGCTGGGGCAGGAGAATCGCTTGAACCCAGGAGGCGGAGACTGCAGTGAGCCAAGATTGCGCCACTGCACTCCAGCCTGGGTGACAGAGTGAGACTCTATTTCAAAAAAAAAAAAAATATATATATATATATATACATATATGAAATATTGAATTTGAATAAAACTATCAAATAAAATGTTTTCAAATTTGTAATGAGAAACTTCCCTCCATAAATATAACTTTTTTTTTTTTTTTTGAGACAGGTTCTTGCTCTGTCACCCAGGCTGGAGTGCAGTGGCACCATCTTGGTTCACTGCAACCTCTACCTCCTGGGTTCAAGCCATCCTCTCACCTCAGCCTCCCAAGTAGCTGGGACTACAGGCACATGCCACTACATGTGGCTAAGTTTTGTATTATTTGTAGAGATGAGGTTTTGCCATGTTACCCAGGCTGGTCTCAAACTCCTGAGCTCAAGCAATCCACCAACCTCAGCCTCCCAAAGTGCTGGGATTACAGGTATTAGCCACCATGCCCAGCCCATAAACATAACTTTCTAAAAGTCAGGTTTCATACTTGAAATGGGATAAATGCAATTCCTGATTAAGACTTTTAAAATTTTAATCCAGGCCAGGCGTGGTTGCTTATGCCTGTAATCGCAGTTCTTTGGGAGGCCAAGGTGTTTGGGATTGCTTGAGCCCAGCATTTTGAGACCAGCCTTGGCAGCATAGCAAGACCTCATCAAGACAAACAAA
Source organism: Symphalangus syndactylus (assembly GCF_028878055.3). Lineage (NCBI taxonomy): Eukaryota > Metazoa > Chordata > Mammalia > Primates > Hylobatidae > Symphalangus > Symphalangus syndactylus. Next base: position 86,317,218 of record NC_072424.2, read on the forward strand.
CAAAAAGCTGGGCTCCATTGGTAGGTGGAGCACACCTGTAGTTCCAGCTACTCAGGAGCTAAGGTGAGAGGATCACTTGAGCCCAGGAGGTCAAGGCTGCAGTGAGCTGAGATCACGCCACTGCACTCCAGTCTGGGCAAAAGAGCTAGAGCTAGATCCTGTCCCCGTCACCCCAAAAAAAAAATCTGAAGAAAATTTGAAGAGGAATTTTTTTAAAAAAATAATAGATTCAGGGGTACATGCACAGGTTTGTTACATGGATGTATTGTATAATGCTGGGATTTGGGCTGCTAGGGTGTCATCTGAATAGTCATCTGCTAGGGTGTCATCTGAATAGTGAACATAGTAACCAAAAGGTAATTTTTCCAACCCTTGCCCCCCTTCTCTTACTCCCTGCTTTTGGGGTCCCTGGTGTCTATTTTTTCCATCTTTATGTCCATGTGTACCCATTGTTTAGCTCTCATTTATAAGTGAGAACATGCAGTATTTGGTTTTCTGTTTCTTTGTTAATTTGCTTAGGATAATGGCCTCCAGCTGCATCCATGTTGCTGCAAAGAACATGATTTCATTCTTTTTATGGCTGTGTAGTATTCCATGGTGTGTGTGTGTGTACATGGTGCGTGTGTGTGTGTGTGTACATATATGTACACCTGATCTCGGGTGATCTGCCTGCCTCGGCCAACCAAAGTGCTGGGACTATAGGCATGAACCACCGTGCCCGGCCAATATATTTCAAAATATATTTGTAAGTTTATTTTTCTTCTCGTAATTATATAATATACAGAAATATAATGAATGTTTTTGCCAAACTACATATTGATGCTGCCAAATCATCTTATATAACCCTGTGTATCACACAAAGGATATCATTTTTGATGTGTGACATCTTGATCAATGTGACCAATACTGATATATATATATATTTACACACACACACACATACATTTTCTTTATCCAGTTCCACCATTGATGGACACTTAGATTGCTTCCATGCCTTTGTCGTTGTGAATAGTGCTGTTATAAACATGAATGCAGGTGTCTTTTTGGTAAACATGAGTGCAGGTGTCTTTTGCACTGTCCTTTGGGTAGATACCCAGTAGTGGGATTGCTGGGTTGAATGGTAGTTCTATTTTTAGTTCTTTGAGAAATCTCCATACTGTTTTCCATGGGGGTTGAACTAATTTGCATTTCCACCAACAGTGTATAAGCATTCCCTTTTCTCCACATTCCTCACCAACATCTGCTATTTTTTGGCTTTTTAGTAATAGTCATTCTGACTTGTGTGAGATGATAGCTCATTGTGTTTTAATTTGCATTTCTCTGATGATTAATGATGTTGGGCATTTTTTCCTATCTTTGTTGACCACTTCTATTTCTTGTTTTAAGAGGTGTCTGTTCATGTTTTTTGCCCACTTTGAAGATAATTTTTTTTTTTGAGACGGAGTCTTGCAGTGTCACCCAGGCTGGAGTGCAACGGTGTGATCTCCGCTCACCACAACCTCTGCCTCCTGGGTTCAAGCAATTCTCCTGCCTCAGCCTCCCAAGTAGCTGAAATTACAGGCACGCACCACCACGCCTGGCTAATTTTTTGTATTTTTAGTAGAGATGGGGTTTCACCATGTTGGCCAGGCTGGTCTCGTACTCCTGGCCCCATGATCCGCCTGCCTCGGCCTCCCAAAGTGCTGGGATTACAGGCGTGAGCCACTTGCCCGGCCGACGAGAAATTTTTGATAGTTACTATCTGCGTGAACAAGAATCCTCATTCATACAAGGAAACATTAAGAAGTTTTGTATTTTCAGTAATGGTCGACTCTCTGTAATTTGCACCACCTTTTTTGTTAGGGCAATGAAGGAAGCTAGATGAAATTAGTAGTAGGATAGGCTAACTGCTGCAACAAATAACCCCCAAATTAGAGGATTAATAAATAAACATGTATTTCTTGATCATATTACTGTCCAATGCAGGCTGACAAGGAAATGTAGCTCCATGCAGTCCTTCATGGACTCAGACTTCATCTCTCCTTTAAGTCCTTAGAGTCCTCTCTATTCAGCTGCAGATGAGGAAAAGAAGGAAGATTCTGTGTAGAATGTTTTTATGGGCTAGACCTTGAAGTGATCATATTACTGTCTCTCTCACTCCCTGGTCTTAACTTGATCACACAGCCACACTTAAATCCAAGGGAGGCTGGGCAATAATACAGACATACCTTGGAGATAATTGCTGGCTTGGTTCCAGACCATTGGAGCCGATGAGTCGCAGGAATTTTTTGGTTTCCTGGTACATATAAAAGTTATGTTTATACTGTAGTCTATTAAGTGTGCAATAGCATTATGTCAAAAAAATACATACCTTAATTTAAAAATGCTTTATTACTAAAAAATGCTAACAACCATTTGAGCCTTCAGTGAGTTGTAATGTTTTTACTGGTGTAGGATTTTCTTGCCTCAATGTTTTGTTTCTTTTTACCCAGACAGAGTCTCACTCTGTTGCCCAGGCTGGAGTGCAATGGCGTGATTTTGGCTCACTGCAACCTCTGCCTCCCAGGTTCAAGCGATTCTCTTGCCTCAGCCTCCTGAGTAGCTGAGATTACAGGTGCAGCCACCAAGCCTGGTTTTGCTTTTTGTTTGTTTGTTTGTTTGTTTTTTGAGATGGAGTTTTGCTCTTGTTGCCCAGGCTGGGGTGCAATGGCGTGATCTCAGCTCACCATAAGCTCTCCCTCCTGGGTTTAAGTGATTCTGCTGCCTCAGCCTCCTGAGTAGCTGGGATTACAGACATGTGCCAGCACACCCAGCTAATTTTGTATTTTTAGTAGAGACGGGGTTTCTCCATGTTGGTCAGGCTGGTCTCGAACTCCCTGCCACAGGTGATCTGCTCGCCTCGGCCTCCCAAAGTGCTGGGATTACAGGCATGAGCCACCATGCCTGGCCTGGTTTTGTATTTTTAGTACAGACAGAGTTTCCCCATGTGGGCCAGGCTGGTCTCGAACTCCTGACCTCAAGTGATCCGCCCACCTCGGCCTCCCAAAGTGCTGGGATTATAGGCATGAACCACCATGCCCAACCTCTTGCCTCAATGTTGATGACTGTTGACTGATCAGGGTGGTGATTGCTGAAGGTTAGGATGACTGACAATTTCTTAAAATAAGACAATGAACTTTGCTGTACAATGGACTCTTGCTCTCACAAAAGATTTCTTTGTAGCAAGTGATGCTGTTTGATAGCATTTACTCCAGCAGAACTTCTTTTGAAATTGGAGTCAGTCCTCTCAACCTCTGCCACTGCTTTAACAACTAAGTTTATGTAATACTCTAACTCCTTTGTTGTCGTTTCAACAGTGTTCACACCATCTTCACCAGGAGTAGATTCCATCTCAAGAAACCACTTTCTTTCTCATCCATAAGAAGCAACTCCTTATCAGTTCAAGTTTGATCATGAGATTGCAGCAATGCAGCCATATCTTCAGGCTCCACTTCTAATTCTACTTCTCTTGCCACATCTCTCTACCACATCTGCAGTTACTTCCTCTTGAACCTCTCCGTCATCCATGAGGGTTGGAATCCTCTTCTTCCAAACTCCTGTTAATGTTGATATTTTGACCTCCTCCCCATGAAGCACTATATCTAGAATGATGAATCCTTTCCGGAAAGTTTTCAGTTAACTTAGCCCAGATCCATCAGAGGAATCACTATATGTGGCAGCTATGGCCTTCCAAAATGTATTTCTTAAATAATTAGACTTGAAAGTCAAAATTACTTCTCGATCCATGGGCTGCAGAATGGATGTTGTGTTAACAGTCATGAAAACAACATTCATCTCTTTGTACAGTTCCACCAGAGCTCTTGGGTGACCAAGTGCATTGTCAATGAGCAGTAATCTTTTGAAAGAAGTCTTTGTTTCTGAGCAGTAGCTCTTAAAGGGGGCTTAAAATACATAGTAAACCATGCTATAAAAAGATGTGCTGTCATCCAGGCTTTGTTGTTCCATTAATAGGGCACAGGCAGAGTAGATTTAGCATCATTCTTAGGGGATCTAGGATTTTCAGAATGGTAAATGAGCATTGGCTTCAACTTAAAGTCACCAGCTGCATTAGCCCCTAGCAAGAGAGTCAGTCTATCCTTTTGAAGCTTTGAAGCCAGGCATTGACTTCCCTCTAGCTATGAAAGTCACAGAGGGCATCTTCTTTTGATTCATCTGCATTGCAAATCTGTAGTGTAGCCACCTTCATAAATGATCTTAACTAGATCTTGCTGCAGCTTCTACATCAGCACTTGCTGTTTCACCTTCAACTTTCGTTATGGAGATGGCTTCTTTCCTTAAACCTCATGAACCAACCTCTGCTAGTTTCCGATTTTTCTTCTGCAGCTTCCTCACCTCTTTCAATCTTCATGTAATTGAAAAGAGTTAGGGCCTTGCTCTGTGTTAGGTTTTGGCTTAAGGAAGCACTGTGGCTGGTCTGATCTTCTATCTAGACCACTCAGACTTTCTCCAAATCAACAGTAATGCTTTTTTACATTCTTATAGTTTGTGTGTTCCATGGAGTAGCACTTTTTATTTCCTTCAAGACATTTTCCTTTTCATTCACAACTTGGCTAACTGTTTGGCTCAAGAGGCTTAGCTTTTGGCCTCTCTTGACTTTTGACATGCCTTCCCCACTAAGCATAATCATTTCTAACTTTAGCTTTTATATGAGAGATGTACGACACTTCCTTTCACTTGAACACAGAGGCCACTGTAATGTTATTTGTTGACCTAATTTTAATATTGTTGTATCTCAGGGAATAGGGAGGCCTGAGGAGAGGGAGAAAGATGGGGGAACAGCCAGTGGTGAAGCAGTCAGAACACACAAAATGTATCAATTAAGTCCACCATCTTATAAGGGTGTGGTTCGTGGCACCCCAAAGCAATTACAACAGTAACATGGAAGATCACTGATCCCAGATCACCATACCAGATGTAATAGTAATGAAAAAGTGTGACATATTGTGGCAATTACCAAAATGTGACACAGAGACATGAAGTGAGCACATGCTGTTGGAAAAATGTCACCAACAGACTTGCTTGATGCAGAGTTGCCACAAATCTTCAATTTGTAAACAAAACAAAAGTATCTTCAGAAGGCAGTAAAATGAAGCACAATAAAATGAAGTGTGCCTGTAGTCTCTGTGCCCAGAAAGAAGAGAAAAACATGGATATTGGTATGCACTAAGCAATCTTGTTTTCAAAATGAGGTGAGCTGAGCTTACTTTGGCAGCCTTATTGGGTTAGTGGGACAAAAGTCAGAGACTAGGTTCCAAGGATGGGAACCTATTTAACTGCCTGTCTCCCCCACTTTGGATAAAGTCCTGAGTGGATTTCATCCTGAAGTCCTGAAGGACTGCACTTAGGAATTAGCATAAAGCAGAAATAAGCCAGCCCTCTCATGGACTTCAGCCAGATTTTCAGCCGAATACTTAGAAAACCTCAAGCCCTGAGCTTGGATTTTTTTTTTTTTTTTTTTTTTTTTTTTGAGATGGAGTCTCACTCTGTCACCCAGGCTGGAGTGCAATGGCATCATCTCAGCTCCCTGCACCCTCTGCCCCCTAGGTTCAAGGAATTCTCTTGCCTCAGCTTCCCAAGTAGCTGGGATTGCAAGCACCTGCCACCGTGCCCAGCTAATTTTTGTATTTTTAGTAGAGATGGGGTTTCACCGTCTTGGCCAGGCTGGTCTTGATGTGAGCCACTGCACCCAGCCAGCTTTTTTTCTATATGTATTTTTTTTCAAAGGTAAAATCCAGGATGTACAAAGATAACCAGGCATATGAGGAGACAAGACACTGTGAATGAGAACAAACAAAAACAACAGACAATAAAATTAGGAACTCCAGATATTGGAAGTATGAGTCTATATTTTAAACAGCTAGACTTACGTATTCAAAGAACTTTTTCTAAAAAAAAAGTGGGCTTGGAACTACACTTCAGAAGGGATCTAGAGATAATAAAAAGAGACATCTCAACCTTGAAAAAGAATCAGTGGAAATTCTAGAGCTACAAAGTGCAGTAACCAAAATTAAGGGCTCAAGGGATGAGCTTAAGAGCAGATTAAACACAGCTAAGGAGAAGCATAGTGGATCAGAAAAACTACCCAAAATGAATCATGTAGAAGTAATAAAGAAATATACAAAATAAAGGATAAAAGGAGAGTATGACGTTTAACCTAGGTTCATTTAAAGTATCAGAAGGAGAAGAGAAAGGGAATGGAGCAGAGGCAATATACATATGTAGATGTACTTTATATTGTCTGACATTTATGGAGAAAAACACTGACAACACACTAGTCATCATGCTTACATGGGGAAAAATTGCTAAAATTAAGACATGCTATAAATGGGAGCATATTGACCTGGGCTGTGTCATGGGTTTTGACTGGTTTACTTTAAAGTACAATCACCCCTCTGTATCCATGGGTAATTGGTTCCAGGACCTTCCACAGACACCAAATCTGCAGATCCTGAAGTCCCTGATATAAAATGGAGTAGTATTTGCATATAACCCATGCACATCCTCCCATATTTTTTGTTTGTTTGTTTTTGAGACAAGATCTCTGTCAACCAGGCTTGAGTGCAATGGTGGTGATCTCAGCTCACTGCAAACTCAGACTCGCAGGCTCAAATGATCCTCCCACCTCAGCCTCTAGAGTAGCTGCAACCACAGGCACATGCCACCACACCGGCTAACTTTGTGTATCTTTTGTAGAGATGGGGTTTCACTATGTTGCCCAAGCTGGTCTCCAACTCCTGAGCTCAAGTGATCCACCCACCTCAGCTTCCCAAAGTGCTGGGATTACAGGCGTGAGCCACTGGTTCTGGCTTCCTCCCGTATTCTTTAATTATCTCCAGATTATTTATAATACCTAGTGCAATGTAAATGTTAGGTAAATAGTTGTTATAATATATCGCTTTTTAATTTGTATTGGTTTTCATGTTATATTTTTTTCCAAATATTTTGATTGGCAGTTGGTTGGATCTGCAGATGTGGAACCCACAGATATGGAGAGCCAACTGAATTGTTTTTCTTGTTTATCTTTCCTATTTATTATTCTCTTTTTTATTTTTGACTTTTTTGAACTTTTCTTTTTAGAAATATGCTTACCCATGAATTTATTAAAAACCAAAATGTCTTTATTTTAAATTAGTCCTATTCTTACTGGATCTGATTTTTTTTTGGGAAAAAACTTCCTTCTTTGATTTATACATTTCATTCTTCTTTCTCATGTTTTTAAAGAAAAAAGTAATATTGCTATCTCTTCATGGCATAAATTGAGAGAGATCTCTTTGGCAATGAATAACCTCTCCTTGTTTGAATGACTTTTTTTTATCGTAGTAAAATACTATATAACATAAAATTGACCATTTTAACTAATTTTAAGTGTACAGTTCAGTGGCATTAAGTACATTCATATTGTTATGCAGTGATCAACACTGTCTACCTCTAGAACTTTTTCCTCATCCTAGACTGAATGTATTAAACAACAATTCCACATTCCCCCAATGACTGTTGTCTTGTAAGGAGATAGATAACTCTATTGAGCTTTGTTTTCTTTATGTGAATGAGCATGTAATTGTTTTAGGGATATGAGAGGAAGGAATAGTTGCTAATATAATGGCAAATGAGAACCTACTGACAAAGGTATGTAATTTGTAAAATAGCTGAATGGGCAAAATTCTGATTTTTCAGTTGCCCTAGGCACTTCAGTCCACTTCTGATAATGATTTTCCTTGGGCATATAGTTATTCTGATAGAAATCACATCCATGCATAACGAGTGAGCTTAATTATACATAACTACATACCTAATATGAGGTTTTAAATTTTTTTACATATACTTTCTGGTTTACAAAAGATGAGACACTAAGTCCTAACAGCTCAAAAAAAGTAGTGTACCCTCAGAGCATGAGAGTCTTAATGTATGAATTTTCCTTTTTACAAAAAGACACTATATTTTGCCCTCCACTCTTTCCCTTTTGGGGATTGTTTTCACTATTTGGTGATTCCACAGTCTCATCTGGTGCCTGCTGTGACTCCCAAGACAGACAAGTGCACAAAGGCTGATTTAGGGTCTTGTATTCCTCTTGAGAATGACATACTCAATTCATTTGTACTGAGCCCAATCATTTGAGCTCAAAATAATAAAAATAAAAGTAGCCAAGATGGTTTGAATACTAATGTATGCCCCAGGCACTGTGCTAAATGCTTTGCCTATATTATTTTGTTTAATCCTCACAATTCTGTCAGATAGGAATCAAATCTCCATTTTACAAATGAGAAAACTAAGGAACAGGAAGATGATGTAACTTGCCAGTGGCACCCAGTTGATAAGTAGCAACTGAGGAGTCAGATCCAGGCCTTCCAGAGCCCTCACTCCCACCTTCTCTATTAACACGTGCTCTTGGTCTGTATTGGGCTCAACAGCAGGATTCTCTTGGAAGAGAAGCAGGTTTAAACCAACCCCACCCCACTCCCAGAAAAACCCACAGCATGCTGGAACCCTCCATGGCTGAGGTGAGTGGCTTGTCTCAGCTAAGGCCAGGCACGAGGTCTGGAGGTAGAGGCTCTCCAGCCAGGGAAGGAAAATGGGAAGGGCGGAGGTTGTCTCCTCCTGGCTGCCATTTGTTATCTGGTTGGTGAGAAGAGATGGGAGGAAGGGGCACTCTCAGCCCATTTCCAAAGGACTCGGGTCATTCTTGGTGCTCTTTGTCTCTGGTTTTGTGCCCATTGCCTAGGTCCCATAATTGCTGCATCCTTCTTAGAACTGCTTACTATTTAGGGAACCACTTCTCCAGAACCTAACTCTCTGGATTTACTTGTACCTCCCCACACCTCCATGCGAATTCTTCTTTCCTGAGCATAACTGATTTCAGCTGGTTGGTAGGACAGTGGTAGGCTTAAGTGAATGGACAAAGGTGAGAATGACTCTCCTCCTCCTCACAGTTTCCTAATTCTCCCAGGAATATCGCCATATCAACATTTCTGAAAGAAGTTTCATGCAAAGGACTTCCCAAATGAGATAGACATTTCTGGACAGGGAAGAGTATTGATGGATTCTGCCAAAAACTGAGGAGGCTCAGCCACCTGTGTCCTAGAGGTCGGTCAGGGTGACCCAGGAGCTTCCAGAGGGACTTCAGAGCAGCTCCTGGGCCACTCAGTCTCTGCCTTCTCCCGACTCCAGCAGGGCCAGAAACACTCTCCCAACATTTGCTCATGGTTTGCTGCTCACAGAGTACAGTCATCCACAGGCAGCTTAAAATGACCAGAGGTAACATTTCCTGGGAGTGTTCCTAACCCCAAAGAATGTGTTTGCAGATCGTGTTCCTAATGTTCAGGAGTTAAATTCATGTTTCAGAAACAAGCGCTTTACATCTGTAGGTGGCACTTTTATGAATAATATTGTGGACCTTGAGTCCCATACTCTCCTCGTATCAAGAGGCAGTGCACTGCCTCCAGTTATTCTGGAGCTCTCATCTGCTTCTGCTTATTTAAGCCCTTCAGCATTTCCTACAGAAGTTAGCAATGTTGCACTTGAATAATTGTACCTTAAACTAAAAATAATTTCTGATGATTTTCATACTGAAGCACAGTCTTTATTTCAAAATGGTGGCATAGTCTTCAGCATGCCATTATCAAATAGCTCCATTGACCAATAGTGGCAGTTTGCAGTTGAGTCACAGGAAGGATTTATTAGGACATGTTTAAAGTGATGTCATAGAAATAAAAATATGGACAGGGACCTAAAACTACCAACTAAGGCTGTGGCTAGAGATATTCTTTAACTCCCCACCACACTCTTTTCTTCTCTCTTGCCCCTTTTTTACATCACTATTAAGGCAACACAGTGTATGTTGTCTGTGTCCTTAGCCTACTCTGAAAACACTGCCCTTGGTTTCACCAAATAGTGAAAACAATCCCCAAAAGGGAGAGAGGGGAGGGCAAAATATAGTGTCTTTTTGTAAAAAGGAAAATTCATGCATTAAGACTCTCATGCTCTGAGGGTACACTACTTTTTTTGAGATCAGTTAGGATTTAGTGTCTCATCTTTTGTAAACCAGAAAGTATATGTAAAAAAATGTAAAACCTCATATTAGGTATGTAGTTATGTATAACTAAGCTCACTCGTTATGCATGGATGTGATTTCTATCACAACAACTACATGCCCAAAGAAAGTCATTATCAGAAGTGCACTGAAGTGCCTAGGGCAACTGCCTTTGGGTAACTTGGTCAAGTTACCCAAAGCTACCACCTAGATCACACCATGACAAGAAAGAGGTGTTTTCACACTAAACTAATCCAAAAGCAACCAGAATTGGTTTGTTTTTTAATTTTCTTTTCTTTATTTCATTTTAATCATAGCCACTTGGAGCCAGTGACTATTTGGAACTATCAAAGAATTTTGATACAATATTTTTACGAAACATTCCGCAGTTTACTCTGGCAAACAGGACTCAAGGTCGAAGATTCATAACTCTCATTGATAACTTTTATGATCTCAAGGTAAGGATGTAGTACATTTTCTTAAAACTAAACACTTTGTATTGTGGAGCCAGATTGCCTGGGCTGGAAATCCTGACTTAACATACTTCTATCACTTACTTCACCTCTTTGTGCCTCCATTCCCTCATGTGTGAATTGGGAATGATAATATTATTTACTTCTGAGAGTTGTTGCGAGGACTAAAAAGGCACATCCATGTAAAGCATTTAAAACATTTGGCACAAGCTGAATGCTGTATAAGCACTATCAGTAGAAGCAGCAGTAATACTATAGTAAAACTCCCATCACAAGATGCTCTGCTATATGAATGATTGCATCATTCTACCAGACAGCTTATGTGCTTCATCTGTCACATTCTAAAACACAATGTCTTGCATAAACTGAATGCTCAGTATTTGTTGCATGAATAAATGAATGCACTGATAGAATAATGCATGAGCAAGCCAGGTGTGATGGCTCATGCCTATCATCCCAGCACTTTGGGAGGCCAAGGGAGGATCGCTTGAGGCCAGGAGTTCAAGACCAGCCTGGACAACATAGCAAAATCCTAGCTCTACAAAAAATAAGAAAATTAGCTGGGTGTGGTGGTGAGGGCCTGTCATCCTGCTTACTTGGGAGGCTGAGGTGGGAGGATTGCTTAAGCCCAGGAGTTCAAGGTTACAGCAGTGAGTCATGATCACGCCACTGCACTCCAGCCCTCCAGCCTGGGTGACAGAGTGAGGCCCTATCTCTCAAAAAAAAAAAAAAAAAAAAAAAAAAGGAGGAGGAGGAGGAGGGAAGAAGGAGTAAGGAGGAAGGAAGAAGGAAGAAAAGGAGAAGGAGGAGAAGGAGAAGGAGAAGAAAACAAATGAGTGAATGACTAGAGGACCCTTCTGAATATTGAAGCTCTCTGTCTCCCTATGACCCAGAAACCCCAGTAGCTAGCGTTATACCATCTTGTTGTCTCTTTGTTTTTAATCCATATGTTTTAGTGTGAATTGCCAAGCCATTGCCCATTCATCAAAGACAGCATAGCCTACTGGTTCAAGAGTGGGCCCTGGGGTCAGGCTGTCTGTCTATCCTAAAGACCATCTTAATCTCTCTGAGCTTCAACTGCCTTTTCTAGAAAAAGCAGATAATAGTGGTACTTATAAAGTTGTTGTGAGTATTAAACGAGCATGTAAAGCACAAAGAATGTTGTCTGGCATATGGTACGCTCTCAATAAAGGTGAGCTATTAATAGAATGTATCTGTAAATATAGATTCATAGCAAAAGTACAATTTGAAATTAGAGTTAATTTAAATATTATTTTACCATTAGATACACTTTTTTCTCCCTATTCTTTGCACAGAATTAGATAGAGCAGTGATTCTAAATTGAAGGGGCTTTGTGGGAAGAAGATAAGCAACAGAATCTGCTGGGAGGGAGAGGTGACAATTTAATGTTTCATTTGCTCATTCATTCTGTAAACTTCATCATGCCAAGCACTAGAAATTCAGTGGCAAGTGAAACTAGATGGTGCCTGCCTTCAAAGAGCTTAGGTAGCCTGATATCAGAGAAACGTGAATCAGATGTCCACAGAACTCAATGTAAAATCACCACTGTGGGATGACCTCTTAGACGGAGAAGGAGGCATATGGTGCTGTGAGAGTCTAGGAGGGGAGAGTGCATTGATCTGTGGGGTGGGAAATCCTCTGAGGGCCACCTGTGGCAGAACCATCTGGCCTACTTAAAAATCCAGATTCCAGAGCTCACCCATCCCCACCCCAGCAAATGAGTACCAGGCATGGGGCCAGGAACTGCATGTTCTCATGTTTCTCAGGTGCTTCTTGTAAACGCTGAGAAGAGTGAGGGCTGAACTCTATGCACAGAATGAAAAGGGGTAACCAGCATGGGGAGTTTGCAGCAACGGCTCCAGGATGGGCTGAGTGTGAAAGGCAGCAAGTGTGGCTCTGACGCAGAAGCTGAGGGAAGCCCACCTAAGGGAGTGCTATCAAAAGCTGCTGTGCATCCCCGCGGAGCCCACACACATGTGATCGGGGAATCTGGAGAGGCAGAAGGCTGAGGACACAGAGCTGGGGGATGGAGGCCCATCAGCTGTGAGTGGTGGCCTTCCACAGACTCGACTCTACAGTAATGGTGGGGAGGGCAGGGGTGGAATGAAGGACGGGGCCTGGAGGCTGCTGTTTTTATAGGACTAGGCTTCAAGAAGAAGACAACGGAGGGGCATGAATAGGATGGCTCATAGTGGAGGATTGAGAGACTCGTTATTTTGGTATTTCAGCTACGAATGCCTTAGAGAAAGCTTATGGCCCCCATCCCTCAGTCCCACCCCCCAACCCTACCTCACCCCCACCTTTTCACTTCTTAATTGAAGGTAAAAAGAATTTATCTGGCAATATGATGGAATACTCAAACTACCCTCCTAACGTTCCCTTTAACTAAATCACACATTTAGAGATTACACTCTTTATTAAAGTGTAGTCAAAACCATTTTATTTCAGAAATTGGGAGCATTAAACAGACATTATTCTAGAATGTATTTGTGGAGATTTGTGAAAGAAGGATATTCCCATGTAAATAATGAAAAAGTGTCTTTGATTAAAATAACTTATAAGAGGTGGTAGAAGGCCATTTGGATATGGAAAATCTAGTGTCAAATGTCAATACATGATTTTTAAGTACTGGTGTATTATTATTTAAATAATGATTTTAAAAGATAGCTATGAATCCTGAAGACAAATTCAGGACTTTTAAAACATCAAGAAGAATATGTTTTGTATTTAAACTAGTGGATATAAAAAATATAAAAGCTGTTTCCAATATATGATCACATATGAACACTCACTCAAATACTTATGTAATCAAGAGATATTAATGTAAATCTTAGTCTTTTTGAAGAAGGTCCTAGCAGGATGCTAATATAAATGTAGGTTCTGGACACTCACTGGCCTAATTAGAATAGCAATGCACTGAACTTAGCAGTCTGCTGTGCAGCAAAAGGGTAACTAACTTCTTTACAGTGTCTCTGGGGAGCATCTTAGGTGCACAGACCAGCTCCAAACAGCCAGGTATAAATGTCAACGTCACAGTGTAATCATCTTAGTCAGTATGTGGGGCTATCACAAAATACCATGGACTGGGTAATTTATAAATAATAGGAATTTATTTCTTCCAGTTCTGGGAGGTCTGAGAGCAAGGTGCCAGCAGGTTTGGGTGTTTGGTGAGGGCTACTCTCTGCTTCAAGATGATGCCTTGTTGCCACCAGAGGGCACAAATGTTGTGTTCTCGCATGGTGGAAGGAATGGAAGGCAAAAAGTGGTGAACTCCCTCCATCAAATCCTGTATAAGGGCACCGAATCCCATGTGTGAAGGCAGAGCCTCATGACTCAATCATATCCTAGAGGTCACACCTCTTAATCCTGTTGCATTGTGGAGTAAGTTTCAGCATGAATTTTGGATGGGACAAAAACATTCAAACCAGAGCAGTAATGGAAAAAGCACTGGACTAAGAACTGAAGATCTGGGCTGACATCTTGAGCTGAGTCCTCTCCAGCCCTGAAGTCTCCCAATAAACCTTTGTGCCCCACTTCACAGGGTGGTATGAGTTGTATGGAAATATTCTGAAAAGTACTATGCAGTTTTAAAACACTGCTTTAAAGAGATAAACAATTAGGAAAAAAAATATGGACGTCTTAAAAGCAAAGATCCAAGCTCCTGTATGTGAAAAACAGACTTTCATTTTGTGAGATTCTTCTTACCTTCAACTTGTGAAATGTAAAGAGTAACAGATTTACTCATTTTCTTCTATTTCAGGTGCGTATAATTTGCTCTGCGTCGACTCCTATATCAAGCTTATTTTTGCATCAACATCATGACAGTGAGTTGGAGCAAAGCAGAATACTGATGGATGATTTGGGGCTGAGCCAGGTAGGTGATATTAACATAATCTCTTTTTATTATACAACAGCTTAATTGTTTTTGGTTTGATGCATGGCTACATTTTGAAGAAGAAATGCAGTGTATAGTTAACCATTGATTTGCTGCTGCTTCTATAAGCCCGTGTAGCAAATTTATCATTCTCAATATCACTAAATATAGAAAATTACAAACTTACAGTGGAAGGAACCTTAGTGGTCATGTAGTTCAGTGCTCCATTTTGCATGTGATAAAAATGAAGCCCATGGAGGTGGACTAAGGTGACCGCAGTCACACTGCTGAATAATGGCAGGCCAGAGCTGGATGCCAAGCCACCTGTGCCTGGTTCTGGGCTTGCTCTGCTATACCATGCTGCCCTTTCCGGATATCTTTCTAAATGATTGCTGGATTTGTAGAGTGCATGATACAGTATCCAAGCATCCAAGCATGTAGGCTGGCTAGTCCAGGACCATGGAGTGCCTAGCAAGGCCCCGGGCTTGAAAAGAAATCCCTGACTAATCTCCCAACCTCCATTCTGCAAACATTTATGGAGTACCTGTGGGTGCCAGGCTCTGGGGACACTCTCTAGGGAAGAAACAGATGCTAGCCCAGTTCTCCTGGAGCTTGGAGTCTGGTGATTCACCCCAGGCCGACCAGAAGTGACTTTGCATTTTCTTCTTCTATAAGAACGTTACAGGATGTGTTTCTCAACTATCGACAATTGAAATATTAGTCAAAAGTTTACAACTATCAACACTAACCCCATGAGGGGAGCCCAATTCTTCTAGCCCCAAAGGTGAAAGACCGTCTGGAACAAGGAAACAATTCCTTATCAACCTGAGTAGAAATGAGGCATTTTCAGGAGTTTGGGAGAACAAGGCCAATTTAAATAGTGAACTTTCCAATATGATGACTTAAACCTATGTGTATGTCTTAGTCTGCTATAACAAAACACCATGAACTGGGTAGCTTACAGACAACAGAAATTTATTTCTAACAGTTCTGGAGGCTGGGAAGTCCAAGATCAGGTGCCAGATTTGGCATCTGATGAAGGCCCACTTCCTAGTTCATAAGCCTCTGTCTTTTCTGTGTAAACCTCACATGGTGGAAGGGGTGAGGGATCTCTCTGGGGCATCTTTTGTAAAGGCATTAATCCCGTTCATGAGGGATTAATCAAGACCTAATCAACTCCCAAAGGCTCCGCCTCCAATACCATTACCTTATGGGTTAGGATTTCAGCATATGAATTTTGGATGTACACAAACATTCAGATCTAAGGTAGAACAGTTTCATCCCGAAACCATCCCCCTGCCCCTGGTCCATGGAAAAAATTATCTCTCACCAAACTGGACCCTGGTGCCAAAAGGTTGGTAAAGTTTACATCATTGGCTCTTAAAATTTTTTTCCCCTAGGCTGGTGCAATGGGTCGTTCCTATAATCCTAGCACTTTGGGAGGCCGAGGTGGGCAGACTGCTTTGAGCTCAGGAGTTCAAGACCAGCCTGGGCAACATGGTGAAACCCCATTTCTACAAAAAAATAAAAAATAAAATAAAATAATTAGCTGGGTGTGGTGGCACACACCTGTAATCCTAGCTACTGGGGAGGCTGACACAGGAAGATCACTTGAACCCAAAAGGCAGAGGTTGCAGTGAGCCAAGATGGCACCACTGCACTCCAGCCTGGGTGACAGAGTGAGACCATGTCTCAAATTCCCCTAGGATCAAGAAAAAGTAAGCTCAGCAGATGGAGCCAATCATATATGAAGAAATCAGGGAATGTGATCTCAGGGTCATGAAGGTTCACAATGGATCAGTGGAGAAGATGGACTTAGGAATCTAGAATTTTTCTCTGAAAAAGCATACTAGCAAACCCCAAGGAAAGAGAAAAATTCCAAGCCCACTTAGTGGCCATGAGTCTGTGTTGGTATCACCAGTCTGGGGTTACCAACCTCACAGAGACGGGGCTTCCAATCTTGGTCCTAGATGGTAGGATCAATTGTCCCAGCAGCTGAAGGCTAAAAACAGCCCTGGCTTTCAGCCCTGGCTTTTAGATCCCAGGCACATTCTCCAGAACCCAGACCCACTGTTCATTTGCATTTGCTCTCTTTTAGTCATTGGTTGGATTGGAAAAAGCTCTCCAGAGGTTTGTCTTTAGGGCCTCCGCCTTAGGCACTGGGACCCTGTCTGGAGGCCTACACCAGCCTCTTTCTAGCTTCTCAGAACTACTATTGCCATTACTTATTTCTGGTGTACACTTTTGGAGAAAGTTTTCCCTTTTTTCTCTCTGATAATTTGATGTGTTTACTGCCTATCAGTTTAAATTGGTTGACTCTCTAGTCTCATTTAAGGGATTGTATATGAAAAAACAAGTTATAAAAAAAGGCATAATCTAAACTGGTAAGCCTAAAAAGTTTTTTTAAACCTATACTTAGGTTCTATAAATTTTCATTTGTGATAGCTTTAATTTAATTTCTTTGTTTTATAACCAGGATTCAGCAGAAGGACTTTCCATGTTTACCGGAGAAGAGGAAATCTTTGCATTTCAGCGCACGATTTCCCGACTCACGGAAATGCAGACTGAACAGTATTGGAACGAAGGAGACAGAACCAAGAAGTAACTGTCACTTTTGCATAAATAAATTCTAGACAAATGGCTAACGCAGGCAGAACTCCTTATTGTGGGACTTGAAGGAATCATTTTCTCATCTTTAATTATGCACTTTGTCCTCTGGACCATTTTAATCTAAAATTGCTGTCAAGGATCTAGTGGATTAGTAAGTTAAACACTTAACATTTTTTAGGTCTACTTTTTCTTATTTGGCCTTATTTCTGCACCATGAAATAAAAATCATCATTCCTGAAGATGAATGTAGGACCAGACATTTTAGCTTCACATTAAACCAACTGAATGAACCTTGAATGCACAAGTAAATGCAAGACGTCTGGATACCTTCAAGCTTTGGCTGCATGGTGGTGGCACGTTAGAAATACATCTTTTATAACGGGAAGAATGCCCTATGTTTCAATTCAAAACAAAGACAGTTTTCCAATCTGATATAAACTAAAAAGGATAATATTTTAGAAGATGGGCTTATATGTGGTTTTTTTTTGGTTATGAATTACAGTAAATCGCCCAGGCCTTCAGATTTCTACATAATGGAAGAATATGTTTTTAACCCTGAGATCAAGCTTAGTAGGCAGGACTTGATCTCAAGTGGTCACAGAGTTTTCTAAAAAAAAAAGAGAATTATGAT
The DNA here is from genome assembly GCF_028878055.3 of Symphalangus syndactylus. NCBI lineage: Eukaryota > Metazoa > Chordata > Mammalia > Primates > Hylobatidae > Symphalangus > Symphalangus syndactylus. The sequence goes on from NC_072424.2 coordinate 86,334,893, forward strand.
GGGATCAAATAAGGAGCAAGTGTCAAATTCCAGCCAAAAGGCAGATCTGCAGGCAGAGCTACCAACTCTGCAGCCAGGAATGGGGGCCAGTGAGAGAGTGTGGGTGGGGGGGTGGGTGTCAGAGTTGTAGGCACTCCATCAGCAAAGGAGACTCCTGCTCACATGAGGCCAGCTGTACCCCAGTGGACAGCAGGCTCCTTCCCACTGTCGTAGACACTTGCTGTCCTTGCAGCATGCTGCCCCCGCCCTTGCTGCCAACTCTGCCGTGAGATGGACCTAACAGGAAATAGGAAAGAACGCCTGACAAGCCTGCTTCACAGGAAATCTGATTTGTCCTTCACTGAACTCGTTTTTTGCTTCTTTGAGTAAAACCTGGCTTTACTAACTATTGTTACAAAGTGGATCTTCGGCTGTGGATGAGTGTGAAAAAAAAAGAAAAATATAAAATCCACAAAATCTTGTGAAAAGCATTTGGGGGAAGGTAAGGCATAGGTGAGTTAGTTCAGTGGTTACAATGGTCAACATAAATAAGCTCTTTGAACCTATTTATTTTTTATTTATTATTATTTTTATTTTTTTATATCTTGGCCACTCCAGCCGTCTCCTGGCAGGGGTAATGTGGCACAGCATGGCCCTATTTAATTTCTTAGTCAGTAATCCATCACAGTAGTCTCTTTTAGACATTAACCTAATTAAGGCAAGCAGATAGATGGATGAGTACCCAAGCCGAGAGAAGAGTTTAAATCAAGCCTTCTATAAACGAAATGTGATTTAAAGATATTTTTATTGAAGTGAAACACAGTAATTTCAAAGAGGTTATATAATAGGGAGAAGGGATGGGAAATAACCACTTTGTGCCGGATTTATGCTACATATTTACATTAGCTCAGTTAAAAAAATAGTTTTAGAAAGTGAATATTATAATCCCTGTTTAAAGATAAGAAAACTGAGGCTTGGGAAAGTTAAGTAGCTTGACCTGAGATTCACAGTTTACAACTACAAAACTCATATACTATATTTTATACCACACTGTCTCTTACTATTTAAAAAAAGAGATTGTTTTAAAAATTGATTCATTTAACTCAGGGAATGAAGTTGAAGATAAATATACAACAGAACCATTGATTTGAACTCAGTAAATATAAAATGTTTAACTTTATTCTTTAGATCTTAGCTTTTTACTTTTCACATTCCTTCGGTAATTATTCTGTACCTTAATTTTTTAAAAAATCATGTGAATGGATGGACAGATAGATGGTCAGTATGACCGATAGAACTGTCCCTGAGTGTCAGTGTATGTAGAAGAGTCCCCCTGTCAAGTTATGTTATAAAAGTTCATTTGAGGTCAAATATTGGGAATAAAGTTTCATTTTTCCATTGAAACAATCATGTAATGTTAGTTGGGGTGCTGGTCGAACGCATAGGAGCCTATGTGATTCCCAGTGTAGCTTCCCTATAATGTCATTTTGGTACGAAAGAACTTAAACCCTGAGAAAAAAGCTGTAGCTCAGGCTCCACCTAAGTAACTGGAGCATGTGCCCACTTCTGTGTCCCCAGTCTGCAATCTCATTCCCCAGCTCCAAGGGCCTGATGGGATTGGCTGCAGTGGAAGAGGCTCTTTGAGCTGGCAGAAGGGTTTATGCAGAAAGTGGGGCTGGAAGGCTTTGGCTGGATCTCTGGAGGGGAGGGAGTTCCATCTCCAAAGTTTGTTTCATAAAATAACATGCAAGAAAAAAACCCAAGTCTTCAAGAATAGCCATCACTAGGTAACAGTATGGTAGCTCTACTAAAAGAAAAGTAACGCCAACATGAAAAACAACCCCTAGATTGGAGAGCAACATTTCACTTTGTATGTCTTTCTTCCGAGCCCTGCCCCTATTACATTCTCAGCATTCCAGTCTTTCTCCCTAGAAGTCTCTCAGCAAATGCTCTTTTTTTGAAATGCTTTAAATGTATACTTTGAGACGGAGGTTTGAGCTGAGTACTGCTGTGGAAAGCTCCCGCTCAATTCAAAACACAGACGGGGGGATGTCTTTAGAGTCAGGAGAAAACATCATGTGCCAAGGGTGCTCTCCAAACTGATGACTAGTTCCCAGACTTAACAGAGGTCAAGCAGAGAAAAAGGAAAACTTTCTTTAGAGAAGAAAAAGAAAAATCTTATCACTTCTCATATTTCTTTAGGCAGTGTATGAGCTTATTTGCTGATATCACTAATCCTGAGATGAAAAATAGGATGGACTTAAGTAATTTTTAACCTATTTCTGAGTCCAAAAAGACTGTAGTATTATTTTAATCAAATTTATGCATTTTCAGTGGGACTTCAGATTTTAATAATAAGGCGATACTTTTATCTTCTTAAAGTATATTTCCTGTACTTACAAGTGTGCAAATGACATAATTTTAAAATTAGTTGGAATATTGAAAAAAATTGAAATTTCACTTGCAAAATAAGCGGATGTGCTTATATCCATTTATTTATTTAAGAAACACACGATGTTTTCTGTGTTCTGGGCATGGTTCTATGTGCTTTATAAATAAACTCTTTTGATCCATATAACAGTCTTATGAGATAGGTGCCACTATAATCATTTTATAGACAGAGAAGCTGAGACACAGAAAAGAGCTAAAACAGAATACTGAATTGCTAAGATATACACTGAAGTCAATAAAATTAGCAAAGTGCTAACGTATTAAATTTTCCATTTCATTGCCTCTGTCCTGAAAACAGTATTGCTGGTCCATGTAACTTGAACCTACACTTGATGGCTGCTTTATCTGAGATTAAAAACATGCAGAAGGATTGGGCGCCTGGGTCCCTGACATTTGGGTTCCTGATCAGTTATGGGAATCTGTCTTGCAGCAAGTCTGTAAGTTACCTTTATTAGATTTACTAATCTCAAAAGAAGTCACTTGCTGATAGGAAAGGATTTTCTTTGGAAATGAGTTTATAACTTCTTATACAGTCAGAATTAAGATGAATGTTCCCTATTGGCATATAGCAGTTCATTTTTCTGGAACAGAAAATTACAAATGTTAAAATCTGCCCTCTTGTCGAGTGTCTACTGACTCAGTCCAGCAGTTCACTAGGACGCTCACATCTGTTGCCCCAGCTGGTCACTCGGTCCAGTCAGACATGCCTGTCCACTGGCCTTTCGTCTGTGCTGCGTGGAGCCATCAGTCTGTCTTACCTGCTTGCCTAGGCGGCTTTCCAGATGTTGTCCTGAGAATTTTCCTGTCTCAGGGCTGTACTTTCTGGGTTCCCGGTGGTTGATTGCTGGTCTCTAATGATGCAGTGGGAAGGGCTTGAGATCTGGCATTGGAAAATTGGTTCTGCTAATTATTGTTTTGTGACCTCGGCCAAGATAGTGCTCTGAGCCTCAGTTGTATCATCTTATAAATGAGAATCATAATGCCCATTTCATAGAGTTACTATGAGGATTATTGGTGAAAAGCGCTTTGCAAATGACAAAGGATTAAATGAACATCAGTTGTTATTGATACTAATGATTATGATCATAAATCCTACTTTCTTTGTGTTATAGCCTTTTGAGGAATGCAAAACAGAAGACACATTCCAACCCACTGGTTTCTAACAGAAGGGAAAAGATACGCATTAAATGGCTAGACACCAAGAGCACACAGGTCTGGCTTAATGAGATGCTGGAGAAGGTTGTTAAATTCAAATCCATGTTTTCAGGATTAATACAGAAAATGAATTGTTGCTTCTTGTTTGGTGAACATCAAAGATTTCCCAGAAAGAGGGCACCATCTTGTGGTCAGTAGGATGAACTGACAGGAAAAAAAAAAAAGTCCAGTGGTTCTCAAGGCTACACATTCCTAGGCCTAGGTCCACCTCCAGCGTCAGGTATGGTGGGTCAGATGTGGGGCCCCAGCATCAGCACTTGTTAATGTTCCTTGTAAGATTCTAAGGTGCAGCAGGGTTGATCACCGCCAATCAGGCAGGCCGTGGAGCTCTTGCCTGTGACTACACAGCCAGTACACACAGAGAGCCCTGCCTGCAGCTGGGTCTTGACTCTGGGCGCCTGATGCAGAGACCACGGCACTTTCCAGGGAGCAGAGGCTGTTGCTATGATTCCTGGAGCCCAGGTCATCAGCACACTGGCACATAAAAAGGCACCTCCCAGAGCCCATCCCTCTCCTCCCTGGAGACCTAGGCTCCTCTGCCTTTCTTCTCCACCCACACTAACAACGTCAAAATAGGTAACCACGCAGCACTTCCTAGTTTACAAAGCACTTTAGGAGGCCAAGGCGAAAGGATCGTTTGCTCGTACCATACCCGTCGTCCACAGCAAATTCTGCAAGGGAGATGCGATTATCCTACTACCCATGAGGAAACCGGAGCACTCGGAGGGTAATTGGTTTCACAAGCGTATCGAGTAAGCACATGTCTTCTGGCTCCCAACCCTGTGCTCTGCAGCCGTTCTGGTAGTAGTAATAATAGTAGCTCCTATTTTAAAGTAATCGTGGGTCTTGAGGCTAGAACAGGAAAGATGTGGGTGTAGGGGTATGTACAAGGGTGTTGTTTTGCACAGCCCCATATGTGATGGCAAAGAACTGGAATCAGTGGTTGGCAAACTTTGAAATATTTAATCTTCACAATAATTGAGACAGTGTCCTACTCTGTCACCCAGGCACAATCATGGCTCACTGCAGCCTTGACCTCCCAGGCTCAAGTGATCCTTCCACCTCAGCCTCCCAAGTAGCTGGGACTACAGGTGTGCACCACCATGCTCAGCTAATTTTAAAAACTTTTTTAAAAACACAGATGGGCTCTGGCTATGTTGCCAGGGCTGGTCTCGAACTCCTGGGCTCAAGTGATCCTCCCACGTTGGCCTCCCAAAGTGCTGGAATTATAAGCATGAGCCACCACGTCTGGCCCCACTTTCCACTTTCAAAATGCTTGCAGACCCCAAAGAGCTTTTATGTGGGTGGGATATATAATCACCGGTATTAGAAATCAAACAGAAATTGTTAGATATTTAATTCATTTAAAAATAACAATAAGCACATGAAATATTACCTAAATAGCATTATGAAAAGTAACAGCATTTCCAAAACAAAAAACAAGTTAGTGAGAAAAGTGGCATGGTTTAAAATTTTTGCCAATGTCTGGTTTAGTAAAATACAGCCAGATTCTCATACCTGCCTCTGCATTCAATCTGTTGGAATATCACACATCATGTAGCTTCTGAAAAAATCAACTGTGTGCATGTGGGAGAATGAGTGAGAAAGGTAAATAATGTCTTAGTGGTTGGTTTTATGGAAAATGACTTTGACCTCATGGACTCACTAAGAGTCACAGGTCCCTCAAGGGTCCCTGGACCACACTTGGACAAGGCTGAGTTTATTGCTAATGGGATGAAGGATTCCCATGTGCCCACTGGAGCCCACTGGTAAGAGCTGGTATTGGCAACTGGAGTGGAGAGAGGGTGCTAAGCATGGGAAGGGTGGGGCCAAGCTGGATGGGAATTTGAATACAGGAGAAGATGGTAGCCAGTCTACCCAATGAGACCCCCTAGCCACTGCCTTGTGTCATCCTCGTTGCTGCCTGCTGCTCTGAGCCCTAAGCACTTTGCCAGCCCAGCCCCAACTTTGCAACTCTCTTCTCTAGCTTCTCCTCCTGTGTCTCGGCTCTTCCTTCTCTGAAACCTTCTGGTTCCTTTTCCTTTTCTCACCATCTAAGTTCTTTGTTGGATCCACATTAAAAATGGTAATTATAAAAAACAACACCCAATATTATACAAAGTACTTTCACACATAACGTCTTTTTCACACTCTTTTCTTGATGTCCATAGCAACAAATACCAGCTGATGCCAGTTATTCTCAAGTGTGTCTTCCCATCCCTGACTCCACCAGTCTCCTGTTCTGTACTTCCAATTGCCTACTGGATCTCTCCTCTTGAATGTTGCTTAAACTCAGTGTGTCTCATATAGTTACTCAACCCAATCCTCCACACTGAAATACCTTCTTGCAGTGGTATACTTTTTGCAATGATACTGTCTCAGGCACTCACACAGCTGCAGTACTCTAATACTTTGCCACTGGCCCCTTGGCAGTCGACAAGAGCCAGTGATGTTGGGAACAGAAAAGAAGGGATAGATATTAGAACCGTGTTACATGACGGAGAAAGGGTTCAAGATAAGTATCAGTGCAGGACAGGACTTGGAGAATGGTTAGTTATTGGAATGAATGGCAAATCCAACAATCTGAAGACAGGAGCAGTTTGAGCAAAGGTGATCCCAGGACTTTCAGCCTGTCCTGCATGTTTCTACAGTTTCTTCTACAGTGACTGGATCAGTTCTGGAGTCTCCCAGTTCTCATTATCCACCTGGGGGCTGGGGATAAGACTCTAGAGAGTCTTAGGACAAGCTGGCCTTTGGGAATGCAGCAGGTAGTTCTCATTTCTCTGATTCACTCTTTAATTTATTGAATAAACACTGTCAAGTGCTTCTTATGACAAGGCACTCTGCTAGATGCTATGTGGGACATAATGAAGTTTAAAGCTTAAAAAGAAAAAAAAAAGTCATTATTTTGGCCAGGCACAGTGGCTCACATCTATAACCCCAACACTTTGGGAGACCAAGGTGGGGGGATCACTTGAAGCCAGGAGTGAAAAGAAAGAAAAAAGAAAAAGAAAAAGAGTGATTATTTTAATAGGAGAATCTATAGGTTGGTTATATTGCTCCTTAAGGAAAAGTCAGCAATTTAAATCAAAATTAAAGCTTGAATCTCTAAAACTGGCTAACCTCATCTGGAACATGTGGCTCCCCCTTGCCCCTAAGATCACCTTCTCCCTTGTCTACCAGGCTAGCGTGAGCCACACCTGTTCAGTTTTCCAACTCTCAGCTAAGAGAAAGACTTCATTAATATTTGGGGGATACAGGCCGGGCACAGTGTCTCATACCTGTAATCCCAGCACTTTGGGAGGCTGAGGCGGGTGGATTGCTTGAGGCCAGGGGTTCAAGACCAGCCTGGCCAACATGGTGAAACCCCATACCCACAAAAAATATGAAAATTAGCCAGGCATGGTGGTTTGTGCCTGTAATCCCATCTTCTCGGGAGGCTGAGGCAGGAGAATCACTTAAACCCAGGAGGCGGAGGTTGTAGTGAGCTGAGACTCCACCTTTGCACTCCAGCCTGGGCAACAGAGTGAAACTTTCAAATATATATATATATTTTGGGGATACAGATAATAAATTCAGAAAATATTTGGAATCTAGATGATATGGCTAATAAAATTTAATGTGATCATCTTCAGCATGAATCTCCACTTTGTTCTAGCTCCCCCTCCAGATGCCAGATACCTCCTCTATCCCCTCCACAAGATGATACTCATAGACACACATACACCTCTGAGTGCTTCCCGGAAAGGGCAGAGTTCAAAAAGAAGCCTCTTCTCCATGACAGTCATTGCTAGAACTTGCCCATAACCAGTTCTCTCTTTCCAAGCACACAGGCAGGTCACACTTTCTGGCCCCTTGGCAGTTAGGCAAGGCCACGTGACTATTTCTGAGCAGTTAGTTGGCAGTGAGTGGAAGTGATGTGACATGTGTCATTTCCAAGGTAAAGCTCTTACTAGCTAGCTTGAGAGATTTTAGATCTCTTTTCTTTTGCATGGAAAACCTGGAAATACCATATTGAGGCAGAGACACCCAAGATAAAATAGCCTGGAAGGCTGAGCCACCACATGGAAATGCCAAACCACCCATGGCAAATGCTGTGTGAGCAAGAAATAAAATTACATTCTGTTTTTTCTTGGAGAAATAAGGGAAAAAATAAAAATAAATTACATTCTAATAAATCATGGAGACTTTTGGCATTATTTGTTATGGTAGCATAATCCAGCTTGTCTTGACTATACACCAGCTGGCCCGCAGGCCAGCCCCTTCAGGGTCTGTTTCTTGTCTGAGGACCTGACTCTTCTTTGGGAATTGACACTAACAATGGCTGCTCTCCTTGGCTTCATCTCCAGACCCATGTGGCTTGTCTCTGGAGGGCTTAGCAATAGCAACACATCTCTCTATTGCCCCAAACCTCAACATTCACACATATGCTATAACTGCCCCAAGAATCCCCCTGCATCCCTTAACTTTAAATACTGTCTTACTTGGGTTTTGTGTTTTTTGGGTCACAGTGAAAATATTAGGTGGACAGGTTTAAATGTATCCGACGACTTTAAACCTGACTTTGATACTCAAGTGGCCAAGAAAGCTGCTTCCAATTCTTTAGGGCTTGGACTTGAGCCGTCAGTTGTTTAAAACGCTAAGCAGAAACCATTTGTTCACATATGAAGTCTGCATCCATAGAAAACCATTTTCAGAGTTGAAATCAATCTAACCAAAGAAGAATAGGCAGGGCATAAAATCAAGCAGTGCCAAGGCACATGCTTACCCTGACCCATAAGGAATACAGCCTTTCATTCCTCCAGCAGGTGGGGATCCAGAGGCATCCTGAGAGAAGGGGCAGGTGGGAAGAACAGAGCACCATTAGGAGTCAGGAGTGTATCTGAGATCCTGTACTGCTACTAACCATATATAACCTCATGCACATAACTTTAGGTAAGTCACTTAATGTTACTCTTTGGGCCTCATCTATGACCTTTATTTCTGTGAAGCTCTGATGATTTATAATTTGATCAAACGGTGTATACAGATGGCATAAACACAAGAAAAGATGCTCAGTATCATGACTCATTAGGGAAATGCAAATCAAAATCACTGTGAGACACTACACTACTAGGATGGTTAGAATCAAAGAGATGGAGAATAAAAAAGGCTGGCAAAGATGTGAAGAAATTGGAACTCATACACTGCTGATGAAAATGTAAAATGGTGTAGCTTTGGAAAACAGTTTGTCAGCTCCTCAAAATATTAAGCATCTAGCAATTCTACTCCTAGATACCTAACAGAAGTAAAAATATATATCCGCACAAGAACTTGTACATGAATGTTTGCAAAAGATTATTATATTAGCCCCAAAGTGAAAACCCAAATGTCCACTACCTGATGAATGGATAAACATGATGTGGCATTACATACAAAGTAGTAGTATCCAGCAATGAAAATGAAGTCCTGATACGTGCTACTACAAGGATGGACCTTGAAAACATTATTCTCAGCGAAAGAAGCCAATCATGAAGGGCACACATATGTATGGCTCCATGTGTATGATATGTCAAGTAGGCAAATCTGTAGTGATAAAGAGTAGGGCCTGGGGGTGAGGACAGGAATGAGGAATAATTGCTAATGGGTTCAAGATTTCTTTCAGGGTTAATGATAGTGGTGATCACACAACTCTGTGACTAGACTAAAAATCGCTGAACTCTGTGCCTTACATGGTTGGATTTTATGGTATGTGAATTATACCTCAATCAAGCTATTAAAAATACTGTACAGGGCTGGGCGCGATGGCTCACGCCTGTAATCCCAGCACTTTGGGAGGCCGAGGCGGGTGGATCGCTTGAGGCCAGGAGTTCAAGACCAGCCTCGCCGACATGGCAAAACCCTGTCTCTACTCAAAATACAAAAATTAGCTGGGCATGGTGGCGCACATCTGTAATCTCAGCTACTCAGGAGGCTGAGGCACTAGAATTGCTTGAACCCAGGAGGTGGAGGCTGCAGTGAGCCGAGATCATGTCACTGCACTTCAGTCTGGGTGATAGAGTGAGACTCTGGCCAAAAAAAAAAAAAAGTGTACAGATATTCACTAGTCATTCATTCATCATTTACTTGCTGTCTACTCTGTGCCAGGAGCCGGGCACACTGAGAATAATGAGACAAACTCCCTCACCATGACAGGCGTGTAATCTTTTAGGGACGACACACAGACATAATGTGGTAAGTGTCAAGGAAGAGCCTTGCCCAGGTATCCTGGGAAGACCAGGACACTCAAGTCAGCCAGGAAATGTAGTAAAAGGCATAGAAAGGACCGAGGGACAAACACTGTGCTGGGGAGGAGAGATGCAGAATGACAAAACCCATCCTTAGTCTCCAGGAGATGAAAAGAGTTGAGAGAGCACCAGTGCGGGGCTGAGTGTCATCCATACAAGGAGAAATTACAAAGTGCTCTGGCAATTCAGAAGAGGGAGCTATAATGGATGTTATTCTTCTGAATGTTCAGAGAGAAATTAGACATAATTTGGTCCTTCAAGACATAGCAATTCCCCTTTAGAACCCAAAATTCAGGGTGCACAGTGTAAAAACTGCTGCTTTCATCAAAATGTGTCCCTTATTTTGCACTAGTAACCTATCCTATTTTAACCAAACTTTGAAAAGACAGAATATTAAATTCAATTGCTAAAGAAGTATCAGTTGATTTCTATTGATTAGAGCAACATTGTTTGTAGAATTAAAAATAACTGCTTATGCTTTTGTGGTACTGACATAATTAGATTTAACAGCACAAAAATAATGCTCAAGCCATGACAAAGCAACTTCAAGTTTGGGGCAAAATAAACAGTTGATGTATGGATGAGCTAAACTCCCACTTTACGATCACCACTTTGCAGCCCATAGTTACACGTGGGGAATAAGGAAAAGGGGCCAGGTGCAGTGGCTCACGCCTGTAATCCCAGCACTTGGGGAGGCCAAGGCGGGCGGATCACCTGAGTTCAAGAGTCCAGCCTGGGCAACACGGTAAAACCCTGTCTCTACAAAAAATACAAAAATTAGCCGAGCGTGCTAGTGCACGCCTGTAATCCCAGCTACTCAGGAGGCTGAGGCAGGAGAATCGCTTGAGCCTGGGAAGCAGAAGTTGCAGTGAGCTGAGATGGCACCACTGCACTCCAGCCTGGGTGACAGAGCGAGACTCTTTATCAATGATAGAAAGGAAAAGAGAGAGAGAGGGAGAGAGAGGAAGGAAGGGGAAGGGGAAGGGAGAAAGAGAAAAAGAAAGAAAGAGAAAGGAAGGAAAGATGGAAGGAAGGAAGGAAGGGAGGGAAAGAAGGAGGAAGGAAGGAAGGAAAAGGAAGGAAGGAAAGAAATAAAGAAAAAGTAGGAAAGAAAAAGAAAAAGAAAGAAAGAAAGAAAGAGGAAGGAAGAGAGGATCTGCTGTGGTGGCTGGGAGGGACTCCTTCATGGAGATGGAGAAGGAGCGGGCAGAATAATGGCACTCAGAGCTCTTGTCATAGCATAAGTTAGAGGGCCCCACGGCAACCTGATGACAGCTAAAGGCAGGTCCCTCTTCTTGCTGTGACCGAGGGCACCATCCTTATTCAGACTGAACTGGATCTGCAGCCTGTGTGTGCTCTCTAGACCCACCTTGACGCTTGGTTTGGGGAAGGCTTTCTCCTCCAAGGCTCTGGTTTGTCCCCAGTTTGTGCCACTGAGTTTCAGTCCCCTTCAACTGTGCCTCAAGGCTAGAATTTATGCCCCAGGGGGCAGGGGCCGGGGAGGGTGTCCTCAGCCTGCTCTTTACTTGACAGCTTGCATCTGCCCCTATTTACATCCTCTGCAGAGCCGAACCTGCTTTCTGTGTTCATTCTTTCCAAGCTCCACATGTGGCAGAAGGGTCTGGACTGGGATCAAGAGAGGCCGGCTAGGTTCTCAGCTCCATGATGGGCAAAGCCCAGTTAGTATGGAGCTCAGCTTCCTCACTCACTCAGCTTCGTTTGGATTCAGACCCAGGTTAATTACCTGCTGTGCGACCTGGCGTGTTAGCCAAAGTTGCTCAACCTTCATCTCCCCATTCGTAAAATGGGGGAAAGAATACCAACCTTGCAGGGTGCTGTGGGCATCAGAGATCATTACTCACAGTGCCCAGCACCGCGCAGATATTCATTAGCCAGCAATTGTTATCTATGATTGTCCTCAAACCCCCTTCCTGTTCTGAGAGAGATGCTGGGTCACAGGCTCCCATTCTTCAGGCTGGCATTTCAGTTCCATCTGGAAGATGAGTAGAGGCAGCCCTGAGGAAACTGCTAGGGGCTCAGAGGCATGGATGATGGCCAGATGTCACTCCTCCACTCCTATTCTTGGACGCCGGCCTGGGGTAGCTTGGCCTTCACCTTCTGGCTTCTCTGCACAGCACTCATAGCCCTTCATGTTTGCATGTGTGCCTTCCACTCCCTCTGCCTACATGAAGCCGAATGGAGGGTGGGCTTTGGGTCCTCCTCCCAGTGCAAACCTTCACCTGTGAGACAGACTGCAAAGGGCCGAGGATAATCTGTGCTTAGTGATGTGAACTCATTCTCTAAGCTGAGGCCCTAACCTTTTGTTGTCATGGGCTCCACCAAGAAGCTGAGGATGAATGCTCAGAAATCTCCACTGTAACCAAGTTCTGCACAAAAATCTGCTGAGGTTTTGCGTAGATTCTCCAGGGGCTCATGACCACAAGTTCAGATGCCTGAGCTCTGGTCCCTCCTCGTGTGTGTGCAGCAGTCTCTCCCAGGGGCTTGGTGCTCGCCTGCTCTCTGGAAGATTAACAACGTCAGGGTGTTGGTTTTTCCAAGGGCTGAGTTGCTGTGGTTGGAAGTACTGAGGGTGACCTGTACGACCCTCCTCTAAGGTAGAGAGGACTGGGGGTCCTTGGCCACCCAAGAGGCTCCTGAAGAGGGCACCCCAAGGTGCTGGCATGTTCTGGACATCATCATTCATTGGGAGAATCTGACCAAATATGTCATTATATTACATATCAGAACATTATAATCAGCACATTCTCAGCAAAAATGTTCACTTCTTTAACACTATTTTCTTCACACTATTAAGCTCTCAAGCAAGTAGCGTTCGCCATTGATACTGTTTGCTGGATGATAATTAAGGATGACTTCCTACATTGTTCCCCAAACCTAGTGAACCATCAGAACCACCTGGGAAGCTAATACAGACTATTCAGCCCCATGCCAAACTTATTGAACTTGGATCTTCTTTGGAGAGGCCCAAAAAACTGTACTTTTAAAAGAAGTGTCATCAGTGAACCTAATGATTAACTAAGATTAGGAAACAAGGACTTAATGTTGAGTAACATTTAACCTTCCTAAAGAAGGCTTTTTTTTTTTTTTTTTTTGAGACAGGGTCTCACTCTGTCACCCAGGCTGGAGTACAGTGGCACGATCACGACTCGTTGCAAGCTCAAGCCCAACCTCCTGGGCTCAAGTGATCCTCCAACCTCAGCCTCTCAAGCAGCTGGGACTACAGGCGCACACCACCATGCCTGGCTAATTTTTTTTTTTTTTTTTTTTTTTTTGAGATGGAGTTTTGCTCTTGTTGCCCAAGCTGGAGTGCAATGGCGCCATCTTGGCTCACTGCAACCTCTACCTCCCAGGTCCAAGCCATTCTCTTGTCTCAGCCTCCCAATTAGCTCGGATTATAGGCATGCGCCACCACACCCAGCTAATTTTTTTGTATTTAGTAGAGACGGGGTTTCACCATGTTAGTCAGGCTGGTCGTGAACTCCTGACTTCAGGTGATCCACCCGCCTCAGCCTCCCAAAGTGCTGGGATTACAGGCAGGCAGGGCTGGCTACTTTTTTTTTATTTTTATTTTGTAGAGACAGGGTCTCCTTATGTTGCCCAGGCTGGTATCAAACTCCTGGGCTCAAGTGATCCTCCAGCCTTGGCCTCCCAAAGTGCTGGGATGACAGGCATGAGGCACCGAGTCTGGCCTAATAAAATTGTTTGAAAAATCAAATAATTGATGTTATATCCCCAAAGTATTTTAAATATATTTATTAGTTTGATCACTGTTCTCTGACAATTTAAGGCAGCTTTGAGAGATACATGAAGCATAGTAAGTTTTTGTTTGTTTGTTTGTTTTTTAACTGAAGCTAGAGAAATGAGGCAAAGTAGATTGAAACAGGCATTAAACTAAAACTGCATGGTAACCTCACACATCAAATTTCACTGGAGCAATCCAACTCTTTTATATTTCTGTCTCACTCTCCCGCTCTCTTTTTCCATTAAGTGGTTTTGGGGTCATCTCAAGTGAGGCCATTTCATCAAACTAGCCTTTATAACAAAGTACTTTAAGAGGACCAGGGTGAAGCCACTCACTCCATTTTTATGGTCAGTGATCACAGCGTCCCTGACCCTTATAGTCTAGTGTGGAGGTGGTGGGTGGAGTGGGGGAGACAGGTAGTAAACAAATCACCATAAAAATAAATGAGACAACATCAGGGTATGTTTAGGACTGAGACAAAAATGAAGACAGGTGCTGTGCTGGACAGTGCCTGGAGTGCCCTGGGATCAGAAGGTCAGAGAAGGCCTCTGAGGAGACAGCTTCTGTGTGGAGCCCTGCAGGGCAGGGGGCCCAGCTGGGTGACCCTTGGGGCAGAGCATTCTAGTCAGAGGGAAGCTGGCGCAAGGGCCCAAAGGCAGGGCTGTGTTTGGGGTATGGGAGGAACCGGAAGAACATCTGTGAGTGGGCAACTAATGGCTTTTTTCCCCAGCTGGGTAAAAAATATTATTAAAAACCCAATGTATCTGGAATACTGTAGCAGGTGCTACTGCCACATCCCAGGCCACCACCTGTGGATTTTTGTTTGTCCTTGAGAGCGACCTGGTGAGGCCTTTGCCCTTCCTCCTCCCTCTGTACTTTCCCCTGATGGGTGTCCCTCTTTGATGGCATCTCCAAAACTTCGCCTTATCACCTTTTCTTGGTCCTTTTCCTCTTGCTGCCATAGTACAAAAGCCTGTACCACTGAGCAGAATGCCACCTCCTCCAGGAAGCCTTTCTCAGTCCTAGTCAGCATGAACCAGCAGTAAGCGTCTTTGACTCCAGTCTCCCACAGCACTCTGTGAGTATTTCTCCAGCAGCTCTTGCTTCTCTCTACCTTGGACTGTATGGCATGTCTTGCAAACACTTCCCTCATCCCAGTACCTCAGGCAGCCTCAGGAATGGGATCTGGGCTTTATTCTTCACTGTGTCCCACCTATGCTGGGTCGAATGGATATCTGCAAATTATAGAGCTTATTGGCTGTTCACAGGCAGTTCATGAAGCCAGTGTCATGGAGCAGTTGCGCTTTGCTCACCCTGGGTTAGGCGCTTGGGAGGGATAAGAAGGACAAGGCACAGCTGTTGCTCTTACGAAGCTTAGAAATCTCTGGTGGTGGGGGCGGGCAGGCAGGCAAGGCTAGCACACTGATAGTACCAGTGTGGGGCAGTGGTCGCCAAACTGAGCAGGAGGGGCACACCACAGAGCACTTGATGACCATGGGTACCTGGCAGGAAGAAAGCACAAGAAATTCTATTTTGTTGTATTAGTGATCTGAAAAATTAGAAATAAAAATTTTTTTACTCATTTTTGCCATCTGGATGGTCCTTAGCACCTCTCTGTGTCCATTGTGAGCCAGCCATGGTCTAGCACCTTTCATCCCCAAGGAGGCGTGGCATTTGTAATGCTGAGGCCTTGAGGATGGCATCCTCACTTGTGCACTCACCCACAGTGAGTCACCTCACACTACAGTTTATGTGCTACAGGATGTTATGGACATAAGTAATTTTATAAAGACAAGACTTTAATAAATTTTTTTAAACTTTTTTCTTTCCCATTAACTTTTACAGAAGGCACAAGATCTTTATAGCAGAATCTTTACAGTATTTTGTAAATGAAATGGTGGGGGTAGGGGTGGCCATGACAATCTTTTGCACCACATAAAGGTTTTTGGATTGCTCATGGCATTTGGATTGCTCATGGCATTTATAATGAATTGTTGGACTTAAAGATGAATTATGCACTTTCTTTGAAAAACAATTTTTAAAATCCTTGATTGTCCTAAATTTGCCGACCTTTCCTATAGGAAGTGGTTCACTAGTATGCTACTATAAGTATTTTAAAAATTAGTACTTTCAAGGTATGGGTGATGTTATTTATTTATTTATTTATTTTTGAGACAGAGTTGTGCTCTTGTTGCTCAGGCTGGAAGTGCAACGGCACGATCTTGGCTCACAGCAACCTCCACCTTCCAGGTTCAAGTGATTCTCCTGCCTCAGCCTCCTGAGTAGCTGGGATTACAGGCATGCCCCACAACACCCAGCTAATTTTGTATTTTTAGTAGAGATGGAGTTGCTTCATGTTGGTCAGGCTGGTCTTGAACTCCTGACTTCAAGTGATCTGCCCGCCTTGGCTTCCCAAAGTGCTGGGATTACAGGCATGAGCCACCACGCCTGGCCGGGTGATGTTTTTTAACAAGAGTGAGAAAGAAGGGCCCTTATAACATCTGTGACTGCTGCTAGAAAGAGAACATCTGAGCATCTCTGGAAATGCTGCATCATGATGTGATTTGTAGCCAAAAATTATATTAGGTATTATTTATTTTAAAACTCCCACATCTGCACACAAAAGGATAATAAAAAAAGACTGAACAACTGTACACACATAAATTTCACAACTTAAATGAAATGGATTTATTCCTCGAAAAGTACAAACCACTGAAACTCACCAAATATGAAATAGATAATTTGAATAGCCCTATAACTCTTAGGGAAATTAAATTACTAACTAAAAACCTTCCAAAAAAAGAAGTCTCCAATCCCAGATGATCTCACTGGAGAATTCTATCAAATGTTCAAAAAAGAAGTAACACCAAGTTCTACTCAATGTCTTTCAGAAAATCTCAGTCTCTTCCAGAGGTAACACTTCTCAATTCATTTTATGAAGCTAGAATTACTATGATACACAAACCAAAGACAGTATGAAAAAATAAAGCCAAAGATCAATATCCCTCATTAGTGTAGATACAAAAATCCTCAGCAAAATGTTAGCAAATATAATTTAGCAATATATAAAAAGAATTATACACCATAATCAAGAACAGTGTATTTCAGGATGCAGGGCTGGTCCAATCTAAGACCCAGATGAAGGCAAGGATGTCTATTCTTTTAACTCTTATTCAGTATAATAGAGTTGAGGTTCTAGCTTGTGCAATAAGGCAAGAAAAGGCAAACAGATCAGAAAGAAAGAAAGAAAAAAAATAAAAAACCTATCCCTATTTGCAAGTGCTATGATTGTCTATGTAGGAAATTGAAAAAAATCTACAAAAAGTTTCTAAAACTAATAAGTTCAGCAAAGTCATAGTATACAAGATAGACATACAAAAGTCAAGTGTGTTTCTATATATTGGCAATGAATACATGGATACTAAACTTAAAAATATGATACCATTTACAATTGCCAAAAAAAGAAAAAGAAAAAGTACTTTGGTCCAATCTAACAAAACATGTACATGATTTGTATGCTGAAAACTGTAAAATACTAATGATGAAAGAATGATGAATGGAAAGACATACCATATTTATAGATTAGAAGACTTGGCTGGGCATCTGTAATCCTGTAATCTCAGTACTTTGGGGGGCTGAGGCAGGAGGATCACTTGAGCCCAGGAGTTGAAGACCAGCCTGGACAACATACACAGACCTCCATTTCTACAAAAAAAAAAATTTTTTTTTAATTAGCTGGGCATGGTGGCATGTGCCTGTATTCCCAGCTGCTCTGGCAGCTGAGGTAGGAGGATTCCTTGAGGCTGGGAGGTCAAGGCTGTAGTGAGCTGTGATTGTGCCACTGCACTCCAACCTGGGCAACAGAACAAGTACTTGCCTCAAAAAATAAAATAAAATAATTTAAAAAATAGAATAGAAGACTCAACATAGCAGAGATGACAATTCCAAAATTGATAGATACAATTAATGCAATTTCTATCAAAATCCCAGCAAGATTGTTTATATATCTAGACAAGATTATTATAAAACTTACATAGTTGGGAGGCCAAGGTGGGAGGATCATGTGAAGCCAGGAGTTTGAGACTAGCTTGGATAACTTAGTAAGACCCCCCATCTCTACAAAAATTGTTTTAAAAATTAGTCTACCATATTGGCACATGCCTGCAGTCCCAGCTCCTCGGGAGGCTGAGGGAGGAGGATCACTTGAGCCTGGGTGTTTGAGGCTGCACTGAGCTATGATCATGAAGCTGTACTCCAGCCTGAGTAACAGAGCAAGATGCCATCTTAAAAGAAAAATAAAAATTACATAGAAAAGCAAACAAAAAGCTAAAAAAGGTAAAACTATTGAAAAATAAAAATAAAGTGAGAGTAATCACTCTACCCAATTTTAAGACTTATAACTATAGTAATCAAGACTGTGTGGTTTTGGTGAAGGGATGGTCACAGAGATTAATGGAGCAGAATAGAGAACCGAAAAATAGACCTACACAGATATGTCCAACTGATTTTTAGAAAGGTGTAAAAGCAGTTCAATAGGAGAAGGATAGGCTTTTCAACAAGTGGTGCTGGGACAACTGGATAAACATAGCTATCAACAAAAAGTAAACAAATCTCTACCTGGAACTCATATCTCATACAAAATTTAACTTAAAAATCAATCACATACTTAAATGTAAAGGTAATTGTTTAGGAAAAAATAGAAGACTATATTCAGGATCTATGACTAGGCAAAGAGTTCTTAGACTTGACATTTAAAACACAACCCATGCAAGGAAAAACTGATTCATTGGACTTTATCAAAATGAAAAAGTGCACTGTGAAAGACTGCTGTGTATTGAAACAGTACCTTGCTTTTCAGGATAATAAAATACTGTCTAAAATGAATGTTGATAAACTACTCTAGAGCAGTGGATCTTTTAAATACCCATTTTGCAGACCAACCCTTAGCGTAGTGTCCAACGCCCAGTAGGCGCTCCAAAAAATGTCAATGGAACTGAATGGCTTGTCTCCACCATACACTGACGGTTCTCTGTAGCTGAATGCAGGGTGAGGGGACCTAAGGAAGAACATACAATGAAAGCCGCAGGTACATGCCTTTTACATTTTCTCTCCTCCTTTTCCTCCTCTTTCTCCTCCCTCTCCCTCCTTCTCTCCCTTTTCCTTTTCCTCTCTCCCCTCTCCCTTTATCTTCACCTTTCTCCCTTTCCTCCTTCCCTCATCAAACCTCAGAAGATCACGGAGCATGGGAGTTTGAGGTAAGGAGTACAGGAAATGAAGATTGAAATTTGCATGTATGCTCAGCTCATAGCCACCAGATGGCAGGAGGAGATCAGGAAATTCAGGCAAAGCCCTTCTGCTCCAATTTAAAGAAAACACAACCAGCCAGCACCTGGCCAGCTTGCTTTTCTGGGTAAGTGATTATGTACAGAAATATTTTTTGTTTTCCATAACTCTCTGTAAAGCAATACCAGGTGCTTGCCAAAGCAAGTAGATGCTGTGTAGTTTGATAGTGAAGGTACCCGTAGGAAGGGACACTGTGTTTCTGCTTCTCCTTCCCTCTGCCTTTTCTTTCTGCATCTGCAAAATAGGGGTTCTGGTTGTGACCTGCCTCACTGTGATAAGGCCGCTGAGAGATAAAATGAGCAAAGTGCCCTGCGTGCCACAGATGACAGATGTTTTTCTAGGAAGAATGGCATCAGTGCACCATGTGTGTCTGACCACCACCCGCCACAAGGAACACATGAAGTGCCCCAGTACTGTGGTAGCTGTGAACCTTGGGGTGATCTCTAAACATGCTTCTAATCCTGATGTCATTCTTTAGCTAAGTAAGACAATGACACCCACTGAGTTACACTCACCAGAAAAAGTTGCCCCATGACAGGTACCAGAGTTAATGGAGAAGGAGGTTTTCTTGGTAAGAATGGTTCTGCGAGGGACAGATTTGGAGCCAGGAGCTGTAGGTGAGATTTCAGCCTTGCTCTAACCAAGTCTGACCCTCCAGCCTCGCTCTCCCACCTGCAAATGAGAGTGATGCCTGTCCCTTGGCAGAGATGATGTGGAAGCATTCATTCTGACCTGAATAGACTTGGTATATATATCATGTGTGGAAGTTAGAGATGTTTCCTCCTCATTCTTCATGTTGAATTTCACCCTTTTCTGAGGATATCTGAGTCTCTGCACTAAGGAGAGGTGGAGTCCACAGGCTGAGAGGTGCCTCACCATACTAGAGGCATGCCGAGTAGGCACTGTCTCAGGCCAGCTGGTTGACCAGTTTTGGCTTCTTTCTCCTTCTAGTGGGTAACTTCATCCTGTTTTACAAATATCATGGTTGTTTCTTGGCATATTAAGCTGTGAGATGAGCAATGTAACTGGGGTCAATGTATGTTTTCATTTTAATCAGGAAATTCTTGAGACTTCACCAAAGGTCTTTCTGTTCCCATACTGTCCCTCCAAATATCTTACACATGGCAGATATGAGGTAAGATTAAAAACAAACAGTAGGAGATGCTACAGTTACTATGATGAAAGCCCTTGGAGCAGGTGGCAGAGTGCTCAGGCCTCGAATGGGAGTCAAGGGATCTGGTTCTCCAGGTGCAGTCAGGGACAGCCTCAGACTGGCCCTTAGGAAAACCAGAAAACCTGACCTGAAAACACGCCCTTCTTCAACGGCAATGTTTTCTGGAATGAGCACTTGGAGAAAGTTTGGTGGTTCAAAGGAAAGGAACCTAAGGAATAGAACGAAAGTGAAGGCATGTCATTGGTCAAAACAACCTTGCAACAAGGGAGGCACTGGCGGAGGCACCTTCTAGAAGTACACTGGGAGCCTGAAGAATGCTACAGTCCAGTGCACAGCCCAGCTGCTGGCTCGCAGCACAACTTGCTGGCCCCCGCCACGTGGCTGAATGCACACAGGGGTGCCCTGACACTGGCTATTTTGCAAGGATCCAGGGGACAATGGCAGCTGGTAGCAGCAGGAGTGGGGAGCCCACAGCAAGGGGATTAATGACGATCCACAGGGACCCCTGTGGAGAGATGTCAAACAGCATCTGCAGATGATTCTAGCAAGTACAGTAGTAGCCAGGGGTATTCGGAGTATTAGGATAACATGTGGCTCAGGTTGCAAAGTGGACCAATCCACCCTGGTTGACTGTAGGGTTCACTCAGGCAAAACAATGGTGCAGATACCACTGAGGCCTCCATTGAGAAGACCCAGTTTCACCTCCCAAGATTGTTGTGAAACATCATCCCTTCAGGAGAAAGATGCTCCAACCTTGGGTCTCATCCCTGAGGTGAATCCCTTTTCAGCAACTATTCAATTTTTTTAAACTATGCAAGATTAGAATAGGGTGATGGTGGTGGTTATAAAACTCAGAATAAATGTTAAGCTTTATTATATAGCTCATCTCTTTTTTAAAAGGGATATTTTTCTCCAATATGAATCTTTCCTGTGACAACAGTTACAGGCCAAGGAAGGCAGAACCACAAAGACATTAAGCCCATTCTCTATTAGGGTAGAATTCCCTTGCTGATGCAAAAGTGCTGGCATTTTTTTCCTTAGCCTCATCCCCAAAGAAAAGGAAGCCAGGGATATGGGCATGGGCTAATCAGCAGTCAGGAAAAAGAAAGAGCCGTTGATAGTTTTGCCCAACTTTTGTGCACAAGATAGCCCTTTTTAATGTCAGATGGTTTCAAGGCCTCTCCCATGATTGCTATTACCCATTGATTGAGAAAAATTCATAATGATAAATATTTATAAGGCATATAAATACCATTCAAAAATAGTAGCACATGGTTGTGTGAGGTACGGTTTCTCAATCTCAGGCAATGTTTGGAGGCCACTGGCAGAGCTGTTGTAACAGCTCCAGGAAACCCAGAAGGGAAAAAGGCTAAGACACATCCCTTCCCCGAAGAACTCCACCATCTAGTTTTTAAAGAATGGGCCTACGTAGGGCTTAACTTTACAGCCTTGACATTAGCATGGCACAGGGCAGACAGGGACCTGGCACTTGACAGAATGCCTTCCCTGCAGGGTTCCTCTGGAAGCATTCACTGCCAAATAACTGAGGACTACTGAGGAGAGGGGAGGGGAAGAAAGGGGAGGAGGTTACCATAATAAAACTGCAGCCCGATAGGCCAGCAGCTGCTGCAATGAGCCCCCCACCCCCTACCCTAGGGGAGCCAGACCAGACAAAAGCAAGATGATGGACCCATTCTCTTAACTTAGGACTTCAACTCCTGACATTAGCATAGCCTGGTATAGGGCTGAGGACAGTTCACCCCTCTGCACTCCCACACCACATCAGGGTAAAGGCCAGAACACCTGTGGTCAGATGTTGTTTCAGGACCCCAGAACCTCAAACAGGAGAGGAGCAGGTGGCTGTGAGTGGTTGCGTGGCTGAGGTCTTCCTTCAGAACCTCTCCAAGGCCCAGCCAGCTGGAGAGATGCAAGCCTTGTGAGGTAAGAACTTAGCCTGAAGCCATTGATTGGGCTGTATTACAGGGTCATTCCAGCACTTTGAAAAACAGATTTAGCTTCTCTACCTAGAAATTAGTCCTCTTATCTTGGATACCTTAGAGGGAAATGGTAAAGAAAAAAATTAATCAGTGACCTGATCCTCCAAGCCCAGCCAGTGATCAGATTTTGGTTGGGGGTGGGGGCAGTCTGTTTCCCACCCCCTGCCGTCCAGGAGGAGCTCTAGAAGTCCAAGGCTTCTTTTTGGGAGGGCAAGGGGTTGCCATGTGAATGCAAGCAGGTACCCTGGCTAAGCACAGAAGAACACAAGAAAAATTTTATATTTTATGCTCAAGTGAGGGGTAAATTGGTAACTATGGGAAGGAAAGCTAACTGGGGCAGATTATAATAAATCACAGATCACCAGGAAGTTTGAACCCACAGCTGGATGCAGGTAAAGAAAATGAGGTCTTCCTAAAGAACATCTCTGAAACACTCTAACAAAAACTAACAAGAACCGGTTGCCTTATGGCAATGCCAATTCAGCAGAAATGAGGATCTCCCAGAGCAGTAGATTTTCTATGATTAGAAGTCAAATGAGTCCAATAAGTTAATTATAATATTTTTCTCTCCTCTTTTGCACTCAGGAGCACTTGGCATCCTTTATCAGGGCCATGATTACATTAGGTACCTGCAAAAAGCTTTGATAAAAATAATCTGATTTTCTATAGCTCTGATGATTTGCTGATTTGGTAAAAGGTCACAGCCTGCTACCAATGGCACCCTCTGTGGTCAGGAACTGTGGCTTAACTACCAACTGTTTCTTGTGCTCAGTGATATCGTAGATATGGGAAGAGTCCAAGGATTAAACCTTCCTTCCTCCCTCCTTCCCTTCCTTCGTTCTACATTTATTGAGTGCCTGCTATGTGCTGAATATACAAAGACCAGTTAGACACAATGCCTGGCCTCAATGAGCTTCCTCCAGTCTAGTGAGAAAACAGCCCTTGCTAAAAAATCAGCTAAGTTCAAAGGTTAGAAATAGCTAAACCATGAAGAAATAATGAACATCCACAAAGATGTAAACAAGGGAAAACACAACAGCTTTGTGGAATTTTACCTGTCAGTGATATGGGCCAGAAGTTTTGCTTGCAAATTGGTGCACACAGAGGGTGTTGGGTAAATGCTTGTTGAAGAAATTCATTAACATAGTCACAGAAGCTAGCACTAGAAAGTGCATCTGAGATTCTCTACTTCAGCACTTTCATTTATAAAAGAGGAAATTGAGACTCGGGAAGGTCAAATGTGTTGGGTGAGCCAAGGATAGAGCAGAGAAGAGAAGCCATATCTCCTGGTTCCTGTGCCCTTTCTCTCACATCGATTCCTGACCTGGGCAACCTGGGCAACCTGGGCCTTCAACATGTGCTTTTCTGAAAAGGGATCAGGAGACAGACTTTACCCTCTAGTAGCTCAGAGTAAGACAGGAAAGATCCCACTGCAAAAAGACTTAACAGAACTAAATGAGGCTGAGGCTGTGAGAGAAGGCAGTGGGTTTCTCAGCATTCAACAAGACAGAATAAACAGTTAAAGGTGGCCGGGCACGGTGGCTCATGCCTGTAATCCCAGCCCTTTGGGAGGCCGAGGCAAGCAGGTCACCTGAGGTCAGGAGTTCGAGACCAGCCTGGCCAACATGGCGAAACCCTGTCTCTACTAAAAATACAAAAAAGTAGCCAGCGTCGTGGCGCACGCCTGTAATTCCAGCTACTTGGGAGGCTGAGGCAGAAGAATCGCTTGAACCTGGGAGGTGGAGGGTACAGTGAGCCAAGATCACGCCACTGCCCTCCAGCCTGGGCGACAGAGCAAGACTCCATCTCAAAAAACAAACAAACAAACAAAAAACAGTTAAAGAAGTATCTAAGAGGAATAATTTCTAACAGGAGAATTGTGGTTCTACTGGGCTAGTGCAGCATGACCCTCCTGCAGTGTTTCCTTGGGTGGTAAACTTCGTTAGTTAAAGCAGAGTGTCTGTGAGGACAGGGCCAGGGCCTGGTCCCCAGTGAGGGGCTCATGTGGGCCAGAGGCAACATGCCTCCAACCTGGCCAGTTGTCTTCCAGGTGAGGATGAGGGGAAGCAGGGTGCAGGGAAGGAGACTGTAGCAGCGTGGGGAGAGTGTGGTCTTTACAGTCAGCCAGGCCTGGGTTCAAGTCTCAGCTCTGCCAGCACCTCAGCTGGCCTGTGGCCAAACTTCAATCTCCTCATTTATATAATGGGGAGAAAATTATCTCCTTTATAGGGATGATTTTATAATCCTTTATGTTATGATTTTTATGATGATTAAATATATATATCTAGAAGCTTCTAGTTATAGGCACTACTTCTTAGTAGGTATGCAGTAAATCTTAGTTAAATCTGAATTGTTTAAATCCATCATCACTAAAAGAAGAAAACACAAAAATTAAACAGTCCAACAATTCCAAGTGCTAGTGAGAATGTGGCCAAGTAGATACTCACACAGTGCTGTGGAGAGTATAAACCCTACAGCCACTTTGGAGAATAATCTGGCATTGAGTGATGTGGAAGATGCATAGGGCTATTACCCAGGAATTCTTCTATTAAGTATATACTAAACTCGGGTCAGGCATGGTGGCTCACATTTGTAATCTCAGCACTTTGAGAGGCTGAGGCAGGAGGATCACTTGGAGCCAGGAGTTCGAGACCAGCCTGGGCAACATATTAAGACTCCATCTCTACAAAATTATAAATAAATAAATAAATAAAAGCATATATTAAACTCATGCACATGTACCCAGGAATGTTTAGAACAACAATGTCTGCAATTGCCCTAAACTGGAAACAGCCCAGTTAGCCATCAACATTAGAATAGATCAACAAAGTATTATAGATAACTATTCATATAATGAAATATCATATGGCCATGAAAATTAATGAACTACAGCAACACACAGCAACATAGGTGAATCTCAGGAACATAATATTGAGAAGCAGCAGCAAGACACAAAAGAACACATGCAGTGTGATACAATTCATATGAAGATCAAAAACTGGAAAAAAATGAGATTACAGTGTTTAGGGATGCAAACACAGCAAGCTATAAAGAAAAGCAAAGAGATGATTACCACAAAAGTTAGGAAAATGATTACTTTTAGAGAGAGAGAAGAGGGGTTTGTTTAATTGGAAACAGAGTCTTGCTCTGTTGCCCAGGCTGGAGTGCAGTGGCACCATCATGGCTCACTGCAACCTTGAATTCTTGGGCTCAAGTGATCCTTCTAACTTGGCCTCCCAAAGTGCTGGGATTACAGTTGTGAGCCAGTGCACCAAGTCGAGAGGATGGTTTTGATGGGGAAGGGCACTCCAGGGATTTATAGGGGAATAGTAATGTTCTATTTCCTGATCTGGGTGATAGTTACACTTGGTTGTTCTCTTTATAATAATTCATCAAACTGTACTGTTAACATAAATGTTTTTCAGTTTTCTATATGCATGTTATATTTCTTTTTTTCTTTTTTTTTTTTCTGAGACGGAGTCTTGCTCTGTCATCCAGGTTGGAGTGCGGTGGCGCAACCTCTGCTTACTGCAACCTCTGCCTCCCGGGTTCAAGCAATTCTCCCACCTCAGACTCCCGGGTAGCTGGGATTACAGGTGCCCATTACCATGCCTAGCTAATTTTTGTATTTTTAGTAGAGACAGGGGTTTCACCATGTTGGCCAGATTGGTCTTGAACTCCTGGCCTCAAGTGATCCATCTACCTCGGCCTCCCAAAGTACTGGGATTATAGGCATGAGCCACCGAGCCTGGCCTATGTGCATATTTCTTGATAAAAAGTGAAAAAAAAAATGTATATGCTGAAGAAGGAGACGGAAGTACCATCCTCATAGATGTGGGACAAGTAAAAAATATAGGTGTTTTACAAAATATTTCTTTGTTTCATTTTGGATAAGTTGAAAGATACAAGGTTAATAAACATTTTTTACATATGAAAGAATGAAGTAGCACTAGGTAGGATACTATTGAAGACTTCTAGACAGAATTTTCCAAGCCATCTAACATTCTCATCTTCTGAGTATTTCTTGAATGCAGAAATTAAGCAACATGACATATAAATTTTGACCTGGTCTCACTCCAATATTAATGTACAACAATTGTGAAAAAGTGGAGAGGGACTAACTGAAAACATATATAGACAAACTAGTTTTTATACTTTTGTGAAAGGAATGCAATTCTCATTGTTCACTTGGGGATCAATTAGTTTGACAAGAATAATTTTTTTATAATATCGAGTTTATAAGAGGGAAATGGGTCAAGATGGCTGCCTCATTTGGACTGGGCCTCATGGAATTCTTCTGCCAGTAGTTTTCTTCAGATCTGATTATTTAGCAGTTAAAGAAACCTGATTTTGCTACTTTACCCAGAGTTATCAGATCTGGGGGACTGCTGACAGTGGTTTCTGAGGCCACTGACATTTCCTATAGCCCCTACTCTGCTGCCCATCCACTGGAGAAAGGCGAGCCTGTGCAGGCCACAGCCTCTCTGGTTCCCAGGCTCCACATAGGTCATATGGACCCTACTGGTCATGGTTGTCATGACAATCTACTCCCTCTTCAACAACATATTAATATTTTCATGGCACAAGTGAAAAGAAAGGGCCCAGCTCAAACCTCATCTTTTTACCGGATGGCAATATCCCCAGAAACTCCAAGAGGGGTTTCACTTTCCATAGAGAATAGGAAGGCCTGACCCAAAGTGACTGGATTTGGTCAAGTTCCCTAAATAGGACGAGGACCACAGGGATTGTGTTTGTTTATGGAATTACTCACTTGGCTTCATTACTTGTTTCCAAAATACAGATTTTATAAAAGTCGTTTTAAGTGTAAAAAAAAAAACCCTTCAGATTATACATTTGAGAAGTGAAGTTGCAAAAGGACTCTTGATACTGTGTGAATGTGTGAGGTTCAGATGTTATGCTTTCATAAAATAACTTGTGTTTGAAGGCCTGGAGACTTCCTCCTCACAGATGTCTCACTTAGTGATTTTGTCACCTATTTTGGTGGCTTCAGCTGTCTCTCCAGAAACGAGCACAAGGAGCCCCTAAGGAGACACAGATATGGGATATTAAAGGAATGTGAACTATGCCAGAGAGTGGGAAAGGAGTGGAGGTAAGCCTTTCTAACGCGTGGAGCAGAGCTGCTTTCTGAGGAAAGTGAATCTGACCCCCAGCCAAAACCACTTCTCTGGTGAAAACTCCGATGGTCTCAGGCCAGATGACTTGGACACCATCTCTTCGAGTGGGAAGACAAGGCCTCACAAGCTTGTCCCACTAACACCATTAGGACCTCTACTCTGAGAGACCACCAAGCAGGGCTCAACCAGGACCTGAACTGAGAAAAAAGTTCCTCCAAGAAAGGAAAAATTTTCTTCTGAGACAGTTGAACCATCGCTAATGGATGGCATTCAGACTCAAATACACTATCTTTATAGTGGCTGTGGTAGCTTGACTTGGTACTTTTTTTTTGTCTACAGGTAAACAGAACCCAATGCAGCTGGAGAAATGAGAGCAAAGGGTTCCCCATCTGTCCATGGGACTTGCCTTTCCCCCATACTCACGCTCTTCTACGTGTGCTGCTGTCTTCTGACAGGGGCAGGAGAGGCCTTGCAAGGCTGAGGACTGTCATTTAGCTCCATTTCTTTGTTTCTTTGCTTCATTCTGTGCCCCTGCTATTAGTTGATCTTCTTGTTGACTCTCTACTGGGTTATGACACCATCAACCAGGGTCATTTACACTGTCCTAATATCAGGACCTAAGGTATTTTCTACATCACTGGAGCCTTTGCCCTCCCTGGGCACTCTACGTGTGTCCTCACCTAGAGGTTTATTATAAAGAATATTCAAATGATGCAGAAGAAGAGGTATAGAGGGCAAGGTATAGGGGAAGGGGTGTGGAAGTTCCGTACCCTCCTGGGTACGCCACCCTGAAGGAACCTCCTTCTGGCCAGCTATCTGGTAATTCCTTTACTTAGCAGTTTTCTATGCCAACATTTGCTGTCACATGCGCACAGGCCTCATGCTAGCTTGAAAATTTTAGACTGATGTTTACATCAGAGTCGCAAAATTTGCCAAACATTTTATTTTTCCTCTGCTGTCTTCCAGTTTCACAGGTTTACTCCATTTCTCGATATGGCTGTGGGAGGAACAATAATCAGATTTAATGTCCCTGGAGCCCCAAATCACATCCTTTGGGGGGCTTCAGTACCAGGTTATTCCAGGAAACCTTACACATAAGTGGACATGCCAAACCAAACCAGGGAGATGCAATGTATTCTGCAGAGTAATGAATGGTTCCACATGGCCTTGATTTCTTTAAAGTACCACATCAATTTTTTTTTTTTGGGGGGGCAGGGACAGGGTCTTGCTCTGTTACCTAGGCTGGAGTGCAGTGGCACAATCTCAGCTCACTGCATCCTCCGCCTCCCGGGTTCAAGCGATTCTCCTGCCTCAGCCTCCCTAGTAGCTGGAACTACAGGCGCCCACCACCATGCCTGGCTAATTTTTGCATTTTAAGTAGACGGGGTTTCACTATGTTGGCCAGGCTGGTCTCGAACTCCTGACCTCATGATCTGCTCGCCTGGGCCTCCGAAAGTGCTGGGATGACAGGCGTTAGCCACTGTGCCCATCCCACATCAATGTTTTAAAGTAATTTGTATTTAAAGTTCCAATTACTAGGCATTTTATTTATGTATTTATTTTTGAGAGTCTTGCTCTGTCGCCCAGGCTGGAGTGCAGTGGCATGACCTCTGCTCACTGCATCCTCTGCCTCCCGGTTTCAAGTGATTCTCCTGCCTCAGCCTCCCGAGTAGCTGGGATTACAGGTGCGCACTACCACGCCCAGCTAATTTTTGTATTTTTAGTAGAGATGAGGTTTCACCATGTTGGCCAGGCTGGTCTCGAACTCCTGGCCTCAAGCGAACCTCCTGCCCCTGCCTCCCAAAGTGCTGGGATTATAGGGGTGAGCCACCGCGCCCAGCCAGCATTTTAAATAGATTTTCTAACAAGTGGACATGGACACATGCTCACTTCACAAATTTTTGCAAGATGAGAAATGGAGTAGATGGACCACTTAACAAAGCTCAATGCCATTTGCTGGAGGCCAGTCAGCCAGAAGCACTGCATTAATTTTGATTTTGTTTTCCTTTCCTCTAGAAGAGATTGATTGGAATTTACAACAGAAGTTTTTATATTTACATTTTAAAAATGTAGTCACAACTCTCATTCTTACTGCTGGGTTTCAAAAAAAAAATTGAGTACTTTGTTTCTAACTTCCTTCAATTGACAAACGATAATATATAAAGTGTTTAGCCTGATCTCTGTGTCTTCAAGGACATAATATCTAGTTGGGAAGAAAAACAAAGAAGTATTTTGATTTCGAATCTACTCAGTTGTTTTTTATAGACTCTTGTTCCTTTCTTCTATTTTCAAACTTCCTTTTTGTTTAAACCTATTAAGTACACTTATTTTCTGTGTCAGCTTATTCTCATACCCAAGCCTTTGTGTATTTGACCTTACATATTGTTTCTGTCTGCTGTTACATGGAGCCTTGCTTATTATATGTTTTGTGTTTTCTGATTATGATTATGGAAATTCTTTGGGGCCTAGCCTCAAGATAGCCCTCCAAGAGGATGTGTGTTTCCTTCTGCCAGTTGTTAAAAGCACCACAAACTGGGGCTCATGAAGTTTTTAAAATAATTCCATGGTATCATGAATTTTGGTCATAATATTACATATGGACCACACCATAGTTATGAATTTTCAAGGAAGAATATTTTTTATACTCTTTTATTCAGGACTTTGATCAAGACAGACGATTTTTCCTGGGATCCTCTTCTGCAAAGCCAGTTAATTTCACATTCACCTTTACTTTGGCCCTTTGGACTCCTGCTTTTAGGGGGGTAGAGTCTTCTTATTCTCCTGATCTTGGACAAGACTGAGGATTTATCTTCTGTGTCCCAGACTCTGCACACCTGTCAAAGTAGAAGCTCAAATGTTGTCAGATTTTCTAGGAGTGTGCTCACTTCCCACCTTTGTTTTTGGTCTCTGTGGGTTTCTTGCTTTTTTGCCAGCTCAATAAAATCCATTTTAAAAATTTTTAAAAATCTTATCCAGCTTTAGTTTTCATCAGGAAGTTTGTTCTGGTTATTTGCTCCATTGTGTTAAATTGAAGTACTTTAAAAACAAGGTTAGATAATGTATAATCAGTTGCTAAGCAGAATCGACGTACAGTTTCTCCAGTGCTTCTGTTTCCTCTACTTTCTATTCAGAACAAATCTTCCTCCTCAGAATGCAAGACAGTGGCTGAGTGGAGTAGGGGCAATGGTGTGCTGGCAGACTGGCCCTCCGAAAGAAGAAAAGGAAAGAAAAAAAAAGGTAAGCAAGCCTTGATGGTTACTATTTGCCAATTTCTGTGGTGTAAATACTCCCATAATAGTCCATTTCAAACTACCAAGGGATGTGCACAGTTGTCTCTCATGAACTGGAGTGGGTCAATGCCACTGTGAAGGTAGAAGATACAAATCAGGGTGGCTAAGTCACCCAGAGATTGGTGGGGAGAGCCTGATGAGGAAGAGGTGAACTAACTAGAGCACATACCAGCTAACTGTTGCCCTGTGGGTATAGTGCCAGTGTTACCATATCTTCCAATTTCTCAAGAAGAGCTAGAAATCCAAATTTTAGGTGAAATCTCTTCCTTTTAAATGTTGGCAACAGACTAAGAAACTTTTTTTTTTTAAGAGATGGAGTCTTTCTCTGTCATCCAAGCTGTAGTGCAGTAGCACAATCATATTTCACTGCAGCCTTGAATTCCTGGGCTCAAGTGATCCTCCCACCTCAGCCTCCCAAGCACCTGGGGGACTACAGGTGCATGTCACCACACCTAGCTAATTTTAAAAGATTTTAGAGATGGGGGTCTTGCTATCTTGCTCAGGCTGGTCTTGAATTCCTGACCTCAAGAGATCAAAAATTTAAAAAACACTAGAGAGAACCAAAAACTAAGCCTATTGGGGCAGATTTGGCCAGATAACCACTAGCCTTAGACAGGTTGGGGAAGTGTCTTGGGTTATGTTTGCTTACCTGGTTCCAGCCCCTTTTCCCTAGGCCAAAAGGCTCACATAAAGCCCCCTTTCTTTAGGCCCATTTGGAGAGGCAGTGCAGTATTGGGGAAGAGGAGAATGCACCATGGATTCAGAATCCTCAGTTTGAATCCTAGGCCTGCCACTCACTGTGTGACCTAAGGCAAATCCTGGTAAAATGAGAGGGATGGTCCCTGCTGTGGAAGGTTGTTCTAGAAATAAATGGAGATGTGTATGGAAGCTGCCCTCTGTGTGTAGTCAGTTCATGGCTCTGTCCTCATTCTAAGCAGGAACCAGAGAGTCAGAGCTGAAGGCAAACGCTGGCATGTGCAGCACAGAGACCTCTATCTCAGGGTTCTCAACCTTCACTGCCTTAGATTCACCTGGCAAATATTTAAAAACAACAACAACAACAACAATCAATCAATCAATGCCAGACCCTGCCCTCAGAATTTCTAATTCAGTTGGTCCAAGGTGGAGCCTGGGCATGACTATTTTTAAAGCACCCCCTAGTGCTCTAATACTAAGTGCTTTAGATTCATAATTTCAATTATCCCAATCCTTCCAACAATCTTAGAAGGTATTCTCATTTTAAGGATAAGGGCATGAGGCTCCATGATTAACTAACATCCCAAGGTTGCATGGCTGGTAAATGAGGAATCAGACTTAACTCAGAGTCTGAATTCTCAACCCCCATGCCACTTAGCACTATTGTATGTACCTCACATGGTCTTTGTGAGGTCTAAGCACTGCAAATAAAGTGCTTAGTTCAGGACCTGCAACTTATTGACAAATCAAGGCTGGGTAATGACAAATATCATTACCTCCTATTACCAAAACAGAGAATTCTTCCCATTTTCTCTTCTATCCAATTCCATTTCAGGTAAATATTCACTCTTTTTTGGAACCCCGGCTTTTTTTACTCTGCAAGCATACATACTTGTCCTCCAAATGCACCACAGTCATCGTAACAACCTAGGGGACACTTTGCCAGGGTTTGTCATGCTCGAGGGAAGAAAGGGAAGAGAGAGGACAGGAGCTGCAGATACTTGTGGAGAGTGTGGTGATGAAGCCTGTCTGGAATGATGCCCCAAAGGGCGAGCCACAGCTCATAGCTCTTTGGTACACGGTGTTCAATAAAGACACACTGCATAAGAGTAATTTGCTGAGGAGAGGGTAAGCAAAGAAAGGGACTAATGAGGGTGTCAGACATAGACTGGGGAGCAGCTATACCAGACGGGTCACATATTCGTTAGGAACCTCATCCTACTGGTTTCCTGTCTTCATTGAGATGGACACAGAAGCCAACCCAAGACGAAAATGTGCACTCGCTGAAGGGCAGGCAGTAGGCTCAGTTCCTAGAATGTGGGCTCTGGGGTCAGAGGGAGGCTCCAGCTGGCCTAGGTGCAAGGAGAACTGGGCTAGCACACAAGTGCTGAGTGAGTGGTGTCCCCTCAGAGGGAGAGCCCTGGCCTCTACCACGAATCCCCTCACAACTAGGTGTCTGAAATGGTGATTTTACCCAGCTTACTTAGGTAAACATCTTAAATTTTGTCCCTCCAGTGACTGGATTTGCAAAATAGAGTGAACAATCACCACCTTAAATTATTAGTAGAAATAAATAGGGCATAAAATTGTTCAATAAGAGGTGGGAAAAGTTTTGACCAAAAATTCTGCCTTGAAGGGAATGCTGGCATTTCCTCTCAATTAACAACCATAACTTCTGGTAGGAAGAAATGGAGAAGGAACAAGGAGGCCTACAAGAGGAAGGCAAAGGTCAAGGAAATTTGTGGCTAAAAGAGAACAATCTCTAAGATTCAACCTCTGAGTTCTCAAAGGTTTGCCCATATGCACGAATTACAAGGGTAAGGTGCACATTTACAAAGCTGCAAGTTTATAGTCACTTCCAACTGAAGCTTTTTGATCTTCAATTCACTTGAAACTTACCCAGCACTCTACGTATGACCTCTTGTATTTGTCTTCTACTGTTTTTTTTTTTTCCTTTGTGGAGGGGGAGGGAGGACAGGGCCTCATGTCACCCACGCTGCAGTGCAGTGGTACAATCATGGCTCATTGCAGCCTGGACCTCCTGGGATCAAGCGATCCATCCTTACACCTCGGCCTCCCATAGCTGGGACTTCTTGTATTTTTTGTAGACACCCGGGTTTCGTCATGTTGTCTAGGCTAGTCTTGAACTCCTGGGCTCAAGGCATCCTCCTGCCTTGGCCTCCCAAAGTGCTGGGATTACAGGTGTGAGCCACTGCACCTGGCCTTCTACTATTTTTAAACTTGCAATGTTTCTTTTTAACATGTTTCATACCCCCAAGTAACATGTCTTATACCCTCAAGTAAGCTCTTTGAGGGAAATGGCTTTATCATGTGCCTGCCCCCCAATTCCTCACTGTGAAGTGAAGCTCACAAGGCTGTTAATCCACTGAATCTTTGACTCTTCCACTCTTTCGGAATGCCCCTGGGATATGCGTTCTGTAAATGGACACTCAACATGTTTATAGTGAAAATCTAATGGCCGAGGGCCCAGCCACTGTAAACACATTCTTTCTACTTTTGCAGGTCTGCACTCTAACGACAAAAGACTGCTTAGATTTAGAGAAGCAAACGCGTGGATTTCTTCTACAGTGTTATAAGTATTTAAAGCCAGCAACAGAAAATTCTTGGAATTTTATGCTGCATCACGATGCGCGGCCCTGGGTGATCTAGCCTCCCAGTTCTTCGTGCAAAGCTGAAGACCAGCTTTTAACCACCACCATACCCAACCCGCACCCCAAGCACTGGCACTTGAAGCCGAGTTGTGGTCGTACATCACCGTCCACACTCCCAGGCTGTAAACCAAATGCAAACCCGGGGCTTCTCAGTGGGACAGGCCTACAAGGAGAAGAGAGGTGCCTCGTGAGGAGGAGCCACCGCAGTAAGCAGTCAGAACCCCCTTCCTCAGACTTCCCCTTGCAAGGGCAACCCGAAATAGCAGAAGCGCATTTCTATGTGGGCAGAGCCCCATGCCCACGAGACAGGTACATGTGGACTGGCGGCATTCGGTACAAGGAAGCGAGGACACAGAGCACGTAGGGTGCTGAGGGTCCACCTCGCGGCCAAAGTATGTGTGCCAGTGAGTGTGTGCGCGTGTGAGATCTGCTCTAGAAACCGTGGCCGCGGACTGGCGCGGCCTCCTGGGCGAAGCACAAGCAGGAGGCTTTGTTCCCTGAATGTGAGAATGCGGGAGCTGAGCTGGGCGCAAAGACGGCGGCGTTCCGCGGCGGGAAACTGTCGTCTCTGCCACGGCTCGGGCAGCGCGCGAAACTCTCAATCAGGTTCCCCGGCCCCGGCCGCCGGCTATGCCAGCGGCGCGCAGTGGGGACAGCCTGGTTGTCTCGCGAGCAGCGCCCGGAGAGGCCGCGCCGCGTCCCCCCGCCAGCGCGGGCGGCCCCACGCGCCCGCCACTCGGCAGCGCAGCCAGCGCCACATTCCATTTAAAAATAACACCCACGTGCGCTGGTAAACAAGCGCGCGCCGCTACCAGGGCCGCGCGCCCCGGCCCAGCGTGTGCGGCGCGCGCCCGCCCTC
Source organism: Symphalangus syndactylus (assembly GCF_028878055.3). NCBI lineage: Eukaryota > Metazoa > Chordata > Mammalia > Primates > Hylobatidae > Symphalangus > Symphalangus syndactylus. The sequence continues at coordinate 86,369,733 of NC_072424.2, forward strand.
CTCCCGCACGTGTCGGCCAGCGCCGCTCAGTCCCCGCCCCCTCGGAGGGTCGCGCCCCGCCCCCGAGCCCCCAGCCCCGCCGCTCCGGGCCCTAGCGCCCCCTACCCTACCAGTCGCGCCCAGTCGAGTGCGCTGCAACTTTCCGCCCCGACGCCTCCTCGTCGCTGGAGGACCCACCGCCCCAAGTCGGCTCCCTTCCTCCCGTCCGCTGTCCTCTCGCGTCCCCCCTTGAACCCTCCCACCGCCAGCCCGCGAAGGATTGGTTTCTAGTGCGCCCTCTCCTTTTTTCCCTCTCCTCTCTCTCCTTCCTTAGAATTTTACTCGATTGTTTATTATTTGCTGGGGGGCGGGGGCGGGGGGCGGAGAGGGGCGTCTGGGGCCTGGAGACTGGTGGCCGCGGCCAGTCAGCGCGCGGCGTGCCTTGACGAGTAAGCGGCGCAGCGAATGGCGACGCGGCGGAGAGCTCCGGGGTCACGCGCGTGTGGAGACGATGACATCATCTGTTTGTACGCGTCGAACTAGCTTGGTGCAGGGGCGGGGCCGCGCGTCACTTGAGTGACGGGCGCTGCGCAAAGCCCGGAGCCCGGAGGCGGCGGGGCGGGCTGGCTCCTGCGTACGCTGGGCTGGACCTTTTTGTGTATGGGGTCGTTGAGGAGCCCGCTTCTAGACTCTGAGCTATCTTCGGTGACTTACAAGGATTTTTTAAAAATGTATTTATGAACTAGTGTGTAGACTTTTGGTGTGCATGTCGCGTGTAGTGCATTCGTAGAGTACAAATAAACGATTTGGGGCACGGATCGTAGAATAAGGACTTGTGCAGATGTTTTTCGTTTAACCTAAAGGATACGTCTTTTTTTAAAAGTCAAAAATGCCCACGTAGCGGTTTTGTCGTCATTTACAAATTAAAGTTATTTTCCCTTCTCAATTGTTCGGAATATGCTCTTGAATGTGGGACGGGGGTAAATTTACATTTCTTCCGGAGTTAGTTACACCTCTCCCCCGTTTGCCATGAAACCCACGAAAAGTGAAACACGACTATGGTCCATCGTCCGAGGTGAGACTCAGTGCAAACCTTTTGGTGCCTGATCGAATCTGTGAGCATCAGCTTATCGAAGTTGTGCAGGCACCAACATCTTCGCCGTTCAGTATTTCCACACCGCGATAACCCTGGCCATCTGCGGCCAGCATCTTATCTCGGGTGTTACCTGGTGTCGGGTTCTAACAGGGAACTGGACACCGGGGCTGGCCCAGAGCCCGGCGGGCGGACGCGCAGGCCGGGGACCCCTGGTACCAGGCGCCCTGCCCGGAGTCGGGGAGGCCACGCCGCTGCGCTCCTTGGAGCGTTGGGGGCTGTGCGCTCCCGCCGCTCCCCCTTCTCCGTTCTCTCCCGGGCCAGCGCCGCGCTTTGTTGTCGTTGAGGCTCTCGGGAGGGAGGAGGAGCCCAGTGGGGACAGCAGCGGGAGCCCGGCGAGTCCCGGCCCACGGCGCGCGCCCGGACACCCACGCCCGCAGCCCCGCGGAGCCAGGCCGCGCAGGCGCGCGCGAGCTCACACACGCGCACTCACACACGCGAGCCCGGCCCGCCGCCCGGCCCTCCCCCTGGGCGGGGACCCGCCCGCCGTCAGCCTAGGTTGAGGCGCCCTGCGTGTGTCTATAACTTTGTGCTGCTGCCGCGGCCGCCCTGCTCGTGGAAGGGAGGAGGAGGAATGTGGAAGGCGGCGGCGCGCGAGCTGACAGGCGGTTCCTCGGGCGGGCTGCGGCGACGGCCCGAGCGCTTCTCCTTCGCCGAGGTTGCGCGCCCCCTCCTCGCCGTGCCCTGGGCCCGCGCGGGATCGTGCGTCGTCCCGCCGCGTCCCTGAAGGGAAGGAAGCGAGGTAGGCGCCGGAGCCGTGCAGCGGACGGCCGCCTTCCCAGTGACTCCGGATCTGCTTCCGAGCTGGGCCGGGCGCTTCCCTTTCCCCTCCCCGAGCTGCAGTGTGCGCGCCCCCCTTCTCGCCCGCTAATGTTTTTAAAGGACTCAAGGGAAGGGGGAAACTGTCAAGATGGCAGCAGCGGGAGCAAGGAGGTGATGAACGTGCTGGTCCGGGTTTTCTAGCAGCCCGGGAGACTTGGCGCTTCCCGACCTGTTGGAAGATTTATGTTCCGACTCGCTCCCTCCCCCGGATCCCGACTGGGAAGGGGGCGGAGGGAACGACGTCCGCGAGAATGCAAACCACACAAAACCCTGAAGTGGCCGTCCCCGCCGGGCTCGACCCTCTGCGAACACCCGCCGGGCTGCTGCTCCCCCTTCTTTCCGTCTTTCCTTTATTTTTTGAAAGTGACAAGGGTCCATCTGCGCCCAGACCCCCGTTCGCCCTCTGGCCCGCGGGGGAAGAGGGGAGAGGGAGCTGCCCGCGCAGTCCCCGGGCTCGAGCCATTCGACCGGGTGGGGGGTGACAGGAGGGTCGCGGAGGCGGCCGGGCCGGGAAAGGGAAGAAGAGCCGAAGACAGTACAGACTTGAGCGGCGGCGCCGCGGGAGGCACTAGAGCGGGCCCGAGCGAAACATAAACAAACGCACGCACGCCCCAGCTCGGGCTCTGACCGCGGCTCGGCTGCGCCAGCTCCGGCCGCTGCCCGCTTTAAAGGCGCGGCCGCCCCTCCCCCGGGCGCCCCTCCCCCTTCTCCCCGCCCCGCCGCCTAGCCCGGGAGGGACCTGCGGCTGGGCGGCGGGGGGAGGGGGCTGCCCCGCGCGAGGCCGTCGATTCGCTCGCGGCTCCCCCGCGGCCTGGCCGGGGGGCGGTGTCTGCTGCGCCAGGTTCGCTGGCCGCGCGTCTCCAGGTCCGCCTGTTTCTGGGAGGCGGGCGCGGCAAGACTGGGAGGTGGCGGCGGCGGGCGAGGACTCGCCGAGGACGGGGCTCCGGTCCGGGATAACCAACTCTCCTTCTGTCTTCTCTCGTGCTTCCCCAGGCGGCGGCGGCGGCGCCCGGGAGCCAGAGCCTTCGCGGCGTCCACGTCCCTCCCCCGCTGCACCCCGCCCCGGCGCGAGAGGAGAGCGCGAGAGCCCCAGCCGCGGGCGGGCGGGCGGCGAAGATGGCAGAGGCACCGGCCTCCCCGGCCCCGCTCTCTCCGCTCGAAGTGGAGCTGGACCCAGAGTTCGAGCCCCAGAGCCGTCCGCGATCCTGTACGTGGCCCCTGCAAAGGCCGGAGCTCCAAGCGAGCCCTGCTAAGCCCTCGGGGGAGACGGCCGCCGACTCCATGATCCCCGAGGAGGAGGACGATGAAGACGACGAGGACGGCGGGGGACGGGCCGGCTCGGCCATGGCGATTGGCGGCGGCGGGAGCGGCACGCTGGGCTCCGGGCTGCTCCTTGAGGACTCGGCCAGGGTGCTGGCACCCGGAGGGCAAGACCCCGGGTCTGGGCCAGCCAACGCGGCGGGCGCGCTGAGCGGGGGTACACAGGCGCTGCTGCAGCCTCAGCAACCTCTGCCACCGCCGCAGCCGGGGGCGGCTGGGGGCTCTGGGCAGCCGAGGAAATGTTCGTCGCGGCGGAACGCCTGGGGAAACCTGTCCTACGCGGACCTGATCACCCGCGCCATCGAGAGCTCCCCGGACAAACGGCTCACGCTGTCCCAGATCTACGAGTGGATGGTGCGTTGCGTGCCCTACTTCAAGGATAAGGGCGACAGCAACAGCTCTGCCGGCTGGAAGGTGCGTACCCACCCCGGGCTGGCAGCAGGACCCGCCGGGCCTCCTGGGCAGCGCGAGACGCGTCTGGGATTCGTCGGAGTGCGCCTGCGGGCTCCAGGGCAAGGGGTTGGCAGGGGGAGCTTCCGCTGTGAGGCTTTGGGGGTTCTCTTTGATCCCCGGAGTAGGGGCACCTGGGGACGGCCTCGGAGTGGGGAAGGTGGCTCCCCAGAAGCCTGGGGCATGGCCAGGTGAGGAGAGGGGGCAGGGGACGCTGGCGAGGGAAGGGCGAACGGACAGGAGTACATTTGCTGGATTCTCAGGACAGCGCCGTGGAGGTAGGTCCGCAGCCAACTTTGGAGTAGAGTTTACCGTAGTGGGGGTCTGGTGCGGTCGCTGTGGGTGGAGTGAGAGGTGTGGGGGTGTTTGGGACGCAGTGTCTGGAGGAGGGGTTGGATGTGTGGTTTCCAGTCTGTCGCAGGAGCATGTTGCGTCGTCACTAGCTGAATGAGAACCTTCGGGTCCAAGTTTCAGCTTGTGGGTGTTAACACCTACAGGCACATTGATCCCATTAGAAAAAGCAGTGATTGCAAACCTCTTCCTGGACGGCTTCCTTTACTTGCCTATATTGATACCTTTCCTTCTCAGAGATGTCGCTCCACTAAACCTGCTTCTGACTAGCTGCTTCTGAAATGTTCTGGGGCCTCGAACCGGCCGGTCTGGCCATCTCAATCCAGACTGGCTGCACCCGCTGCTCCCGCCGAGGCCTGGACTCTGGCACTGTTTGAGGGAAGGGCTCTGGTGTGGGGGACTCGGGGCCTGCACTTCATTCATTCTGGCGTTTGGGAGGAGATTTGGGGGCTGGGCCGGGCTGTAATGGCTTCTACCTGTAAATGAACCCGAAGAGAGACTCTCTACGGTTTCTTATCATCCTCTTGGGGCACGGGACACGTGGTAGGGAGAGAGGTGTGGAAAGGCCTATGATGTAATGACTTCCTGCAGTTGGGTATCCAAAGAGATTAACTCCTCTGCCCCTGCTGGGCTGCTGATACCCAGCTGCTTTGCTCTTCCTAGGCAGCTCCCTGGCCCCTTCCCCCAAGACAAGTAATGGGTCAGTAGCAGGCCAAAGAGTCCTGTGCGATTGGAGATATACATCTCTTATCAGCTGCTCCTATTTGCAATTTGGCTTAGATTTTTTTTTTGTTTTATGTGAAAGAAGTAGTTGCTTCCTCCTTCCCTTCCTTCATTGTCATTGGGGAATCCTCTGTCTTTCTGGGCTTCAGGAGGTATAAAAATAAGAACAGTTTAATCTTAGTGGAGAATTCAATGGAAGCACTGGAGACGAGCCTGTAGATGAAAAAGCTAAAGAACTTAATGTAGAGAATGTTTTATTTTGCTTCTAGAAAACCCTTGCAAAGTTAAATACGGCTTATATCAGAGAAGCTTTGTATTAGATACTTTAAAAGCAAAACACGTGTGCTTTGATATTAATCCACAAATCTGTCTCATTTCTTTTAACAAATGCTAACATTATGAGTCTTATATTTGGTCTAATTTAATTGCTTTGTAAAAGAATGCCAGGTGTATGATATGAGAGTTCTTTACAGAAAGGATGAAAGTTAGACAATTCCATTTGAAAAGAGCACTAGTGTGATATCTTTTAAAACTGGGTTTCCAAGTGAATGGGAAGGGTTAATCTCAGTGTATAGTATCAGGAAGGGGTAAGCAGACAGGATCTGAAAACATGGATTTGGGGGTTTGAAATATTTTTCAGATTTCTCTCAGTTGAAATTTAGTCTTGCATGTTTGAATTTGGTGAGGAGAATATGTTAGTGAAAAGTTAGTTAACTTTAAACTTAGTTAAAACGTTAACGTAGGAAGGCGTTTTCACCTTTCCTGTGATTTTTAAGGTTACAAAAATAATTTAATTTCACAAATAACATTTCTTGTTATTGTGTTTATAGTTAAATATAGTAAGTTTAATGAATTTTATTTTTTGGGGGAAGATTTACGTGAGAAAATGGTATTACCAAAAGTAGCCACGAATTGAGATTGGGCTAGTTACATTTTCATATAGTTTGTGTAGGACTTGCAATACAGATTTTGGGCCTAGTGATAAACTTTATGGTTTTACGTCATAATCATTTTTTTGTCTCATGGTTTTTTTTTTTACTCTTCTCTGCTATCTCATTTCTCTTCAACTAAAATCTTACAAAATACCGTAAATTGAAATTCTCAAGGCTTAATATGCTTAATACAGGGCACACATTTTATGATTCTTTTTACCTTAAAATTTTTTACCAGTTCCATTTCTGAGTGTCACATGGCAACTAATCCTTGACGACTAAAGGGATATAATTTTGTTAGAGTTTTTATAAGATGATCTTCATCAAAAGATGCAGCCATGCAGGAACTTTCAAATCTTTGATGATGGAGAAGGCCCTTTGAAACTGGAGCTGGTTTCATATTTTGATTATGACTAATAGGCAAGATTTTTTTCTTGTGCTTGTGGTTTAGTGGAAGAAGAGGGAAAAGGGAGAGGTCAGGAGCTAATTGTGACCCATTTCCAAGTGTCCAAGTTTAGGAGTTGATTCTTGTTAGGATTAGTCATTTTGGAAGCATGCATGTGCATTTAAACCACACTACTTTCATTCTGAGTAATGTAAGAGGATTTCTAACTTCCAAAAATGTCTAGAATTCAGGTTAACATCTCCTAGTCATGTGTGCATAAAGGGCACGGTATGCAGGGCCTTACTTCTTTTGAGGCTATTTGGGCCATTGCATTTTGAGACCGTGTAACCAAAATTATCACCCTAACATCATAAAATGAAAGAATTAGAAAAGAGGGCTTGGAGATCAGAATCTAAACCAGTGGTTCTCAGCCCTGGTTGCATGTTTGAATTACCTGGGAACTTCTGAAAAATACAAATACCCAGAGAATTTGATATAATTTGGCTTGTGTGTGGCTTAGCATTGATGGTTTTGTGGTTGTTTTTTTTTTCAAGTTTCTGAGGTGATTCTAATGTATAGTTAGGATGAAGTTTTCTGATCTAGTTCAACCCTCTTGTTTTACTGGTGAAAAACCTGATTTTTGGAAAAGTTAATGACTTTCTTAAGATCACACAGCTAGTTAGTAGAGAGGTAATTAGTAGCCATAGTTCTAGAGGTTTTTGTTCTCCATTTTCTTCTTTAAGTTGATCTTTTTTAAAAGGTCATTTACTAGGTAATGGATAGTCTTACATAAGTAGAGGTTGCTTTCCTGAAAGGCTTATTTGCCTCTCAATCTAAAAACATCTTGCTTATTATTTCAGCATCAAAAGGATGGGCAAATTTAGATGGAGGCTGAGTGAGTGTGTCATGTTTGCATAGCTGTCCAGTGCCTGTCAGTAGGGGTACTTAGGAACTATGAAGTGATAAAAGAGGTAAGAAGGATAGCATTTTAACAAAAAGAGGAAGCCCTTGGTTACTTACATTTGTCACTGTGTCAGGGAGAAGGATGATGGCTATCTCACAGGTTCCCTTACCTCGGGCATTAAAGTAGAAATGAATAATCAGATGTGGTTAAGACGGGAAAAGGTTACATTTGCTTTAATTCAGATTAAGCTTGCACTGCACCCATGATTGAACAAGTGAGTTCTCTCAGTTCCTCTTGTCTTGGGGAGACCTCTAAGGACTCCAGGGCTTACCTGGTAAGGCTTATCTATCACTTATTTTGTTGTACACACCACACGTCTGCTTTTCCCATGGGTCAGGGCGTAATCAAATTAGGCAGACTTGAGTTTCTGTAGTGGTTCCCATAATTTCACAAATGTGGGGGATACTGTGTTAAGATTTCTGCTGCTGCTGCTGCTGCTGCTACAGAGGATAATTCTTCAAGAGTCCGAATCTTCTTTCATGTAAGAATGTGTATTGTTATGGTTTCTTGCCAAGATAAAAAGATGAGGGCTGTCCTGTCACATAATGCTTATTTATGTCCTCACTGTTTCTGTTCTTTAGATTAATACATCCAGTTCCTTTTCAACACACTGTATTAGGAAAATATTATTTTAACTGCAACTGTTTTAAATTTTTTTTTAATTTGAAAACGACTAAGTCATAATCATTCCACACTGGCTTATAATTTTGACCTCAGTCACCTTTTGGAGTAACTCACCAAAAGGCAAGTTATGGTCGTGTGTGAAGAATCTGTCTGCTTGGCCCGTGTTGCCAAAACGTCGTTTTGTAATTTCCTTTGGCAATAGTGTCTTCGTCAGTGATTCTCAACTAATATACTTCCTCTTTCTACAGCCCCAATACACTAGAGGGACTGTTTTTCCTCTTTTTCAAAGCTGTGTCATTGACCTCTGAAGTGAAGAAATTGGCCCTTTTAGACTTTGATCTGTGAGTCCCATGTAACAGAGACTCTTTAAAAAAGAAGCTAAGTGTGTGTTTTGATATGTTTATCTCCTTCTTAGAAAATGAAATGAAACTACAGCAGACTTATTTTAAGGAGATTTTAGGAGGGTTCTATTTTAAGAAAATGACACCATACAAGAACATCTTGTAGTTAAACTTTTTAGTACTCTGCTTGTGATTCTTACTTCAAACCTGCAAGATACTTTTATTTGGAAAATTAATGAAGAGGCCTTGTCACTAATAAGTCATTTAATTTGGTCTGGCAAAAGTTTACCATCCATTCAAAGATCTTCATGAAAATGCAAAGATAAGGCTGTTTAGGCTTGAGCCCAGGAGTTCAAGACCAGCCTGGGCACATGGCAAAACCCCATCTTAATTTATTTATTTATTTTTAAAGATTGTTTAGGCCTGTGCATTCTGGCAGGTTGCCCCACTTACCCAGAGCTGGTGCATCAGATTCCCAGGGCTGGAGAGAATATGGAATTTATTTTGTTTGTGTACCCACTTATTTTGCCTGTAGGGACAGACTTGACCCTATTCTCAACTCCTCATTTCTCTTCTTTTCCTACATCACAAATTGAGGGGTCCTGAAGAGCCACTTTACCTTTTTGGTGCTATAAAAGGAGCTGGGGATCATAAATGCAAAGACGAGTTGATATCAGTGGATGTTACAGCTGGTATATAGTAAGTGAATGAAAGATTGGAAAGAGAAAACCCTTTTTACCCATTTGCATCACATCCCATTTCATGTATTCAACAAATGTTTATCCAAAGGCATGCTGCTTGCAGAGCATTCTGCCAGAACCTAGGGATATAGTGGTAGCAGAAGACAGATGAAGTTCCAGTTCACTCACGGGAGTTCATATTCTGATGGAGGAGACAGAAAATAAGCTATAGCATATCTGTGCTTTGTGAATTTGTCATTGCTGCCTATTCCTGTTGCCTTTTTTTTACATCTGTATTTCTGCTTTCTCTAGTACTTCAACTCTGCTAAGAAGTTGCTGGGAAATGGCAAATTTGATGTCGGGCATGGCTTGGAGCTGGCCTTTAACTCTCTGCAGATCATTTTGAGCTTGCTTTGGAGATGCAAAGCCACTGTACCATGGCTCCTGTGGATTGGGTCTGTTTGGGAGAAGCTTTGGTTTTCCAAGCTCCACCTGGATTAGATAGAGCACATCTTTGGCCCTGGACTGATCTGGGATCGCCAGTTCTGTCTCCCAGGGCCTGATGTAGATCTGGCCTTCCTCTGGAGTGGATGTGGAGCCTTGATGCCACTGACTCATCTGTATTACTTGTTACCTAAAACTCAGAACTAAAAGAGATCTTAAAGATCATCTAACTACCTTATTTTGCAGGTGAGAAACATGCTAGCACTATGTGAGTGGCTGGGTTCAGGGTTCCACAGCTAGTAGGGGTGGAGTAACGAGTGTGTCCAGTCGGTGCCGTGGTTCATGCCTATAATTTTAACACTTTGGGAGGCCAAGGCAGGAGGATTGCCTGAGGCCGGGAGTTTGAGACCAGCCTGGGCAACAAAGTGAGACCTCGTCTCTACCAGAAAAAAAAACAAAAAACAAAAACTAGGCCAGGTGCGGTGGCTCATGCCTGTAATCGCAGCACTTTGGGAGGCCCAGGCGGGTGGATCACCTGAGGTCAGGAGTTCGAGACCAGCCTTACCAACGTGGTGAAACTCTGTTTCTACTAAAAGTACAAAAAATTAGCCGGGCATGGTGGCACATGCCTGTAATCCCAGCTACTCGGGAGGCTGAGGCAGGAGAATTGCTTGAACCTGGGAGGCAGAGGTTGCAGTGAGCCAAGATTGCGCCATTGCACTCCAGCCTGGGCAACAAGAGCAAAACTCCATCTCAAAAAAAAAAAAATAAATAAAATTAGCTCTGTTGTGGTGGTGTGTGCCTGTACTCCCAGCTACTTGAGAGGCTGAGGCAGGAGGATCCCTTAATTCCAGGAGTTTGAGACTGCAGTGAGCATCACTGCACCACTGCACTCCAGCCTGGGTGACAGTGAGACCCTCTCTCTCCCTTTTTTTTTTGTTTTGAAGTGTGTGTTCATACCACTGTACTGTAGTGTCTGCTGCCTACCATTGTGGTTTCACAGCTGTTCATTTCAGTGCTGTTTGCCTCAAGTTCTGCAAGCTCTTACTTCACTTGCTGTCTTCTGCTTCTCCTCCCCTCTTCTAGGCTGGCTCACACTGGAGTCGCAGTGTTTCTCTTTTTGTGTTCTCCATCAGCACTCTCAACTTACCTTGCTAAATGTGTTTTCTTTCAACGCCACCTTACCCTGCCCACCCCATGGCTGCTACCTGTTTATTTTGTCATTTTGCTATAACTCTTGAATATTTTTAAGCACAGTGTAAGAGGCTTGAAATTAGGGAATGTGTCTGCCAGACAAATAAGTGTTTCTAATAGTTGGAGCTGCTTTTTGGATTGTATAATCAACCCGTATGGGTAGCCTTAGTTCTGGGGCTGTGACTCTGAAAGGGGCTGATGTGACTCAGGAGTGAGCTGGTGTCATGAGTGGAGTCTTTTGGATACTTGCAGCTCTGAAGGTGGCATCAGCCTTAGACCTCCTAGCATCAATGTTGATGTGATGTGGTGTAAATGTGAGATGATGCTGTGCTATCTGGGGTTTCTTGCAGTGCCTTGTTACCCAATGCATAAGTCTCTGAAAACTCCATAAGTGTCCGTCACTACTTACCACAGAAACTGAAGGAAGCGTGATCTTGGGATGACCTTGTTGCATTAAGAGAAAAAGGAAATGAAGCTTGCCTTCTGTATGTAACCCCGCTATTTGCATCATCAACATGCACTGTCCAGAAAGTCACCATAGAATTGTTTTGCCTAAAGTTTATTTTACCCACTTTTAGGAACAAAACTGTTATGTAAAGCCTTAGTTGTTTGTGATGTTCTGCATTTTAGGGCAGAAGTCCCAAATGTACTTCAAGTTTTCTATCCATGGATTGGGAAATAGAAGTCATGTATGAAAGGAGAGGAGATGGCAGGCAGTCTTTGAGATGAACTATTTCAAGGACCAGTCTGCAGTCCTTCCGAGTTAGAATTCTGAATATGTGCTTAGGCTAGTGATGATGATAGAATACCCCAGTTCTGACTGCATCATTGCCCAGACAGACCCAGTATCTTTCACCATTTTATTCTTGACCAAACAATGTTCATTTCCCAGTATCTTAGTCTCCCCTAAAGGAAAAAGAACTACGGTAGCTGGCATCCGTAGAGTACTGTGATGCATCACTCTTGGTAAAACGGAAATGTATGATTGGAGTGTGTTTCAAGCCAGGCTTTTCTATAGTTCGCTTGTTCCGCTTTTCACTCCTGAGTTTTTGAGGTTTGAATCTTGAGACTTTTTCTCTGCAGTGCCTCAGTTACTGCTATGGAATAACATAATAAGCGAAGAGGATAACTTCTCTGCTGGGCTGTGGTTCTTCTAGTAATTCTGCTACTCCTGGGTCATTGCCTGGGGTGAGGAGGCCAGGTTATCTTCTGGAGGCTCGCCACACCGTGGTGTCCAGATGTGCCCTAGGACTGCAGTGGAGAGGTGAGCACAGAGTACGGAAAGCGTGTGGCACATGTGTAGGGGGCAAGGCTGGAGCAGGAAGTAAACTCTCCCCCAAACAAACAAACAAACAGCATGCATTACCTTCCTTCTGGAGTGAACCTATAGTAAACCCAACAGAGATGTGTTTGGCAGTTTTCAGTATGTGTTTAGGAATTTGTTTGAAAACCATTAGGGGGTGGGGTGGGGTGGAAGAATCCACATGATATTTTCCCTTGCGTGTTTTTTGTTTTTGTTTTTGTTTTGAGACAGAATCTCGCTCTGTCGCACAGGCTGGAGTGCAGTGGCGCGATCTCAGCTCACTGCAAGCTCCGCCTCCCAGGTTCACGCCATTCTCCTGCCGCAGCCTCCCAGGTAGCTGGGACTACAGGCGCCTGCCACCATGCCCAGCTAATTTTTTGTATTTTTAGTAGAGACGGGGTTTCACCGTGTTAGCCAGGATGGTCTCGATCTCCTGACCTCGTGATCTGCCTGCCTTGTCCTCCCAAAGTGCTGGGATTACAGGCGTGAGCCACCACGCCTGGCTCCCTTGTGTATTTTTATTTTAAATTTTTTATTTGAGACAAGGCCTCGCTCTGTCACCTAGGCTGGAGTGCGGTGGCACAATCATAGCTCTCCACAGCCTCAAACTCCTGGCTCTCTCTGTAGAGAGCTATGATCCTCCTGCCTCAGCTGCCCTAGTAGCTGGGACTACTAATGAGCGCCACAACACCCAGCTTATTTTATGTTTTTTTTTTTTAGAGATATGAGGTCTCACTTTGATGCCAGGTTGGTCTCGAACTCCTGGGCTCAAGCGAACCTCTTACTTTGACCTCCCAAAGTGCTGGGATTACAGACGTGAGCCCCTGCAACCAGCCTTCCTTGTATTTCAGATGTCTAGTGAAGTTAATTAAGTTAGCCCTTGAAGGTATTGAGAATTTACTTTAAATTCAGAGCCAGCAGAGGGAGTACACAAGTCTTTAAGCTGATGTCAAGTATTTTTTTCTCCACACAGCTAAAATAATACCTTGATTATTTTTCAAAGAACTCTGATATAAAGTGTTTCCATGTAAGTTTACTGTCATCATTAGGAAAGGAAAATTTAGGAGAGGGGGTGTGGAGATTAAAAACTTAAAGCAAGTGTTTTAAAGGAAACCCTGGTCTTCTAAGACCCGTGATTTACTTCCCACTCCTAGATCATTAAATGAGAGTGCTTTTAACTGAAAAATATCCTCCCCTGCCTTTCATCTTTTTGCTACTCAGTTTCTGATACTACAAGTTCATTTATACCTAAGACCAAATTTTTACAGAGTAGTCACATGTCTGGATCAGTGGGATGTTCTGTGTTTTAGTGCTATTTTGATTGGGACTTTTGATATTTTCCAAGGCTTCACAGTTGCTCATGGGTGAGAGAAATGTATGTGTGTATATTTCTCTCAGGTAAGAGAGAAAGGTAAGGTAAAAAGTAAGAACAACGTTATTTCCAATTCAAAAATGAATAGTCATGGATCTACAGGAGACTACTATAACTTTGGACTTTTTGTAATTCTGTAATGCTATGATTTCTCACCTCCCTCCACTATGCCTCATATTTTGGTGGTGGGGGTTTATTTTTGACATGGCAGTTGGAGTGGCTTAAATAGAGTTCCTTTAAAATTCATGTCTTCCTGGAATTTTAGAATGATGACCTTATTGGGAAATAGGATCTTTCCTGAAGTAATTAGTTAAATTAAAGTGAAGTCATATTGGCTTAGGGTGGGTCCTAAATCCAGTGACTGGTGTATATAAGAAGAGGAGAAAATACATAGAGACCCAAATAAGGCTGTGGGAAGTTGGAGATAAATATTAGAGTGATGCAGTTATAAGCCAAAGAACACCAAGGATTGCCAGGAGCCGCCAGAAGCTGGTAGGGGCAAGAAAAGATCCTCCCCTAGAGCCTTCCCAGGGAGCATGGCTTTGCCAACGCCTTGATTTTGGACTTCTAGCCTCCAGAACTAGAGAGAGTGAATTTTTGTTGTTTTAAGCCCTGAAATTCGTGGTAATTCGTTATGGCAGTCCTAAGACAGTAACCTAGGAGCCTAGGGATAGAAGAGTGGGAATGGCAGAGTTGCAGATGGAGAAGAATAAAAAGACTTTATTTAGATTCAAATCAAAGTGTTAATAATCATTCATAGGCTACTTTCTTGTTATCTACACTTCTTCTTTTTTTAATCCTGCAGTGAGGACAGAGGGAGGCATGAATTTTCCTTGATTTCCCAGTTAGAGCTACTAGAACATGTCCCTCTTTCGCATTTTGAATAAGGTGTGTCCTTCCCCCTAGTCACCCTCCTTACTGAATTTCTTTTTCTCTGCCTGTTTTGTGAACTGACAGTATGGCTGTGCTTGTTGATTGTGGACTTGAGGTTTACAGTAAGTCCATGAAGTCTGGCCGAGGGCTTTGGTCTAGAAGAGTCTGTCTTTGAGGGTAGGGGAGGGAGAAGCCAAGGATCCTCAGTGGAAGAATAGTGTGGAAGAAGAAGCCTCCTTTTGGCCCTGTCAGAGCTTGAGAAGATGGAGGCATACCATGTTCACTGCCATCAGTGATGGTAGTAAGGCTAATCCAGATCTCTCTGGAGTCCCCTCAGTGTGTCCTATGCTTGGTTCAAGCCTTGCAGAGTCTCACACACTTGGTCCTTCAGGCTCACGTCCGCTCTGTTTATATTTACATTCAAAAAACCAGCTCTTCTTTTAAAGCATAGAACATGGAGTGGTTGTCCTCATAGAAGCAGCAGCAGTAGCAGTAGATATCTCATAGGTACGTAGTAGGTGTTTGGCTTGAAATGTTCAGACATTTAAGAATCAAAATTGCATCTGTTTATTCTCATATTTTAAAATGATATTTTTGGGGAGGGGTGTCAGGGTTATATGAGAGATACGTTTGGTTTTTGCAATAAAAAGAGGAGACACAAGACATTTTCTAGCCTATTTATAATAATAATCACAATAATAGTAGCTGTGATTTATTGAGCCCTTATTATGTGCCCGTTACTCAACTAGGTTTTTTACATTTAATATTGATCCTATAAGATAGGCATTTAAATGTAAACCTCAGTTTAAAGACAAGGAAATGTTTCAGGAAGGTGAAAGTAACTTGCTTGGGATCCAAACCCAGGGCTCTCTGACTTGGGAGCATCTGCCTTTTCTAGTATACTTTCCTGTCACCTGGAGTGTGGGTGGGACTTTGGGTGGGGTACAACAAGAAATTAAAGAGCTGTTGGCCGGGCGCGGTGGCTCATGCCTGTAAATCCCAGCACTTTGGGAGACTGAGGCGGGCAGATCACGAGGTCAGGAGATCAAGACCATCCTAGCTAACACGGTGAGACCCCATCTCTACTAAAAACACAAAAAAATTAGCCGGGCATGGTGGCGGGCGCCTGTAGTCCCAGCTACTCTGGAGGCTGAGGCAGGAGAATGGTGTGAACCCGGGAGGTGGAGCTTGCAGTGAGCCGAGATCGTGCCACTGCACTCCAGCCTGGGTGACAGAGCAAGACTCCGTCTCAAAAATAAATAAATAAATAAATAAATAAATAAATAAATAGCTGCCATTTAAAAAGTTTCTACTCTATGCTGCATTCTGTACCTCTAACCCCAGGAATCCCCATCTTAATCCTTCTGAGTCCATCTTGAATGCTCATCTTCAGAGTTGTGCTGACTCTCAGTAACAGCACCTCTCTGTTTGCTGGTGGGAAGTGAACTTGGCTCCGTGATTTAGGCTCCTTCCCTTGATTTTTGCATGAGCTAAATAACTTTTTTTTTTTTTTTTTTTTTTTTTTTTAAATAACTTTTAAGAATTAGCTGGGTACAGTGGTTCACGCCTGTAATCCCAGCACTTTGGTAGGCTGAGGCGGGAGCATCACCTGAGGTGAGGAGTTTGAGACCAGCCTGGCCAACATGGTGAAATCCCGTCTCTGCTAAAAATACAAAAATTAGCTGGGCGTGGTGGCTGGTGCCTGTAATCCCACCTACTCGGGAGGCCGAAGCAGGAGAATCGCTTGAACCCAGGAGGTGGAGGTTGCAGTGAGCCAAGATCACACTATTTTACTTCAGCCTGGGGGACAAGAGCAAGACTTATTCTCAAAAATAAATAAATAAGTAGTGATAATAATAAAGACTTATGATATTGGCTGGGCATGGTGGCTTATGCCTGGAATCCCAGCACTTTGGGAGGCCGAGGCAGGTAGATCATGAGGTCAGGAGTTCAAGACCAGCCTAACCAAGATGGTGAAATCCTGTCTCTACTAAAAATACAAAAAATTAGCTGGGCGTGGTGGCACATGCCTGTAATCCCAGCTACTCCGGAGGCTGAGGCAGAGAACTGCTTAAACCTGGAGGGGCGGAGGTTGCAGTGAGCCGAGATCACGCCACTGCACTTCAGCCTGGGTGACAGAGCGAGACTCTGTCAAAAAAAAAAAAAAAAGAAGAATTAGTGCGTACCTCGGTCTTTAATGGGGGAGTAGGAATGGCTTGAGAATTCTGTCAGAAACCTGTTGGTTTGGTGATTCTCCATTTCTCTTTGGTCACTGCCAGGTGTGACCGTGGTTTACCATGGGTCAGATGCACAGTGTATTATTTAGAATAATAGAGTGGCGCATGGTAGGTAGAAATCTTTTGGGATGGGGCCTTACCGCAGACATTTCTGTGTTGGGACAGTAGGATATCTGTGCTTTTATAGGCTTCAAGCAGGTAGATGAATGCAGGCAGCAACATCAAGAAAAGCAGATTTCAGGAAAAAAACACGTTTACCAGGAATTCTTGGCAGAAGTTTTGCTGCCAAATCAGAAATCATAATGAAAGATATTAAAAATATTTTGTGAGGCGGTTGTCTCTTTGCAATGCAGTTACTGACGGGTTTAAAAGCAGGCTGCCAAGATAGAGACAGAAAATGTTGCATAATGCAAGTTGCTGGCCACGTTAGTGTTTATCTCTACTGAAGAGCCTACTGCTTTTGTCTTCAAGGTAAAAATATATATGAATAAGACCTAAAATGGTGGTTTTAATTGGCCACAGGAAGGCAGTGCCCTAAGATAAACTGTAGCTAACAGAATAGAATGCTGATTATCCCATGTTGTTCTGTGTATGTTGGAAAAAAATTACAGAACTCTCAGTTTCATAGTAAAGATAGGTAAGTAGTGTCTGGATAATGTCCAGAGGATAGACTGAAACTCTGTGATAAACGTGAGCAGGCAGAAGGATGCTACCTGATAACTGAGTATAACAGCATGCAGGGGAGGACTGTGTGGTTGGAGGCAGCTGCAATAGAAGTTGGCAGTGCCACCGTGGACTTTTAAAGGGACAACTCTGGGTACAAGCCTGAAGTGTAAGGAGGACATAAAATTACATACAATTGAGCTTGTCTCCTTGAAAACTGGCTCTCTCTTTTTACTACATTAAAAAGATCAAGTGGACAGTTAAGTCATTAATTCAGGTAATTCCAATCACAAAACTACTTTTTTCCTGAAGTGTCCTAATCATTGATTTTTAAAAATGATATTTCTTTCATCATAAATTATCTGCATAATTGCTTTGGTTCCATATTTCATATTAAGCTTGGGCTGAGTGATGTTTAAAGCCTCCTGCTCACCTTCCTCCCTTTTCTCCCTATTTTATTTTACTTAATACCTAAAAAAAAAAAAACAAAACAAAAACAAAAAACCTCGATGTGGGTTATTTTCTTCTGATACTGTGATGGTTTCATAGAGTAAAACACTTTCCCCAGATCTCTTCATTTGAACGTTTCCTGTTGATAAATCACTGAAAACAAAACAAAACTACCTAATTTAAAAGCATTGCGATGGGTCTCCCAGAGTTTTTACCGTACACATAGCTGTTCTAGGGCTTCCCACCAACATTTATTTCCAAACCAAGGACTTGTTAATCTCATCCTTCATACTTTTGCATCTGAGTCCGAATTAGATATGGGTTTTTGTTGTCTTTGTCTTTGCGGTAGAAAAACTTCAGTTGGTAGGATGAAAAGGAACAAATGTTTATTCACTTTCAGTATAGTTCCATTAACAGTATTAATGTGCCATGTATGAATATACCTGTCATTGCAGATTGAGGCCCACAGACTAATAACATTTTGGGCAAGATAATTTTAAGTAAAAACTGAAGCTCTGAACTCAAACATTCTTTCAAATTTCTTTAAAAGGATAACGATCACTTAGATGAGGTGCATCATTTATGTAACCCTGAAAAGCCTGGAATTGACTTATGAAAATGTCATAGGCCGATTATTTTAAAGTTATCTTCAAGCTGATGCTGGTGTGAACATGTTTGCTTTAGAACACATGGACTCTTTTTTTTTTTGAGATGGAGTCTCACTGTCTTCCAGGCTGGAGTGCAGTGGCGCGATCTCAGCTCACTGCAAGCTCCGCCTCCCGGGTTCACGCCATTCTCCTGCCTCAGCCTCCCGAGTAGCTGGGACTACAGGCGCCCGCCAACACACCCGGCTAATTTTTTGTATTTTTAGTAGAGATGGGGTTTCACCGTGTTAGCCAGGATGGTCTCGATCTCCTGACCTGGTGATCCACCCGCCTCGGCCTCCCAAAGTGCTGGGATTACAGGCGTGAGCCACTGCGCCCGGCCTAGAACACATGGACTCTTAAGCTCATGATAGATAATTTCCTAGGTGAGCTAGTATACTGTTTCTTGAAATTAGTGGCCTTGATTAGCCCTTCTCTCTCCAAGCCTGTCCAATAAAGATAAGTTTACAGCCTTCGTTCTGAATAGACGCATGTCCTCTGCTGAACTGAATTATCTAAATCAGTCCTATTTAGTCTCCTCCCCTTACAAGAAAGATCCTTATTTCAGACTGAAAGACTAGGTGATTTGGGCCATATTTTAGGTTTTATCATACTTATCCTTGATGTCATTTGTTAAGGTCAAGTTCAGCATTTGACTATGGACATAATTTAGTAGGTGTTCCTTGGGAAGAGGCTTATTGGGAAAAGAAGTTTATTCCAATAGTCTCATAAAATCAGTGAATGCTTTGAGTTAATTTATCAGCAACCTGTGCTGAATAAGCAAGGTGCCATATGTTAAATTAGGAAAGGTAACTGGTGCTGTTGGTGAAAACTGTGTCTTCTAAGTCGGCTTTAAAATAAATTGTTTACCAGATTAATGTTTCAATCAAAATTATAATTCTCATTTTTAAGATGCAGCTTTATCCACATCTAAGTTTTCTCATCAGCCAAAAAAAATTTAAATGGATGAATCTGTTTAGCTTATAATGCAGTGGAAATACATCTGGATTTTTGTCTCTGGGCTCCCAGTGTTTGCCCTATTGATGTGAGCGGAGATGATTTTCACCTGCCATCTTTGTTGCCTGTCTGGAGAGTCCTTGCTCTTTCCATTGACTGAGTTCTTCTAGCTAGTTTCTTTTGTGTTCATTGTTCTGCCTTAAACAGGATCATAAAGCGTTCAAAAAATTTTTTTTCAGCTTGTTACCTCATGTGTCTGTGCTGGTCAAGAAGGAAGAGAAGAAAATAACTTGGTTTTATCATTTGCATCACATGATTTTACAGCTTTGAAAACCCATTTGTCAGTGTGGTTACTGGGAGGACGATTTCAGCAATTGAGTGCTCTGAGAGTTACTTCTTTAGTCTCTTCCCTCTTCCTTCCCTGTTTAAAAAACAGTTAATTTTGCTGAGGGAGAAATTTCATTTTTTTTTGGTATATGATTTCAAAGTTGAACCTTTAAATGATTCGTGAAAAGTTAAAAGTTCTTTGTCCCAAGTTCTTAGTAACTCTTCTAAAAAAAAAAAAAAATAGTGTACCTTATTAAGAGGGTTTCCTGGCGTGTTCTTTGGACTGTTATCAAGTCTTTGGCACATGAGGGTACTTCCTTGATCATCTAGCCATTTCTGATTTTTGAACTTGAGACAGCCAACATTGAGTTGATCTCTAGATCAACCTCACAGAATCTAACATAGTAACCTCGGTTTCACTTGTCCTGGTCACCCCTGGCTGCTGTTCCATTTTTGTCTTTTCCTTTTATATATACTACACGTTGTCTAAAGAGGGCTTATTCCCCTTCTCTTTCCTATCCACCAGTCACCTTACTCCTACGTCAGTGGTTTTTAACCCTGGCTGCATTTTAGAATCACCTGAAGAGCTTTCAAAACCACCAGTGCCTAGGTACCATCCTAAGGTAGTTAGGTCAGAATCTCTAGGTATGGGGCCTGGGCATCTATATTTTTTAAACTTCCCACGTGGTGATAATGTATAGCCAGGATTGAGTGCCTCTATCTTAGAGACATTAGATTTTGGCTGTGGAAGTTATCAGCTATTTTAGTACTGACTTTTAGATGCATTTCAGCTCTCTCCTCCATAGGAAGCTCCACATAACAAGGAGTGCTGTAAAGTTGGGATTAAAGAGTAAGGTTGGTTTCTAAGGGTAAGAGCATTATTATCACTCAACAAACTGTGTTTAACTGGGGTCTCCTCTTCTTTAATATAAATGCATGTGATATCTTTAGTTTCCAACTCCCACTCATTTTTCTAGTCTCTACTGGACCCTAGTTAAGTTATTTTGAAGTTTTCAGGAATTTTTAAGAAGAGATGGTGCTGTTTTAAGTCATTGCATAAGACTTGAAAACTGAGAGATATAAACTTACTATTCTTCTTTTGTGCAGCCTAATCTGATATACCAGAAGATTCCACCATATCCTGATGTTTGAAGGTGATGGTTCTCCAAGTGGTGCCTAGCTCGGCAGTGTCAACATCACGTAGGAACTTTCAACATCACGTAGGAACATCACGCAGATTCTCAGGCTTACCCCACACAGACTAAATCAGAAACTCTTTTTAACAAGCCCTCCAGGCAATTCTACTGCAAGCTGAGGTTTCAGAACCACTCTTTTAAAGTCATTTGCTAAGTCTGTGGAATTATTCTGATGATAGGAGTAAAAAATCTCACATCGCATGCCATCTTGGCTTCAGAATCATGGCAAGAATGGGGAAAAAATATGGTGGTATCTGTTGAAATATAACAAAGCTCTAGCCCCTTGAGTATTTTGGACTTCCCACAGATCTGTGCTGCTCTGTAGCCTTCTGTACAAGGCAAAGATACTCACCTTTCAGGATCACAGCAATAAAGGATCCACTCAGGTGTATAGAGGAAACCACATGTTCACCTTAGTGCGTATATTGTGTTCACAGAACTTGTGTTTAGGTTGGATTCATGGTTTTTTTGTGTGTGTGATCTTTTTCTCTTGTTTGTTTTGGTCTTCTGAGGACATTCCTAGTTTTAAAACCACTATCAGACGGCAGTAGTTGCACTGACTCATCCCCAGACGGACATGGGACATGTGAGAGAAAGATAAGATAAAAATGTGCTGGGTGTAATCAGTGTGAGAGGCTCAGTGCAGTGAAGGAGAGAGTGACATGGCTCTCGTGATGAAGTCAGAGGTAAGGCGGGACATTCACCTTGGCTCAGGATCCTGAAAGGCACACGACCTCTCCCACCACAGGTGGAACCAGGTACAGATCCAAACAAGTATGCTGCTTGTCAGTATCATTGGACTCTGTAGTCCATTAAGCAGGGTCTCATGATCAGCTAGCTATATCAAACCTAGCTGGTGGCTTTAGGAATGTAAAGAGTGCAAAACACAGTGGGTTGGCCAGTTCTGGATGTTCATGTCAGGATCTTTTACCAGCTGTTTCAGAATGCTGCCTGAGATTCATAAACACTAAAACAAAACAAAACAAACTCCACCAGGATGACTTTGGATTACAGTTCATTCTGCTGTTAGTGGCATTCCCTTACCTACATGAGGCCATATCCAAGATGATATGTCTTGAGTGCTAAGCCTCTGAGGTGCAGTGATCTGGGTTTTCTTCTTGCGGGGAGTGGGTAGGGCAGGCCAATCACTTTCCTCAGATTTACCGAGATTCCTGGGAAGGGTCAAGAAGGTAGGTTCGGTGTTGGAACAACATCAGAAGGTCCACATGGAAGGGAAAGCCGCATTGAGGGACTTCTGTCTGGGGTCAGAGTTTGGAGGAAAGTCCAAAATATTGTGCTGTTAACTGTGAGCAGCATTCCAAATTGAACTCCAGGAGAGTACCAGGGCTTGTACACATTGGAAGTCAGATACAGCTGGTGGGCACTGGAAGTGCTGGGGACAGTAGGATCCTTTCCAGAGCCATCACCTCTCACAGGTGAAATGTGTCAAAACATGTCAGTTGCACATCCATTTTGGTTTCCCCAAAGCATGGGCCTCTGCTTGCATGTTCTGGGGGCAAGGAGAGAGGCTATCTTGAAAGGATCTGGCATCAGGATCACAGAGGAGTAGAACATCTGGTAGCAGTTCAGGAGTAACGCCTGCCCAGTAGCAGTCTAGAAGGCTTGTCTCTCAGCCCAGAGGAACTCTCAGTCCTTGGCTTCTGTGTCTCAGACCTGGAGATAATGAGGGACATCACCTGCTTGACCCCTCTTTGAACCTTTCCTTAAGGAGGCTATGGAGGAGGCCTCTGGTTTTGAGATGGTCGGTTTCCTGACATCTATGTGCTGCTGAATTACAGAGTTGTAGTTGAAGTTGGAAAACTTTTAAATCTTCTCTGCCCAAAAGGGGCAAAAAGGACTAAATCTTCCTTCTGTGTTGGTGTGAATGGGTGTGATGTGTACAGTCATAACCTTAGATTTATCTATCATTTTCATGGCTGTAACTAAAAGCTACAGTTAATTGAACATTTATTAGCAGTGTGCCAGACACTGTTGAGCTTTATGTGTATTAGCTCTTCTTCTTTTCTTTTTTTTTTTGAGCTGGAGTCTCACTCTGTTGCCCAGGCTGGAGTGCAGTGGTGTGATCTCAGCTCACCACAACCTCTGCCTCCCGGGTTCAAGCAATTCACTTGCCTCAGGCTCCCAAGTAGCTGGGATTACAGGCGCCCACCACCATGCTCGGCTAATTAGTAGAGACGGGGTTTCACTATGTTGGCCAGGCTGGTGTTGACACATTTCAAACTCCTGAACTCATGATCCACCCGCCTTGGCCTCCCAAAGTGTTGGATTACAGGCGTGAGCCACCGCGCCCAGGCTTAGCTCTTTCTCTTTACTCCTGAGGAAACTGACGTACAAAATGGCTAAGTGACTTGACTGAGACCACATAGTTGGTAAGTGATAGAAATGGGACTCCTGTATCAGTATGTCTCCACTTTGACTAAGGAAACTCCAAAGTCAATTTATCCAAGCTTTAGGGATCTTGATTTTGTAATACTGAGACCTCACTGGCTTGTTCTTTTCTATCATATTTCCCATTTTGGTTTAAAAGAAGAGAAAGGAAGGGAGTTTGCATGATCCTTTACAATTGAGACAGATGTGTTCTACCTAGCTGTCATTGTTTGAGAACCCATGGAAAGAACAGACTTGAGTGTTAGGTTGTAGACAAGCATTCATATTGAACACAAAAGGCTTTTCAGACTTGTACTCTTGTGAAGTGTGGTTATTCTTAGGGATGGGACACTTCAAACTGCCTTTTTTCTCCAGGCTCTAGAGCAGATGTGATGTTCCAGGAAGGGTGACCCAGCTCATCTTTCACAGATTCAGAAATGAGACACATAGATGAGTTTACTCTAAACTGCACTTAAACTTTCCTGTAGTCATTGCTTTCTCTCCCTGTCCCTGCCCCTTCTGTGGAAGTTGAAGCAGACTAATTGTATATCATCTTTTGTTGAACAGCCACATCGTGCTTGGAAGCCAGTGGGTCATTTGGGTCTAGTTTTCATTCTTTTCTTTGGATCTGCTTCACAGTTTAAATTAGGCCCAGGACATTGTATATGGTGGTTTAAGAAGGTGACTGTAGCAGGCAGATGTTGAAAGATGGAAGCAGTAGGAGGAGGCCAAATTGTGGAGGACAGGGGTAATAACTGGATTGGCAAATGGGGATTGAGGAGCACGGAAGGTGGCCCAGTCAGAATACCTTGGCAGAGGCTGGAGGGTTGTAGTTGTGTGATTGTGATGAAATATTAGGGGTGATGGCTGGGTTTAGAAGAGTTAAGCCATTATGAAATTTCTTCAAAGAACATTATCAAACAACACATATGTACTGCTGATTAAGCGATATCATTAATGAGCATGCTTTATAATTTAAAATGCAAGCAGATTTGCTTTCAGTCTCAGTCATGGAACCATTGAGACACTTTGGGGAGGCAAGTGAACCACTGCAGTTCTTCCTATACTGGAAGGAAAAAGAGGAAAGCAAAGTTATTTTGTGATTTTGGAATCGTTAAAAAAAAAAAGTTTTTTGTTTTGATAGTGCCTTCCAAAGAATTCAGCATTATGAATCATTTCTTCTTTGTCAAGGTGAGAGAGGCATTCTGTCTGTGAACTAAATCTCCCAAAGTCTTCAGTGTTTGATGGGCAAAGGAACGAGAGGGAAGAAATAGGAAACTGCCATGCCGTCTTTCCCCCGTTATCTCTCTTTCATGAAAAATGATCTGTGGCTCGCTGCCAAGACTTTGTTTAAAAAAACTTGGTTGTCTGGTATTTCTCATCTGCATGAAAAATAAAAAGTGTCTCCATTTTTTTCTGAGATAAATGGTAAAGATAAAGCTTTCTTAATGTTTAAAAATATAGGCTGCATACTCTGCAAGAAAAAAAGCCCTACAAACGATGTCAGCTATTTTTGGAATATTATATAAACAGTTTTAACTGTCATATAGGGACAACGTATTTTTCCTGCACTCCTAACCCTCACAGGAAAAAAGGACATTGGCCCTTTCTTCACTGGCTTGGTGTAGGCCATTTATTTAATAGCCACCTAAATAGGTGCCTACCAGCTGCTTTTAGGTGAAATCTAGGGATCATCCTAAACATCTTATGTGCTAGGTGTGGGAAGCAGGCCCGGCGGGCTTGGGCTGAATAGAAGTAAGAGTTCCCAGCCCTGTGTTTTTGTTGTCCCAGGAGGCAGATTTTCATCTGTGGAGTCACCTGGGAATCTTTATATCCAGTTCTAAGAACTCAGTAACATCCCTTTGCTCAGTCCAGACCAATAACATTTTAAACAGTTGCTGAACTTTTTAAAATAGAAATGTTGTGTTTCCTGGCATGTAAACAGAGATGTTCCTAAAAGAAAATAAATGAACCATTTGTCAGATAATGCATTTATTCTGGTTACCTTAATCCCTTTGTTAGGTTTTTGTCATGGAGATAGTAGATGTCAGCTTTGAAGGGATGTTAAGCAGTGGGGTTATTTTTTTTTTTTTTTCCCCAAGGAGACAGTTTTTAGGGCAGACTTTAGGTATTTTTTCTCTTGTTTTTGAGTGTGTAGCTGTATATTAAGATGGGAAAGCCGACTCTGACCCAGGAAAAACAGGATGGTAGGCCAGTCCACCTGCCGGGTCTGTTATTCACATTCTTGTTGGGTATAACTGCCTTCCATGTGACTCTCGGTAACCCCCTTCTCAGCAGCCCTGCTTTATGTCCCTAATGTTCCCCCGTTCATCTCACCTGGACTGCTTCCTGAGGGATTTTCTAGGGGAAGGACTAATCTGAGATGCAAATTAATGCCAAATTGATGACAGAACTCCTGAGTCCTGAAACGCAGTACCTTGGATGTCATCTGACTTACCCCTTTATTTTCTGGATGAGGATATTAAGGATCAAAGATGTAAAGGAGGTTACTTGAAACCACCCAGTGAGGACATTCTTACCTATGAACTGACTCTGTGGTCACCACCATTCTTGCTGAGAAAGATCTGCAGCTGTCTCATGATCATCTGTAATGTGCCTGGATACATTCCTCGCTTCAGACCTCACTACTTTATTTTCTAGGGAAGAACTAGGCTTTTTATTTCACTGTGGCTGGTATGGGGACATTCGGTGAAAAGGTAGCTATGGGAGACAACAGGCAGCCAAAATGCTACCTAATAAACCTTTGAACCTTGAAGAAGGACTGCCCGGTGGTAGCCCTGTTATCCAGAGTGATGGGGCCTGAGTTTTCTGAGTGGTTGTAACTTTGATGGTTGTAACTTTGGGAAAGAAGTATATTGCATGTAATGTTTCCAAGAATTAGTTACTCTGTGCCAGAGGAGTGGGCACATAAGCTGGATCAGTGGCTTTCATGGGCAGCAGTTGGCTGCAAGAGAAATTTGCAGTTTCACCAATCTTAATGCTGGGCAACCCAATATTAAATAATGTTGGGTACACTTGGATATCTTTTATTGGGAATTAAGCCCCCAAAGCGGCTTTCTGTAACTGTTAAAGTCTGATAATGCTAAGCTCTTCTTCAGGCACTGGAGAAGTTTGGCAGTCTCTGGAATAAGGAATTTGTTTGGCTTTGGCACTGATAGCCAAAGTGCCACTTCTAGTCACTTTAAATGTTACCAGGATTTCAGTCTCATTGCCTGCCGATTATTGAAAGGTTTGTGGCAAATAAGATTTCAATGCTGTGGTGAAGCAATCTCTGTGTGCTTTAAAGGTAAATAAAAATACAGCACATTTTCTGTGTATAATTCTCGTAGACAGTTTTGTTGGTCACCCAGATGGTTGGAAGTTCTGGTCCTTCAGCAGTGTGGGTTGGTGGCAGTGGTGCTGGCTTCTGCAGCCTGTGCTGGTCCAGGCCTAAACTCAGGGAAAAGTATACATGTCCAGGGCTCATGTGACTTGATCATACGGGGGCATGCTTCATAGGTCACAGCCATGGTTATTCATCCATTTAGTTTCATTCTGCCGGCACGGTAATGCATGGAATAAAGATGGACATACAAGTGGGCATTGCTTCTGATGAGTCTGCAGTATAGTAGGTGGTAGGGATATGCAAACAGAAAGTTGTGGTATTTCTTGGGAGATGGCACTAATCCACCTTGCCTAGAAAGAAGGGAAGTCTTGCTGAACTGTGCATCCTGGCATGTATCTCTGCCATCATTCATTATTTTCACCTTTGATAATGAAATTTCTGACAATACAGGGTGTCGTTGGAGTTCATTTTTTTTGTTATTGATAAAAGTATTACTGTAATCAAAGAATTCCTTGCAGAAGTTTTGCAACCCTCAAGGAAGAGTGATAAAAAACAGACCCTGCATGATGGATTGCAGGGTTCAGGGAGGTGGGAGTTGTCTATCCTTTCGCGTTGGCTTTGCTTTTGTTTGTGTAACCATGAAAGGATACTGAGTCTGCTTTTTGTAAAGGAGATAACTTGGCTCATCCCTAACATGCAGAGTGTTGGGTGAATTAACGAGTGGAAAGCACATAATAATGTGTGGCACTTATGTAGTATTTTGATGATTTCACCTAGAATCTTGCCATCTGGAAACTTGCATTTACTAGGAAGTAGAGCCAATTTTGGATGATACTGAGTCCAATGTGTATTTAAAATGGTTTAGATTTTCATTTGGCTAAAATCTAGGAGGTTGTAGACTAATAGAATAACAATAATGATAGCCTTTCCTAAGGAGCTCTGAATAGCCTCAGTAGTACTATAGTGAGAGGTAAAAGACAAGAATCTTATCTTATTTCATAGTGATGCAGTTGAAACATGGTAGCCTGCACAGGGTGGTAGAGCTGGCCCCTTTTGAAATGAGAAGTTGAATTCCTGATCTATGGCTTTGGCAATTGCTTTGCCACCAAGAATTGCTGTCTCCAAAATCTTCAGAATCTTTGCCATCTTACTTATTTTCCCAGCTCCTAGGGAGCAGAGGTTTCTCACTTGGAGTTTAGATTTTGCTGAAAGCACCAAAATCCAGGCCTCAAAGATCTCAAAGTGGAGCAGCGCCTGGGGACCAGCTGTGCACTATTGAGATTGGAGCCCAAGTTGGCAGGGAGGCCGTGGCTCCTTCACTATCCAGGAAGACCCTCTGCCCCCTTCCTCAGCGCTTCAGCAGAACAATACTGGGCTCTTGATCCTGAGACAATTGGGAGTCTGCAAGGTGTGCCCCATGCTTTCCTTCAATGTAGAGATGCCTTTTACCTCCCATTAGAGTGCTTCAGAGGCTACTTAGGGTGCCTTAGGAAAAGGTATCGTTATTATTATTCCATTAGTCTGTAACCCTCTAGGTTTTAGCTAAATGAAACTCTAAACCACTTAAAACACACTGGGCTCAGTAGCATGCAAAATCGCTCTGTGCTTAGAGGCGTCTGCAGAGTGGTGGGCGTGCCGCCCCAGTGGCTGTCACTCTGCCTGCTGCCCTTATGTCTCCTTCAAGGGTACATGGAAGAGAGATGAGGGACACATGCCTAAGGTCAGCTTCTACCACATTCCTATCCCACTTTCTCAGCAGGCTTCCTACTTTCTCACTGCTTCTGAAATAGACACAGACCTGCCAGTCCTGGAAGGCCTCAAGCCTCTGGAAAAGCAAAGATCACTTTTCCCCAAAGAGGTTAATTCCAAACTTGTTTATATTCCTCCTTGGAATGACAGCTTACAAAAATATGTGCAGTATTAAGAGATGAAGCCTGAGGGTGAAGGACAATATAGTACTTGACAGGCACCAGAATTAGGTGACGCATTTCACTCTTGAGTTTCATAGCAGCTGGAGCAAAAAGGGACATAAGATTAGCTTCCAAACTTATAACTGCCTTTAAATGAAAACAGAAGCAGCGTGGCTTTTTCTGTTACTTAGAAACTTTTTCTCTTGGGACCCCATAAAGAGAACACTGATCTAATAAACGACATTCTCCCGCTTGAAACTTGGTTCTCTGAGGTAATGAGCCAGTCCATTAGTTTCAGTGTTCGTTCCTCGGTGATGTATCTATGTCCATCTATCTGGCCTTGTGAATATTTTTTTGACATAACATGAGCTAGACTGAGTATGAATGGCTCCAAACTTAGGAGTGACTAGGACTTAAAGATGAAGCAGTATGGATCAGTTTCTTTGGGAAGGTTCTTGGAGGAGCCCATGGGAGGAAACCCTGGACAGGTAGGAAAACTGAGGAAGCAGAAGAGGAGGGCAGAAAACAAAAACTCTGGCATAAGAAATTGTCAATACTGAGAAGTGGCAGGGACGTAGCAGAAGGGGATGGTTGAGGGGAAGACCAGGGGGCTGGTATGTAGTTGGTCCTGAACAGCAGTGCATTGGTGTACTCGACCCTCCAGTGTGATTCTGGGCGTGAGACAAGACTCTTATCTCATGAAGCAGGGCATCAGGGAATGGGAATTGGTGAGGAAATTACATTAACATTTATTGAGCACCATTCTCACAATAAACCTGAAGGTAAATATTATTATTTTTTTTTTAGTAGAGATGAGGCCTTGCTGTGTTGCCTAGACTGGTCTTGAACTCCTGGGCTCAAGCAGTCCTCTCACTTTGGCCTCTCAAAGTATTGCGATTACAGGTGTGAGCCACCCTGCCCAGCCTATTCGTTTTTAATTTCTGAAGAAACTGAGGCTAACAGCTGGGTCTGGCCCATGACCGGTTCAGTAGGTATTTGGTGGACCAAGTTGACCAAGCTCACCCAGCTTCTGAGTGGCAGAGTGAATATAAACCCAGCCTGCTCACTCCATTTCCTAGTTTCCTGACCTCTACCAGGGTCTCTGTTGCTCACAAGAGCTCAGGGCTGGGACAAGCCTCTGTGTGACAGATGAAGGGGTCCTGCTGCTCTCTGGGAAAGAATCGGTCCCAAATTGCTCAAGGGAGTAAGATGGTTTCGTTGAGGAGCATCAGATAGGGGGATTGATGGGAATAGGTGTCAGGCAGCCAGTGGAAATTTTGTGTGCCCACCTGTGGCACATATATTATGCAAATTCATGCAAAAGTATATATATGCGTGTGTGTGCACACACAAATACACACACACACCCCACACACACTTGTTCTGCAGTTTGCTTTTGAAGTGAGAGCCCTGGCTCAGTGTTGGCCTTGTTTTTTTCCCCCTCCGTTTTAGACCAGTCTGTGTTCCTGCAAACAGACAAGGCATTGTTTAAAGTACAATGTACTCTCCTGCTTTTGCATTGTCATCAGAAACCCTTGATGAAATGTTTAATTTTTCTCACAGGGGTTATCTGTACTTAGTTGACTTCCCTGATGGTACATTTGGTTCTGGAGCCTGGAACTTTTCTTTTGCCCACCTGTGTTGTGTTAAGTCAGCCATAGGACACACATAAATATTTTTATAGAAAACTTAAGGATTCTTTCGCTTTGAGATGACTCAGACCCATGTTTCCAAACTGGGACATGCGCTAGAGAAGGGCTTCCCCATCCTCCCTCCTCCTCTAGCTTCTTGTCTGTGTAGCATCCTTCCTAATACCCACTGTTTGTAGTCAGGCAAAAGGAACATGCTTCCTAAGTGTAAGCTTCCATCTAAAAATGAACATAATTTAGAAGGCAACTTTAAGTTAAAAGCTCTAAGTTCTGTGATAATCTGCTAACAGTTGCATTGCTTATGATCTCATTTACGTATGTGTTTTATCATCTTTAATTTGGTAAGTTCAAGAAAGGTACATAAAGTGTGTGTTGTTTTTTAATTATTTTGAACTATTCAGTACATTGAAAAATTCAATTTTTGTTTTTCTCTGCATTTGGGCTTGTTCCTTTTGCTAGTTTTCTGATTGATTTGCATGGACCATTGACTGGATGTTGTATATTTTTTTTTTGAAGCTAAACTATATGAAAAATCAAGACTTATAAAAAAGGTAAATGGAGGCAGTTGTACAATTACATTGTTTAATTAGCTTTTACATTCTAAAACTTTTAATTGATGTTATACTATTTCAGAAATTCAACTGTAGTTATAAAATTATAAAGAATGCATTTGTTATTTAAAGTGAGATATGCGTGCAGAGACACAGACCATGGTCTTCCCTTCTTCCTCTGGTCTACTGCTTCTACCTTATATCCCCTAGATTCCTTCTCACTCCCCAAAAGGCAGAGGCTAAGAAGAAAGTTAAAATATCAAGACACACTAAACTGTTTTTGTGGTGAGTCAAGCTGCAGTGCCTCACTGGCTGGGAAACAATGGGCTGGGCCTCCTGGAATATAGTAGGCTGGGGAAACAGAAAATACAGCTTGACTGGGCCTCTCACTCCAAGCCTCAGCAGGATGCTAGAGCTTTAGCATGCTTTCTGCTGTGCTGGGATTATTTTCTGCAACTAAACAAAAAACCCACAAAACTCCACATGGTTTGTTCTCAAGCAACTGGAATATGGAAAGGCTTGAAGGAATACTTACACTTTTTGATGGAAGGTAATGACCTTAGTTCTTCAGTATTTATTAGGTAAGCATGGGTTCTGCAGTATAGCATTTAAAAATTCATGTTCCTCAGGGTTTCCTAAGAGAAAATAGTCAGAGTGTGTTTGGTCCAGTGTGATGGAAAAGTTTGATCCAAATCCGTTTGAAGGAGGAGAATGGAGGCTGTCATGGAGTCCTGTGGACTGTTTCGCAAGTAGTTGTTTTCCATGTTCCAGTTTTACTTCAGAAAATTATTGTTTTTGAAAATAAAGAAAAGATCTAAGTGGTAGAGAGAAATATAGGCTGTGTTTAAACTGGCCTTTATAATTTTTCCTGGGCACACGCAGCCCACATTTTGGAGCTCTGTGACATAAGCACCCCTTGCCCCGGAGCTGGGAGTCTTGACCGGGCCAGGCCTTGGCTGCCCTGGGCTACACAGACACAAGCACAACCCGGATCTTTGTTTACTTCCTCTCCAAGTGCTGGGGACATTCAGTACTAAGAAGGACCGTGTGCTTGCACAAACACTCCTGCCAGCATTCCCTCAGCCCTGCCATTCCTGACTGTCTTGGAAAGTTCTTCGTTTAAGGCAGGCTTTTGTTCTTAGAGTGCATGCATTATTCCCCAGTCAGGCAGCCTTTTCCGGGTTTCCAGTGCAGACTTGCAGGTCCACTCCCCTGCAGCCTAGCCCAGGGGTGGAACCTTAGCTTTAGTTGCCATTAAGAGCAGGAGGAGGAGTTAGGCAGGGGTGACTGGCTGTTCCTGTGAGTTCCTGTGACTGATGTCTCTGAAGAAACCAATGCCTTCGTCAGATCCTTATGGGAAATTTAGGGGACTTTTGGATTACACAGTGTTGCCTTTTGCTGATTCTAAGATAGAGCCTTCCAACTGCAAGTATGTTAAAAACACAACAATTTCCTACTGAATGTTAGTCAAGCTTAAGAGTGAATCTGCAATTTCATGAATAATCAAAACAAAAGCATGCTGCCAGGATGAACTGTTGCAAGAGCAGGTGCTATTTTTTTCCAGAAACTTTTTTACCCTCTATCATGTTATGTGTATTAAGAGAGTTATTCTTAAAGGATATTATGTTCAGTGCGATGTCTTAATAGAAAAACCTTAAACATAAGTATGCAGGCAAACACAGGTACATAGCTGTATAAAGTTAAATACGAAGACTGGAACTCATTAATAGGATTTAATTTAAATCTTTTTTTTTTTTTTTTTTTTGAGACGGGTTTACTCTGTCATGCAGGCTGGAGTGCAGTGGCATGCTCACTGCAGACTGGAACTCCTGGGCTCAAAGGATCCTCCCACCTCAGCCTCCTGAGTAGTTGGGACTACAAGTGTGAGCAACCACACCCAGCACCCACCTTTTTTTGAGAAATAATACAGATTGAGCATCCCTAATTTGAAAATTTGAAATCCAAAATGCTCCAAAATCTGAAACTTTTTGAGCGTTGACATGACACTACAAGTGGGAAATTTCACATCCAATCTCATATGAGGGGTTGCAGTCAAAACTTTGTTCTGTGCACAAAATTATTTAAAATACTAAATAAAATTATCTTCAGGCTATGTATATGAGGTGTGTATGAAACATAAGTGAATTTCCTGTTTAAACTTGGGTCGTATCCCTAAGATATTTTATTATGTATATGCAAATATTACAAAATCTGAAGAAATCTGAAATCTGAAACACTTCCAAGTAATTTGGATGAGGGATACTCAACCTGTACTCAAATTAGAGGAAAGAAAAGAAGTAATGGATAGACAAAAGAAAAGTACTTATTTAGAGTTTACAATGGCCAAGAATTAGGAATGAAGAATTGAGACTGATATTCTTGTTGGAATTCTGGATGCCTTGCTTGCAAATATGGTTTTAAAAATATGCAACTTTTCTTGTTTTAGTATTGGGATTGTGGCCCTTTTTTGAGCCTCATATGACAGCTTTCAGATTGGAGATAACCTTAGAGCTCATCCTAGCTCAGCTGCCTCCCCTGACAGCAGACGAAACTGAGGCCCAGCACTTGATGGTGGGCTCAGAGTGCCAAACTAGTTAGTGAGGCAGAGTAGACAGGCAACAGCCTTCTCATGTAGGTAGGTCTCATCCTTTAGAAGATGTTGCTGCCTGCCCTTGTGACTTGTAAAGATCTGTTTGAAGTATGGGTAAGGAGATGGGGGCTCAGGAATGTTACAGCCTCTCATTTCACATCACAGGTGTAGCTGGAACTCATCAGGTGACCTTTTAGAAACTGTTTATTTTCATTTTTGTACCCCACATTGGGATAAGCATGGTCCATTGACATTGAGAATAACCAGGCCTGTTGTAGACAGCCAGCCATCCTGAAACTACTAGGTTTATACTTCTTACCTGTTAGAACAGAGTTTCCCAAGTTGTATTCCCTTGGAAACACTAGTAGTCGTGCATCACTGGGGCAGTTAGGTTACACAAAATTTAAATGGTCTATTTATTTTCTTCTCAGGGCAGTCCCACCTCAAGGGAAATCCCATTACATCCTTCTGATGGTGGGGTAACTGGGAGTCAGCATGAAATCCAAAATTCTAAATCATCAGGAAAAAGCAGAAGGGTCAGAACCCAAATTAAACTGATGTACTAAATAAAGTTCACTTTTCGGTCAGGCATTCAGGAAGCAGCACGTGAAAATTTGCTTGGATACAGTTTCCTCATAGTTCTTCAGCAGCTTGAAATAACATCTTGAGCTGGCTGTAAACAAAACATCTCAAGTTATGGTTTTTCTTTCCATTTGATTGAACCAGTTATTGAATAGAGAGGTGACACAAAACAAAACTTCGTGTTTCTGAAGCCGGGAATTTGGGATTGTACTTTATGGAAAGTTACTTATAAGTTCTGATTACTTTGAGAGAAAACTATTACAGTATCCTTAGAAAGTTTTATGTATGTGTTTTAAAGCTAAGCACCACCCTCTTTCTAGTTAAAAAAAAAAAAAAAAGTCTGGAAAATAGTGATATGTCAGTACAAAGGGAATACTGCTCAATAAGAAGGAACATACCACAGATACATAGCATGGATGAATGTCAAAAACATTGTGAGAGAAGAATGCCTGAACAGGAGAGTACCTATTGTTTGATTCCATTTCTGTGGAATTCTAGAAAAGGCAAAACTAACTTATGGCAACAGGAAGCAGATCAGCGATTGCCAGGGGTGA
This sequence comes from Symphalangus syndactylus, assembly GCF_028878055.3. Taxonomy (NCBI): domain Eukaryota; kingdom Metazoa; phylum Chordata; class Mammalia; order Primates; family Hylobatidae; genus Symphalangus; species Symphalangus syndactylus. The sequence goes on from NC_072424.2 coordinate 86,403,687, forward strand.
TGGGGATTGGAGGAGGTTGACTGCAAAAGGGCAGAAGGGAACTTTTCAGGGAAATATGAAATGTTTTATATCTTAATTGTGGTGGTGCTTACACTGGTGTAAATATATTTGCCCATATTCGTGTAAGCATATGCTTAAAATGGGTGCAGTTTTTCATATGTAAGTTACACCTCATAAAGTTGATTTGAACTGAAAAAAGGGGTTAGAAAAGGCTGCAGTTGGAATTTTTTGTGTAACTTAAGGCCAAATAGTCCATCTACGCCAGTTTTTACAGTATTGTAAGCTATGCCCTTTGTGTTCACATTTCTTCAGTTACTCCTTTATTCGTCATCACTTAGGAGTCTTTGCATCTCATCTGCCTTCCTGCTAGCTCCATGATTTGAGCAATAGAAGTTCTTGGCTTTCAGGAACCTCACAGTTCTTGTTAGTCATAAGCAAGAATGCATTTTAAATTCACTTCAAATTATTTTTTAAGTAGAGGTTCTGGTGGTTTTCTGGAATAGAGGTGTGGTGGAAGCTTGAGTGTATGTGTGTGGAAAGAGGCTGGGTGTTCCCCAGATCATTGTACCATGCTTCCTCACACCTGTCCAAGCTTCTGTGCGAATACTGAAATAAAGTGTCATGAATTTTGCTTCTGGCATTTGTCCGCCACAGCTGTGGCTTCGGGTTGCACATTTGTTGTGGTTTCAGAGTCTCTGAGAAGCCATTGGTTGGGAGGGCACTAAGAATGGTTGGTGCGGGTAATAATTGAGTGCTTAAGGGGAGGAGGATGATTCTTAGTGCACTCATTGCTCTCCAGTCTTTATCTCAATCCTGTTATAATTTAGAGAGGCATTTTCCCAGTGTGTCCACAGAGAGATGGATGCATGCTTAGGAATGCATAATTTAGTGGGTAGTTTGAACATCTAGATGTTGGGAATATTGTTGAGTGTTTATTTTTAAAGTTCAAGTCCTCCCTGTCTAGTCAGTGTTAGCCTGTAAGAAAGAACTAGTTGTTCTTAATGGATCATGTTAGCTGGACTTGGTACAAGTGTTTTTTCTTAGAAGGGAGGATTACATGTTATAGTAACAAGATGTTCCTTTATTTCCTAGTTTATCAAAAGATTGTGAAATAGGGTGTGCAGATATTTTAGGTCATACTATTTTTTAAATAGATGAGGTTGAAAGAGTGAGGAAAGGTTGTGTCAGGTTAATTGGGCTTAAGGAAAGCTAAATAATTGGTGGGAGAAAGAAAAGTAAATATTAATTTTTTCCTTCGCTGTGTATTTTCTTTTTTTTTTTTTTTTTTGAGATGGAGTCTTGCTCTGGCTGGAGTGCAGGGGCACGATCTAAGCTCACTGTAACCTCTGCCACCTGGGTTCAAGTGATTATCCTGCTTCAGCCTCCTGAGTAGCTGGGATTACAGGTGCCTGCCACCATGCCCGTCTCATTTTTATATTTGTAGTAAAGATGGGGTTTCACCATGTTGGCCAGGCTGGTCTCTAAAGTGATCCTGAAGTGATCCTCCTGCCTCAGCCTCCCAAAATGCTGGGATTACAGGTGTGAGCCACTGAACCTGGCCCCTTTGCTGTGTATTTTTCTTTTCTTTTTTTTTTTTTTTGAGACGGAGTCTTGCCCTGTCACCCAATGTGGAGTGCAGTGGCGCAATCTTGGCTCACTGCAACCTCTATCTCCTGGGTTCAAGTGATTCTCCTGCCTCAGCCTCCCGAGTAGCTGAGATTACAGGCATGTGCCACCACACCCAGCTAATTTTTTGTACCTTTTTAGTAGAGATGGAGTTTCACTATCTTGGGTGGGTTGGTCTTGAATGCCTGACCCCAGGTGATCTACCCGCCTCGGCCTCCCAAAGTCCTGGAATTACATACAGGTGTGAGCCACCGTGACCGGCCTTTGCTGTGTATGTCTTTTGGACATCTTTTGGCTTTGTGTTTGTGTAAACTTTGAGGTTTCTTAAAACTACCAAAGCAGTGAGGAGATGGCAGAAAGCTGCGTGCTGATATTCTTTTTCCTTGTTTCTTGTTTTTCCCTCCCCCAAAAGTTGTGGAATTAATTTTAAGTAGAAGGAAAAGGGCAGCTTGAGATGTTTAAATTTGACTTAAGTTTTAACTGAAGTTTGTTTGCAAAAAGATGAAAACGGGTGAATAACTTTAGAGAAAAAAAAGGAGAGTCCCTGTTCTTCTCCTTCTTCTTCTAGGGAGAGTTGTAGAATAAAAGGCTTATTTCATACTCCTAAGGTTTGGAAGCCAAATAAAGAAAACGAAACTGTGAAGTTACCATAGTAGTTTTGGTTTCTTATTTGTAGAATAAAGGTATGATCCAGCCCCATGGACCAAGGCAGCAGGAGGAGAGTTCCCAGGGTTTTTCTAAGGTCAGAGGCATGCAGCATTTTCTTCCCTCCTTCCCCGCCTCAGCCACCTCTCCCTCCCGCCTTTGCCTCCCGCTAATGCTTCTTTTGGGCTTGTTTGGGCCGTGTTGTTTTGTTTTGCTGCTTTTTGAACTCTTAAAAATATAGGTGGCAAATCTGAGGTCTGCCTTGCAGGCAGTGGCCCTGGTCTTTCCGGACCCCTTGTGCCCCATGGCCCTGTGGGTCTGGTGTGTCTCAGTGACCCAGTAGGTGTAGGGCAGGATGGCCAGGCACTGGCATGCCCACTCATCCCCAAATCGGGCCTTGTTGAACGTGGCACAGCTCCAGCTCTTTCCAAACATGACTCCTGCCAGTCCCTATGCTGTGAGATAAGAATGGGCTACACCTAAGCAAAGTTTTGTAGGCAGCTCTCCCTTCCTTTATGTGCTTATGCAACCTTTTCAGCATGTTGGTACCTACGTGTCAGGGACAATGTGTGATTTTGGTGGAGATGCTTATAATCCAAAGTATTTTCATGGTGGTTCCCCAAACAACACTAGGCTCAGATTTCATTTTATCCTCCTAATATTAATGTTGTATTCAAGGATAGATTTTTCCCTCCCAGGTGTGACTTCTGCTCTTTCTGCTCTCCCTCCCACAAGCAGCTAGATTTTGCAAAACCTCATCAAGCCACAGGTTGTCGAGGCCTAAAACATTCTTATTTCTGTTGAGCTTATGAGAGGTATGAGCATAATTGTGTTTTTAGTTAGTGATGTGGAATGCAAATTGAATTTTCGGAAATACTGGGAAGTACTTCTGAAGGAGGAGGTAGAGAGAAGAAACTTTTCATCGTAACTGTGACCTCTCCATTCTTCAGCTTAAGCTAAATTTAATACATAGAAAAAGTTTGGGGCTTATTATGTTGAATTTATTTCCCAAGCATACTCATTGTTTTGTAAGAAATGCAACAAAGTTTTCGTTTTTTAATAACTCGGCAAAGGTACTGGGTACAGGGGACCTCTTTGCCCTTTCATTGAGACCATTTACATAAGTTTTTGTAGTTTCTGTAACTTTTATTATTTTATGTTCTCTCATATAGAAGTGTATGTTTCTGGAAGGAAGGCGATTTGTTAACTCTTGTTTACTCTTGAAAAGAAAGGATCAAAGAAAGCAAAAACCATATAAAATCTGCCTTCCTACATTTCCCGTTCCTAAGACTTTAGGATAAAATCCCCTCTCCTGTTTTAAGTCACTGCTGTCTAAGGGAGTTTTTTTGCACGCAACATGAAATTAGTGACCTCTATGTTTGCACATGGTTATGAGGGGCCTGATGGTTCAAATGCCAAGCTGCCATTTTACCTTGTTAGTGATGAGTTTGATAATTCTTCCAGAAATGGACTTTTACATTAATAGGCCAAGTATAGGATATTTTGAGATTCAGTAAGAAATATTTTAATGGTGGCAGCCCTGGTCCCCTTCATTCTGTCAGACTGCCCAGATACCACTTCCCTCTTGTCCGTTTTGTTTAAACTTTCCATTCATATTTTTTTCTTCCTGAAATGTTTCTTTATTTTGAGGAATGCCCCCAAAGCTTATAACTTGTCAGTGTGCATTATTTTACCATGAAGGTCAAATGCTTTATTTTCTGCCTTTCTCTTCCCCATCCTATTATCCCTTAGCATTGAAAACATTTTTATAATACTATTTTTGTTATTGTTTCCCAGTGGTTTTTGAGGTATAATGGACCTCTTTGAGGAAATGTGTGTTGCCTGATCTCTAGAAAAATGTGGTTACCTAAGACATTTTGCATGTGATTTGGATAGGATTTCAGGGGCTTATGGACCCACTAAGTCCCATCCATGGACTCCTGGTTAATGCCCTAAATGGAAAAAAAAAAAGTTCAAGTAAAAGTAGGAATGTGGACTCAGAGGTATAGAGGGGAAAATGTCCAGATTACTTGAAAAGTTACAGGTTGGTGAATGAACATCTCCTCAAGTATGTTTTGTAAGTAGGGAAGGAAAACACTTGTTTGCCAAGGGAATGAGAAAGTTTAAGCAGGAGATGGAAATCGGAGATGGGTCACTAAGAAGCAACATTTAGAGGAAAACGGAAGGTAAATAAATGTGTACCTGTCCATAGGCAAAGTTACAGGCAATTTGGGAGAATCCAGAACACTAGCCTCATTACACACTTTGTTTAAAAAGTGATCTGTGGTTTAAAAAAAGGATCTGGAAAATAATATGCACTGTCACCCTTTAGGAACTTCAGGATGCGTACCAGCAGACTGAAGCCCATGAGAAGTCCTACAGTAAAGAAACCTGTTTTATATTGTTTAACCCCGCATATCCCAAACAGTTGCAGCTCATAGGGGTGCTTTTTTTTCTTTTCTTTTTTTTAAACAGAAAACAGTTATCAGACGAACATACTTTGGGAAATAAACTGTTGAACTAAATAAACTAGAGTCTTTTCTAACTCTTTAGAGTCTGAAGTGTGAATGATATCTTGAACCACAATAAGCAGAGAAAATCCCAAAGGACTGGAGAGAAAATTTACTCTGGAGATGGCAGCAGCTAAGTGAGAACAGAACTTGGCCATGCAGGTGTGTCTTAACTTGTCCCAAAAGGGAAGTGCCAGAATGTGGGTGATGCCATTGGGCTATGTTAGAGACACATCAGCTCAGAGGTTGTATAACTTGTTTCCATAGCTAGATAAGAAAGAGAGCCAGACCTAAGAGTGTCCCCTTGAGCCATTAGAAACAGTGTCACCCCAGAGATTTACTCTTTTCAACTTCTCTGTCCCCATTAAATCCAGAAGCACACCAGGCTGAGAATGGGTAATAGGCTTAAGCACAAAGAAATTGCTTATGATTCTGAACGTGGAAGACATTTTTCTTTTCAGCTATGAGGATGCTCATTTAAGAGAAATTGCTTTCTTATTAAACAGAATGATTGTGCTTTTTTTAAATTGGATCAGAACATCCCCATGCTGCCTTGTGGTATTTGTACCTAACAAATGGATAATGACTGTGAAATTATGGATTCTGTGGGCTAAATTTAAGCTGTCAATACAGGGCAAAAGGGTACTTTGATTCCATTACACATTGCGTTATCAGTCTCCAGAGTCCATGAGGTTAGGTACTCTATGTTTTAATATGTTTCAATAACTTTTTTATACCGACCTCTGCAGGCTTTGGTAGCTCATACTGTAGACCTGTATGTGGCTGTGTCCAGCTGCAGCATGTGAGGTAGCCAGAGAGCTATTTCAGGAACAAACAGAGCTATTTCATGTTTCCTCTAATTTGTAATAAGCACTTAGGTCTGCCTGACTCTTGAGATGTATCACAGAGTTCATCACATGCCACCTATTGTAGTACTAAAAGGTACTAAAATTAGAATTCATGCTTTTGGTGTTTTAAAATTAGCGATTCTTCTCCCTCTTTTGAAGCTATATATATTTGTTAAATAGTGTCTTTTAAACCCATAAATTCTGAGCTAGAATTGATGAACATTCAGATTAAAGCAAGCAAGAAAAAACTTAATAAAAACAAAATTCCTCTCATGGAGTTTGAGGTTCCCAGTGATTTAGTGGGGCATGTGTTTTCCATTAAGGATATAGTTCCCATGCAGTTAATAATGTACAACACTGTGGGTTCCCTCTGCTTTAATCTTTGCCTTCTTCCTCCCTACTGTCCCATCTTCCATCTCCGTCAATTGGGGAGGGGAAAATCCCTGTGCATCTTTCTGCTCTTTCTAGAATTTGTTCCTTGGTAGTTTCTTCATCAACTTGAGTCACCTCAGCCCTAGAAGAGGAATGGATTAGCTGAATTCTGCTGACTTGTTGCTACCCAGCTCTGCTGATAGGGACATTTGTAGGGTGGGGATGACGGGATTACCAAGCAGTTGCTGAGTGATAAACTGAACTGAGGCAACCACAAGCAGGATACGTACAAAAGAACCACTGGCACGCACTGACCCATTGCTCTGAACTGGCTGTCTATGCTGGGCCCTGGTGGGAAATGGGGGAAAAAAAAATCTAGAGCTTTCTTTTGAACAAAGCTATGCACAACATGAGTCAGAAACATAATTTTAAAAGGTCTGGGGCTGTACAGATTTTGTTGTGGGGAGGGGAGTGTTACACATTTTATGATGATTGAGTTACTGGAAATTCACCATCATGGAAACAGAAATTTAGGGAAGAATTCTGAATGTATTCTGGGAAGCCTCTCATTCATGACATTGGTTTGGCAGACAAATGGCTTCCAGGAATGCCTACCCAGGGCATTGCTTTGTATGGCAAGATGTGGATGGTGGATAACCGCTTGATCTGGTGGTCATTGGAGACTGCCCACCCAGGGCGGGGGTCTCTATATACCCCTCACATCCTTCATGCTGGCTTAGCATGATGGCCGGCAAGGAGTTTCTCTAATTCTTGTCTAGGCATATTCTTTCTCTTTCCCTTTTCTTTTTTTATGCAACTAAGAAAAAGATTGCTAACACTTATTACATAGGAAACTTGAGATGTATACAGAGTTCTAGAAAATGGGATGAGAGCTGTTTTTATTCCTAGATCAGAGTAACTTTGTGAGAGCAAGCTGTTTTTTATTCCCTGTCCTCCACCTTCCTTTCACTCTGTTATTATTCCTGTTAATAAGTAAATGACCCTTCTGAATTGAAACAGGGTTGGGTCTGCTCTTTAAAAACATAACCTTTTTATTGGGATTTTCTTTAAGATAGGCTAATTTATTAAAATTTAAAAAATCTTGCTAGGTATTAACTTTGTCGCTTATGTAAGACCAAGAACTATATTAATTTTTATACGTCTCAGCTCTCACCTATGTCTAGAATGTTGTATATGTGTGTAGTTTGTGGATTTATATTTTGAATACATTATTTCTTATTTGAATGGTGCTCTCAACATTGTATTTAGGAGGCAGCATAGTTGAAGATGATTGGCTTTTCATAATGCTTCTCATAATGACCCCTCACTTAGTGTGTGCCTTGCCCTGGGGCTCAGTGAGAGGGTTGTGTTTCCACAAACATGCTTCTTCGTGGTCTTTTCCCTCATGGTCAGCCACAGAGGCTTTCCCGGGCTCAGTGTGCCAACTTCTGACTGCAAATGGTCTCATTTTCTAAAATCTTTCTCCCATTCTCCTTTAAGAAAAAAATCTTAGTTATTAAAAATCTGCCTCACAAACTTAGAAATGCTTCAGAGTAAGTATCTGAGAAGCAAGCCCACCCCACATCCACCATTATATCATCGCTTCTGTTAAGGGCCATCCCATTTCTTCAGACAAATTCTATCTTCTTCCTCCCATCCCACTTACTTTTGACTTTGAAGTTGGATTGTCCCATCTCAAATTTCCTTCCAGAATAAAACCACATTTCAGCAAAATATTGGGTGGCTGGTTCTTCTCTTCAAGACCCACCTGCATCTATGTTGGTCCTCTATGTGAGGAAGGTCCTCTATGTGAGAAGATCTGAGGGGTAAGCAGGTTTTAATGGACTAAGGTTTTTTTTATATGTATAAGGAGGGTGGGAGGAGGATTTTAGAAAACTAGATACATTGGCCTGCAGTTAGAAGTTGAACACTGAACTTGGGAAAGCTTCTGTGGCTGACTGCCAGGAAAAAGACTACTTTAGTGACTACTGACATAACCTGGTTTGTATTACCTGTGAGGACTAGCTTCATACAAATTGATGTTCCATAGATACGAGCCTTTATAACTTTATTTCCTCCCATTATAAAACTATGTGTGGGCCGGGTATGGTGGCTCACACCTGTAATCCCAGCACTTTGGGAGGCCGAGGCGGGCGGATCACCTGAGGTCAGGGATTCGAGACCAGCCTGGCCAACATGGTGAAACCCCGCCTCTACTAAAGATACAAAAAATTAGCCAGGTGTGGTGGTGGACTCCTGTAATCCCAGGTGCTCCAGAGGCTGAGGCAGGAGAGTTGCTTGAATTGGGGAGGCGGAGATTGCAGTGAGCCAAGATCGTGCCGCTGCACTCCAGTCTAGGTGACAGAGCAAGTCTCCATCTCAAAAAAAAAAAAAAAAGAATGTGTGTTCATTGTAGAAAATTTAGAAGCCAGAGATTGCAAAATGAAAACAATCTGTAATTCTGCAGTCAATTATTGTTAATTTTTTTGTGCATATTTCCTGGTTGGTTGATTGGGATGATAAGTAAGATTTTAAAATCTGGTTTTCACTTAAGCCTCAGGTACTTTGTGATCGAATGTCTTGGCTAATTTTTATAAGGGAAGAAGGATTATGAATACTTTTATGTCATTAAATAATCATCAATGAGTTTAAAACATCTTATTTTTAAATAATTGTAGATTTACATGCAGTTGTGGGGAATAATGCAGAGACATCCCATTTATCTAGTTCCCCTCGTGTTAATATATTACAAAACTATAGTTCACACAACCAAGATATACTGACATTGATGCTGTCAAGATACAGAACATTTCTTATCACCACAAGGATCCTTCCTATTGTCTTTTTTTTTTTTTTTTTTTTTTTTTTTTTTACGGAGTCTTGCTCTGTCCACCAGGCTGGAGTGCAGTGGCGCAATCTCAGCGCACTGCAGGCTCTGCCTCCGGGGTTCACGCCATTCTCCTGCCTCAGCCTCCCGAGTAGCTGGGACTATAGGCGCCCGCCACCATGCCCGGCTAATTTTTTTTTGCATTTTTAGTAGAGACAGGGTTTCACCGTGTTAGCCGGGATGGTCTTGATCTCCTGACCTTGTGATCTGCCCGCCTCGGCCTCCCAAAGTGTCCTAGTGCTTTTTAAAAATTTTTATTTTTATTATTTTATTTTTGAGACAGAGTCTTGCTCTGTCACCTAGGCTGGAGTGCAATGGCACAACCTCGGCTCACTGCAGCCTCTGCCTCCTGGTTTTCAAGTGATTCTCCTGCCTCACCGTCCTGAGTAGCTGGGATTACAGGCGCCCACCAGCTTGCCCAGCTAATTTTTGTATTTTTAGTAGAGACGGGGTTTCACCATGTTGGCCAGGCTGGTCTTAAACTCCCGATCTCAGGTGATCCACCTGCCTTGGCCTCCCAAAGGGCTGGGATTAGAGGCGTGAGCCACCGCACCCAGCCCCCCTTCTATTGCTGTCTTATAGCAACAGCTACCTCCTTTCCCCTGCCTAACTTGACCCCTGGCAACCATTAATCTGCTCTTCATTTTTATAATTTTGTCATTTCAAGAATGTTACATAAGTGATCATGTTATATCATACAGTATTTGGATTTTTGGGATTGACTTTTTCCATTAAACCTAATTTCCTGGAGATTTATCCAAGTTGTTACACATCTCAGTAGTGTGTTCCTGTTTGTTACTCAGTAGTGTTCCACTGTATGGCTAGGTTACATTTTATTTATTCACTCATCACTCAATGGACATTTGGGTTGTTTTCAGTTTGGAGCTATTTTGAATAAAGCCTTGTGCTATGAATATTCATGTACAGGTTTTTCTGTGAACGTAAATTTTCATTTTTCTGGGATAAATGCCCAATGACTTCATTTTAATGATGGCAAAATATTTCATTGTATGAAATAAATATTTCGTTAATTTAGCTGATTACTTCTAAATGGGTTGTTAAGGGTTTTTCCCCCTAGTTTTCCTGCTGTTATAAATATCACTGATGAAAATATTTTAGGTAAATCTTAATGTATATCTACTTTCATTTCTAGAAGTGGAATTGATGTCTGAGAACATACAGAATTTTAAAGCTTTGCTTTTTCTAGTCACTCTTTTTTGTCTTTCCTAAAATCTTCCTAAACTCCTACCATCAATGTATGAAAGTGCCCATTCTCCATACCCTTGCCAACACAAAGCATTATTACTTTAAAAAATCTTTGTAAACTTCTGCCATACCCCTGTAGCAGCATAACCTAAAGCTTCACTGTAAGTTTTCCAATCCCACTTGGCCTAAGAAGATCTTTCAGAATAACAGAGATACCACCAAGATCTTGTTTTTTGCATGAAGTTTGGGACTCTGCAGCTTCATAGAATCTCCGAAGATTTGATCTAGAATGGGGGTGAAGAATTATAGGAAATCACTGAGTTTTTGTATGTTGCTGCTGTCTGTTATTTGTCCCTCATATTTATCCAGAAGGAGGCAAGTGTGCTGTCATAAGCAATAGCATTAAAACCAAACCAAAAAAAAAAAAAACCTTTTATTATTAACAAAGGTTATTATTTTTTATAATACATGTGGATAACTTTATAAAGGCTGATTAATAAAGCAATATAGATGATTGTGTACATGTGTCTTTCTGTGTGTTTTGTATTATAGGAACCTATTTTGAAGCTCTTAGAGCTGTTAAGTGGTCTTTAATGGAACTACTAAGACAAGGTAAAGTAGGAGATACTTTTCTTCCCTCTTTATGCTAAAGTGTTTTAGTGTTTCTGTCTGTGACTAAGCAGTAACTTTGAAGGAATAAGATAGGGTTAATAACATATCTACCAAAACTTGGAAAATATACTATATTTTCTGAGATAAAAATCTTTGGATTGAAAATTACTTTCTGGTGGAATATGGCAAACTGACATTCATTCAATATAAGACTTTTTTTTCCTCACTTTTTGTGTTTTGATCTGTAGTTTTTTTTTTCTTCTTTACCTATGGTACCATTTTTAAGGTGAATCAGGCCAGTTTCAGCAAAAAATGGTTGTATTGTTTATCACTTCAGTAGAAGATAGGATGACTTTGATGAGGTTGTGCTCAGTAACTTCTCTGGTGCTAAATTAGTGTCCTGTGACAAAGAAGGATCCCATTCTTACAAATAAATGAATAAAGGAGACTAGCAGAATCTGGCATTTCTCTTTTTAAAAGTTTATAATAAATTATTCATTCAGTCATTTAAGTACCTTCTACATGTTTGCAGCTAAAGACTAATGAGTGTAATTAAACAAGTGGATCAAGTAAAGCATCAGCCATGAAAACTTTTCACTTGCTCAAGGATGGTAGAGAACCCTCCTTTTTTTCCTTGTCATATTTTCCAATTTATCATGATTCTTATGGTATTGGTGATCTTAACTTTAAGTGTCTAGAAAATTTACACACATTTTGGCCTAGGAAAGAAAGTACGGTATTGAATAACAAGTTGAGGATCTCCAGGTATTAAATATAACCTGATTTTCAGAGGAACTTGATATAAAGAGGATAGGACTCTGCTAATGGGGGAGAGGAGGGAATCATTGGTGGGGTTTTGGGTAGAGCATCTTCTTTGAACTAATCCTGGACAGCCTTTCCCAAACTGAGGGTGTGCCATCATTTCCTTGAGGGCAGTAGAAGGGCCCTGGGAATCTATCTGACAGCATTATTGAAGCTCAGAGTTTAGTTCTATTTTTGAAATAAAAATTTCCCAGCATGGTACATTATAGACAATTTTTTTTATTTAAAAAGTATTTTTGTAATGATCATGGAAATATCTATAGGTCCAGGAATTCCTAGAATAATTTTTTTACTATGAAATTGCCTAGGAATGGTGACTTAAGCTGCTCTGAAATAATATAGTATTGAGGATGATCACATCCTGCAAACAACTGCAGCCTCGGACTACTTTGACTAAAAGGATTCTAATGTGAGTGGTTGGAAGGAAAGGAGGCAGCATCAGGCACGATTTATTGAAGAGGTCAGAAGTAGCTAGAGGAGAAGCCAACTTTTTACTCTTAAATAATCAAGATTATTATGTAGATATTTTAGGAAAGATATGGTCATTAAAATTTGGAATTATGGTGAATGAAATAAGTAATAAAGAAAAACTAGAAAACAACAGTACCCACTGTTAATACATTTCTTGGTGAATAAATGAGGTGAAAGTCATTGGATTCCTTTGCCCTCTTCAGTGGCAGGTTAAGTTTTTACGGATTATTACACTTTTGGATGATTGTGTGGAAGAACTTCCTGATATATTTTTTCTTTTCGAATTTAAAGGTAACATTTAACAGCGATGTGCCTTTGCTTGAAATGAGTAGAAATGTTATATGACTTATTAGTATGTAATATTACTTCTGACGCTGACATTTGCGAATAAGGAATAATCAGTTTGCTTTCTTGTTCATTATTATGTTTTAGCAAGAAATAAGTGTTATAGTGTTAGAGTCTCTGCTAGAACTGAACTTGAACAACAACCAGTGAATGCAGCCAAAGAAAACAGCCGGTTTGGATGTTTCAGGCCCCCTCAACTTTTTGAAGGTTGGGTTTTTTTTTTCCTTGTTGCTTTTTTGCTTTTCAGTTTGTTTGGTTTGGACCCTTTTTTAAGTATCTGAAGGATTGTCTAAGCTCAAGTTTATCCTTACGGAGATGCCCTCACGTGGGGCATCTGAATGTCATGAGTTCGGTGATTCTAAGCCTTCCCGTTTTGTGACTTGGCTCACTTATGGAGTGTAAAGGCCCTATAAGAAGAGAGAAAAAGGTATTTGAAGTCAAAGTTTCTGTTTTGCAAATTTACTTTATACTGTTCCACCGCAGGACGTGGCCTCTTGGCTTTATTAATTTTTATTTTTAAGCTTAAGATGTTGCTTAGGCCAAAATAAACTTTTTAGTTGAGATAAATGATGTTCATAGTCACACTCTTTATCATGGGTATCCTTATATCTAATACTAACTTTTATTTTTTTATTTTTATTTTTTCCTGAGACGGAGTCTCATTCTGTCACCCAGGCTGGAGTGCAGTGGCACAGTCTCAGCTCACTGTAACCTCTGCCTCCCAGGTTCAAGCAATTCTTCTGCCTCAGCCTCCCGAGTAGCTGGAACTACAGACGCCCACCACCACGCCTGGATAATTTTTGTATTTTTAGTAGAGACAGGGTTTCACCATATTGGCCAGGCTGGTCTCGAACTCCTGACCTTGTGATCTGCCCGCTTTGACCACCCAAAGTGCTGGGATTACAGGTGTGAGCCACTGCGCCCAGTCCTACTATTTTTTTTATTTTTGCGATTTTGAAAACTATTAATAATTTTTGAGCACTCACTATGTGTCTGACACTACTGCGTCTTTTACATACAGTATTTCTAATCTATACCTTGGAAGTTGCTCATTTCTCAGAAAAAGAACAGAGGCTTAGATCAATTAAAAGCTTGCCTCAAATGACACTTCTGGTAAATAAGAGTGGGATTACAGGTCTGATTTCAGAAATGGTTCAGGGATGATTAGAATTAATCCTAGAAGGGAAAGATTTGTTTGTTTTGTTTTGTATTAGCACAGGGAATATCAGGATGTTTCTTGTTTTGATTACCTGCTTAGATAAAGTAAGGGAACAGGCCAGGGGGCTGAACGGTTCTGAGAGGGAGGCATGGAAATGCAGAGGTTGCAATGAGCTGAGATCCCGCCACTGCACTCCACCCTGCGTGACAAGAGCGAAACTCTGTCTGGGAAAAAATAAAAATTTTGTAGAGACAGGGATCTCGATACGTTGCCAAGGCCGATCTAGAACTCCAGGCCTCAAGCAATCCACCCACCTCACCCTAAATGTATCCCTCTTTATCTAAAATGTGTACAAGCATCTTGGTGAGGCAAATTCGCATGTAGGACAGCAAATTAGATGAAAATTAGGTTGAAGGGATAAGTCATAAGATCCAATTATTTTGTTCAATGTAGTGCTTTCAAATCACTCAAAAGACCAAAAAAAATTTTATTTTGTCATGTGAGCATGTGATCCTGGATAGTTAATTGCTTTGCAAATTGTCATTGGTAAAATGCTTTGGAGGTTTTTATGTAAGAGTTACAAGTAAATTAAAATAGTTTGTGCCACAAAGACACTTTGTTGTGAAACAGAACAATTATAATTTAAAAGAGGTGAGGCAGGATGAGAAAGCAACTAATTTGGTATTAAAGGTTTGAAGACTGGAATTCTGTACAGTACACTGGGAGACTCATCAGAACCTCTTCCCTGTTGTAAATAATGTTCTTGTCAGTTAATGCCTAATTGCTGCTCTTGCGTAGAAATCCAGAAGCTTTGGAGATGAGGAGGTCTCTCTGAATCCAATTCCACAGTATATCAGCCCCTTTGTTCGCCACATAGACTGTACCCTTCACTTTGTTCGCCCCATAGACTGTACCCTTCTCAAGGGCGGTTCGTTGGCAAGTCTGTCTGGTAGGGCGGTGTTTTCTGCATAGTAATCAGGCCTCTGCAATTGTGATATTCCTCCCCTTCCCCCTAAACTCTTTGGGTTCTTGACACACATGGCAATGCCACTGGTATAACAAAAAGTCAGAAGGAGAAAAAGAGAAAATGTCTTCTCGAGTTCGAAGTGTCTGCACAGTCTTGCCAGGCTATGATTAAGGCTTATCTACAGGAGACTCCATGAAAAACTTTCTTCTCTTTCCAGGAAGCAAGCAGTCTTGTGAACAAGCAGGTTCAGAAAGCCAGGAACTGACAAACTTTTCTAGTCCTTTTGCCAGCCTGTTCTGCTTTTACCAAGAGTTTAGTGACAGGACTACCTGTTTTCAATAGTTAAAATGTATATTTTGATCACCTTTAGCACATGCTACCTTGCACAGCTCTTTTTAAAGCCTTATGTAATCGAGCTATTTGACTACTGTTGTGTGTGATTTTCATTTTTGATGCCTGATGTGACAGGAGGGGGTGAGGATGGGGGTCCCATAAAGATGCAAAGTAAGTTGAAGAAGACAATGCTCGTCCTGCCACCAGATGGCTCTTGTTTTTATTTTTGTTTTTGTTTTGTTATGTGTAAAAACACAAATGAACCCTTGGGATATTAGGATATTTCGGAGCAAGGTGTTGTCACTGTTTCTCAGACTTGAGGAATTTAGAACATATAGACTTTTTAATTGTTAACTTGTATGTTTTGTCTTTCATACCTGAAAGGTCATACTTAGGAGATGAAAGAATTTTTATCCCAAATTGAAATGTCTTAGAAGAATAATATTTCAGCTGGGCGCAGTGGCTCAAGCCTGTAATCCCAGCACTTTGGAAGGCCAAGGAGGGCAGATCACTTGAGCTCAGGAGTTCAAGACCAGCCTGGGCAACATGGCAAAACCCCGTCTCTACTAAAACAAAAATTAGCTGGACGTGGTGGCGTGCACCTTTGGTCCCAGCTACTTGGGAGGCTGAGGCAGGAGAATTGCTTGAACCCAGGAGGCGGAGGTTGCCATGAGCCCAGATCCTGCCACTGCACTCCAGCCTGGGTGACAGAGCGAGACTGTCTCAAAAAAAAGGAAGAAGAAGAAAGAGTTTCTGTACTCCCTTCAGAAACTTGCTTCACTGATACTTTATTTTCTGATGCTGGAAAGGTTACATGTTTTGAAAATGGGATTGTAAAATGTGTTTGTTTCTAACCCTGTTTTTCTTGCTCTGTTTAGATGTCTAGATGATTATGGATACATTCTTTTCAGTCTCTAAAGTCTGAGGGAGTCCCTGTATCCTAATTTTTCTGCCAGCTGACATGTAGTAGAATATAAGCATCCCTCTGCCTTTAGGGACTTGCAGATTATATTCTTTAGATGGCTTACTTCAAATGCTAAGGACAAAATTTATTCATTCACTCAATAAATATTTATTGATGCTTACTGTGTGCCAGCTCTTGTTAGAGGGTTGGGGAATAAATACATCAGTGAACAAAAGATAAAATCTCCCTGCCTAAAGGAGATCCCATCCTAATAGAAATGTATGTTCTTTAACAGTAGATTATTATCCTGGAAGAACTAATCTTTATCATTACCAGTTTCTTACTTCAGAGCAGTGGCATTTGGAGAGTTGGTGGCAGGTCTAACCTTCAGTCCTGCCCTATTTACTGCCATTTCCAAGGACCCTGGAATCATATAATGGTAGAGTTGAAAGATAGGTGGAAATTCTAGTCCAGTTCCCTCATTTTATTCATCAGAAGTAATGTACAAATTCATATGCATACTCCCAGTGGGCCTTAAGATCACCTCAAGTTTCTATCTGTTTCAAACTGAAGTGTCTGTTCTATACTCAGAATCATCTTTAGAACACTTGAGTGGAGTGAGATCTCTAGTTCAGCCCTTTGGCAAAGTGGTGCTTGGATAAATTAAGTGACGCTCTCACTTTATTTAAAGATGATTGAGAATTGGCTGTCACTGGCCTATTTTCTGGTCTTACAAGTAGTTCTGCCAAAAAGGCTAATTTCCAACTGGGAATTGTCTTTTGTCCCCATAGGGAAATGGAACATGAACTGGATTGAGGGCACAGTCCTAAAGAGAGGGATACTCAGAGAACTTTGCAGAACTTTTTGGGTTAAAAAAAAAAAAAAACTGCTCTTTTCTGGTGCTACTGCAGTTTCTCTGTCAAAAACAAAATCCAGGAACAAAAATACTCTGACAGAAACCAGGAAACCAAATATCAGAAACCAAAGAGCCAACTCTATGGTTTCTGAACAGAGTGTACCATTTAGGATCCCGTTTAGCTATTTTTGGGTTTATTTGAAAACTACTCCATTGTGGTTACAAGTGGAAAGCAATTTAAAGGCTCTTCTTTGCCCTTGGTACTTTTATAGGGTTTCACATTTCTAATAGTAAACGCTTCAGAAAGTTTGAAGAAATATCCTATTCTCAGAGAGAGGGTAGGGGTAAGCTTAACTTTAGTTTTCTCCATCCCTCCCCTCCCAAAGTCCAGAAAACGGGCCCTAAATTCCCGGGACAGATTTGTTTCAACCTCAGGACAGTTGCTTAAGCAGTTAATGCTCAGCAGTATAGAACATGTTTCCTTTTGTTAACGCTGAGGTTGCTACGGTACTTGGCCAGCTGTGGAGGTTTGTGAGCTGGACCTCAAGCTATTAAGAATGTCTTTGGTTGGTTTTGCCTTAATCCAAATGAACAGTTACCAGAGGACGTGATGTAGAAGAGGTTATTGGAGGTTAGTTCTTAAAGGTCTTTAAGATCGGCCTATTGTAATTCACATTCAGTAAAGCTATGGTTTATAACTGGTAAGCTGAGTAAATGGATTATCTCTAAGCCTTACTATTTTTAACCTTACCCCCCAAATAAATGGTGAATTGTCACGTCACTTCCAAAAGGTTTTATTTCAGTGAGTGTTTAGAGACTAGACAGATTTCACTTTTGTTCCTGGAGAAGTCATGGTTGTGGTGACTGAGGGCATTGTCTACTATTGTGGGAGAGGCACCAAGATGTTACACACCTGGTTGCTGAGGGCCTGGGTTCTAGGCCAGGTTTAGATGCTTACTATCTGAGTCACCTAGAGCAAAGTTGTAAAGCTCTGCTCTTGATCTCTTTAGCTGTAAAATCAGCCAAAATACGATTTGGCCTATTAGCTTTCAAGGTGGTGATGAAAAGACACTATTGAGGTTGCAGGTGGTATTGTTAAGAAGGGAAGCAGGAAGACTGAGCATCAGATAGGCCTGTGAGTTTTGTTTCTCACTGCATCTCTCTTTGTATATAACGCTGTGGATTGCTTTTAAGGCTAAGGTATTTGTGTTTCTGGGTTAGCCACTTGTGCCAACAAAGTGACCTCACTTTAACTGGAAAGCAGTTTGGTGTTCTCACCCGTTTCTTCAGGACATATCACAGGTCTTTGAGTTGTAGTTAGGACTTTACACGTATGAATATGTTGCTAACACGCCTGGAGGACTTAACTGTTGACAACAGGGCTCCTTTTGCCTAGACTAGAGTTCTTTCATTAAACTCAGGAGATGTGCCTGTTGCTTTTTTTTTTTAATGTACACATACATGCACACATATGTACATTTCTGAAAAGAAAACAGTTGGGGGAAACCTGTCACCACTCCTCTTATGTGAGTTCCTTGCAGATTTGGCCATATATGCATGCATTGTTTGCTTAGCTACAGTAAGAGGTTTTTTTTGCACTTTGCTTTGTTTCCCCTTCCCCTCCCCATATACAGGCTTTACAATGGCTATTTAAAATCATTGCTTTAATAGGACAAGGGTTGAGTGGATTTATAATTTATTTAATTATTTCCTCACTGGAGAGCCCTTGATTTTTTTCCTCTTTATTTTAATATTCTTCAATATTATAGGTATTATTTTTGTAATTTTAAAATAAAAGGACTGAGTCTAAGAGTCCTGTAAATTGCTTAGATTCTGTTAATAACTGGACTCCTTATCAGGAACTCAGAGTAAACTGGCCACAGGAAAATTTGCGTCACAAGAAACTCAATAGAATTAAAAGGAGAGGATTCAGTGTTCTTAAGTACAAGTGAAAGTCATGGGACTGGACCGCTTAGCTTCATGGGCAGAGCCTCTTCACCTTTGTGCTTTAAGAGGAAAAAACAGTGGAGCTTTCTGGGTTTTGTGTGTGCCCCTGTGTTTTGGTTTTTAAGAGAGAGAACGCATTCATACTCTGTTGTCTTTGCAAGTAGACAGAAGTGATAGGACAGGGACTGGGTGAAGTCTGAGGCATTTAAATACAGTGTAAAACAATGCAGAGAGCAGCCCTCCCCATTTGCCTATTGCCCACACCTTTTGTTCCTGTTCCTCCCTCCACATCTTGTAACCCAGAAAGGATAAAAACTCTTTTCCTATAATCCTGCTGTTTTTGTGGCATTTGGATAATTTTACAGTGACATGAAATTGCCTCCCTGTTTTGAAACTCTGGTGATTTATTTTGAAAATTACCTGTGGAAAACAATCATAGTTATTGAGCTGTAATTTGAAAACACTGAAATTTACCAATTTAAGTATAAAATTTGAGTTTTAGTGAATGTGTACAGTTGTATAACACCACAATTATGATAAAACATTTCAAACATTTCATCACCACAAAAAATTCCCTCATGGCTTATTTTCATCAGTCCCTCTCCCTCTCCCTACCCACCCACAACTGCTGAGCTGCTTTTTGCCTTTTCTAGAATTTTGTATAAATGTAGAGTCATACTGTATGTAGCCCTTTGTGTTAGCATCTTTCACTTAGTAGAGTGCATTTGAGATTCATCCATGCCTTTTGTCAGTGGCTTATTCTTTTAATTGCTGAGAAGTTATGCCATTGTTGTATGGATATTCTGTTACAGAAATATACCAGAATATTTTATCCATTCACCAGGGGATAGACATTTGGGTTGTTTCCAGTTTTTTACAGTTACGAATAAAACTGCTATTAATATCTATGTTCAAGACTTTTGGGGATATATTTAATCATGTATTTGCGATAAATGCCTAGGAGTAGGACTGCTGGGTGGTAAGTGCAGTGTATGTTTAACTTTATAAGAAACTGCCGAACTGTTTTCCAGAGTGGATGTACTGTTTTGCATTTCTGCCAGCAATGTATGAGAGTTCTAGTTGTTTCACATCCTCTCCAACTCATGTAATTGCCAGTATTTTTACTTTTCTCCATTGTGTAACGTGGGTATGTAGTGGTAGATACCTCATTGTAATTTTAATTTGCATTTGCTTAATGATTAATAATGTTATGCATCTTTTCATGTGCTTATTTGTAAATTGTGTATCTTCTTTGGTGGTGTGTCTATTGAAATCTTTTGCCTTTTTTTTTTTTTAAAAAAAGGATTGTATTCACACCATTTAGTTAGGAATTCCTTATGTGTTCTGAATGCATGTCTTTTATCAGAAATAAGTATTGCCAATATTTTTTCTTGTTTGTGGATTGCTTATTCATTTTGTTTACAGTGTCCTAACAACTAAAGAGCTAAGTTTTAGCTCTTAAATTTAAGACTTTGATCCATTTGGAGATAATTTTAAGGTTTTGTATAAGAGTCTAGATTCATTTATCCATTGAACTTCCTTGATACCTTCGTATATTTCTAGACCCTCTGTTCTATTGATTGCATGTTTTTTTCTTATACTAATACCACATTGGTCTTTATTAGTGTAGCTTTATTTTATCAGGTAGTATAACTCTTCCAATTTAGTTCTTTTTCAAAATCGTTTGGACTGTTCTAGATCTAGTCATCTTTAATTTCTCTCAGCTATGTTTTAAAATACAATTCTTACGTACTGTTTGTGAAATTTATCCCCAAGAGCTTCATCTTTTGATGCTATTGTAAATGATATTTTAAAAATTAGTTTCCATTTGTTTAGTATGTAGAAATACAATTAATTGGGTTTTGTGTATTGACCCAAATCTTGTAACTTTGCTACAGTTAGATTTTTGTAGATTTCTTAGGATTTTTTTACATTGATGATCATGTCTATAAATAGAGTTTTCTGGCCAGGCACGGTGGCTCATGCCTGTAATCCCAGGACTTTGGGAGGCTGAGGTGGGCGGATCACCTGAGGGTCAGGAGTTTGAGACCAGCCTGGCCAAGATGGTGAAACCCCATCTCTACTAGAAATACAAAAATTAGCCGGGCGTGGTGGTGGGCACCTGTAATCCCGGCTACTCGGGAGGCTGTGGCAGAAGAATTGCTTGAACCTGGGAGGTGGAGGTTGCAGTGAGCCAAGATTGCACCATTGCACTCCAGCCTGGGTGACAATAGCGAAACTCTGTCTCAAAAAAAAAAAAAAAAAAAAAAATAAGAGTTTTCTTCCTTTCCAGTATATACTGTATACACTTTATTTGTTTTTCTTGCCTTATTTCACTGGCCAGGACCTCCAATACATTGTTGAATAGCAGTGGTGAAAGCAGAGATCCTTACCATTTTTCTCATCTTAAGGGGAAAGCATTCAATCTTTCACTGTTAAGTATCATGTTAGGTGTAAGTTTGTCACATATTTCCTTTATCAGGCTGAGGTAGTTTTCTCTATTCCTATGTGTTGAGTAGTTTTTGTTTTTTCAGTTATGAGTGGGTATTGAATTTTGTCAGATGCTTTTTCCTCACCTATTGAGAAGATCAGATGGTTTTTCTTTTTCAGTCTTTTAATATGATGAAATACATTGACTGATTTGCAATGTTAAACCAACCTTACCTTCCTGGGATAAATCCCACCTGGTCTTGATATGTTATCATGAGATTCAAGTAGCTAAAATTTTGTTAAGGATTTTTGTGTCTGTCTTCATGAGGAATATTGATCTATACATTTCTTATAATACCTTTGCCTGCTTTTGGTACCAGGATAATGGTGGTCTCATAACATGAGTTGGAAAGTGTTCCCTGTTCTGCTCTTTGGTAGCACTGTACTATGTCTTCCTTAAATGTTTGGTAGAATTCAACAGCAGTTAAGCCATCAGAGCCTGGAGTTTTTTTGTGTGTGAGAAAATGTTTAACTGCTAATTCAACTTACTTCATAAGATATAATGCTGTTGGCTTGTCTGTTTCTTCTTGAATGAATTTTGGTAGTCTGTGTCTTTTAAGGAATTTGCCCATTTCATTTAAGTTGTCTCATTTGTGGGTATACAGTAATTTATAATGTTCTCTTATTATCCTTTTAATAGATATATCATCTGTAGTGATTTCATTTTCATTCCTGATGTTGATAATTTGTCTTAACTCCCTTTCCCCCTCATTCCTTATCTGTTTAGTGCCTTGGAATTTCATTGATCTTTTAAAAGAATTAACATTTGGTTCCACTGATTTTTCCCCCCGTTACTTTTATGTTTTTACTTCCATTGATTTTTGTTTCTCTTATAATCTTTTATTTCTTTCCTTCTGCATGTCATGGGTTTAATTTGCTCTTTTGCTGGCATCTTAAGGTGAAACCTTAGATCATTTACTTGAGACCTTCCTTCCTAATATAAATGTTGAAAGCTATACATTCCTTGCTACAACTGCTATAGCTGCATCCAATGAAGTTTGTTTTTGCATTCAGTTCAAAATTGTTTCTATTTTACCTGTAATTACTTTCGTCTGCGGTTTGTTTAGAAGTGAATTTTTAAATTTCCAAGTATTTGGAGGATTTTCTGGATATTTTTCTATTACTGTTTTCTAACTAAATTCTTTTGTGGTTGGAGAATCTATTTTGTGTTGTTTTAAATTTATTGAGACTTGTTTTATGAGCCAAGAATATTGTCTTTCTTATTGAATGTTTTCCGTGTACTTAAAAAGAATGTGTTTTCTGCTGTTTTGGGTGATTTGTTGTATAAATGTGAATTAGGTCAAGTTAGTCAAGTTAATTTTCTCACTACATGTTCTATCAATTACTGTGAAAGGAATGTTGAAATATCCAGCTGTAATTGTGGATTTGTCTACTTCCATTCTATTAGTTTTTGCTTCATGTTTTTAACAAACTTTAATTGAAAAATAGTAATTGTATACTGCTTTATGTATTTTGAAAATCTATTATTAGATTAACATTTAAGGTTGTTATATCCTGTTGATACATTGACTCTTCTATTATGAATTGTCTCTCTTCATCCTTGGCAGTATTTGTTGTTGAAATCTGCTCATTAATAGCTGTTAATAATATAGTTACTCTAGCTTTCTTTTGACTACTGTTTGTATGACAGATCTTTTTTCCTTGTACTTCTAATCTATCTGTGTCTTTATGTTTAAAGTGGATTCCATGCAGATAGCAAATTGTTGGGTGTTTTTTAATCCAGTCTGACAATCTCTGGCTTTTATTTGGAGGGTTTTTTGTTGATGTTTTGGGTTTTTTTTGTTTGTTTGTTTTTTGTTTTTTGCATTTCTTCAAAGACCATTTTGTTTAACATAATTATATTTGGGCTTAAATCTGTTATCTTGCTATTAGTTTTCTATTTGTCCCATTTGTTCTTTGTGTCCTATTCCCCCTTTTCTTGCCTTCTCTTGAGTTAGGTGGTTTGGTTTGGTTTTAATGAACCCATGTTATCTCCACCCTTGGCTTATTAGATACATCTCTTTGTTATTTTTCAATGGTTGCTCTAGGATTTACACATCTTTAACTGATGATAGTCAATCTTCTGCCACTTTACATGGAGTGTAAAATCCTTGAAACAATATACAGCCACTTCTCCCTTACTATTCTTAGTGCTATTTTCTTCTACATGTATGTTATAAGCCCCAGAATATATTGTTATTTTTGCCTTAGATAGTCATTATCTTTTAAAGAGATTGAAGATAAGAAAATATTGTCTATATTTACTCATATATTGATCATTCCCCTCTCTTCATTCCTTTAAGTTCAGATGCTCATCTGGTATCATTTTCTCTCTGCTTGATGAAACTACTTTTTAAAATATCTCTTTGAATGTACCACTGCTGGCATTGATTCTCATTTTTGTTTGCCTCAAAGAGTCTTTATTTTATGTTTGTTTTTGAAGGACATTTTTATTAGGTAAAATTTCTAGATTGGTAGCTTTTTCCCTCTCTTAGTAAGGATGTTCCTCCATTGTCTCACATAGTCTCTGGAAAGTGATTTGCTCATTCTATCTTTATTTCTCTTAATGTCTTTTTTCTTCTGCTGCTTTTAAGTATTTTTTTTGTATCACTGGTTTTTATTATTATAATGTGCCCTATTTAATTACATCTGTTCTTTTTGGAGTTTGTTGAGTTTTTCTTGGATCTGAGTGTTTATAGTTTTTTATGAAAAAATTTAAAATCCAGCTGTTATTTCTTCAGATTTTTTTTCCATCCTCTCCCTCTTTCCTCTTCTTTTATGATCTCAATTACACATATGTTAGACAATTTAATATTGTCCCCATAGATCACTGGATACTCTCAGTTTCATTTTCAGTCTTTCCCTGTGCTTCATTTGGGTTAGTTGGTTAGTTGCTGTTGTTGTGTCTTATAATTTACTGATCTTTCTGCAATGTTTAATTTGCTGTTAATCCCATCCAGTGTATTTTTAAATTTATTTTTCTTTACTAGAAGTACCACTGGGTCTATTTCTTTTGTATCTTCCATTTTCCTGCCTTTTTCCCCTCTACCTTCTTACTACATAGAGTATATTCATAATTTTTTTTTTCCTTTGAGAAAGAGTCTCACTCTGTCACCCAGGCTGGAGTGCAATGGCGCAATCTTGGCTCATTGCAACCTCTGTCTCCCCAGTTCAAGTGATTCTTTCACCTCAGCCTCTTGAGTAGCTGGGACTACAGGTATGTGCCATCACGCCCCACTAATGTTTTTTTTTTTTTTTTTTTTTTTTTTTTTGAGATGGAGTCTCGCTCTGTCACCCAGGCTTGAGTGCAGTGGTGCAGTCTCGGCTCACTGCAAGCTCCACCTCCCAGGTTCACACCATTCTCCTGCCTCAGCCTCCCGAGTAGCTAGGACTACAGGCACCTGCCACCACGCCCGGCTCATTTTTTGTATTTTTAGTAGAGACGGGGTTTCACCATGTTAGCCAGGATGGTCTCGATCTCCTGACCTCGTGATCCACCCACCTCTGCCTCCCAAAAGTGCTGGGATTACAGGCGTGAGCCATCACACCCGGCCAATATTTGCATTTTTTAGTAGAAATGGGGTTTCACCATGTTGGCCAGGCTGGTCTCAACTCCTGGCCTCAAGCGATCCTCCCAACTCTGCTTCCCAGAGTGCTGGGATTACAGGTGTGAGCCACTGCGCCCAGCCATATTTATAACTTTTTAACAGCTTTGTTGAGACCTAATTCACATTGCCATATAATTTACCAATTTAAAGTGTGCAAATTAATGGCTTTTAGTATATTCACAGAGTTATGCAACTATCTGTTGTGCATCCACAATTTAATTTTAGAATACTTTCATCACCCCACAAAGAAACCTTGTATCCATTAGCGGTCATTTCCCATGTACCCCACTCCTTTTCAGCCTATATTGATATGAAATGTCAGTCCATAGGGACTCTTCTGGACATTTCATATCAGTGGAATCATATAATAGGTAGTACTTTGTGAGTGCCTTCTTTCACTTAGTATGATGTTTTCCAGGTTCATTCATGTTGGTAGCATTTATCAGTACTTAATTTCTTTTTATTGCTAAATAATAATCCATTATATGGATATACTACATTTTATTTATTCATCAGTTGCTGGGCATTTGAATTGTTTCCAGTTTTTAGCTATTATGAATAATGCTGCTGTGAACATTTGTTACCAGTTTTTATGTGGACATATTATTTTCATGTCTTTGGGTGTATGCCTAGGAGGGAATTGCTGGGTCATGTGGTAACTCTCTTCAACCTTTTGAGGAACTGCCAAGTTGTTTTTTAAAGAAGCTGCACTGTTATAATAGCTAGTTCAGTGCCCTTGTCTGCTAGTCTCATCATCTTGTCTCATTTCTGGGTCTGTTAATTGATTGATTATTTTCATTTTTATGGGTCATATTTTCCTGTTCCTTTGTTATGCCTGTAATTTTTACTTGGATACCAGGCATTGTGAATTTTACATAGTTTTTTTCATATTAAACAAGAAGTTTATTTAAACAGCAAGGCGCTTGACTTAAAGGGAAAACTATATAGGATTCTTTTTTTTTTTTTTAGAGTAGTTTATCGCTAGTTAAAGACAGACTGCCCTACATGTAACAGCTACATACAAAAAAGTTATAAGGTTGTCTTTGGTTTTACAATGATCAATGAAAAACATGAAAATTCTCCAGTTGAACAAGATATGCAAGGATTTTTATGGGTTTTTTGTTTGTTTGTTTGTTTGTTTGTTGTTGTTGTTAGAGCAAAATAACTTACTGGAATATGAAGATAAGAGCAGAATGAGCATGCCACTAATGGAGAGTGGGGGTATTTTCACAGAATCAGTATTTTTCCCCATCCTGTCTCCACTTGATGTCAATCAAAACGTACCATTGGCTGTTAAAAAAAAAAAATGCAGTGTGCTTGTGCACATATACCAGTTACTTTTATGTACAGTAAAGGAATGGAGAAGGAGGAAATGAACAAACAGAGAAAACGATGCTGTAGTAGTCGGGGATGTATTGGAACCAAATTGCAGTTTTCTACTTGAGAATGTAATCTTGGTCTGCAAGAACAGAGTTCTGGAATGAAGAAGCAGGTTCCCTTCTCAGTAGACACCTCCCATCTGCTGTTGGAACACATCAGTTGTGTCTTCATTCTCTATTTCCAACTGTACAGGTGTGTCTTTTTCATTGATTTGGTTGCCGTCAAATCAGCGTCTGATCTGCCTCATCGACAATCCCTGTCATTCACAATAGGCTTTCATTAGTTTACTAAGTGGTGTGTACCTCTTAATCTTAAACTGCACCACAGAACCACCCTGCCCCACCACCTTCAAATTAATACGATTGTTGTTCTCAGTCTTGACTCCTTCCTGGGGCTTTTTGTCAGCCATGATGAGCACCGGGGTCTCCTCAGCTGCCGCTTCACAAAAGAGGTATCAGGTCCACACTGAACGAGCACATGAGCAGCACCAGGAACCACAGAAGAAGGAGGCAGCAGCGGCAGATGAGGGAGAGGGAATTTTACTTCATTCAGTGCTAGATTTTGTTGTATTCTTTTCAAAAGCGCTAGACTTTGTTCTGGCATGCAGTTAAGTTAGTTGGAATCAGTCGTATCGTTTTGAAGCTAGCATGTAAACTTTGTTAGGGTGGCTCCAGAGCACCCATTAGGAATGGTGTAGCCCGAGTACTTATCCGCCGTGAGGCCGTATTCTTCTGAGGACTTTACCTGATGTTGTGTGTCTTGTGAATTGTTTTTGTTTTTGTTGCTGGTGGAAACATGAACTATTGCTAGCTTTGTGTGAACTCTAGGACTTCTTAGGCCAACTGCTTTCTGGTGCTTATATCCCTAACTTGAAGTAGTTTCCTTTGACAGATGTGCAGATCAGTCTAAGACTCTAGGAACCGATCCTTTTGTGCTGCTCTCTTCTGGGTGTTCTGCCCTTCCAATTCTAGCCGTTTTGGCCTCCTTGAATGTGGCTTCTCTGATTACTAACCTGTGTTACCTCTACTCAGTGAGACTGACATGCTCTGTGTTCCCCCTTCTCTTTGCTGTGGCTTGGACACTACCTCCTGGCAATAAGTTCAGGCAAATAAGTTCAAGGCTTGTCTCATACGTTTCACTATTCTCAGAAATTAAGTCCTATGCTGCCTGTTGTCCAATGTCTGAAAACAGTTGTCTCGTGTTTTGTCTGGTTTTCTAGTTGTTCCTCTGTCATAGATGGAATCCATAATAAATATGCCAATGCCAAAATCTGCTACTATATTACTCTTTAAAGCAGAGCTGGTATAGGAAGAGGAAAAAAAAGTCAGTGTAACCGTGGGGGCAAGGCAGGAAGCATTCTGCTTATATAACACAGACATGGCATTCTTTACTTTCTAACTTAGGACATTTGTGATTTGAAGAAGAGACACCTGAATTTTCAATATGTTAGTCTTTGTTGGAATAATTGGCTCTTCTCATTCTTTAGTCATCAAATAATACTTATTAAATACCAACTAAGTGCTTTGTGCCCTGCTAGGCATTACTTCTCTTTATTCTACTTCTTAACAGTTGGAATATGCCAAACAAATGAAATAAAAATAGTTTTCCTATTCTAGTTACAGGTTGGATTCTTGGATTTGTCTCCCAAGCTTTGACATTCAGAAACTGAAAGTGGAATATAGTGTATTCTCAGATGTAAAGTTGATCTCATTTCCTCACTGGCCATCTGTTTATTTGCGTCTAAGAATAACAAAACTTTCATAGTCATATCTGTATTTTTTAATTACTAAAAATAATGAATGGGCTGAACCATGCTTGCCCCACTTTTGAAACAATTCTTTCTATAGACTGTTGCAGTAGGAAGCTAATACCCCTGATTAAGAATAAAGACCAGACCTACATAAGCATATGTTGTATTGGTGTATCTGAAGTCACGAGGATGTGATTAATGGTCCTTAAGAGTTCTAATTTGGCGTGTCTTACTCCTAAATCTCACTTAAGCTTGGTTGCAAAGCCTGGCAAATCAGTCTTCTGTACATGGCAAGCTAAGACGTGGCACCATCTTCTTGGGGTTTCATATCCTAAACCTGTCTGTCCTTACAGGTTAAATTCAAAGGATAGGGCCAAGCTTGATTTGCTGTAGTCATAGTGAATCATCACAGATCCATTCTTAGTGCAGAAGAGTTAAATAACTCCTTGGCCGAGAGCATGGTGCCTTCCCCAAACCAATTTCTAACAGTGTCCTCTGTTAGATCTTTAAGTTAGTAAATTCTTTTATTAGATTTTTGGGTCAGAAAAACAGACCATGCTTGTACTCAGGAGCCTAGAAATACACAGTATAATTGACTAATTCCTGTCTTTGAGGTCTTAATGTGGTTTCGTGTGCCTTTTGATTTGGTTTTACATGTGGAACATTTTTCCTTAACACTTTAATATGATACAATTTTTGTCTATCCTTTTCCTTAAATAGGAGGGAGAAAATTTTTTTAGTAGGAAAATATCTGGTGGTAAGTGGCATCTTTTTATTCCATGTGGGATGCAGAAGTTTCTCCCAAAGACTGAAGTGACCTGCTTTTTTTGCAGATAGGACCCCTGTATTTCTCCCATAGTACTTTATAGATGGTAGATGGTAGGGCTGTACACAGCAAGTGGGTTTGAATGCATGATAGTTTTCTGGTGGAGCTGAGATAATTAGTATTATGAAGCCACGCTTCTGATTGTGAGAATGAGAACATCAAGTCATTATTTATCTTGGAAAGAACGAATAATTTGTTTATAGTAATAACAATTTTCTTTTATTTTTCTTTCTCTTAGTCAATAGCAGCTGCTGTTGGCAGCTTATTATGAAAAGATTTCAAGTTGTAGTTTTTAACCTGGGGTGGGAGTAGGGGAGAACAAAGTTAATATTGTAAATGTTTTTACTTGATGAAAGTTTTATTTCAGAGCCTATACTGGTGTTTTTATTGAATAGTGTTTTATTACTGACATTCAGTACTCTCTTTGCCTGTAGCCTCCCACTTTATCCAAAATGAAGGCACTTCTTAGATGTTTCAATGAATGATACAACCAAAAATATTAAAATGCCTATTTAAGTCATATCTTATTTAAAGCCCCATTTCAAAGGAGGATTTTGAGGATAATTAGTATTTTAATTGTTAAAGTTAGATAATTTTGTTTGGATGGAAAATCTATGTTCCTGTGAAATTGGGGTTTATGAAATAAGATTGGAAAAAAATAGAGTGTATAATTGGGCATATTCTGTACTGCTTAGTGAATCACCAAACCAGCATAATCACCATTAAGCACTTTAAAAGCTATGCTTGTATGTCCTTGCTCTGCCTGCAGAGCTAGGAGCGCCCACGAGGAGCAGCAGTTCATTCAGGCTGTAGTCATTGGGGTGACTCGTGGAACCCCTGCCTGTGTGAGTAAGCCCGCTGCCTTGCCAACTGCCTGCTGTGTGAGTCTCAAAGACATCAGATGTCATCAAGCCACAGGGACTTCTTGGTCATTCTTAAGGCCATGGCAGGAGCACAGTTCAAAATCCAATTCACAAGGCAATGTCTGGAAGAAAGAATCAAGTATGTGTATAGTGCATATGAAGTACCTCAGCTACTGTAGTGAAAAATTATTGGGATGAATCTTTCACCATGTTAGTTTTTTTTTTTTTTTTTTTTTTTTTTTTTTTTTTTTTTTTTGAGACAGAGTCTCGCTCTATCACCTAGGCTGGAGTGCAGTGCTAAATATCCTGCAGTGCACAGGAGAGGCCCACAGCAGATGTGTCCACCTCAAAATGCCAGTAGTGCCAGGGCTGAGAAACCTACCTGAAGCCTCACAGGGGCATGGTCCATTTCAGAAGTATGTGGAAGAGAAAATTGAAGGTGAGAGGTCTGTAGCTCTCCTGAAGTCAGGCCACATAAGTACTTTGCCAGGTAGGTAGTGCCTAGTGACAGGGATGTACTGGAAAGAATTCCTCTTGAGCTTGGCTTTGAGTCTCGTGCAGTCATGTTCATGTGACATTAGGGGAGGCTGTGGGCCTGAGGCAGCTAAGGAGTAACTGGCAAGTTTTGTATGGAGAGTCGGGAAGACAGAAACAGGGGCAGCCGGGAGTGGTGGCTCATGCTAGTAATCCCAGTACTTTGTGAGGCCAAGGCAGGTGGATCACTTGAGATCAGGTGTTTGAGACCATCCTAGCCTGGCCAGTGTGATGAAAGCCCATCTCTACTAACAATACAAAAAAATTAGCTGGGTGTGGTGGCGCATGCCTGTCATCCCAGCCACTCACGAGGCTGAGGCAGGAGAGTCGCTTGACCCCAGCAAGCGGATTGCAGTGAGCCCAAATCATGCCACTGCACTCCAGCCTGGGCGACAGAGCAACACTGTCTCAAAAAAAAAAAAAAAAAAAAAGCAGGGGTATCTGAGACTTATTTCCTCTTGGAGAGCTGGAGGGTCAGGAGAGCGAAGCTTTCTATCTTGCTTTGTACCTGAGAGTCTACTCGAATCAGGGTGGGCAGGGAGAGAGAGGGGATCTGTTCAGACATTTCCTTTTGGGGTCAAATGAGAGGAAGGTGTCCTTGCCCCTTGGAGAATTACTGCAAGGATCTGGTTGAGTTGAGAATTTGTTTCCCCCACCAATATTGTTTTTGGTGTTTTTTTGTTTTGTTTTGTTTTGTTTTAACATCTCTGTTTCCTTCGCCTTTCTGCCCCTCTAGGGAAGGGGCCCATGTGAGGAACTCTTACTGGACGCCCCCTTGCCTGTTGCTGTGCTGATCTTACACATCAGTTTCCGCGGATCGCATGTGAATCAGTTGTCTTCCTCATTTACTCTGAGCAAGGGTGGCAGCAGCAATAGCAGAAGATGTAGATGCAGTGACTCATTTTGCATGATGTCTGCGAGAGAGCCGGGCCTCCCGTGTGCTGTGGCTCTCGTTGAGGCATTGCTTCAGAAACTTGATTCTTCTGGAATTGTGCATAAGAGGGCCTTTTAGAAAAAAAAAAAAAAAAGTTGGAAGAGTTTCCCTTCCTGAGCTTCAGTGGAAGCAGCAGGAGGGTGGGCCATGTCCAGGACAGTGGGAAAGCAAGGATGGACCCTCTGTGTCCACCTCCAGTGTGTGGCACCGTTTTCCATCTCATCTTGGACATATCATGGGGCTACAGCATGCCTCGGAAGCCTGCCAGAACCTGGTGATGGTTTCCAGCATCTGGGTTTGGGGAGGACTGTGGTGATGCGCTAGGGATAGCCATCGGGAAGGAGTGGGGCAGAGACAGCAGGAGCCATAGTCGTCTCAGGAGCCTACTCTGATTAGCTTATAAATTGGCCTCTTTTTATGATTTCTGGGTCATTGGTGAGTGGATAGGAGTTATAGGATCCTTTGTGGGTGAGTAGAAGATACTATGGCAGATAGGTTTTACTGAACCCACCTGCACATGTAAATCTTTCCTTTTTAATGTGTCACCTCCTCAGTTTGGGTGGAGAAGCTTGCCACCCCCAGGTTCATCCCTAAGCATTGTGGTAGGCTCAGGACTAACAGACACTAGCTCAGCCCCATTGAGGGCCCCCAGGCCAGGCTTCAGCTTTGGGAAAGCTTGTTTTCTCCTTGGGCAGGCCTTGTCAGACGTTTTGCTTCTGGGTGTTTGACGTTTTGATGTCTGTACTGTGCAAAGCCACATGGGAAGGCAAAGGAATACACCCCTTTGTATAAATGACAGTCATAACAAATGAAGTATATACCAGTTTGTGCTGTCTGTCAAGGAGTAATTCATCTCAGCTAGTAAAATAAAGGGGAAGGGAAGGAAATTCAGGTCTTTAGCTATGGATTCATAAACTGGACTTAAGAAGAGCCTTCCTCCTCTTATAATGCTAACTGCTTTTAATATTTCCTTCTTAATGAACAGTTGATATAAGAGTTTTCTCCTTTCATCTAAGAAATATAGAACAGTCTGCAAGTTTTCTTAGTTGTTTGTTAAATGGACTTTGAAATGATTGAGAAATTTGTATTCCTCAGTGAAAATAGGTATTAAGTTAATGGACAAGTAGCAGTCCTTGTTGCCACCAAGATTTTGGCATCTGAATTGTATATATAAACTGTGTCAGGAATATCATAAAATCATGTTGAGGCTGCAAGGACAAGGAAATTTCATCTCATGAATCTGTTTGATGTTTTCAGGATGCCCTGAGAGAAAAATTCTTTGACCTGCTTAGTGAGCAAGGTCTAAGTTTGTACATCCAGGTCACATTGTACCCTGGGCTTTCCAAAGATTTATCCGCATCTGAGCCAAAGGCTTTTGAAGCCTGTGGTTGCTGGAATTTTAGGGTGTATCTCTTTGCTTCTTCAGATGAGACATTTCTTAAGATAGAATAATGGTTAAAAAAAAACCTCTCGGTTTACTCTAGAAAGATACAGCATTTTTGGTACAAATCCAAGGACGTCCAAATGAAGATCAGGCTTTATAATTATATTTTAATATGTGAAGGGAGAAATCCATTTTATCAGGCCAGTAGGTTTTTTGCTTAATACATAGTGGCAAGAAGAAAGCTATGGACCCAGCTGGAATGGGTGCAGTTTTTAGAAAAGATTATTTGCAGTTGTTGGGCACATCCTTGCATGTGGAGTTTGAAATAAGAAATTAAATCGCCACCTCATTTTTGCAGGAAATAATCCAAATGTAAAAAGTTAAAGTTAGTATTGCACTTTGGTGAAGCTTTAGATATATTTTATATTTCTTAAAATAAACTTTTTTTCTATGCATAAAAGTGGAGGTCAAATGAATTACAAGTGCATTCTTAACTGAGTGGAAATGGGTGCTGGTGTTTCATATATACATAAAATTTTTTTTTCAGTTGTTTAACTTTTTTTTTAAAGAGTTTTGCTCTGTTGCTCAGGTTGGAGTGTAGTGGCACAAGCATAGCTTACTGCAACTGTGAACTTTACCTGAGCCTCTGGAGTAGCTATTCCACCTGAGCCTCTGGAGTAGCTGGAATTGGAGATACAAGCCACCTTTTTTCTTTCTTTTTTTTTTTAAAGAGATGGGATATTGCTTTTTGCCCAGGCTGGTCTCGAATTCATGAGCTCAAATGATCCTCTTGTCTCAGCCTCCCAAGCAGCTGGAATTATAGGTGCAAGCCACTGCACCTGGCTGCTTGACATTTTTATAGACTCATACTAAAAAGTTTATTCATTGAATGAGTACTGTGTGCATAGGGTTAAATTTATCTGATGTTTGTTATAATTTAAACAGGAGTGTTGATAAAACTTTGTAAAATAAATTAGCGTATACTTGCCATTATGTTTTTATCTTAATAATTGTTATGTAGTTTCCATGAAAAGTTCAGTTACTTAACATTTCCATGCTTTTTTGTGTTTGCTTTATTTAACCTTAAAAGAGTGATTGAAGTAATAGTTTTGTTAGGTCATTAGATTGGTGATCTCCCCTTTTGTATAGTCACATTTAATTTCACTCTTTAAGATTGAAAACTAGTGCAAATTCTAGGTTGATCACAGGACCACAGTTAAAGGTGCATTCACATATCATATAAGATACCTATTTTCACTGTATTAATCATTTGCATTAATCAATAAATTTTAACTTTTAAAAGATTGGATGGTTAAAAAGATGATGGAATTATTTCTCTAAAACTAAAGAAATCCTTGCTCTGGAAAGCTGTGTTGAGAAGAGTTCTAAGCTCTGCTGCCTGTGTCAGTGTTCTCTGGAAAGACCTCTCTTGGAAGGATGCTGTGATGTGGAGTCAGGAGGCCAGGACCCAGCCCTACCCTCCCCACCACCTGCCAGCTGTGTGGCCTTGAGGGAGCCAACAATTTTGCCAGGAGTCATTTGCCTTATCTTTAAAATAAAAGAGCACTACCATGTCCTGGGTTGTTTAAGTGAGATTATGTAGTGTTAGTAGGGTGCCCCCCACCACAGGTCCTCAGTATGTTGAGGTTTCTTTCCCTGCCTCCTGCCTCCTTGCAAGGAAAGCCAGAGCACTTTGACTTAGAATTATGTCTGAATTCAGCTAGTGTGTTGCATAAGCTTGGTTATCTGCTTTTCCTCTCAGTTCTTCCTAGGTAGAGGTGAGGGTTGGGGGAGGGAGCTTCATGCAGAGGAAATGGTCTGAGGCTATTTAATGTAGAAGCACACTTCAGTGTGATCCTGGGATGTCTAGAAAAGTCTAGATTATGTCCAGTAGACACTTTTTAAACAGCTACCATTTTAATGTTTTGGCACTGGGAAATGTGTTAGTTGAAAATTTCACTTATGAGTAATCCTTTTATTTTTCTATGGTAACAAGACAGGTAAGGCATATCAGTTGGCCCAGACTCATTGGTCCTCAATGACTGACTGCCGGACTCAGGGTTGAGGGTCTGATCTCAGAGGATGCAGGTTGTGTTGCCAGTCCAGATACCTATGGCACCCTGTCCTAGCAAGTGGCCACTGTTTTCTGGAATATCTGTCACTACCTTAAGGCAAGCCTCATTATTTTAATCCTTATTCTTAGGCTAATGTCTTGAGCCATGTATAAGAGATAGACAGGAAGGTTGTTGATTTTTGAGATGAAGAACAACTATCTGGCCAGAGAGAGAAAGAGAAAATCAGCTTATAAGTTACAGTGGTACAGAGTGCTCTGCCTTCTCAGATTATTTTGTTTCCAAGAATCATTGATTATATAGCTTTTCTTTTAGTTTAAGCGCATACCCATTCTGCATATTTCAGAGTGAAATGTCCTTTCAGGACAATCTTATTAAATCACTAATCTGAGATTTTATGTTCCCTAGTTGGCCATGCCAGTATTTTGGTTAGGGTTTTAGGTGATTTTTATATCCACTGTAAATTTGGATATAACTTACCATTAACCAGATACTTAAAGCCAGGGTAATTTCCTAAGGTTTCACCTTGCAAGTGGTATGTGAGCTGAGCCTTGAAGGGTGACACCAAGTTTTTTTAGACAAAAAGGATGAATGACCTAGCTAAAGGGCTTGTTTTTTATCCTGTAGGGCAGGGGTGGTTGTAGACACCCTCTTGCGTGCTGACATACTGATGGATGGTGGCTTCTAAGGTCTCTCCTGAGTCTAGTAGGAGGGAGGCTTCCTAACTGTCACAGACACCAATCAGGCAGGTAGGGGAATGGAGCAAGATTTGGCAGTTCAGCTGCTGTGAGTTTGCTTTCCAGTGGCTTGGAAATGGGAAGTAAAGGATTCTGATCTTATGTGAGACGATTTTCAGACTGTCCTAGTCTGCCCTCACATATCCCTCAAATGGACACATACAGGCTGGTCAGGGCTTTCTTGGGGCACTGAGGTGGGAGAGGCTGGAGGCCTGGGCAGGGTAGTGGAACTGGGAGTGAGAAGCCCCCTGCACTTGGATCTCTTGCGTATCACACGAGACTCAGTTATTTATTGATGACTGCCTAGCTGGCTCATAATACCGATGGCTGAATGGGGGTATGAAAAGTGGTCTCTGTCCTCAAGAGCATCCAGTCTTATTGGAGAAATAATGCAAAACAAACAAAAAAGGGTAAAATAAACAAAAGCCCAGGTAGTACATTTTCCAGTCTTGTTGGAGAAATAACACAGAAATAAAAGGTAAAGTAAAAGAAACAAAAGCCCAGGTAGTCATTTTGCAGTAGAGCTCAGTGACTAAGGACAGAGTACCTTGCAGAGGTGTTCAGTATTTTGGCTTCCCTGGGCCACACTGGAAGAACTGTCTTGGGGCACACATAAGATATACTAACACTAACAATAGCTGATGAGCTAAAAAGAAAGAAATCATAAAAAAAATCTCATAATGCTTTAAGAAACTTTACAAATTTGTGTTGGGCCACATTCAAAGCCATCCTAGGCTGCGGGTTGGACAAGCTTGGTTTAAATCCTCTGCTTAACAGCTGTGTGACCCTGGGCAAGTGACTTAGTGACTTCTTCCCTTGGTTTGTTGGTCTGTTAGAGTATCACGTACTTTATAGGGCTGTTGTGAGGATTAAATGAGTCAGTATATGCATATTTAAGGTACTTAGAACAGAGTTTGGCATGTAGTAAGTACCAAATAATTATATATAATTATTATTTTGGAGATAGAGTCCCTAAGCCTGTTTTGTCTTTGAAATAAGAACTTCATAGCATTGTTCAGGTTTAGTGAAGTAATGTTGGTAAAAGCATCTGGAAAAGAGCCTGGCAGAGACCAAGTGCTCAATAACCAGCAGTCATTATCATTCTTATCATTCAATACTTACCCATTGGTGTGAGTTTATTTGCTTCTCCCTCCACAGAGATAGGGGAAGAAATAATGTATTTTAGCCATT
The DNA here is from genome assembly GCF_028878055.3 of Symphalangus syndactylus. Classification (NCBI taxonomy): domain Eukaryota; kingdom Metazoa; phylum Chordata; class Mammalia; order Primates; family Hylobatidae; genus Symphalangus; species Symphalangus syndactylus. The sequence continues at coordinate 86,439,966 of NC_072424.2, forward strand.
GATTTTTGCTTTTGGTTTCAGAATCTGGTTTTCAAAACAAAATGTGTTTGTTAACAGGCTGCTCCTTTGCCAAGAAAAATGACAAAATTACCTCCATGTACTCTTCTTTCCTCCCCCAGAAGCCCTGTATGAGCATGTCTCTGGCTGCACATATTTAAGTATTAACTGAGATAAAGCATGAGCTCAGCCGGGGCTTTCTAATGGCTAATCCACAGTAACCCATTTAAAAAATCTTTTTCTCCCACACAAAAAAAAGAACTAGTAGGGAAAGGACATTGTGGTGGTTATTTGAAAGAAATGTCACTCGGGGTTTTGGGGGAGGAAGAGTGGTGTCTCACCATTGAGTTTTTTGCTTGGTGGATGCCTCTTTTCCAGGTCCAGTTGCTGAATCCAGGACATGGAGTGGAGACAGGGAGTGGGTAGGAGGTGCCATCAAAGTTCTAAGCAAGTTCAGCAGTGTTGAAAGAATTTAAACCCACTCTGCAGCCGGGCTGTAGCTAGACAGTACTCTACTCTGGGATAGTGTGAAGAGGACATCCTTTCCCATTAGGCACTGACAGCCCAAGACAAAAAATGGGAAGAACCTTGGGTGGGTAAAAACGCTTTACACAATAAGTTCTTGGTGGTCTCCTGACCTCTAGGGACCTTTGAACTTCTGGAGTTAAGATGAAGGCACGGACAGTCTTTTTTGCGAAGCGTCATGTAGCAGCAGAGTTTGGGCTTTGGAATCTGACAGACCTGGGCTCTAGTGAAACCTCCTTAGAAGCTTACTGGCTGAAATCGAGCAAGTTCTGTAAGCTCTCTCTGCCCCCATTTTTCACAGGTAAATCCTAGTCAAGGGTAAGTTGAGGCTGTGTATATTAAGTGCTTAGCATGGTTCTTAGCAAAAAGTAAATTTAAAATGATCTGGTGGTGGTGGTGTGATGATCACCAGCAATAGTCAGAGGGTGGTGGACCAAGGAGGAAGCAGACAGCATTCTTAAAAGAGATGGAAATTGCCCTCTAGATTATAGAGGAGACCATCTCCCAGTTCAGTTCTGTAGGAAAGGCAGGTAAGATTGAGAATAAGGGTTGTATAATTTTCCGGTGCCTTCTTCCTCTGGGGCTCTTAAGATCTGAGCACAGTGGATTCAAGTGAGGTAAGGAAAGACTACCAGTAGGGAGAGGTCTGGTAGTTAGGGGTGTCAGTTTAGCGGGAGGTTTTTTGTTTGCTATTTTTTTTCTTTTTCTGTCTTAGACACTATGTTGAACTTTGTTGGAATTGTGAAGTCAAAGGATGATAATATTGTAAGCAAATATTCTCTTTTCAGAAAGGATTAGGAGCAGGTAAAAACTTTAGTTAGCTGATATTTTTGCTGTATAGTAAAATGTCTCCAGCAGAATTATTTTATAATCTTTTTTTAACACCTTTTTTTTTCTGACAGGAGATGTTAAGTAAGAAAGGTGTCTACTTTTTATGTGTTGTTCTCTAGCTTTTTATGAATAAAGTATTACTTGTCTTTAGGCACCTCTGATAGGAATTTAGATAATAAGCCAGTGAAATATTTTTCCTCCATGAATTCCTGTGGCCTTGATGGTGAATCTGTGATCAAAATATTAGAAATACCGACTCTGAAATTGATTCAGATACATTTGCTTGGTTATATAAATTGTACTTTTGGCCCTGAAATCGAAAAAGCCCACTTGAAGCTTTGGGGACCTTCTTACTACTTTCAGGTCATCCTCGAAGGTCTTAAAATGTTTTTAAACGTGACCAGTTCTTTTCTACTATATTGGTCTAAACTCTATGTTGCCCCTTCCTGAAAGAAGATAGTTTCCTCTGGTTTTGTCTAGACTACAAGTGGCTTCAGAGAAACAGGCTCCTAGGTATAGCATGGAAAGGGGAAGGTCTGGTGGATAAGGAAGGTTTTAGAGGACACAAGTAATACTGGGGACAACTGTGGAACAAAGTGAGAAAGGTATGAAGAGGAGGGTACAAGGAAGGCAGAAACAGGGAAGAGCAGGCTGGAAGAGAAAGAGAAGGGAAGAAGGCAGAATGGTGAAAATGGGGAATAAGGAACAATCTTGAGAGGACGGAGAGGGTGTTAGGAGTAGAGGGGGATAAATGGTAAAGAGAGACTGCATTAGACTGGTGAGTGGGGAGGCAGTGCCTGAGGTTTGTCTTTGTGGCTGTGAGACTTTCAAGGGAATTTGAACATTTGAGGTGGCTAGGGTAGTATTGCAGACCTGGCTGCTCAAGGGAGCTGTTGGGCCTTTGTATGTAGTGAGATCACCTGAACTTTTGTGCTTTGGAGTGGGAGGAAGTAGTAGAAGGAAGCTTTGCCTATCCTTTTATGTTAACTTTCTTGTGATCTTGTGAGGAGGCCTGTCCTTGTTGGGTCGTTTAGTTGTACCAGTCTACCTCCTTTCTCTAAGTCGTCTCAACTCATGCATAAGTCTTATCGCTTGTCTCTGTAACTAACTCTTTGCAACATGTTTTGCTTTAAGTATTTAAAAAAAAAACAAAAAACCTTTTTAAGGGAAGAAGGAAAAGCTATGTTAGACCTTCTCAAACTCTGCTGCCCTTTCTTCCTATTTTCTCTCTCTTTGCCACCAAGGGTCATTGTACTCCTTCTCAACCAGTCATTACCAAAAGGCTATTAATTAATTGATTAGAATGCAAAAAATAATCTTGGGGTTTGGGTTCCTTTATTGCTTTTCATTCCATAGGGAGTTTTTTCTTTTTGTTTAACATGTGTAAATGTCTAAGCCTATTTATTTTAGACATTTTATAGTAGTTTTTCTAAAATGTATTAAATTATACTACTTTCTTAAATTAAGTCTGGAACTTACTTTATCATCATGTACCATCAGTGTTTTCCAAATCAACTGGTTTTCAGAAGACTGAGGTAGTTAGGATTGTGAGTACATTTACTCACATTCATTCGAGTGTGTTTTATGTAGATGGGCACCTGGGGAAATAGTGGCAAGCAAGACAGACACTGTTTCTGCATGTTGGAATTTAGTCTGTAAAGTCTGATTGGTGATGATCTGGACCAGCACAGTGTGGAAGGTGCCGGTCTGTGTTCTGGATGATTTAGGTTACCATGCCATCTCCAGATAAATGGAGTATTGCTGTTTAGGGCCCTGACTTATACACTTGGTCATTTCCACCTCTGGTCTACAATTGGCTACCTCGCAATCCATATGCAATTCTGTATATGGTTTTATTTTCTAGGAGGTGGAGGGAGGAAAAGAGGTGAGGATTTGCATGAAGACAAGCTAGTGTTGGTCCAGGTTTTTTCTGCTTTCTCAATTATCCTATAATCTTTGAAAACACATTGTTTTTTTTTTCTCTCTCTTGACATTTTCCCCCCTTTCCTCTCATGAGGAATTTAAAGCAAATCCCAGGCTTCAGATATTTCACTTCTGTATACTTCAGTATGCACAGAAGAACATGGGCATATGCTTACCTGACCAGGGTCATTATCACACCTAACTGTAGGTACTGTATTTTGTTGTATCACCTAATGCCCACTGTATAATTTTAAAAATTTCTCCCTTGTACAAAATAAATGTTCTTTATGGTTTTGTTAGAATCAGGATTCACATATGGCATTTGGATATTATGTCTCTTAATCAAGGGCCATTCCCTGCTCTACCTCTTCCCCCTTTTTCCATGCCAATGACTTGTTGCAGAAACTGGGTCAGTTGTCCTGCAGAATGTCCCACATTCTGGATATATCTGTTTTCTTGTGGTGTCATTATCTGGTTCCTCTATCGCCTGAATTTCCTGAAACTGGAAATTAACTCTAGAGGCTTGATTAGACTCAGGTTCAGCCTTCTTAGTTGGGTAGTGCTGTGTGCTTCACATTGTATCACACCAGGGAAAGCCTCCTTAATTTAAGTAAAAATAAAAAATATTAGTGAGCAGTGAGTTTGTTTTAGACACGGTGCTAGGCGCTATGGGAACTATAGAGATTAGCCAAGTGTAGTCCCAGCTGCCTTAAATTTGTTTTTGGAAGCAGACCATGATCAACAGCATGACAGAGGATAAGTAAGGGGTAGCTGGGGAACAGGAGAGGTCAACAGCCAGTTTCTCCATATCTGAGAGACTGCCCATGATGCCTGTGGCATTTTAGCAGTCTGAAAAAATTAATACAGAAATGTAATACTATACCATATAATAGCAACTATGCTCTTTTCTAAAACTAGTTTTATCTGACATAATTCTTGAGTAATTTCTCTCTCTCCCCTAACCCACTGTGCATTGCATTATTTGAGGCACCATAATATGGCTGCAGATGCCTTTTCCTGCACCTGGGTCAGGATGGGACCTGCGGAAATTCCTTCTCCTTCCCAAATTTAGACAGTGAAACATACCAAAGGCAAGTGAAGCACATGGTAATAGAGAAAGCTGGCACTATGTTTGAACTAGTGATCGGCTGGTGTCAACTGGCAGTGTTTTTTCAGGTCATCCTGCTTGACCCTTATAGATATAGAGAAGCCAAGTACAGTGTAGAAAACGTCAACTTCCTGGTGGACACCTAAGTATTTTTTTCCCCTTCTTTTGGAGGGGTATGTGGAGAGATTTTTACTTTACCAAGAATGAAGTTGGAACTTTAAATGGTTTATATGTGTTTTATAAAACTTTCTAAAAACTTGCGAAATCGTATGTTAGTATATTACAGTTTTTACTTGTGTCTTGTCTACCCAGTTGCCATCACTTGTAAATTTGTTTTTCCCCCGTAAGCAAGTAAAAGTTCAGCTGGAAGATATCTTCTTAATTGAGGGTTCAAAAGCCAGGAATTTAAGCAAAAGAGGAAATTCTTCTCAATATTCAAAATACAAAAACTCTAAGGAGCATCTTGTTGACTGGTATATTTTAGCATTGAGCATAGTGCTTGATACTCAGTGCTCCATAAATACTGATTGGATAAATAAAATGAGATGTTGAGGCAGTAGTGTTTATTCTCATTTATAAATTACAAGTAAACAATGTGATCACAGTGAAAAATCCTTAGCCTGCTTTGGATAAGAACTTTCACTCATGCACTAGAGAGAGAGGGAATGTGGGTATGAGAGTGTGTGTGTGTATGTGTGTGTGTTTGTGGCATTGGCAAATAGAAGAGAAGGATTTGTCTTAACTGCTGATTTAAAAAAAAAGATTTTATGTTTATTATCAAGAATGTAGCACTTAAGATATATGCAACTTAAAAAAACTGCTGAGTAAAATTCTGGGTTTTGTCCTTGAAAGAAAAATGGCATTTCCTGCATAAAAAACAGTTTCTATTATAAATGACAAAAAATTGTTAGGGAGCCAGGCTTTGATGCATTTACTACATGAAGGTCAAATACTTAGGTCATTATAATTCTGCCCCCTTTTGTGCATGCAGTACAATGAAGCTCTTTGACATGGTGCTAGCACATTCTCAAGATGAAGGAAGGTCATGTGTTTTCAGGCATTAAGAGCATGATCTACTCTTTCTTGGTTCCCTGTTATAAGTAGCTGTTGAGGGTAGAGTTGAAGGGAGAAACTGGACTAATGAATGGTTTTGTCTACCTTTGTACTGTTTTTTACTTTTCTTGCACAGAAGTCAATTCAAAAAAAAAAAAAGTTAAAAAGCTGAGAACCAATTGCCCAGAGCAATCCACAGGCAACCTTCAGTCTGGCTCAGTTACCCAGATTTATATCACATACTTGCTAGCAGAGTTTTGATTGCCTCCAAACCTCAAATGAGTGTGTGGCTTCTTTACATGGAACTGGTCCTTTTGTTAAGGGGGCCTCGTGAGTTATTATATGGGCCTTGGAGCCAGTTCATCTGGGTCCAACATGTGGTTTCATTTATTGGCTATTGGCCTTGGAGGAATTATTTAACTCCACTGTGCCACAGTTTCCTCGTCTGTAAAATGAGTTAATTTGCAATAGGAGGCATGAAAAAGAAATGCCTGACATAAAGAAAGCACTTGGTAAACATTAGCAACTGCTGACGTGTGTGTGTGTGAATTTATCAAGAGATGCAGTTCAGGTATTGAGTATATAAAGGAGGGTGAAGATGGGGTTTCTATGTGATGAGGATATTATCTTGGGTGGTGCAAGGATTCAGAGATAAGAATCCGACCTGGGATTGAAGGTAGTGGGCAATGGAAAGGGTCAGGGATGATGACCTCCTTTCCTGCCCCAGATTCACTGGGAAAGGAGAAACTCACACTCAGACTACTGGGCCTGACTACAGCTGGCATTCCTCTTTGCCTGTTTGATCCATCTGCTAATGATTTGAGCCATAATGTCTAGGGTGCTTGAGGTTGTGTACTTGGGTCCTTCCTTCCCCCTTCTGCCTTGGCTTCTCTTTAGAAAGCCAACTCCAACAGTCATGAGACCTTTAAACTTTTTGCATGTATAGGATTTGTTTCAGAGTGATTGAAGGGTCAGGAGGGGGAATGAGTGGGTAGGGGATAGATATGAATCTAAATACAGATAAGATGGATCATGAGGCTGGATGATGAGTACATGGGGGTGGGTTTATTATAACAGTCTTTCTACTTCTGCATATATTTGAAACTTAATATTTTTTAAAGTTAAGCAAAAAATGCAAGTATGTAACAATATGGATGGTATACCTTTTATATAAAGTTTTAAAATATGTGAGCAGTGTTATGTATTTTATATATAATGTTTATGAATTTTATATATAATGTTTATGTATTTTATATATAATGTATTGATATATACATTGTGTGCATGTATATATATTCATATAAGAATTTAAAATTTTCTAAAATAATAAATATGGCGGGCATGGTGGCTCACACCTGTAATCCCAGCACTTTGGGAGGCTGAGGCAGGCAGATCACTTGAGGCCAGAAGTTCGAGACCAGTCTGGCCAACATGGCAAAACCTCATCTCTACTAAAAATACAAAAATTAGCCGGGTGTGGTGGCAGGCGCCTGTAATCCCAGTTACTTGGAAGGCTGAGGCATGAGAATTTCTTGAACCCAGGAGGTTGCAGTGAGCCAAGATCACACCACTGTACTGTGGCCTGGGCAACAGAGCAAGGCTCCATCTCAAAAAAAAAAAAAATAATAAATACTAGCTTTAGGATAGTGGTAGTGGTTGCCTCTGAGAAAGGTAGAAAAGAGATGGAATGAGGAGAGGGAATATAAAGGGTATTTCACCTGTATCTGGCATATTTTATTTCATTAAAAAATTTTTTTGAAGCAAATATGGCACAATACTAAGATTTGCTAAAGTTGAGCAATGGATACCAGGTGTTTGTTATATATCTGTGTAATTTTGTTTGTTTTAAATATACCACAATAAAAAGAATAAAATGTCATTATTCTATAACAAGAAGTGTCTTTAGACATGTCAGGAGCTGAGCTGCAGGAGGTGCTGGGAGGTGCCTTGCCTTTCTGCTAGAGAGGCACATCCTGTCATAGCATTGCACCTTGCAGCAGGGTGGCGAAACGACTGGCCACTCGTACAGTTGCATAATGGGGGAAGCCCTCGTGGTTAGTAGAGGTGGATGGTGGTAAGTAAGGCTGTGTGAATTACAGGCAGTTAGATAAAGCAGAATTCATGTTTTCTGGACCGTGCTGACCTACTGCCTCTGTCAGAGGGATTGGGCTGGGTCATGGATGATGAGTTGGTTACAATGACTGGAGGGAGATTTTTAGAAAGCAAAGCTTTTGTGTATAAGAACTAGTTTCCTTGATAAGACTTCTCAGAAAAAAAGAAAGCTGTTTCTACTCTGGATTGGTTGTCTGTGTGGTAATCTTGTCAGTCTTCCCGCACAAAGCAGGATTAAGCTTGTCACTCCTCAGCTAGGGAAGCAAGCCCTCCATCTGGGGAGTGAGAAGACAGATTGTTCTGAGGGCTGGGTTCATGGGCCGCTTCCAAAATGTGACTAGCACCTCTGTGCCTCCCTCTGCTCCTGCGGAGGAAGACCTGGAGATTGAAGTGATCCTTGTGCCCAGGTCCCAGTCTTTGTGTTGCCTAGTGTATAGATGTTGTTCATAGATGTTGGGGGTAATGAGCTTGTGCAGTATGTACACATCAAGTGTTAATTTGATCTCTCAGAGAATACAGGTGTCAGATTTCCACTTCTTTGGTATTTATTCACTAGATCTCTAAACAGGAGATCACTGTTTCGTATGCTCTAGAGAGCTCATTTAGCTGAGGGGAAGGGTAAACCCAGCATCCTTACAGGTTAAACATTCGGGAATAGAACAAACCCTGTGTTGAGCCCATTGGAACCGGGCTGGGGTGGGGGATGCATGAGGCAAGAGACCAAGCATCTCAGAGTGTTTTTTCAGCACTCATGTGCTAGTATCGTAGATTCTCAGAAGGCGGTGACTAGACCAGACCAGCCCTTCACCACTGTGCATCCTGGAAAGTGGCCTCCTCCTTTAAGTAGGGATGGAGATCTCCAGGGTGTGCTCTGGAAGTTTGTGAGGATGAGGATTAGAGAATAAGGGATCTTCCTTTGACATATGCCAGGTGAGAAACCACAGGAAGCAAAGACCGCCCAGTCTGGCAGCCACTCACAAAAGCTGTGTTCTGGAGGAGGACTCTCTTCATGTTCTGTGTCCATCCAGCCTGATTTGCATCCCTGGAAGAATTTGAGAGGTTACAGGACCCTGGCACCTGGGCAGCTCTGCAGCATCCTCCCAGGTGGTCCCACTGAACCACCTCTATTTAAATCCCCCTGTTCCGAATAAGGAGGCTGTGTAAATGGACCTGCAGATCTTTCTGACATGTAGGAATGGACTGGGAGAGATGCAGACTTCTTCAGAGGGAGAGAGTTTCTGGGCGTTGAGCAGCCACATTGCCTCTGTCCTTTATTTTAGTTTACAACTTTATATCTTCCCTTAATGAGGTTTTCCTCAAAGCTGTGAAAGAAATAAAATAAATTGAGGTATTGAGAGAACACATAGAAAGTGGAGAGGCTATTTTTCTGTTACCTGTTTTTGTCTTCCTTAATTATCTAGTTTAGCACCACTTGAAAAAATTGCGTTACATTTAAGTTTGATGAGCTCCTTGTGAACATGTGAATCAGTAGTTTCTCGAGGTGCTGCTGGGTTCAGTGGCACAATACAGAACACAAAGCCAGAAACCAGCCTAGAAACCAGACAGAGGGCTTTGTTCCAGAGTCCTGCTTAACCTTATTACAGCTAAGTGTCAAAATCCAGTCCCGTGGTTCTCCCCCAGAATACTGGGGGGCAAAGCTGGTTCAATAATAGAAAGGTGTGGTTAGCCTCTGAGTGTTTTATGGGTGTGTATATAAAAGCAGTATTAGATGAGTTAAGCCTATACAGGTTTATTATACATATCAGATTCCTGATAATGATAGAATGAGTTCATTTTCTAGAGTCGTGATTCTGGAAGGCTTTATTTCCACCAAGAATTGCCTTAGTGTCTGTCTCTCCCCCTGATGTTTTCTCCCTGCCTCAGAGTCAGCAGCTCATCCTCTCCTCATGGCCTGGCTTTGCCTCTTCCCCCTTTTGGTCTCCTCTCTGGTAGCTTTTTGGTTTTCTTCCCCTGTAGTTAATATTATCCTCATTTAAAAATATTTTCCCTTCAGTTGATAAAATGTTCAAATTTTGTGGCATATTTTAGAAGGTAGCCATTTATCAGAAAGAACATCTTGAAATCCTCAGGAGTATTAATGAAAGTTTAGTGTGTTAAAAATACATATATTCAATGTTAAATCAGTAGAACAGGAAAGAAAATTGTGTTTCCGAATTTGTGAAATAAATATACTTAGAAGAAAAAAATGAAAACAAAATATAAAAATGTCAAAAATGGTTAAGTTAGGGTAATTAGAATATGAGTAACTTTTTACCCTGTTTTTCTCATTTTCAGTAATGTCATTATATGCATGCTTGTATGTTTCCCCTGCATAATCCCTATGGCATTTTGAGATGCATGGGACAGGAGGGTATAAAGAAGAAGTGGGTGTGGACGAGTCATTTTCAGATGCAGTCCTAAGAAACCCCACAGACTCTTGGTAGGGGGGCCTGAGGGCCCTGGACCTTGTGTCCCCCTTTAACCAGAGCATTTCCACTTTTCATTTGCTATGCCTATTAAGGTTTGTCCAAGATTTCATTTGGGAAGAGGATTCTGCTACTAAATACAAGGTCTGAAAACTTTACAGAGAAAAGAGAACACATTGGGATCAGAGGTAGGAAGTGTGGGTCCTGACCCAGCCTTTAACTAGCAGTGTGTCTCTATGTCCAAGGCACTTTAGCTCTCTGGACACCAGTGTTTTCATTTCTAAAATGATGGGCTTGAGCTAGTGGATAAGCTGAAGGTCCCCTACAGCTTTGACATTTTAGGATTCTATTCAAGTGGTGTCAAAAAATAAGTAACTCCAGGAAAAGAGGTTTGTGATACCCAGCCTTCTCCCACTGCCCCAGCAGTTTTCAAGGCACCTGGAGGACAACAGACGACTTGGGCAAGCATTGCATTGTGGAAGTTTTGCTTTTTTACCTTGCAGTTTGTTTTCTGTTCATATTGTGCAGTTAGGACAAGGAGCAATAGGACCCAACAGGTATAGAGCTGTTTTAAGACAATTTACTGTTTTTAGGTTAGAGGTCTAGATTCTTTGGAAAAAGTGAATGGTGATTTCTCTCATCCTAAAGTTATTCCCGAAGTTCTGTTAATAAAATCTACAGTCAGAAAAATGGCACCATGTTCTGCCTAATGGTGTTCGGGGTGTTCATTTCCACAGGCCATCTAGAGTCCTTTTCCGCTGCAGTGTCAGCACTGTCTAGATGGCCGTCCTTGGGAGGCTGGGCTCCCTCTGGACAAACAGGCCTATAACAGGAGACTTCTCATGTTAATGGACCCAGAGGAAACATAACCTCAGGATCTATCCTTTTTCACTGGAGACGCCTGGAGGCCTGGCACCAGTTTGCTTCTCTGACCTGAAAATAGAGCATTCTCCTTTCTGGCCCTGCCTCCCACTGGGTGAGAGAAGAGCACCGGGTGGGTGAGGCTAAATCCTGCGTCCTTTCATATGCAAAGCATAATCTCTTTCCTGGACCTCTTTGGGCACTGAAACAAGAACTCCACTAGCTGCCACACTGTCCAACATTTAGCTTTTTGACTTTGGGGGAAAGCTTTTATTTCCAGGTACCTAAAGTGTGTGGCATTGTAAATAAAGTCAGAAGCTCAGTTTATTGGTCACAAATACATTGGACAGAAATGAGAGAAAGCCAATGAGACCATCTTCTTTCTGTACTTTGCCCTTAGAATGCATTTCCTGGGATGAAAAACCCTACTTAAGCCTGGGTACAGTGACCCAAGGTGACAGCAGTGACAGTGGTCCTTCAGAAAGGAGCAAGTGGAGGTGGACCCTGCCTCAAACAGGTTTGGTTTGCTGCTGGTTGAGCTTAGCCCAAACCTCCCTCTGCCGAAAATAAATAAATAAAATCCAGATACTGCAACTACTTACGTACCTTCCTTTTCTATTTAATTTCAATAAATTGTGGACTAATTCTTTCTAAAAGTACTTATCAATTAAGAAGACAAAACTTGAATGATCAATACATTGTGGTTTTGGCTGGTCCTGTAGCATAACACTGTAGATTTTACTTTCTAAATATTTATTGAACACAATACTCTGTGAATCAAACTGAATCAATTACTGTGAGGTTCAGAAAGAGCATAGAACTCACTCCTTGGTCTTTGACTTTACAGTCTCCTTGGAGGGGCAGAATCTGACAGAAAACCATACACTTGTGAGACAGAGACTAGTTCAAAACAGTAAAACATCGCATAAAAGACAGCTCTGTTTTTAAACATGGAGCACCTGCTCCCAGATGCAGAGGACCACAGGAGTGGTCCGAACAGGGTGGAGCCAGTCTTGCTGCAGGTAGTGGGTTTCACATCAGAATTTGGAGGAAGTGGTGGGTGTGAGGAAGAGGAAGGGAGGGGCAGTGATCCCAGAGAAACTCTTTTCATTGGATAAGAAAGGTAGGGATAATATTGTGTGATAATAAGAGGGCTGTGGCACAGTAAGCCTGAGGGACAGTCTTGGACAGGCGAATTTTTCAATTGTCATAATTAGGGCAACAGTACATACAGGCTGAATTGAAATGAGGATCCCCACACCTACTCGTTAGCCATGTGATCCCCCATGTAGTTTACTAACGTCAGGTCACTGAATGCTTTAACAGCAGTATACAATTTGGATCAGAGTTGATGAACTAAACTTTGACTAAGCACATACTCGTATTAAATAAATTCACAAAGATCTACATCATCATTAACAAAGATGTGAGCTTTTCATGTAAATACATGTGCAGTATCTTGATGTTTAAATTGCTTTTTAATGCATCATTTTCATTTGTGTGAACATTTTAGCATTTGTTTTATAGCTTGTTTAGGACATTTAGTCAATTTGAGGTTTTTGATACTTCACAATTTCATATGTACAATTAATAGATAGAAAATTTGGGTGATTAATCATACAGCTTATTATAGTAATGCCTTCTGGGCGTCTTGACTTTGTACTGCTTTGATCTTGCCCTTTTATGTTCGGTTTTCTTAAAAAGTTAATGGATCCTATTCATTTGTTCATTCAACAAATATATATTTTGCTCTACTATGTGCTGGGCACAATTCTAGGAATTGAGCTCCCAGTTACTGATTTGGAAACTCAGTATTTCTTTCTTTTTTGTCTTCTTAAGACAGAGTCCCACTCTGTCGCCCAGGCTAGAGTGCAATGGTGCAATCTTGGCTCACTGCATCCTGTGCCTCCTAGGTTTGATTCTCATGCCTCAGCCTCCTGAATAGCTGGGGTTACAGGTGCACCCCACTACGCCCGGCTAATTTTTATATTTTTAGTAGAGACAGGGTTTCACCATGTTGGCCAGGCTGATCTCAAATTCCTGACCTCAAGCGATCTGCCCACCTTGGCCTCCCAAAGTGCTGGGATTATAAGCGTTAGCCACCTTGACTGGCTGGAAACTCAATTATTTCAATATGAAGGGATTGTTGTAGCTAATTTTGATTTTCTTACTATGTCTTTAAACTTAAGTTACTGATTTTATTTAAAATATTTCATCATCAGTACAGAACCCAAACATTCTTACTAGTGCTTTTGAAAGAAATCAATTTGGTAAATTTGGCACATTGAATTTTGATAAGTTGGTCAGCTTCTCCCTGCTCAGAGCCCTAAAGAACCTCTAGGGCTCCATAAACAGTTTGAAAACCACTGGGTCAGATAAACTCTAAAGCCTCTTCCCATTGTAAAGCTCTGTCTCAACTCCTCTGTGGCATTTTTCTTTTGCATATTTAACTTACGGAATAATAAGGCAACTTATCCAGACAGAGTCGTGATGACTACTTGATACATATTTAAGGTATAATTCACCTTACTCCATTTTTAATATGTCTTTATGTTCCCCTGGTGGTTTGGTTGCTCCCATAGCAAGCAGGATGGCATGTGAGGACTGCAGAATATGTGAACACCCCTTAAATATGAGTATATGAGAGACATCCTCAAGCCTGTGGTGTATGTGGAGGGCTAGAATTGCCACAAAAAAAATACAGAAAAAAGTACATTGTACAGTCAAAATCTCTTGTATTTTGCTTGTAAAGGAGAACATTTTAGCTAAAATAGACTGTACTTTGAATACAAATGCTACTCATTGTATTAAGACCTGTCCATATAATCCATATAAATGAGTTAACTGGAAGATCATTCTGCATATTCTGTGTTGTGCATAGAATTTAGAAGAATGCAAGAATGCATGAGACTTGAAGCACAAAGCATTAATTCAAATTTTGAGAGCAGTACCCAGGTGAACAGTGAATAGGACAGGTCATTGAAGTTTTTTGCTTTTGGTTTTTGTTGTTGTTGTTGTTGTTGTTTTTGTTTTTTTTTTTTTTTGAGACAGGGTTTCACTGTGTGGCCCAGGCTAGAGTACAGGGGCACGATCTCAACTTGTTGCAACCTCCAGTTCCCAGGCTCAAGCAATCCTCCCATCTCAGCCCTCCAAATAGCTGGGACTATAGGCACGCATTACCGTGCTTGGCTAATTTTCAAAATTTTTTTGTAGAAATGAGGTCTTACTATATTGCGAAGGCTGATATCAAACTCCTGGGCTCAAGTGATCCTCCATCCTTGGCCTCCCAGAGTGCTGGTGTTACAGGTCTGAGCCACCATGCCCGTCCTGAAGTTATAAGAAATATACTTAAGAGAGTTTTTGGCAAGGGGGACTGCTGATAGTATAACATTAAATTGGGGGAGTGGCGTGGATCAGGATAATGTCCATATAAACAAGAAACTACAGAAAATAAGTAGCAAAATCTATAAAGGTTGTAGTTTACAGGGTCACTTACGTAATGTTTTTCTGCTTCTCCACGCTTGCCAGATTTTTAGAATAAGCATGTAATACTTTGATACTCAAGGAAAAGGTAAAGACTGAAAATAAAAAAAGTTCAGCAGCTCTCATCTAAATAAGGCTAGCAAATGACAGGAGATTTTGAAAAATTAGAATGATGTGTGTATGGCAGTAGGTGCCCTCTAAATTACTTTAATACTATCACTGAGACTATCATTTTAACTCTTAACTTGCATTGTTTTGGACAGTTGCTGGGAGAGTCACAGGTAGGATAGTCTGATCCCTGTCCGGTTAGTGGTTCCATAAAGTCCAATTAGTGGTTCTGTAAAGCTAATTCATTGTCAACTAATGCAACTTCAGCTTTTGTTGTTGCAGCTTGTTTGTTTCTGGTGTTTGCATACAGATTGAGCACATTTGCAAGAATCCAGAACATAATGTGTATTTCACATGATCAGATAAGTACATTTAAGCTTCTTAGCTAAAGAATTTCTATGGGCTACTCTTTACTTCCAAATCCAAAGAGACTGAATCATAAAATGTAAATAGACTTCTAAACTCTCATTTCTCCACCTTTTGGTAACCTATATGGAAGGCTTTACTGTAGTAGGAATTTTATTTCACCCCAGTTTTTGAATAGTGCTGTTCTACAGAGGGTGACTTCATTTTTAGTTCATTCTTGTAATTTTACTGTGTAAACAATTAGTTCTTTGCCCATGCCCAGCTTGACCTTTTCAGACTTTAGTGCAAATTAAAACTGGCTGGAGGCAGAAGGGACGGGAAAGGACCTGGGGAATGAGGATGAGGAGACTAGTCAAGTACCTTAGGTTACTTATGTTGCTTGTTTTGAACTTTGAGGTCACGTCAGAGAGGAGTGCTCACTCCTTCAAGTACCTAAAAAGTGTTCCAAAGTGGATGTGAAGTTAATGGGATTGCTAGGTTTTGAAAACAAGATGAGCAACACTCAGAAATCAACAACTGCTCTTCTATTTTGTTTTTGATTTTTGTTTGTTTGTGTTCCTAGTTATGGAATGAGAGGGCTGTTCAGTTGCAACCCAACAACTTCTTCTCTTTGGTCAACTTTTCCTTTTTGACCAGAATGTAAGAGGAGAGTACAGATAGCAAGAATGATTCGTGTGTTTTGCTTCACCTTGCCCTTGCCCCAGCTATGGCAGTGGTGCCCACTAATTAACAGTGCTATCGTCCAGAGCTGAACTGCAGAAAGAGGAGTGAAGATCTGACCTCAGTGCAGAGTTCAGCTTTGTTTGCCCCTCAGATCATCTTTAGGATGGAATGATTTTCATGGGTCATTAATGAATAGTGGAGAAGCAAGTGGGAACTTATCAAAATCTATGTTCTAGAATGTACCATGCCCAAGATAGTAAGTATTTTTGCAAGATGGAAGGACTGTTCCTGTGGCTGTTGTTACCCGGTGTACTCCTAGAGCCTGTAGGATTGTCTTGCCCCATTTTATGTCCCTCACTGGAAAAGGCCATCATGTGGCTTGAGGGTCAGGACAATGCCAGTCCCTGGCTATAGGCTCCAGATCCTCTTCCCTCTCCCTCTCTGAGGCCCTCACTGCATCATGCTTAGGCCCTGGTGCAAACCTTTGAGTTCTCATCCATGTGGTCTTGGGCAGGTTTCTGCAAGCTTCAGTTTTCTCATCTGTAAAATGGGGACCATATTGTCCCCACTGTTGTGAAGACTTACAGAGATAGTACATATGAAACACTTGGAACAGTGTTTAGTACATCATATGCACTTAATAAATGTTAGCTTTTTTATTATTAGTAGTGATCCCTTGCTGGCATCTTTCCTGGCTTCTGTCCCTACCACTCCTTTGATACTGCTGTTGCCAAGGCAACTAGTGATAACCTCTTTGTCGCCAAAGCTCGTGGACACTCTGTTCTCCTCTCTTTCTGGATCTTTCAGTGGTGACTCCTTTCTCCTTGAAGCACTAAGCTCTCCTGGGCACGATCGCCACACTCCCCTCCTGTCTGGTGGCTTCTGTTCTTTCTTTTGTCTGATCCCTGTTCTCTACCCGCCCTCATGTTGCATGACTCCCATGAGAAACTCTCAGGTTTTCTCTTCTCCATTTCCCTCTAGGTACGCCCGTCCACTCCATCCTCTCTAGGTAAACCCATCCCAGTGGCTTTCATTACTTAGTTGCTCCTCCTCCAGGTCTTAAGTCTTTCCTGACTTTCCAGTCTGTCTTAGGTACACCCAGCTGACCTTGTTATTTTCTCTTATAGTATCCTGTTGTTTTCCTTCAGAGCACTTTTCACAATTTGTAATTATGTATGTATTTGTTTGCTTTAATTAATATCTGTCCCTTACCTCCCTCTCACTCCACAAAATTATAAAATCTCTGAATGAGACCAGGGACCATGTCTGTCTATTCACTCACATTTGTATGCCTGGTACATGGAAGGACCTCAGCAAATACCAATTTGAATGACAACCTGTGGCCTCTCCAGTTCTTCTGCCACCACTCCGGCCCTGATGTTATATGATATTAAATGTTAATAAAAATAACTTTTATTTTTTAGATTTGGTGCTCTGGGCTTGAGTGGAGACTGCCTTTCTGTTCATTTCATGTTACTCCAAAGTTAGAAAAGCATAAACTTAACCAAGTTACAATATCCTGGTATATTGTTGATAATCTGTGCCCACTGGCTGTTGATGTTATTTTCTGATAGTTTTGTGAAAATTGTTGCTAAGGCATTGGCCCAGACAAAATTCCCATGATTGGTAGAAATAACCCTATATATTGTTACCATTGAATTAATTCCCAGTAAATGGTAAGACCATATGTAAGCCTCTCTTCGAGCCTTCTTTCCCTTAATTCATTTTTTTGTCTTGAATCTCCAGAATTGCTTTTTTTTTTCTTGAAATCCAGGTTGACCCAAAACAAGAAATGTCAATAGCCTCATCATAATATAGCCTCTTAGCTATAAATGTATTAAGTCCCTATCCTTAATGGCCTCCACATGAGAACTTCCAAAACTTCAGGGCCAGGAGGATTACTGTTAGCCCTGCCAGTCTGCAACATTAACAGATGACAGCACCCAGCACACACACAAGTCATTCACTGAAAAGCACTTTGAAAGTGCCTGATGACACATACATCAAGGTAGGTATAGAATATAGGCACATAAAGGTCTTTCTTGTTAGGTGTTTCTATTGCATTATCTTAACATGAACAGAAACCTCTGATTACCATTATTAATGCTTGGAATTTTATAATTTTTAAATAATCCAACATATACAAAAGTTGAGAGAGAGTGTGTGTATACACACAGAGATAACATGCAGGAGGGCATGTCAGTAAAATTAATTCCTAAAAATAGAATTGTTGGGTTATCAGGTAGGATTAGGTTTGGCTAATGGAAAACATTTAATTGTGAATTATTCTCATGTAAAAGAAGTCTAGGGCTTGTGTGGCCACTGTAAGAAGTGATTGATGCTCAGTCTCCTCTTATTCTCTGCCCTCTCATGTCAGCAAGTGGCTTTCATCCTCAGGGTCTCCTCATGGTCCATCGAAATGGAGGCCAAAAAGAGGAAGAACAGCACGAATGAAGAGACTTGTCTCTCACCTGAGTCAGCTGCCTTTAAATAGTCTTGCATGGAACTCTTCCACTTCCGTGTCATTCTGTTTTCAAAGCTAAGTCACATGGCCACATCTAACTTCGAAGAAGGCTGAGGAATGTAGTCTTTTTGTCTGGGCCCAGCTAAAAATTGGCATTGTGTGAGTAATGAATAAGAGAGGAATGGAGTAGTCTGTTCTACTAAGTCAAAGGTTGTGTGCAGTATCAATAGATAGTGATAAACAATCCTTCAAAAACTTTGCACCCACTTTAACACTTTCACCAACCAATCCAAGTTTTGTTTTCCCAAATCTTAATTAAAAACAAAATGTCCTCTACTGCTGTATTTGAATTGTGTAGTCTTCTTGAAGCATGAGTATAACTTCTAATAGAATTTAATTTTCTATTCAGATTTTAAACTTCTAAATGCTTCTGAAGTTTAAGGCAGATAACCTAATTTAAGTCTGATAGTTTATTACTGCGACTTCCAATGCTAAAGGTAGGTTTCCTTGGAGATGGGAAACCTGGGAAAAGAGAATGTGTACTTCTTTAGTGCTTGAAGAATGTCTGCTTCTTTCCTCCTGCATTTTATTGCAGATGCTAACCTTATTCAGCATGGTTTAGTTCAAAAGAGAAAATAAAGGGAGAATTCATTTATGCTTTCGAGAAAATGTGTTGAGTGTTCCACATGCCAGGCATCTCCAACATAAAAGAAAGAGATGTATCTCTTTTGCTATCTAACTCTTCCCACTTTCCTTCTTATGATCTGATGTGACTTCTCTTTGCTATCTAACTCTTCCCACTTTCCTTCTTATGATCTGATGTGACTTCTCCATATCTTATGCACCTCCCCCCCAATAAAAATTTTAATAATTATCACTAAGCGTAGTACTGTACAAAAGAGAGCTATCAGGTAAAAGGACAGGAAAACCACAGGAGTTTTTTTTTTTTTTTTTTTTTTGAGACGGAGTCTTGCTCTTTCGCCCAGGCTGGAGTGCAGTGGCGCAATCTCGGCTCACTGCAAGCTCCGCGTCCCGGGTTCACGCCATTCTCCTGCCTCAGCCTCTCTGAGTAGCTGGGACTACAGGCGCCCGCCACCACGCCCGGCTAATTTTTTGTATTTTTTAGTAGAGACGGGGTTTCACCGTGGTCTCGATCTCCTGACCTTGTGATCCGCCCGCCTCGGCCTCCCAAAGTGCTGGGATTACAAGCGTGAGCCACCGCGCCCGGCCACCACAGGAGTTTTAAAATGTCCAAGTAGTATTTAAATTTTAAACCTTACTTTTTTCTGTTTTTAAACCTCATATATGGATTTAGACAGACAAACTAAAACCTGTTTACTATAGTAAGAATACCTCATTGTAGCTTAAATTGGTGTTTTTAAAATGATGGCTTTGGCCAAATTCTTTGGCAGCTAACCTAGACTGGAAGCATTAAAAATTGATTACTTGCAAGTTGTTGCTAATAGTTCCTTATTTCTGCAGGCCTTGCCACTCAGCCCAAACTGGGGTCCGTGTATAATGCTTATTGTAGCTGGAGTGCTGTGCTGGTGTCCTGCTGCCTAAGTGGAGTGAGTTGACCCTAATTTACTCCTGGATGCCTGCATTCTTTTCCATGCATGTCCACAAATAGCATCACAGCAAATTAACAGAATTTTCTGATTGATGTAGGGAAAAACCAAAGAAGGCTTGTGTTTGGTGGCCAAAACACCACACAGTATGAGCAGAGTGGAACTACTGGCCCATTTTATAGCATCCTAATTGATAATTATCAAAGAGCACATTATTTGGCCATGTGGCAACAATCCAGTATCATTTCAGAGGTACTAGACATGTAGATGCACGTGAACACCATAGTAAATATGCCCCCTCCTTTTGCCAAAATTGAAATAGGTTATCTAAGAGGAAAGGAGAGGGAAAAGAAAATACCAATTTCCTCCTTACAAAACTATGGCAAATGAAATGTCACGAAGTTTCTGTATTTCATGATAAAGCTGCCTGGCTCATCATTAATAAGCTAGAAAATTAACTCTTTTTTTGGAAACTTGGAGAAAGTCTATAAATGTCGTCATGTGTTTGCTGTTGGTTCACAGGCAATGCCTAGTCCATTTTCCTTCATAGAGATCTAAAGCTGCTAAACACTGTCAGAAGAAACAAGAAAATTTATGTGGGAGAGCTAAGTGGAAAGAGGAGGGAATCCTAGGTATCTACATGCATGACACTTTACAACAGCAAAGTCACTGTGGCAAGGGGAGAGACCTGGAAGCACCTCTGCCAAGGTTAAATTGAGTGCAGTCCATAGACAAGACGAGGAACTGAGGAGAAATGTTTCCCGGCCCAGGGCTCCATAATGGAATCTGGACCCTGCAGAAACTCAGTACTGTTAGGACTGCCATGAGATGAGGCAGCCCAGTTGTCAGGGAGATGGGGGCAGGAATGGACATAAGGTGTCTGTTCTTGTATTGGTGGAAGAGGAAGGTAAAAAGAAATAAACCTAAACCTGCTGCTCACTTAGCTCTATTTCCCACAAGCAAACCGCAACATTGAGTAACAGCTGAAAAAGATGGTGACTGATGTAGATGAAACACTGAAAATGACTCTCTGGGGGGTCTTCTCACCCCTGCTCCCTTTGATTAATGGCTTATTGTCATAAAGCCTTAAGGGTAGTTGGCAGAGCCAGGTCAGAGCATTCAGAGTGCTGGAGCCATGTATGTCTGCCTCTCTTGCTTTTTGTTTCTCATCCTGTTATCTTGTATTCCTTCTTATTTTACATAGGAGAAGGGAAGAAAGATGGCTAGAGATGATCATTGCCCAATTTTATCTTTCATGGTTAAGGAAATAGTTCACAAGCTAAAGCAGTGGACTGTCAAGAATGGCAAAGTGGCCAGGCACAGTGGCTCACACCTGTAATCCCAGCACTTTGGAAGGCTGAGGTAGGAGGCTGGCTTGAGGCCCAGAGTTTGAGACCAGCCTGGACAACATAGTGAGACCCCATCTCTAAAAAAAAAAAATAAATAAATAAATAAATAATTAGTCAAGTGTGGTGGCGCACACCTGTGGTTTCAGCTTCTCAGGAAGCTGAGGTAGGAGGATCACTTGAGCCCAGGAGCTCAAGGCTGCAGTAAACTGTGGTTATGCCACTGCACTCCAGTGCATTCCAGCCTGGGTAACAGAGTGGGAATCTATCTCTTTAAAAAAAAAAAAAAAAAAAAAAGGACTACAAGTGTCTCAGATTTGCCCCTACCAGACGCCAAACTCTTGGGTCAGAGGCAAAGGGATCTGTTATTCTCTCACGGCACAGCAGCCAGCATGAGCAATAGTCTATTTTGCATTGGTTCTTACTTGCCCCCAAATCCCACAGGGGTGACATAGATAGGTTGATGGCTGCACATGTAGTGGGTTGTGCAGGAACCTTGAGTTTAGGGATCCTAAGTCATTTGTAATAGGCAATAAGTATGTCTGCCCTTTGCTCTGGAGGGAGACGCTATGACTACCTTTCAAGGCTGCTCACTGTGCAGATGAAAGATAGCCCTACCTTGAAAGATAGTCTAGAACAAAGACCCATCAGTACTTTGCTTGACAAAGCAAAGACATTCAGTAACACAAGAAACCCCTGGCAAATTGTTCTCCAAATGTTGATTTGTTAACCTTATAAGTAGCTGATACCCCTACTTCACCACCACACTCAGCTTTTTTTTTTTTTTTTTTTTTGATATGGTCTCACTGTGTTGCCCAAGCTGGAATGCAGTGACATGGTCTTGGCTCAGGGCAACCTCCACTTCCGAGGCTCAAGCCATTTGTCTGCCTCTGCCTCCTAAAGTGCCGGAATTACAGGTGTGAGCCACTGTGCCTGGCCCCTACTTCCCTTTCTATCCACAAATTAATATCAGGACTCAGCTCTCTTTCTTCAGAAAACTCCTTAGGTTATAGCTATTTGAAAGGATCCAATGAACTTGTGTCTAGAGAAACAGCTAACATTCCACTAATGCCTCAGAGAGTTGTGTGTTACTTGACATTCGTTGTGTGTTACTTTGAACCTGAAAATGGCTCAGAAACATCTGTTTCTTCATATTTTTCCTCCCTTGTCAAGGGATTACTCTCAATGGCCCCCATATATTTAATGATTTGTTAATCCTTAGGGAAAGACATAGTACCTGATCGTATTATGAGCCCACACACCGTTCCTACTAGCAAATGAAAAACCTGACTAAAGGGAAAGGGCTGGAAATTTCAGGAGGACCAAGTTAAAGGGTTCCAGAAAGTTTGGGGAGATAATCCAAGGGCTGACCCTGCCAACTCAGACTTAACCAAGGAGGTAGTTATAAGGTCAGGGGTCCTGCATCCTCAGGAATGCCCTTAGAGTCACTGACGACTAATATGGTGGGACCAGTGTGCCCTGGAGCAGACGGACACGTGCTGGTTGAGGAGTGGGCTCACCCTCCAACTCTCCACCATATTCCGACCCCTCCCTCTTAGACTCTTCTGTCTCCTCCAGCCTCCTCCAGCCACAAGCAGGGTCTAAAAGAACTGTTTCCTACATTCTTTTAGCCCCTGAGGCACCCAGTTATAGGAATTTTCTATTTCTACTGTGTGTTCAGCTTTTATAGTCTTATATGACTATCCTTGCCAGTTAATACTATTTCTCCTGCCCTTTGGGTGATAGATATTACACCACTGATGCTTGTATTTCCAGTTTCTTAAGTGCTTTCAAGTTTACCTAGCATGTACATGAAGTAGATTAGAGCCTGGTACAATAAAATACTGCATTTCTGTTATGGCCTTTAGAAAAACTATGATTTTATCACATGTGCATTCAATCTGCTTCATTCATCATAGTTTAGGGGTAGTGCTAATAATTAACTTACATATTTGGGAACACCCTAGATTTTAAGTTAGAATACATGGGTATCTGAGTGGCTCAGTGGATGTTTTTTCCGAAAAATGCAATCAGTGCCTAGTTCTTTAGTTACTGGAAATGTCCTTTATTTGATCTTTTTTTGTGAACTTTTGAACTTTCTGATGTTCATCTGTGTGTGTAATTAGCACCCAGGAGTGTCGTGGAATAAATGGTTGACTTGGTCAGCATTTCACAATATCATTATATTGGTCATCAGCCACTTTTGCATCCTGTGGTTTTGAACAAGAAAAAAAAAATCTTGCAAAACCAGTACGGTGAAATACTGAATATGCAGATGGAGGTATAGGTTAGAGAAGGCAGTCCCTCAGGAGGCTCGTCATTAGAGCTGAATTTCAGTGAGGTGTGGAGGGGACAGAAGATACTATTAGCCCAAGTCATTTTATAGAATTGACTGCGTTGTACTATTTCCATACAGAAAAAATACATCAATTGTTTTGTTTGCAGTAGCCAACATGAGGTATTCTGTTGTGTAGCATTTACTTACTTTCTCTGTGTCTTTCACAGGTAACACCTTGATTTACAGTGACTATTAGGATAATTAACATTGACACTTGGAAGATAGCCTGCTTCCAAATGCATGCACACTTGTCTGTTTTATAAATACTAGCCCAAACTTTTTCCTTTCCTAGTTGAAAAATGTGTCTCCACTCCTTCCAATCTTTCCAGGGTGTGGGCCTGTGCGTAGCTGTGTGACTATGCCCACACACTGGCATATATTTCAGGGCTACCAAAAAGAAATCAGTTGCTCTTGAAATAACAAGACAAAAAGGAACGGTTTTTCTGAGCCATAACATCTGAAGAGCTAGAAACAGTTGTGTTTGTATGTGTGACGCTAAAGCCAGTAAATTTCATGTGAAGGAAGGGATTGTAAACTAAGAACAGAAAAGCAGTTTTCCTGGATTTCAGATGTCAAACTCTCAAGCTGTTTAACTCACCCACTCAGCACCTCCACATCCATCCCTGTAGTGTGCTTGCATTGTCAGTAATTTGTTTCTGCAGGTTTTGATGCCAGAAGACAAATAATAAAATAGTAGGCATATATGTAACCTTAAAGCAGTTTTCTACCAGAGTTTTTGATTGAGGTTAAACAGAAATATCCTGATCATGTTGTCAGTTGGTAGGCAAAAAGCATCATATTTTAAGATTCACATAGTTTTAGAGCAAGCTCATCTTTTCTGGCTCAATAATAAACTAATTACATGTTTTAAATAGTATAGGGCTGAGTCCCTGTTTCAGATTGAGCCTCATAATAGCAAGGGCCAGGCACTAGCAGACATTTGCTTGATGTTTCTGGCTTGAGGATCCATAACATGGTGCCAGCTGTTTTAGGGCCTGAATAGGCCTGCCAGGGACAGCCAGGTGATAGTGGCTTGACATTGTCACGGGCTAATTCTCCCAGAACACAGAAGTCTCCAGACGTGCCACCGAGGAAAGCCTGGATATGTAGAAGTTCAGTTTATGGCTATAGTAATATTTGGGCGTTCCCCAAAATAGTGATCCCAGTTCAGGTTAGGACATGATAGTAGTGTCCCTTTGAGGTCTGTCTGAGAAAAAGTGTCATTTCTAAAAAATTAGTTTTAGCAGATGGGCAGATCTGGCTCCAACAAGGCTTGCTTCACGGCTTATCATTTTTCCACATTTTCCATCCCTTTCATAAACCTAGGGACCACATGCTGAACATTTAATTGAATCACACAGATTTTGTAGTCTTTAAAGCTTCTTATTCCTTGGTCACTTGTTAGTGGTGCCTCCCTCCTTGGTCAGTTTGGTGACTTCAGAAGGAAATACACAGTGCAGTGGTGAGAGCTTCACTTTTGAAGTTAGCCTCAGGCTTGATTTCTAGCATCACCACCCACTAGACAAATTGCTTAACCTTTCTGCACTTCAGTTTCCTCCTGACAGGCTTGTTGTGAAAATAAAATGAGATCAGATTTGTCAAGCACAGAGCATTGGCCCTGGTAGGCACCACATGCATGAATTTCCTTCAGACTGTAGGTGAAGTAGACTTGATTTGGGATTTCTCTTGTTACCTAGGTGCTTGTGTAGAGGAGACTTTAGAACCAGAATGTGTTATCTGTGGTTTTGAGTGTGCCGGGGACTCTGAGCCAACTGAATTACCAAGTAATGGGGGCCCCATGGCATTCCATGACAGGTGGAGAGCCGGCTCTTCACCCTGGATGGACCTGAAATTGCCTGCTAAGGCCTTGCTCCACTGAGTAGCACACACCCTGTCAGTTTGCCCTTCTTTCCATCTCTTATTCTAGAGACCTTAAAGCCTACTTGTT
Organism: Symphalangus syndactylus; assembly: GCF_028878055.3. Taxonomy (NCBI): domain Eukaryota; kingdom Metazoa; phylum Chordata; class Mammalia; order Primates; family Hylobatidae; genus Symphalangus; species Symphalangus syndactylus. Next base: position 86,465,086 of record NC_072424.2, read on the forward strand.
CGTGTATATCTTCAGGTTTTTGGAAATTGGGCTGTATAATTGAAGTTAATACCAGTGATGAGACTTTTCAACCTGAGAACAACCTAGATGCTACTTCACATTTTGCAGTGGAAGCTTACTTCCATCTTCACTCATGTAGGACATTTTTTGGTCTCATGTTTTATCACATCTCATGTTAAAGTATAATTCAGGTCTATTTTGTGGCTCCTGCCCCCTTCCCATTAATTCAGTGGTTAAACAAATACTATTTTTTGACCCCCCTACTATGTACCAGGCCCTATGCCGGGTGCTAAAGCTATAATAAAACATGGTATCTGGTTTAAAGAGCCAGAATGCACCCTGCATTTTATCTTTGCTGTTAGTGTGCTGATCTAGACGTTGGTACTAATGTTCTCTTTCTGAGTGGTGGGTTACACCTCGAGGCCAGGTGATGTGAGTCTGTCTCTGCTCTGTTGACACTTAGGAGCTGACTGGATTCAGGTGTGGCCCTGTGCCTCTTTGGTCCTCAGGGTCTGCGACTGTGAAGTTGGGGCTGCCTGTTTCATAGAAAGAGGGTTTCCTGGCCCTCTCCATGTTCCCCAGTTATTGCTGTTTTTACTGAGCTTCCTTCCTTGATTGCTTGTCATATGTCATGAAAGTGATGCTAAACTCTTGGATGTGCTCCTGAGTTCTGGATGCATGTTTCCTATGCCCTTTTATTCGATTTCCACACACAGTAAGTTTTCAAACTGGAAAAAGGTGCACCCTTATTTTGTTTAAGCTAAGTGAATATTAATAATAAAACTATTTCTGTTCCACTTCATGGCTTTTATAACTTCATGGCTGTTAACTCTTTGAGGCAACCATTTTGTGTGGCTAATTTGAGCATGGTCTTAAAAGAGAATTTCAGTAGCATGTGTCTGCTGAGCACCTTGTGGAAAGGGGAAACAGATTCAATAACATCACAGGAGAAGCTTGGAGAAAGAGAACAGGGGCATCCAAATGCTGCAGCTTTAACCTACTTTCTGGGACTGTCATCTCGCTGACTGCACGCCTTTAGGTGCTTCTTCCTCAGTCTATGGGGAGAGGGACCTGGGGCTGGAAATAGGAGAGTTTGTGGGGAGGGGCAGGATGCTGCAGGGAGTGGGTGTGGGCAGAGGTTGCAAGACTGCCAGGGTTCTCTGTGTGCCGGAAGTGCAGGTTTGGCTGTGAGGAATGGAATGTTCCCTCTTGCCCTCCAAGAGCAGAAACAGCTGTGGAAGAGCTTGAAAAGATTACTAAAAGAAAAAAATAATAATTAATATGAAAATAAAATCCACCGTAGAAAACTCAACAGAACTGTGTGTGGAGTATAATGGTAGTCGTCTTTTTCATGCTATTTAAGAGAACTTTCTTCCTATCTAGGATTTCTTTTTCAGTTGAGGGCAGGATAAATTGCGTACCCAGCCCTTTCTCCCCTTGGGAAAGCCTCATATGTCTCATTTTGTTTGGATAGAAAATTGATTCATTATTCTGATCACCAGATGATGATTTTATTCTTTCTTATGAGGGACCAGAACCTGTCGCTTGCTTGCTGCATGAAAACTTAAATGTTAGTTTCCAAAGGCCATCTCTGTGGGTAGAGGGTTATCATCAGCAGTTTAACGGGAAATCTTGTTTCTAACTGGAAATTTAATTATTCAGCCAAGTTCCCAAAAATGTTTACTTTAGAGCATCGTCTTTTTTTTTTTTTTTTTTAAGTCCCTTAATGGTTTAAACTTTTAAGTTTTAGGCAAGAGTAGAGTGGAGCTAGATTTACATATCAGGTTGTTTGTGCAATCTTTTACATGAAAGTTTATGTTTTCTTCTCAATCTGAAAGATTTGGTTTTGGCCATTATAGCTGGTATTATATATGACATAATAACTCTCTCTGATCTCAGATACATTTTTATGCTGTCATACTTTCTGTACCTGCTTTTGAACAACATCCTAGTCCCAAAGTAGATAAAATCTAGCCGAAGGGAGTAGGCAGCTAAAAACTAGATTCTAGCAATATCTAAGGAAATTACAAGGATCAGTTAGAGTTCCATTCCTTCCTTCTTCAGCTATGTCAATTCCTGGTTTTGTGAAAGTCCACATGCCTTCTTTCTGTCCATGCCTGTGCATACTGGGTAGAGAAGCATCACAGAGCAGAATGAGGTGACTGTCCCCAAGGCAGGGTAAGGTCAAGGATCTTTCCCCTCACCTCATGATTTTCAAAAGAAAAGCAGATCTGGACCTCAGTTACCTAAAATAAAATAAAATTGCCCTAGCTCTTATTCTGCACATAAAATCACAACTTTAATCTCTTACCCAATTCTCACCTTTATCTTCTCAATAGTGGAAACTTGGACTTAAAGGACATTACTGTGCTATGTTACCAGATCTAAGGAGACTGGGAATCATTAGATTGGAATCAGATCCTCAGTCAATGGAAATATAAGGGGGAAAGACCATTGGTTCTTGGCCCTAATTGCACATTAGAATAATCTGGGGAGCTGTAAAAATGTACCTGTATCCAAGCCTTACCCCATCTATTGAATCAAAACCTCTGAGACTGGGGTGTGAGTGTTTAAAGTCTCCCCAGGTGATTCTAATAGGCGGGGTGAAGAACTACTACTGAAGGGAAATTGAGGGCCTCTTCCAGAGAATTGCCTTTGAAAGATCCTGTCATTATACACTGAAGGCGCCCACCCGGGCCTGCTCCTGAAGCTGTTTGCAGTGCTCTCTCCTGTGACACACAGACCTCTGGGTCTCCCCATGAATTGTGGTTCCATTGGGCTGTTCACAAAACCTTTGTCATCTGTGGTTCAGCAGATGCGTATGTTAGAATTCAGGCATTTGGCAACCTCATTCTGAATCGTCAGTGCCCACAAGTCAAGCAGTGAGACCCACTTGAAATGCTGGTCCTGTACACAAAGTGGGCGAGCACTGTATTGAAAGACAGTCCTTTCCAGTGCTTTCCCCTGAAATTCCTTGTAAGGACCAGGAGACACCTGCAGTCAGCCTGGTGGGAAGTAGTGGGCCTGGCTTTGGAGTTAACCATAACTCATTTTGCTGCTCTAGACAGTCCTCCTCCCACCCCACCCCACCCCACCTCAAAAAAAAAAAAAAAAAAAAGAGGAGGGGGTTGTCTTTAAAGAAAAAAAAAAAAAAGCAGGGGCTTTTAAGAGTTAAATTACACAACTCCCTTTTTATTTTTAAAGTGAGCAGATTTCTTGTTGCCGTTGCTGAGAAAGATAAATTGATACCACATGTTGCTTCCAGACAAAAACCTCTCTGTGTTCCAGGGGAAGCACATGCAGCTGGTGTCTGCGTGAGTGGACAGTCTCCACAAGGTAAACATGGTTTGGAAGGGCTGAAGCGGACGTAGGGTACAACATTTAAGAAATTACCAGTTATTTCTGACTGGCACGGCACCTCTGAAATACTTTTTAAAAGTTTGAAATCCTTTCCTGGAAGGGGCCGCCCTGGAACCTTTTGGCTTAAAGTATATGATGCTCGGAAAACAGTAAGTTAACATTTATGATGTCACTGCTTCCGTGTGGGATCTAACAGTTGTTGGGAGCTGCTTTTGTACTTGGCACTTCACTGAGTAGTTTGCATGCAGAGCTTTATTTAATCTTCCCGAAGAGCCAAGAGATAGTCAAAGAATGTTTTTATCCTGCCTGTGGGATTTATCCTCTTCGTAAATTATTGGTGGAATACTTTTCATTTCAGGAAGCTTCTCTCTCACACCTCATCTAATCTGTTTGGGGTCCATGGGTCTTCACAACCAGTTAGCATGTATGTAGAGATCATGGATACTTTAGTATTAGCAATAATTGTATCTTGCAATAGAAAACGGTCTTCATTATAACAAGAAAAATAATTGCCAGATTCTACTAGGTGCAGTCATCTTTATGCTGATTTCTTCAAGGTGGACCAAACAAAGGAATCTCTAGGCAGCAGGACTGTGAAATGTGAATTCCATCATGCTGCTTCCTTCACACACCTATTGCACCTGCCTCCTGGAAGGGTTATGCCACTCATTGCCAGTTCTGTAACTGATTAACTATACCTAATGGGTTTCTGCCCCATCGCAGGGCTTCCTTCAGTGTAAATTGTTTTGTAGAAGAGAAGATGGACATAAAAATGAAATGAAGAGTATTCTTACCACTGCACTCTCTTTAGACATATTGTGATAGAGGTGTTTTAAGGGTTCTTTAAACCTTTAGGCCCATGTTGGGGACAAGCTGGTACATTTGTCCCTGAAGCTGAAGTTTTTTCCTAGAGATGTTTCTTGTAATTTCATCAAAATCTTGATTTCTAAGTACTGAATTTAAATCACATGATTTTGGGTTTGGGGGTCACAGTAGCGTCTTAGCCTCTGTAGTGAGTAACTGTGACAATGGCCTGAGCTCTAGCAGTAGGTGTCTTGGTTATTATGTACCTTACTCTCTTAGCCTTAAGGAAGGCACATCCCTAGTTCTTCAGCCAGTTACCATTGGCCTGCCTCAAAGGGTATAGCAAAATATGTATTTAGATGTGATTAGAAAAATCATTCTCGTTCTGTCAAGCCACTCCTTTTTTATCATCAGCTCCCAATCCCAAAACTAATGTAAAATGTTAGATATCAGGGAAGAAGTGGGGAAACATTGGAGTTCTGGTGTTTTATCTGGTGTCTATTTATTTACCTTTCCTGCTTTACCAACATTTAAGTAGAGAAGTTAGTACAGTTGAGCCTTGAACAATGTAGGTTTGAATTGCACAGGTCCACTTACACAGAGCTCTTTTTCAACCAAACACAGCATTCCCGGGGTGTGAAACCCCCCTCTGGGCCTGGGGGAGTTGGCTCTTATCTGTGAGTTTCTTCTGCGGGGCTGACTGTGGAATGGAGTATGCACAGGTTTAGTTATATGCAGATGGTCCTGGAACCAGTCCCCTGCATATAACAAGGATTAACTATAATTGGAATCATGACCTGTGAGGAAAACAGAATGTATTTCTGGCATCTGATTTTGAGGGGTAACTGGGCATTTGAACTAGAAATGGACAGATGAGCCATATTTGTTGGCCTTTGTCAATGCCCTACCTTCAGATTATGGATTTTGTCAATGGAAGGCTGGCCACCCTGCATGAATAGAAGGCTGCTGAGATTGGGGACTGTGAGAATGATGGTGGCACAGTTTTTGTTTGTGTTGACTTAGTAATGTAACTGGAAAAACCTGTCTGAACTTTCTGTAGGTAATAGGCTCCAGGGAATGCCACTAAGAACCTCTAGTCAAGCAAAGATTGGCCATTGAAGCTAATCATCTATTTAATAAGTTGGGCTTTGTTTCAGAATCTAAGAGTAGTTAATATTGGGGGTGGGAGGGTTGTGGTTTTTTGTGTGTTTTTTTTGAGACGGAGTCTCGCTCTGTCACCCAGGCTGGAGTGCAGTGGAGATGAGGTTTCGCCACGTTGGCCAGCCTGGTCTCAAACTCCTGACCTCAGGTGATCCATTCCCCCCTGGCCTCCCAAAGTGCTAGGATTACAGGTGTGAGCCACCGTGCCTGGCCAACATTGGTTTGTGTGGTAACCACTGTCCTCTTCAGAATGAATGCAATCATGGCCACTTCACCAAAGAAAGACACGTAAGTCCTATAGAATAAGCTCATACTTTGAGGTTTCCTCTTCTGAAAGACTTTTTGTTTGTTTGTTTTTTGGGTTTTTTTTTTTTTTTTTTTTTTTTTGAGATAGGGCCGTGCTCTGTCGCCCAGGCTGGAGTGCAGTGGTGCAATCACAGCTCACTGCAGCCTCAGCCTCCCAGGCACAAGTGATCCTCCCACCTCAGCCTCCCCAGTAGCTGTGACTACAGGTACATGCCACCACACCTAGCTAATTTTTGTATTTTTTGTAGAGACAGGGTTTTGCCATGTTGCCCAGGCTAGTCATGAAGCTCCTAAGCTCAAGCAATCCGTCCGCCTCAGTGTCCCAAAGTACTGGAATTATAGGCGTCAGGCACTGTGCCTGGCTCAGACTTTGTTTTTAAAAATCTTAAAAAAATTTTTTTTTTAGGAAGGGCCCACCAAATACCCATAACTGTTTCATAAACAAATTAAAATAATAAGATTGTGCTTTTATATTCCTCTTCTTTCTTGAATGTTAAATGATTCTTTAGATAATCTGTTTAACTGTTAGCCCGAGTAGATTAAATGGTGACTTCTGCATAATTTGGTAAGAGGCCTATATGAAAGGTTGTAGAAAAAGCAGTGGATTGGAGTTTAGGAAACCCAGTGTCAGTTTTGGCTCGTGTGAACACTAGCTGTGGGACCTTTCGTTAAGTTATTTAATATCTCTCAGCCTGGGTCTTTGTATATAAAATTAGGGCACTGATATACTAATTCTTGCAGGTTTATAATGAGGATTAGAGACAATGAATCTAAAACACTCTGGCTTAGTAACTGACAGTGCTGTAATCTGGCGGGCTCTCATTTCTTCATCCTTGCGATTAGGGGACCTGGGTGGGTGGGCAGTCTCCATGGTCCTTTCCCACCCGAACACCCTGTGGTTATGGCCCTGGATGTGGGTGTTCCAGCCCCTTTTTACCACATGCCCATATAGAAGCTTAATATCTGTGTCCAGATTTTAACCCTGTGTAGCTTTTAATTTTATAAAACTGTACGCATAACGTTGTTGGAGATTAGAATTGTAGTGATAGATGGCCATCAGAAAATTTATGTGGGGCATTTTGCAGTTCTATAAGATGTTTCACACTTTTTCTCAGTTGGGTTGGAATTGGTGAAGCTAAAATACATTTTAAAATATTGTTCCCTAAATGCTTTTTAAAGGGGGGATAGCTGAATACTTGATTGGTCATTCTAGTTAATTCTGTGTGTTGGTGTGATCTCCTTCCAGAATCTTAACGCAGAGGGGGCTGGACAGAGTGGGAGTACTTAGGGTAGGTGTCCACATTTCCACATAGCCTCGGGACCTCCCTGTTTTTTCACTTAGAAGCTTGAGTTTGTTTTTATTTAATGTATCTAGTGACCTGAATTGTAGATCCACCTGTACTTGCCTGCTTTCTGAACCCTGCAGAGTACATGTTGAGAGCATGCTTCATACCTATTGCATAGAGAAATTGTTTTACTTTTTAAAGAAGTGTACAATCTGAACCATTATTAGAGATGCCATTATTCTTTTTAAAAACCATAAAAGTAAAAGGAATCAGGATATATAGTCTCCTGGGCAACATTTACTTTATCAGATACTCAGCATGTTGCTTATGTTCTTCTCTCAAATGCAGTTGTAGAAATGCCAGCTTATGACCCATGATTGCTAATGCTTATTGCCTATCCTAAACTACAGGCCCTTCCTACATGTGAAGCAGAGTATTTTGGATTATTTACTTATGGTAAAATCCTGCTGACATTCTGTGTTTTTAAAACATTCTGGGCTGGGCGTGGTGGCTCATGCCTGTAATCCCAGCACTTGGGGAGGCCAAGGCGGGCAGATCACTTGAGGTCAGGAGTTTGAGATCAGCCTGGCCAACATAGTGAAACCCTGTCTCTAGTTAAAATACAAGAATTAGGCCGGGCGTGGTGGCTCACGCCTGTAATCCCAGCACTTTGGGAGGCAGAGGCAGGCGGGTCACAAGGTCAGGAGATGGAGACCATCCTGGCTAACACGATGTAGAGACAGGGTTACTACCACACTCCTCTGTCCCCTGCACTTTGCAACAAGTAGAAACCCTGTCTCTACTAAAAATACAAAAAATTAGCTGGGCATGGTGGCAGGCGCCTGTAGTCCGGGAGGCTGAGCCAGGAGAATGGCGTGAACCTGGGAGGCGGAGCTTACAGTGAGCCGAGATTGCGCCACTGCACTCCAGCCTGGGCGACAGAGTGAGACTCCATCTCAAATAAAAATTAAAAAATACAAAAATACAAAAATTAGCCGGGTGTGGTGGCACGCACCTGTAATCCCAGCTACTCGGGAGGCTGAGGTGGGAGAATCACTTGAACCCTGGAGGCGGAGATTGCAGTGAGCTGAGATCAAGCCATTGCACTCCAGCCTGGGTGACAGAGTGAGACTCTGTCTCGGGCGGTGGGGGGAACATTCTGGTAGAAACATGTATTTGTATCTTCTACATAAATACAGTTGGTGATTGCCAATTTAAACAAATATATATATGTATATATAACTTTTAGGATTGTCCATATTGCATATATGGACAGTAGCATCAGACAATATCTTTTGTCTTTAACTTGCAAATAAAAACTCATCTGGCCTGCAGGTACTGTTCCGGATGTGGAGCATACAGATCCATCAGCTCCTCCCTTTTACTGCACATGAGGCATTTTACAGATTAGAATGAGCCTGCTGCAGGCCATGAACTCCTTTCACCATGGACTCTGTGTTTTATAATAGCAGTAAGAACACCCTGACTTCATAGCATGCCTGGCTTCTGAAATATATTTTTGTCATCCTTACGTCATGCCTGTACAGAGATGGCTTGGATATGATTATAGCCATAATGAAGGTGGGGAACTGCAGTTGTTGCAGACAAATTAGATTTGTTCAGGGTCACATGGTTGGTCAGTGGCAGAGATAGGACTGAATCTGGGTCATCACTGTCAACTGGGTGTATCTGCCAAGCCAGGAGGAGAATTCTTGCAAGATGGGTGCAGTCACTAGAGTTTTGAGGGTATTTTGCCCTACTTTTTAAGTAAATATTTTATTTTAGGATACTTTTAAATTTACAGAAAAGTTGCAGACATAGTAGAGAGTTCCCATACACCCAATATCAAGTTTCCCCTGTGGTTAACATCTTATAGTATGTGACATTTGTCACAACTGATAAATCAATATGGATATATTATTATTAACTTAAGTTCGTACTTTCTTCAGATTTCTTTCATTTTTACTTAATGTTCTTTTTTTGTTCCAGGATTCCATCCAGCATACCATATTACCTTTAGCCATCATATCTCCTTAGGCTGTTCTCAGCTGTGACCGTTTTGAGAAGTACTGAATAGGCATTTTGTAAATGTCCCTTAATTGAAATGTGTCTGATGTCTTTCTCATGCTTAGACTGAGGTTATGGGCTTTGGAAGGCAGACCACAGAAGGTGCCATTCTCATCATGTCATATCAAGGGTACATATTATCAGCTCATCTTATCCTTGTAGATATTGACCCCGATCACCGGACTGAAATAGTGTTTGTCAGTTTCTCCACTCTAAAGTTGCTCTTTTCCCTCCTTTTCATACTGTAGTCTTTCTAAGGAAGTTACTATGCTCAGCCCACACTTGACAGGCAAGTGTCTATATTAATTATTTGAATTCTTCTGAATGGGAGACTTGCCTACTTCTCTAATCAACCTGGCAAATCCTGCTCTACACTTCTTATGTCTGCAAGAGTTACATGGTAAGGTGTAAAATCTGGCAGGATGAGATGGAGTCATAGAAAGGTTAGGTAAAAATTCTCATCAGTTCTTAATTCACAGAAGTAGTTAAGAAAAGGTAGATGTTGTGCCTCTATACTAGTGGAGGAGGGGACCATGTGAAAATAAAATAGCCCTCCACCAGGTGATTAATTACCCTTAGAGAGCCGGGGAAGTTTGTTGCAAAGTGCAGGGGACAGAGGAGTGTGGTAGTAAATTCCAAGTGTGAACTTTAATATGGGCAATATAATTACAGAAAGGCCAGGAATTTGGGCCTTTCAATATGGGCAATATAATTTCAGAAAGGCCAGGAATTTGGGGAAAACTACTATCGGTGAGCTTATCTATTCCCAGCATCTCTTGGACATGAAATCATCTCCCTTCCCCCTAGATATGAAAACTGCCATTTAACATGTCATTTTATTCTCAAAGAGGGTCATGCAGATATGTGTCTTTTTGAATTAGGATGGATTTTTTTTAACCTTTGAGACAGCTTTAAAAAATGAGGAGTTGGCCAGCGTGGTGGCTCATGCCTATAATCCTAGCACTTTGGGAGGCCGAGGTGGGAGGATCTCTTGAGTCCAGCAGTTTGAGACCAGCCTGGGTAACATGGAAAACCCCATCTGTACAAAAAATACAACAATTAACCGGGCTTAGTGGCACGCGCCTGTAGTCCCAGTTACAGGTGCTTCAGGATCGCTTCAGCCCAGGAGGTTGAGGCTGCACCACTGCATTCCAGCATGGGCAGCAGAGTGAGACCTTGTCTCAAAAAAATAAAATAAAAAATGAATGAGGAGTCTGGTTTACTGTATCATCTGGGTGCTCGGTTTTGGACCATTCTGGTTCATACTCTGTATTTTCTTTTCTCCCTGCAGAACTCCATCCGGCACAACCTGTCACTGCATAGTCGATTCATGCGGGTCCAGAATGAGGGAACTGGCAAGAGCTCTTGGTGGATCATCAACCCTGATGGGGGGAAGAGCGGAAAAGCCCCCCGGCGGCGGGCTGTCTCCATGGACAACAGCAACAAGTATACCAAGAGCCGTGGCCGCGCAGCCAAGAAGAAGGCAGCCCTGCAGACAGCCCCCGAATCAGCTGACGACAGTCCCTCCCAGCTCTCCAAGTGGCCTGGCAGCCCCACGTCACGCAGCAGTGATGAGCTGGATGCGTGGACGGACTTCCGTTCACGCACCAATTCTAACGCCAGCACAGTCAGTGGCCGCCTGTCGCCCATCATGGCAAGCACAGAGTTGGATGAAGTCCAGGACGACGATGCACCTCTCTCGCCCATGCTCTACAGCAGCTCAGCCAGCCTGTCACCTTCAGTAAGCAAGCCGTGCACGGTGGAACTGCCGCGGCTGACTGATATGGCGGGCACCATGAATCTGAATGATGGGCTGACTGAAAACCTCATGGACGACCTGCTGGATAACATCACGCTGCCGCCATCCCAGCCATCGCCCACTGGGGGACTCATGCAGCGGAGCTCTAGCTTCCCGTACACCACCAAGGGCTCAGGCCTGGGCTCCCCAACCAGCTCCTTTAATAGCACGGTGTTTGGACCTTCATCTCTGAACTCCCTACGCCAGTCTCCCATGCAGACCATCCAAGAGAACAAGCCAGCTACCTTCTCTTCCATGTCACACTATGGTAACCAGACACTCCAGGACCTGCTCACTTCGGACTCACTTAGCCACAGCGATGTTATGATGACACAGTCAGACCCCTTGATGTCTCAGGCCAGCACCGCTGTGTCTGCCCAGAATTCCCGCCGGAACGTGATGCTTCGCAATGATCCGATGATGTCCTTTGCTGCCCAGCCTAACCAGGGAAGTTTGGTCAATCAGAACTTGCTCCACCACCAGCACCAAACCCAGGGCGCTCTTGGTGGCAGCCGTGCCTTGTCGAATTCTGTCAGCAACATGGGCTTGAGTGAGTCCAGCAGCCTTGGATCAGCCAAACACCAGCAGCAGTCTCCTGTCAGCCAGTCTATGCAAACCCTCTCGGACTCTCTCTCAGGCTCCTCCTTGTACTCAACTAGTGCAAACCTGCCCGTCATGGGCCATGAGAAGTTCCCTAGCGACTTGGACCTGGACATGTTCAATGGGAGCTTGGAATGTGACATGGAGTCCATTATCCGTAGTGAACTCATGGATGCTGATGGGTTGGATTTTAACTTTGATTCCCTCATCTCCACACAGAATGTTGTTGGTTTGAACGTGGGGAACTTCACTGGTGCTAAGCAGGCCTCATCTCAGAGCTGGGTGCCAGGCTGAAGGATCACTGAGGAAGGGGAAGTGGGCAAAGCAGGTCAGTGCCCAATGCTATGGCATAAAAATAACAATATGGGGATGAGGGGGGATCTCTGGGGGAGCCTGTCTTCTCTTTACTTTGAACTTTATTATTATGAGCAGTGCACATAATATGCCTCCCAGCCAGTTCCATCTCAGGGTTTTACCTGCAAACCAAATAGGGCTGTCAGGTGCCTCCCGCCCCCCACAGTTTGCTCATAGTTCAGAAATTTACTGCTCGTGAAGAGAACACGTACGCATTCAGAGATCGCATTCTTTTTTGCATCCAGTTATCCTCACTGGCCTGTGACGCAGGTTGCCCTATTTGATGGATGGATGAGAAGAAAAGAGAAGGAGAGGGATGGGAAGCTTGGGTCATACTTCAGGGTTAAGGATCCCAGCCAAAGGGCTTTCCTAGAAAGACTCTCTGGTCCATCACTGCTTTTGTCAATCTTCAGTGTTACAAGTTCTTCATCTTTTTTTCCTTGTAAAGTAATGATTGGCAGGTACTTCTAATTTACCTGCAGAATATGTATTCTAGACTCTTTCATATATGAATATTTCTAACAGCAGCAAAATCTGTTAATTATTCTTTATCTTAGTACTAACCATCTTTATTAGCTAGCACTCAAGAGCTAAGCCTTTAAAAAAGTAAGAGGCCAGGTACAGTGTCTCCTGCCTATAATCCTACAACTATGGGAGACTGAAGCAGGAATTGCTTGAGGCCAGGAGTCAGAGACCAGCATGGGCAACATAGCAAGACTCCGTCTCTACAGAAAACTTAAAAAATTACCTGGGTGTGGTGACACACACCTGTAGCCCCTGCTTCTCAGGAGAATCCCTTGAGCCCAGGAGTTTGAGGCTGCAGTGAGTCATGATCGTGCCACTGCACTCCATCCTGGGCCGTAGAGCAAGAACCTATCTCTTAGAAAAAAAAAAAAAGCCAAAAAATTAATTTGAAAACACAAGTGTTTGTATGAGGGAGTACTTACTCATGTGCTTCTGCTTGTTCCCCAAGCTATAAATGATGTCAGCAGTTTCCAAACATAGAGTGACACAGGTTGTGAATGGTGATGGAGATTTTTTCAATTGTGGCATTTTAATGTTCTTGGAACCACAAAGATTCACAGTGTGATGTGGTAAAAAAAAGCATTTGATTAAAATCAGGAATTGAGGTTCAGGCCCACTTCTACCACTTTCTTGCTACCACTATGGTTGTGTCTTAGGTCTCTGAGTCTCAATTTCCAGTTTTATAAAATGAGGATAATAGCCCCCATTACTTCACAGGGTTATTACAAGAATCAAATGCACTAAAGCATGTGAAACTGCAGTGGGCTGAAATATGTACCATGCAACTAGGTATACTGACAAATGGGCAAGCAGGTAGCCCAGAGAGGTTAAGTAGTTTGCCCAAGGTTACAGAGCTAGATTTGTTTCTTATATGGCTTGAACCCCTGTAGTAGTTCTTCCCTTATTCTCTCTAGCTGGTTAAAAAGGTTGGGGGAGGGAAGTGCTCTGAACTGGAGTCAAAGTAGCAGATTTGCTTTCCCTAAAAACTGTCCTCCTCAATAAGTAAGATGAACACTGGGATCTTCTACCAACAGGTTTGCACCCCTAGCCACCCGATGTCAACGGGTTCTGTTCTGTGCCCCAGCCCTTTTGCTTTGTTTTGTTTTAGTCTCAGCAAGCTACTTACAGGCTTCTTTAAGTGGTGTAAAAGGCAAGGGAATTCAAAGCCGTAAAAACTTGAGCCTTGTTTAACCCTCTGCCATGATGAAGGACTTACAAGGGTCTCCTATGGTGAGCTCACTCCAGCTCATGGGTAGTTGCAGAAAGGGGAATGTTAAAAGAGTGTTGTGATGCTAAAGTCTCTCAACTTTCTCAGGCATAAGAGACCCCTAATGGAACTCAGATATCTGATTTCAGTCATTTAGTAGCCCTTGAGATGGTGAAAAGACTGTAGTGGAAGCTAAGTAGGGTGATAGTACTTCCATGCCAGCCAGTTCAGTGCCATACCAGAACTTGGGCTACTGGAGATTTGACTTTAGAAATGTAGATAATTGGCCTTTTCGAAGACTAGTTTGTCTTCCTTTAAGGAGAAGAATGTGGAAGATTTGTCTTTAGAAATGTAGATGTTTGGCTTTTAAAAGAATAAGTGGTTTGTCTTCCTTTAAAAATAGGCTTTTAAAGACACAAGTTTTAATTTGAGTGTAATTGTAAGGAGGCCACTTTCTAGTTCGTTGGAAAAAATGTGTTCAGAAGAAAATGTAGTATCAGTTTTTGTCTAATTTTTCAAGTGTTGGTTTCCCTTTTGGTTGAACAGCAGATCTTTCTCGTATATGTGTAATTCTAAAGGATTGTACAAAAAATTAAGGGAGATTTAAATACTTAGATTTTTAAAGTTTATCTGGTGAACTCTGATTTTGATGATGATAATAAATGATTGCATTGAGGATAATGCATTTCATTGTTATATCCTAATGGAGCCTTAGGGTCATCTTCGCCTCAGACTATTTTGGGGGAGGTTGTTTTGAAAAGATACTTCTTCAGCTAAAAATGAAAAGTCACCAAATTTTCCTGAAAGTAGACTAGCTCAGTATGACCACAGAGCATTTAAAGAACCATCCAAAGGACAGTGGGGGCTGTGAGGGGATCTAGTTTCTGGTTTAGGATTTCCATTTTTGCTTGGAATCCATTGTTCCTTTCAGCAGCCAGGAGCACATGCAACCTGAAGTGTATTTTTTACTTTAAAACTTAACTGTGACTGTCACTTCATTGAAGACTCTCCTAAATTCACAGAACGGGGCTGAGGTCAGACTCTGACACCCCACTTCTCTCAAATTAAGTGTCCCAGCTTCCCAAGAGTCACTCTCTAATAACTTTCTTGGTTTAACTTCTTCTTAGTGTTTCTCCAGACTGAATTCCTGGCTTGCTCACAGAAGAAGGTCATGTGATGCTGAATCTGAGCCTTCTTGTGTTAATGGAGTGGTCTGCTCAGTTGACAGGCAGTCTTGCTGGGGAGCTGTGGCAAGATACTTCTCTGGAGGGCTGGGTGTTTCACACATGTCATTCATTTTAGACCACGTGTAGAATCCTTTGACCCTTAGGTCTAACTGGAAAAGAAAAAATAGCCGTACTTTTTTGGAGGGCTGGCTGCTGGGTCGTGAAGGGCACCGTGTTCTCTCAGGTGTTCATAAGGCTTGGTGCACGTGCTTACAGTTGGTAGCAGAGATGGTCATGAGCTGATGTGGTGCTGCAAGCTCGAGCTTCCGGTCAGCCCTCTTGAGTTCGACATGTGTCCTCTCTGAGGGAACCAGCTTCAGTCTCACCTTAATTTGATATCAAAGATGCCTGCATTCACAAGCTTTCATTCATCTTCATCTTTTGACATTTGGAGACACCATTAGGGAGCAGCCCAATATTTAGTTTAAAGCACTTTACATAAAGACTGGGAAACATCCACCAGCAAAAGCCCAGATGGAGAGGGGAGGGGTGGTTCTCTTCTTGTCTCTGCCACATCACTCAATCTCATAGAACATTAGGTTTCTCATTTGTCAAAAGAAGACAGCCTCATCAAGTTTTAAAGGTGCATAGTATGTATAATTTTAAACTTGAACCCTAACATTTTGTCTGTGAAATGGACCTGGTGAAGTCTGTGTTATGATATGGAGCTAGAAAGAAATAGTGGTGTACTAGTGTGGCATCAGCAGCCTGCAGTATTGGAAGCCATTTAGAATTTACATGTAGGCTACTTCCCAAAAGGAGTAAATCTTTGATGCCTGTTTGACTGATGTTTGAATGCTATGATTCTAGTATGTCTTTAAAATTTATGTTGGGGATAAGACTAATTTTAACCAAATACAGGTAATATAGACTATATCGTGTTTTTTATTGATGTGGATATTTCTGTTTTAGGGAATGTAACATCTGATAAATATGAATCTGTTATTAATTACCTGGAGAATATATTCTGCTATTTGTACCTATGACTATAGTCTTTGGTTATAGTATGCTAGCCTGAAGAATTCTGCGTCTTCAGGGATCTTTATTCTTACCTTTTAAAAAAAGCCAAAAGTCTGAACTGTCATTCAGGGAGAGAATGTTGGGATCTTTTTAGTGTCGATGAGCACAAGAGAAAATTGATATGGCCATAAAAAGGGGTTTTCTTTGTAGAGGCTGGTACACTCGCTACATACGCTATTTTTTCCTGAAAAGCAGTGACATTTATTTAGCATGAAGGCTGCTCTTCCTGGGCCTGTTGGTTTTATAAAATTCACCTGTTTTCACCTCTGGCCAGCCTGCTAAGCATGGAGACAGAGCCTGAGTGGCTCCTCCCTCAAGCAGTTGCATTTATAAACAGCTTTGTTGAAGGTCTCTTCTGTCCAGAGAGCTCATGTAGAACATAAATAAACAGGGTGAAAATCACCAGAATTACTATTTATAACTTAGAGTGTTCATAATGCTTAGCAGCATCTTGTAAACAACATTTTCTATCAGTAGAGTCTTCCCCCAGGGGCCACCTGTGCTTCTCACAGGCTTACTTTTCTATATGGAGATGGGAGAAGGGGGCTTTCTGGGATCCGCTTTGCCGTTGCTGGAGAGATTGCCTCCTAGAGGTCCTCCTTGGCCTTGGGCCAAGTGGGAGAATGTTTGCGGACTGCTTTCTCTTCCCTGACTTGGAGACACATATTTACTGGACTTTGATCCCAAGATGGAGATTCTCCACCTTGCAAGAGACACCACCTGCTTCACCCTGGTTTTGTTGATGTGTTCATTGAATTTCAAAGTATTGCTTTCCCCAATCCTCTGAATTGTTTTGAAGTTTAAAGTTTCAGAAACTAAAATGAATTTAAAATGTGTTTTGCAAATTAGTATTTAGAGGTCCTATAAGTCAATGTTTCCTAAAATGTTTCTCGGAATACTAGATCCTCAAGACAGTCATAGATCCTGAAGATAGTGAAATGGAAAATGGATTCTGTGGTCAAATAAGTTTAAGAAATACCATGTTAAACAAAGAGAAATTGCATTGTTTCCAAGAGAACTTCTCAGAGCCTTAAGGGTTAATACACATTATGAACCTTCTAGGGTGGGATATGTTATGCAGTGTTTCCTAAAGGTGTTTGATATCTTGAATCAAATCCTTTTTCTTCAAGAAACCATAGCACCAGTGTTCTAAGGAATGCCCTTAAGAAATGCTGTCCTAGAGTTTTGCTGAAAGGAGTCAGCACCCCCTTGGAGACTAGGGCTTCTTTGCCCTTCTCCTCCCTTTCTTGCTGAGTGTTTTGTATGACCTTGTCATATATCTAGTGTTTCTCAGCCATATCCATGCATGGGCTAGCTGCCCGGCAAAGTGGTAGGCCCGTGTTGGTAGAAGTGCTCAAGAAAGTCCTGAAATCATTAAGCACAGTTCATCTGTTGAGTACCTGCTGGGCACAGGGCATAGAAGTGGATGAAAAGGGTCCCTCCCTCAAAGAATGCGTGGCCTAGTGGGGAAAGTGGTGGCAGTGGCAATGACAGTTTGTCGTAGAGCCAAAGACTGCCTTCCTCACAAGGTTGGAGCAGAGGTGCATGTGGTGTGGCAGCCTGGTGTGCCTGGTTTTCTGGGACAACCCTGCATTCAGGGGTTCTGTTCCATTATCACATGGTCTATTCCACAAAAACACAGACCCTAAGACTTGAGGAGCTCTGTACTAACAGGTCAGAGTTCAGGCTGAATCCAGATGCTGGTTTCTTTTAAAAGCTCTGCAGAGCACTTTATGTTTGATTTCTAGAGCCGGTGAGTTCATCACGGTTGGACATGAGCCGCCCACTTCAGCACACTGTCCCTGGGGCTCAGCTCTGAGGGAGCTGTGGATTAAAAAAGCCTCCCCTGCAGCCCACTCCAAGTTAAGTGAGATCCTGTGGGATGGCAGAGGAGCTGTGGGACTTGCAGCAGAAGGCTGCCTTTTTCATGGCTGTGTGTCCTGCAGTCAAGTCCCTCATCTCTCAGTTTCAGTTTGCTTATTTATAAAATGAGGTTAAAATTAAAATTTGCCTCACACAGCTCCTAGAAGGACTACCTCTGATATGGGCTAATGTCTTCTGGCACCTTTTTAAAAATGTTATTTAATGTTTATTGTCATTTAAAACAGCTCCAGAGGTTAATAGTGGAAGCCAGAAGCAGCCACGCCAGTCTTAAACTATGGGTAGAAAGAGTGACTGTTTTCCTCAGTCTAGATTCCACTGGGTTTTTCATTAAAAAGGGATCACAATTACCTGTTGGTGTGAGAACTTTTATTTCCAGAATCAACGTCCCTTAGAAGTTCTGCCTACCAGTTTGGGGGTACTCATTTAAAGGGGCTGTTAAACGAAACTAATGCTACAGATGGTGTGAGGAGAGCTGTATGTGGTATCCAGAGTGCTCCATTAGCATCTTTAAAGGATCGCCTGAGAAGTCCCAGCTGTCTGGCTTCAGCTCTGCTTAGCATGGGTACCCATCGGTGTCCACAGAGGCTAGCAGCAAGTCCCGCTGAAGGAGACGCCCCACCCTGCTCTTTTCAGCTGCCTCAGAGCCTCAAGCCTGAGCCTCTCCTGCTGTTGGGAGGAACCTGGCAATGCCATCTTTGTCTTCCCAATGCTGGTCATCCCAAACCACTCAGAGAGATAAAGAGCCATTGCGGTCCCTCCTAGGCTGTCTTGGAGCAGAAAGACTGGCACATGATAGCATGGTGTTGGCAGTAGTCTGGCCCTAGGTCTCACCAGAGCTGGTGGTTTATCGCTTATTAGTTACTGTGATACAATTTGAAGTTCAGAAAAGACAGTCATTGTACCCTTAACATCTCTTCCAATTCTAAGTTGAGTGAAAACCCGGAAAAAAAAATAGGCTGTTCTTCTCTAGGCGCTTCTAAATAAGCAGCAGCCAGGCCAGGGACTAAAATACACTGCCCTGTAGAGCCACTGGACACTGGGATGCAGGTCTTTTGTGTCTTTCCTGCTCAGTAATAGATGTGGACCTTAGTTTGTAATTTTAGGTCGACTTTGTTTTTAATAACCTATTTTTTGCTAAAATCCATGGCATTCGTTTATTAAAGAATAGGATCACTTAGTCACGAAGTCTCAGATGGTAATTCCAGTGTTTCTGAAGGCTAAAACTGTAATTGACAGTCTTGATTTGATTGAAGGTTTGGATGTCAGTATGTCTCCTCTCTCTCCCTCCCTCTCCCTCCCTCTCCCTCTCCCTCCCTCTCCCTCTCCCTCCCTCTCCCTCTCCCTCTCCCTGTCTCTTCCTCTCTCGTCCTCTTTCTTCTTCTTTCTCTCCGTCTCCCTTCCCTCTTCTTTTCCTGCTTTGTCTCTGATGAAAGAAGTCTGAGCCATAAGGTTGTGGGGTTTTTTTGTTTTCTTTTTTTTTTAATGTGCTTATGTTTGTGTGGAGTGTTTGACTTGATTCTTCAGGGGAAATCAGTGACTAAGAAGAGAAGGCCAGAGGTAGGAGTCCAAGAGTTCTGAGGTCGAAATTTTCAGTTAATTTCCACTAGGCCTTCATTTCTGTATATGCCACTATAATTAATTGGAGCTTTCATTGGTCATTTGTATGTTCAAAAAAGATCAGACAGTAATACCGCCCAACATAGTTATAAGTAGTCAAAACGTCTTGACTGATAGACCTGTTAGAAGGTCTAATGTTTACCTGAAAATGCTGCCTGCCCATCGAGTAACACAAGCCAAAGCACTCCCTGTCCCACCCGTCAGATTCTACTCAGACTGCCCTGCTGGCTGGGGTGGGGTGCCCCGTGGGAGGCAGCCCTGGCCGGCACTTACACGGAGGTTCAGGTGCAGGCCAACCTGTAAGAAGAGGACCGCCGGGGCCACACACACAGATTCCCCTCAGTACCAGAATCTGCACACCTGGCCAGACCGCTGGCCTCAGGGCGCTCCTTTGTCTCTCTCAATCGTGGAGCCACCCTGGAGTTCCTCTCAGTTCCTCTGTGGCACTGGTGTGATGGTTGTTACATGGCCACCATCTGTGTCGCCTGTCTGTCCTGGTCATACCTTACAGGTGGTTTGGACTATTTGTAGAACTCAACTAGCTGATTCTGTGTTTTCAGTTTCAGAATCACTTGGAAAAAGTAGATTGTCTCTCAAAATCCTGTGTATCTAAAGCAGGAAGAGAGCACTTTAGAGACCCTCCCTTCAGTATTTGGTAGCTAAACCCTGAGATGGGCTGGCAATTACACCTGCACTTCCACCCACCCTCCAGGGATCTAGGGCATCCCAGCCTGCACACTCCTGTCATTCGTGCCTGCCCCGCCCCCCACATACACACACCTCAGTAAATGCAGTGAAGAGTCATACAGGATAGGGTCACACCCAGCGAACATAAACATTGTGATATGCAGGTCATGGTTGATGACTCTGAACATTTCCTCCTGTACTACAATTCCCTATTGTTTTTAAAAGGTGAATCACTTTGACAGCAACTTGAAACTTAGAGTAGCAAGACTCTTAATTTGGTGGCTGGTGATAAGGATATATATGGTGGGATGTACAGAAAGGATGAGAGAAGATAAACTTTTTATTAAATACTTGAGAATTAGTTGAATGTTAAAATTGTGCCTTGTATTGATTTTCATCTGTAAGAAATAGGAGTTTTAGCAATTTAATGATTGGAAACCATCCTTTTCACAAAAAGTACTGCAAATCCTAGGTCATATCCCACCAGGCAGTAGGTTCTGCCTGGACTCAGACTAACTCTTGGCAAATATGAGTAGGTCATGGAAGCAGTTGCAATGAAAGGATGCTGAGTGTTTGAGTTGGCAAAGAGGAAGAGAGGGTTCTTCCAGGAGGGTGGTTCTTTGATTGATTCAGCCAACATTTATAGTGCATCCATTTAGTGCTTTCAACTTACCAGGTTACTTGGGACATCAAGAAAACTGTTTCTTTCACTGGAATATGTGCTGCACGAGGGCAGATACCAGACAGTGCTCTTAAAGTAATAGGTGCTCCGTAAGTGTTTGATTTGATTTGAAGACTTTGCTCCGCTTTCAAGGAGTTCAACATGTTGGGAGCTCAAAGTCCCTGAAAAAGTTGCCATTTCAGGCACATTATGATCAGGTACTAGGTGAGTGACATAAGAATTGAGTCAAGGATAGCTTAGGGAAGGTGGGGCTGGAGGAGCCATCTGAACATGTAGGTGATTGGCTGGGTGGTAAGAAGACTCGTCCAGGCAAAGTGTCTTTGAACCTGACCCATCGGACAAGCGGAGGGTTTGTTCCCAGAAGCAGTAGTGGGCCTTAAAGCATGGATGAGGACAGGCCTTTACCAGCTAAGGGTTTTGGATATTATAATAAAGTTAAATAACCATGAATTCAGAGAGGATCCAGACACCCTTTAAAGGCTCTTTGCCTAAAAACTGGGCCTTTAAAAAGAACGTAATCTAAAAGTTTACATACTATTTATTATACGTGGTTTGCAAATCTAAGAATCTTAAGAAAATACTAAATCTCTGCAACTTTGCTATTGACAGTAAATCAATACCTATCATATTTCTGCCACATTAGTATTCATAGTCGACTCTGGATATGTGAAGAATATTGGTTAACATAATCCCTGCCTCAACATAAAGTCAGAGATAGGGCATTCTTAAACTTATCTTAGCCATTAATAATCACTAAATTTAAGCAACAGAAAAGTTGGTGCCTCCCAGCAGGTGGCCCCCAGCTTTTTGTCCCTCAGCTATGAAGTATGAGGATGGCTACCTCTCTCCCTGTGTCTCCCTTGGGTTTTATCAGCACAGCACAAAGGCTGGCTGGAAGGGCAGTCCACTCCAGGTCCAGGCTCTGAGGTGTCCTGGAGGCGAAGGCTCTGGAGGGCCTTGTCACCAGCCTTCCCAGACTGGTTCACCTGCTGCCTTGACCAAGCCCAGGAACTACTGGGAGGCAGTGCAAGGCAGCCTTTACACAAGTCAAGCTTGTGTTTTACACAAATGGAGGGGTTTTGTTAATAATGTGTGTAGTTGAGTACCTTTCTGGTAACATCCTGAGTGTCTTTGCCATGAAAAGCTTATTCTAAGCTTCCCGGTAACAGCCTCACTTTCTCCACAGGTGCTTTACTTGCCTGTTAGAAATTGCCAGAGTCAATGAGGTGGGTTTCCTGGAAATTTGACTTTCCTTTAGGGAGGCTCCTCAACTGAATACAAACCTTACTGCCATCCTGTCTTAAACTTCTATACCTGTTGTTTCCCTCGTAGACTGTTCAGTGCCTAAAATGGCAACTTGACAGCCTTTGCCAAAATGGATTTTAACAGAGCTGCACCTCCTAAATCTTCCTCTTTGGCAGGCATGGAAGATGTCTCTGTTTGGCGTGCATTGCAGGCAGAGGGCTGGATTCTCATTGGCCAGGCCCCTGCCATCAGTGACCATCAGGCTGGTTCCCGTGAACCTCTCCGACTCTTTTTCATCACCCATTTCCATCTAGAAGATATTGAAAAGTGACCAAATTAAGCCAAAGTGTGAGATGCATTAGCATGTTTTCCTGAGCTGTATTAGTTTTGCCTGGAGGATGAACTCCAAGGGAACTGTGCCATTTTGATGCTCCAAAATTAGATGTGGCTGCCTAACCCAAAACCTGCAAAAGCATTGTTTTCCTGGGGTGACACCAGCTACACAAGCCTTAGTGGATGCTGGCAGATGACTGTGGCTCATGTGGATTGCATGTCCCTTAAGTCCTTCTGGGAATGAAGCAGAGATGGCGTCAGGCAGACATTTCTTTGAGTGTTTGAATGGAAATATTCAAACTCTGAAACCCACCCCTGTCTTCTGGAGTCCACGTAAGACTTCCTTGTCAGATTGCATGAATATCAATTCCTTTTCTTTCCTAAGTGTTCCATATTTAGTCCCCCAGCTTGCTCTAGGGGTTGAAAGTTTGGCTAAAATTATCTTTCTTTTTAAAGAGTGAGGAAAGTGGTGTTTCACTTTATTTTTGCTTGTGGGGCAAACTTTCCTCAAATCATCTAGTTCTGTCTAGCTAGGAAAACAGTTGATAACCTTCATGGATTTGTGGATGTTAAGGTTTCAACTTATGATCTCTTTTTCCTTCCATGTCCTATTTAGTACTGGGGTCCTGTTCTGTTCTTCTCTGCCAAGAAGATAAAAACACTACTGAAAAATGTTTCACGGTGGATTAAGTTGTGGGAGGACAGCAGTAGGAACATTTATGTTTCATTCCCAGATTAAAGTTGATTGGGGTTGTTATGTTGTGTAGTTTTTGGAGGCATTTCTCTTTCTTAGAGTATCATGTGATTTATGGTGATAATTAGGCAGAAACTTGTCTTCCCTACAGATGCCAAGATTATAGAGGGACTTGCTCTCACCAGAGACCAGATGACAGCATCCGTAGATATTTTTAGAATGGACCTCATCATTTATTTGGTCTCCCTATTTCATTTTCTTTGTATCAACAATTGATTTCAAACTTGTTTATTGGGCAGGGAGGGGAGGGAGGGTGTCTTCCCTTGTTAATGAAAGTCACTGATGGGACAGAACAACATCTTTGTATTTATTGTTAATTGGCATATTGCCTAGTACTTGCAGAGTAAACTACAATTCCATCAGCTGTAGCTTCATTTTCTTTTCAAAAGTTTTGCTTAATCTGATGTGTTTTCTTACAGCATTTTAAAATTTTATTTATTTATTTTGAGACCGGGTTATGAGACTAATTTTTGTATTTTTGGTAGGGACGGGGTTTCGCCATGTTGCCCGGGGTGGTCTCCAACTCCTGGGCTCAAGGGACCTGCCTCAGCCTCCCAAAGTGCTGGGACTACAGGCGTAAGCCGCCATGCCTGGCCCCTTAATCCGATGTGTTTTTAAACTAGAAGAGCATCAACACATACACATAAATCTCACAGTTAACTAAATAACCTTGTAACTAAAATGTCATACTTTAAACTATTTAAGAATGACATGAGCTTTCTTAAAACCCATGAAACTTGTACCCAAGCTAAGTATCATTGACTTTCCCAGCTCAGTAGCTAGGTTTCATCACTTAATATGCTCCCGCTACTCTTTCTGTCCTTGATTGAATCAGATAAGCATGTACAAACATTGAGCCACAGAAGAGCCATTAAAAATCTAAGACAGATGAGCTGCTGCTTTCCTTTTGATTATTTTTATTACCCCAGTTTTCATTGTGAATGGTGATTCTGGTGTTCCTCTGAGAAGGATAATTGTATTTCTGTTCAACATTTATCTTCTATATTTTCAGTGTTTTACAATCTGTTTTCCTTCTGTCACAGAGGAAACCAAAGGCCTTTCTGTTCTCTGGAGTGGGAGTTTTCTGTATTAAATTTATCCTCTGCAAGAGTTGCCTCTATACCTGGACCAAATCCTCTACCAATTCAGCCTATAAGCACCAAGGCGGTTTCCCGAGCAGGCCTCCCTGGGAGGGCATTGCCTGGGAGAGCTCAGTGGAAGCTGTAGGACATAGCTTCACAGGTGACCCCAACCCCGATCTGCAGAAAGGGAAAGTGGTGCTTCGCACATCTCCTTTTTGATAACGGAGTTCTCTGAAGATTTGGGGCCTTTTGATGAAGGAATGGATATTAAGCCTGGGGACTGTGGTTGGTTGGTGCTTTAGACTGTCCCACGTGGGCCTCCTACCCCTGGCTTTGGGGTGATAGCCTGTTCTGCTCAAAATTATGCTCTGTTAGGGGCTCATGGGTGTCCTCTGTCCTCTTTCCTTCTGTGTTGGCCCAGCCTACATTGGAGCAAGCCACACTCCCTGTCTCTGTACTTGGGGAATGAAGTGTGTCACCTTCCCATTATGCACTGGCTTCTGTGGCTGCATAATTAATACCCAAGGGAACTGGAGAGAGATCTGAATTAGGCAGTACTTTACAGCTTCTCCCTCGGTGCTTACAGTAAGTCAGGATGGGGACTTGGGGATGGGAGTCCCCTGATGACTGATCACATAGTGATGTTGGATGGTGGTTTATTAAGTGTTATTGTGAGGGAAAAAACCAAATCCTCTTCCAGAGGACGGTGTCTGTGAAACGCTATCTAATCATTCATACTTTGCGGGGCAAGGTAGAGTAGTTAGAATAGCACTGACTTTAGCAAGCTATGGTCTTCACAGATGCTGAGATCTAGTATTTACTTTAGCTTTTACTCCCTCTAGAATCAACAAGCCATTATTTTATAGTCCAAGATAATATTATCTAGTAGCTTTACAAAGCAAAGAATGCCCCCAAAAAACCATCAGCCAGGGAAACTAAAACCTAGGGATAGGCAGGAAGAAGAAAGGGGCTTCTTTTTATACTTTATTGTCCCTGCCTCCAGTAAAACAACATAAATTCTTCAATTTGGAGCTTTAACAAGGATAAGTAAATATGACCGTGGGCATGTAACATTGTAAATGCTAAGTCCTGCTGTGTTTGCAAACATTGAGAGTGAAAGGTAAGATTGCCAGCAAGTGCAGAGTCACAGAAGAGATTGAAGTTACAGTACACTCATGAGAATTCCTGATGACCCTACGGTACAACCTCTAAAGGTGGGAGAAGCAGATGTATATAGTGTGATTTTGTGTGTGAGTTTATTGATGCTTTTTTCATTACTTATTTACCATGTCTGGTGAGAAAAGCATGAGTTCATGTTGTTTCACTACCACTTTTCTATCCATTTCTTGGCCTAGAGCCGTTTCTTTACCACCGTAACTGTCAACACTGTCTCCATAAACAAAGAATCTTATGTCTGGAGGTCTGTCATGTCACGTCCTTTTGCTATTAAGACATCTCTGTGAATATACTTTTTTTTTTTCATCCTTTAACTTTTCTGGGCCCAGTGGTCACATGACATCTAATAAGACTTGTATAAATTCAGATGCTCTGAGAGCACCTTTTTTGTGCCTTTCCATTGAAGACAAAATAATAATTGGAGGCAGAATAATAATGTTGTTGATTGTTAATGGGGTGTTTTATGGGGGATTTCTTGGCCATATATGTGTTATATAATTTTTTTCTCCAAATTTGTAATACAAAAATCAAATTCCTAAGCCAGGTGCATTGGCATGCCTGTAGTCCCACCTACTCGGGAGGCTGAGACGGGAGGATCTCTTGAGCCCAGGAGTTCAAGTCCAGCCTGGGCAACATAGCAAGACCCCATTTCTTAAATTCTTAAGATGGCCCACTTAATAATTACTTACTCTTTTTATGGTGGGGAGTAGGGGAGTCAAGATTACCCACACCCAGCAGTGCAGACTTATTAAGGCCTTTATAGAAAGTGGCCATTTCATCTCCACTGGTGTTGGGGTATTCATGGAAAGGGGTGGTAAGCAATTCAGTTAGTCCACATAGCCAGTAGAGAAGAACCAGAAAAATATCACTCATCTACTTAGGATGACCGGCTCTCCTTGTTTTAGCATGGAAAGTCCCATGTCCTAGGAAATCCCTCAGTCCAGAAGTCTAGAACAGAATCTTACCTGCACCTTGAACGTCTAACTAAAAAGGACCCACCAAAACACCCCTAATATGGCTTTCTTTATCTCCCAAAGCGAATGATCCCATTCGCTTTGGGCTTTTCAACTTCAGAGCATTTTGTAATAAGGACAACATGAGAAATAAGGTAAGTAATCTTTGTGCTTTGTCCTTAGGCTTTCAGACCTTTGAAAGTGGTGTAGCAGAGCAGCTTTGCTGTGCCAGCCCTGGGCTCTGAGGTGGGTGAGGGAGATGGGAGGCCTTGACAGGTGGCCCTCAGGTGCCCACTATTGCTGTTGCAATGCCCTTAATGATCTCTGGTTTTCTTTTCTCCTCCTTTAGACCCTCAAACTGACACAAGACCTACAGAGAAAACCCTTTGCCAAATCTGCTCTCAGCAAGTGGACAGTGATACCGTTTACAGCTTAACACCTTTGTGAATCCCACGCCATTTTCCTAACCCAGCAGAGACTGTTAATGGCCCCTTACCCTGGGTGAAGCACTTACCCTTGGAACAGAACTCTAAAAAGTATGCAAAATCTTCCTTGTACGGGGTGGTGAGCCGCCTGCCAGTGGAGGACAGCACCCCTCAGCACCACCCACCCTCGTTCAGAGCACACCGTGAGCCCCCGTCGGCCATTCTGTGGTGTTTTAATATTGCGATGGTTTATGGGATGTTTTAAGTGTTGTTCTTGTGTTTGTTTTCCTTTGACTTTCTGAGTTTTTCACATGCATTAACTTGCGGCATTTTTCTGTTAAAATGTTAACCGTCCTTCCCCTAGCAAATTTAAAAACAGAAAGAAAATGTTGTACCAGTTACCATTCCGGGTTTGAGCATCACAAGCTTTTGAGCGCATGGAACTCCATAAACTAACAAATTACATAAACTAAAGGGGGATTTTCTTTCTTCTTTTGTTTGGTAGAAAATTATCCTTTTCTAAAAACTGAACAACGGCACAATTGTTTGCTATGCACACCCGTCCAGGACTGAACCATGCATAGGCAAAATGAGTGGAGCACAGCGTCCGGCCCAGTGTGTTTCCAGTTCTGAGTCAGGGTGATCTGTGGACGGGACCCCAGCACCAGGTCTACGGGTGCCAGATCAGTAGGGCCTGTGATCTCCTGTCAGTGTCCTCAGCTAATGTGAACAGTGTTGGTCTGCTGGTTAGAAACTAGGATATTGATATTTTCAGGAAAGAAATCAGCTCAGCTCTCCACTCATTGCCAAATGCCACTAAAGGGTTTAGTTTTAAGGAGAAAGAAAAGGAAAAAAAAAAAAAAAGTCCATTTTGCTTTGCAGAACAAATGAACTTACAGGTGAGCATTAAGCTTGCAGTGAGAAATGTGTGAAGAGTAAAAACCCAAGTCATTGCTGAGGCAGTTCTGACTTCACTGTTTTCCTAAATACACATCCTTGATTATTTTCAGCCTTGCTGTATAATCTGATCTGCTAGAAGTGTATGAGTGAGAGGCAATAGCATACAAACTGATTTTTTAAATATAAGCTTAGGTTGTAATTGTACAAGTGACTCAATGGAAGTACAAAATAGGGCAGTTTTAACTTTTTTTTTCTGCTTCTATGGATTTCATTTTGTTGTGTTTTCAAAAAGTTATGGTGCTGTATAGGTGCTTTCTGTTTAACCTGGAAAGTGTGATTATATTCGTTACCTTCTTTGGTAGACGGAATAGTTGGGACCACCTTTGGTACATATGAAATTGGTGTAATGATGCTCTGATTAGCACAGCATATGCATACTTCTCCAAAGTGATATATGAAGACTCTTTTCTTTGCATAAAAAGCATTAGGCATATAAATGTATAAATATATTTTATCATGTACAGTACAAAAATGGAACCTTATGCATGGGCCTTAGGAATACAGGCTAGTATTTCAGCACAGACTTCCCTGCTTGAGTTCTTGCTGATGCTTGCACCGTGACAGTGGGCACCAACACAGACGTGCCACCCAACCCCCTGCACACACCACCGGCCACCAGGGGCCCCCTTGTGCGCCTTGGCTTTATAACTCCTCTGGGGGTGATACTGGTGGTGATCACAGCTCCTAGCATAATGAGAGTTCCATTTGGTATTGTCACACGTCTCCTGCCTCGCTTGGGTTGCCATGTTTGAGCGATGGCCCTGTTGATTTCACCCTGCCTTTTACTGAATCTGTAAATTGTTGTGCAATTGTGGTTATAGTAGAGCTGTAGCACATTGCCTTTTCTAAACTGCTACACGTTTATAATCTTCATTTTTAAAGTATGTATAATTTTTTTATGTATTCTATTCATATGGTCTGCTTGTCAGTGAGCCAGACTTGCTTACTATATTCCTTTATAATAATGCTAGCCACTTCCTGGATTCTTTAGTAATGTGCTGTATGCAAGAACTTTCCAGTAGCAGTGAAGGAGGATTGCCTCTCCAAGCTTCCTAAGGGATGCTGCCCTGGGTGGGGATGCATTGCAGAGGCAGTAGTAGCATGGGGGCTGCAGTGGGGAGTGAGATGGAAAAGGGTTGGGGGATAGGAGAATTCCAGAGTGCTTCCAGCATGAGGGTCCTGAGAACTGTCCTGAGTTCAGAGAAACATGCAAAGTAACTAACAAAATAGCTACTTGCCTTTGCAGTTTTACAGACCCTGGGAGCCGCTTTGGGAGTGAGAAAGGCAACCCTCCAATGTGTTTCAACTTTAAAACGTTGAATTCTTTTCAGACATGTGGTATCTCATTTATTCTCCTTTTCTAGCGCTTGTTGAATTTCAGGCAGAATGTCTTACTGAATGTCCTAGAACCAGATTATCATTTACTCTGAAACAGCTGAGGAAGGGACAGAGAAGGTACAAGGGCAAGGCAGCACAAAACAGATCAGGAGAATTAAGAGGGAATGCTTTGGTTTTTTGTTTTGTTTTGTTTTGTTTTTTCTTTTTCAAGTAACTAAAACAGCATCTACATGTAGAGTGTTGTGGAGAGCTGAGACCAGGGTAAAGTCAAGTGCAGCATCAGTACTGCAAGACCTGTCAGCCCCTGGAGAGGGTCAGCCAAGAATCTGGTAGTGAAGCCTGTCTAGGGTCCTGGCACCCTCACCCTCAGCCACCTGCAGAGAGGCCAGGGCCCCAGAGACTAGCCCGGTTCTAAAGTGGGCAGGGATGCTGCCAGAGCCCTCTGCCCCTTATATTGAGATCCTGCTTCCAGGACAGGCCAACCGTTGGCCACCATGTCACATTCTGAGTGAGTGTCACGGGTCCCTAACAATAATTTTCTGATCTGGAGCATATCAGCAGAATGCTTAGCCACAAGGGGCCTGGCAGCTGTAATGTTTGATTTATGATGACAACTATCCGAGGCCACCCTTGGCCTCTAAATAAGCTGCTCTAGGGAGCCGCCTACTTTTTGATGAGAAATTAGAAGAGTACCTAATGTTGAAAACATGACATGCGCTCTTGGGATCTGCTGTTCTCTCCAGGGCTCCAGAACCTGATACCTGTTACCAAAGCTAGGAAAGAGCTTTATCACAAGCCTTCACTGTCCTGGCATGAGAACTGGCTGCCAGGCTCAGTGTACCCAATTAACTGTGAATGAATCTGAGCTTGGTTTCCTTTATTGCATCCTCTGCAATATGATTGCTGAAACACATTTTAAAAATTCAGAAGTTTGTCACTCCTGTTAGTGGGAGGATCATTCACACGTGTAGTACAAGGCGGACTTTGTGTTTGTTTTTGGTGTTGATTTTTAGCATTGTGTGTGTGTGGCTTCCCCACCCTGAGGAGAGGACACCATGGCTTACTACTCAGGACAAGTATGCCCCGCTCAGGGTGTGATTTCAGGTGGCTTCCAAACTTGTACGCAGTTTAAAGATGGTGGAGACAGACTTCGCCTCTACCTGGTGAACCCCACTTAAAGAGTAAGGAGGATTTGAATCTCTTGGAAAAGGCTGTGAAGAATAAAGCAGTCAAAAAGAAGTCCTCCATGTTGGTGCCAAGGGCTTGCAAGGGGAAATAAAAATGTTATCCAGCCTGACCAACGTGGAGAAACTCCATCTCTATTAAAAATGCAAAATTAGCCTGGCATGGTGGCGCATGCCTGTAATCCCAGCTACTCTGGAGGCTGAGGCAGGAGAATCGCTTGAACCCAGGAGGCGGAGGTTGCAGTGAGCCGAGATCACGCCAGTGCACTCCAGCCTGGGGAACAAGAGTGAAACTCCATGTCAAAAAAAAAAAAGTTACTCATCCTCTCTCAAAGCAAAAAGGAAACCCTAATAGCTCCGAACTCTGGTTTTATTTTTCTTGCTGTATTTGGGTGAACATTGTATGATTAGGTATAATGTTAAAAAAAAATTTTTTTTTGGTAGAAATGCAATCACCAGTAAAGAGGTACGAAAAAGCCAGCCTCTCTCGGAGACCGGGGAGGCAGAGTACTACTAGAGGAAGTGAAGTTCTGATGGAATCATGCCTGTCAAATGAGGTCTTGAAGCAGATGCCCAAATAAAAGAGCATATTATATTTTATCTAAATCTTAAGTGGGTAACATTTTATGCAGTTTAAATGAATGGAATATTTTCCTCTTGTTTAGTTGTATCTGTTTATATTTTTCTTTGATGAATGATTGATCATGAGGCCTCTTGCCACACTCCAGAAATACGTGTGCGGCTGCTTTTAAGAACTATGTGTCTGGTCACTTATTTCTCTAAAATTATCTCATTGCCTGGCAATCAGTCTTCTCTTGTATACTTGTCCTAGCACATTATGTACATGGGAAATGTAAACAAATGTGAAGGAGGACCAGAAAAATTAGTTAATATTTAAAAAAATGTATTGTGCATTTTGGCTTCACATGTTTAACTTTTTTTAAGAAAAAAGTTGCATGAATGGAAAAAAAATCTGTATACAGTATCTGTAAAAACTGTCTTATCTGTTTCAATTCCTTGCTCATATCCCATATAATCTAGAACTAAATTTGGTGCGTGGCCATATTTAAACACCTGAGAGTCAAGCAGTTCAGACTTTGATTTGAAGCACCTCATCCTTCTTTCAATGCGAACACTATCATATGGCATTCTTCCTGCGGATTTTGTCTAACCATATGTTGCCATGAATTAACTCTGCCGCCTTTCTTAAGGATCAAAACCAGTTTGATTTGGGAATCTTCCCCTTTCCAAATGAAATAGAGATGCAGTACTTAACTTTCCTTGGTGTTTGTAGATATTGCCTTGTGTATTCCACTTAAAACCGTAATCTAGTTTGTAAAAGAGATGGTGACGCATGTAAATAAAGCATCAGTGACACTCTATCTTACTCCAAGAAGTCTCTTTGTTCTCCCTCCCCCTTTCTTGAACCCTAGGAATAAAATGGCAGTTTATCTCAAGGTCTCCCTGTGGAACTCCCCCACAGGCTGGGAGAGCCACAGAGCTGAGAGACTCTATTGCAAAATCTTTAAATGAACCTAGTAAACTTTTTCTCTGGCCCACTTCTGACCTCCACAGACAACAGACAACTTAATAAAGGCAGATTTATGGCGTAGTTCATGGTGGCTGATAGCCACTTTTGGTGTGTTCTGAGTCATGTTGCCCAGGGAGCTTTGAATAAGTAGGGAGTTGGGACTTAGAGACGGCCCTCACTGAGCGTCTGAGGTCTTAACTTGTCAGTTGCTTGACCTGGATGAGGTCTTCCTCACGTGAGTCCAACACATGAACGTTGGTTGGCAACAGTGCCCTCCTGCCCGACCCGCATACTGAAAGTCAGACACGACACTTCAGGCTTCTGATGGCAACAGCGTAAACATTTCCTCTGTGTGTACCTTTAGGGCCTCCTCAGTTAAGTGAGAGGGAACTCCACCTATTGTAAAACTATTCTTAGTAGTCTGGATTGTGTTTTCTCATTTTAATAGCCATATGAAATTATTCAGACGATATAGAATAAGCAGGATCTATTTTAAGGTCCCACATGATAGGTTCTTACTTCAGATCAAGGAGGTGAAAGGTTTTAAAGTTGGGAATTTGGGATAAATTCTGTATTGGTGGTGTATAAGTTTTTCTTCACCATTGTTTTAATTACTTACAAAGGTAAAACTTCACCATCTCCTAATGCCAAAGCCTACTGGGGATGCCAAAGCCTACTTGAGATTACTTCCCAGTTTTTATTCTGTCTTCCAGAGGATTAAAGATGGAACTCTAATACCAGTTATGACAAGATTCTTAGTAGAGAGTTCTCCACAACCAGGTAAAAATGCAACCAAAAACTAGTAAGTTAATTTAATGATCGACAGTTACAAAGCCAGTCTCCAGTGTGGCAGTGGGCCAGCCTTTGTGATGGGCACCAGGAGAACGAGGATCTGTGCCTGCCCCGTAAGAGTGTGTAGTCCAGGAGTGATCTGTCTACTCCACCTGGAGGGATAAAGGGCCAGCTGCTTACTCTCCTGCTTCAGCTTCTTGTTTAAAAGAGGAAGAGTTTGGACTAGTTAATCTCAAACATATTAGGGATTTGATTTTGCAGTTTATTCAATAATGAGGGCAAAGCTTTAGGCCAGCAGATGTTACTTTGATGTGTATCAGCCAAGTCACCCATACCGCAGCTGGGATACAGGGGTCCCAGGCAGAGGATTCATAGCCACTATTCTTCCCGACACCGGCACACACACACCCACAACCCCAACCCTGTGACATGGGAAGTAGATGGCTGTGGGTTGGTGGTGGGGTGCAGTCTGCGGTGCCCTGAGCTGCTTGCAGCCCTGTGGTGGGAGCCAGCAGGGGAGAGTATTTGAGGGGTGGAAGTGAGAGAGAAGCACTCAGAAAAGGGGCCCACTCCAGCTCTGCTTTCCTTTCCATCAAAGAAAAGCAGTGGCGCTGGGCCCAGAGGAACAGACACATTTGGAGCAAGAGGAAGAGTCCTTTCCCCCAGATTTTCCTAATTCAAAAGCCGAAAGAGGAAGACTGTCAGCCATATTTAAGACTGGAAGAAAATTAGATTATGTGTGTGCACGCATGTGTGTGTGTAGTTCTGCCTACCAACCATCACATAGTAATGGCTCAGAGCTGTTGGG
The DNA here is from genome assembly GCF_028878055.3 of Symphalangus syndactylus. Lineage (NCBI taxonomy): Eukaryota > Metazoa > Chordata > Mammalia > Primates > Hylobatidae > Symphalangus > Symphalangus syndactylus. The sequence goes on from NC_072424.2 coordinate 86,498,251, forward strand.
GTTTGCCTGCCTTCTCTGAGGACTTGCTAGAAACACATGACAAACATCTCCACTCACACTTTGGGAGGAGAAATCCCAATGCCCTGCTAGTATTGGCTCAGGATCTCTTCTGTGCATCCTACGATCATTCCTCCACCAGCACCCGCGTGTGCCAGGTGCTGTGCTTGTGTTGGTGAGACCAGTTGAAGGGGCTGAGCTAAAGTGTGTAGGCCTGCTGGCATGTACTTCGGCACCTGAGTCCCGTGAATGCTGCTAAGGATAGGCTAGAGGGACAGAGGAAGTTAACATTTGAGCTAAAAGGCAGAAATGAATCAGGCTTTCTGGCTGAAGTGATGAATTCCAAAGACAGGAAGGATTGGAACATGCTCAGGAAACTGAGAGGTGAGCTTGTTTGGGATTTAAAGAGCTCAAAGAAGGCGAGAAGTCAGGTAAGAAAACAAGGCTGCCAGAAAACTCGAGACCAAGGAGCTTGGAGTTTGTGATTGAGCATGGGAAACCAGCAGGGTGGTGGCCTAGTCAGAGCTGACCTTTGGGAAGGGCCCCAGGGCATACTGTAGGAATGGATTCTAGAAGGAAGATGAAGAAATGAGAACGCATGGTAATTCTAGAACTGTTCTCTCAACCAGGCACCCGCAGAGAGTGATGTTTATGTGCCCCACTGGAAAGGCGGAGAAAACTGCTTTGGGTTTCAGGTGACCAATTCAGCTCTCCCAGCCACAGGCCCTGGAGATCACCCTAAGGGCTAAGGGAGCCATAGCTCACACCCCTGCAACTTTCCAACCAAGTTGCGAAGCTCTGATCTGGAAGAAATCATGATAAGTTTGGTAATGGGTTAAGTCTAGAGGAGGGAGGCAAGGGCGTGTGGATTTCAACTCTTCACCTGGTGTACCATTTTATCAAAGTGGGAGTGTATTATACTTAGATAAATATAGCTTCTAAAAACCGATTGGGAGAGGCTGGCTTTGACTCAGACTGGAGGGAGTAAGGAGTAAGATGGGAGAAGGGTATTGGGGAGTAGAAGTAGAAGTGATGAGGTGACTATACTGTTGAAGGAATCTCACTGACAAATGAATAGTATTGTTACAAATTTGTATCTCCATCACCTTGGGTTTCCTTAACTTCCTCCTATCAACATCTTGGATATCATAGTATAGGACGTACCTAATCAGAAGAAAGGAATATTATGCATCTATCAAAACAGTAATCGTGAAAACTATGCATATATGTAAAAAAACACTCATTTTGGACACATGCTTAGAAGGGTAATTATTGCTCTTATATTGTAACCTTATATGTTGATATAAGAAAAGCAAAATATAAGCAATACCTAGTAGTATAAAACTGGCTGGGAGAAGTGCTAAAAGGTAAAATGTAAAAATAATTCTTGTGTCCTGGACTCTGTGGTCCTCACCACTGAACTCAGGCCCTTGGTATTGCCACCAGAGTTGGATAGCGTGTGAGCTGCACCTGAGCCCCAGCAGGCAGCAGGGAGGGATCAGGAAGGCATGGCCCCCTCAATAGGGGAGGAGGGAGGGACTCTTCCTCCCACTAAGGTGCACCCAGTGGGTAATTCCAAGTAGGAAAGGAGTTCTCATGCTGGGACATGCCCTCAAAATGACACATGTCCATTGTAGGAGGACAATTGAGTCATGGCATTTTTTCACAAAATTGTCTTCATTTTGTTGCACTTTGTTTTAAAATTAATATCTTGAAAGGTAGTGCATTCACATGATTCAAAAGCCAGAAAGCATGAAAAGACACACACTGGGAATGTTTTCCTCCCATCTTTGTCCTCTATCTGCTTAGTTCCTCCCACCCCAGAATTCCTTACGTTTCCTTCCAGAATGTCTTATGTACCTACAAGTAATAAAAACACAGATTCTTATTTTCCCCTCTTATTACACAAAATGTACATCATACATGCTGTATATACACAGGCATCTTGCTTTTTAAATGATTTTCCCCAAGATGGAGGAGATTTTAATATATAGAAAGCTTCCTCATTCTTTTTATAGTTACATAGTATTCCATTGTATTAATGTGTCACAGTTGATTTAACCAGTAGTCCCCTGTTGATAGATACTGGACATTGGATTGTTTGCAGATGTTTGCTATTACCAGCCACACTACAACTAGTAACCTTATACATTTGGTATTTCATACATGTGCAAGAATCTTTGTAGAATTAATGCCCAAACATGGAATTGCTGGGTCAAAGGATATATACATTTTTAAAACTTTTTTATTTCAGTTGTTTTTGGGGAACAGGTGGTTTTTGGTTACATGAAGTTCTTTAGTGGTGATTTCTGAGATTTTGGTGCACCTGTCACAAAGGGTGTATACATTTGATCAAGGTTGACCAAATTGTCCTCCAGTGTGCCAGTTCACACCACTCACACCAGTCTTGTAGGAAAATCTCGTATTTTTGATATTTTAAAAATGCAGTTGTAGCACAGTGGCTCATCTTTGTAATCCCAGCTCTTTGGGAGGCCCAGTGGGAGGATAACTTGAGGCCAGGACTTACAGTGAGCTATGATCATGCCGCTGCACTCCAGCCTGGACAACAGAGCAAGACCCTGTGTCTAAAAAAATTTTTTTTTTATAAAGAGCCCAGGCTTAGGAATCAGACCAGGCTTTTTCCTTGCAAATGAAATAAAATTGCAAATCTGTTTTTCCCCTCTCCCTCCAAACTTTTTTGTTTTAAGCCTGTTCCTAAGGTAAGGAGGGCCTGGACTGCTGAGAAGGAGGGGTGGAGGATGGGAGGGAGGCTCAGGAGGTTTGGGGAGGCAGAAGGCCTCAGGTGATTTCCACACACAGAAGAGTCATGCAGACAACTTGTCCATCCAGTCTGGCCACAGACTCCACCCCTCACACCACCAGCTCGGACCGCCCAGCTTCAGGGTCAGAAGCCTGACCTCACAGCTGCGCTCCCTCACCTCCCACAATTCCAGAGGGGAGCTGTCACCCTGAAGGAAACAAGTCTGGTCTTCTTGGCCCCAAACTACACACCCAGACCTATTCATAGCGAGATTGCACAACCTGCTGGAGGACAGCCCAGCTGGGCATGGGAGAGCAGCCCTCCTCCTTTGCCAGGCCCTGGCCCTCGGGTGCCCCTGGGTGAGCCTGTGCCAGCTTTCAGAGCAGAGCTGTCCCCATAGCAGGGGTTCTCAAGAGTCTGATTGGCTCCTCCTCCCAAGTGGAAGAACTTGCTTCTCCAAAGGAGAAGTGCTCACGCCACCCGCCCACTGCCCCACTGTGCAGGTTGGCACCTGGGTGGACGGCTCACTCTCAGTGCACACAGAAGCCAGGAGGCAGGCTTTTACAGAAGAGGAAGCTGAGTCACAGAAGACACTCTTGACGTCTCTATGGGGAGCAGTGCCATGGAGCGGGGAAAGGAAACTCAACTTGGGAATGGGACAGACCTCAATTTGAACCCAGCCCTGCAGTGCATTAGTCGAATGGTGACATGTGAGTCAGTTACCTTCTCTGGGCCTCTGTCTTCTCGTTTATGAAATGGAAACAGGGCTGCCTGTCTTGCAGGGTTGGGAGGCTCCCATGAGAGCACGCCCCGGAAGTATCTGTAGCATACTTCAAGCAGGTCAGGAGCAAGCCCTTCATCAACATCCCTCTTCTCTTTAAACACGTCTCATTGGCCCACACTCCATGGGTTGTTTTTTTTTTTTTAATCTTGTAAAACATACAAAATTAATCTGACATTAATGAACCTCATCAGTATAATTAGATTGCAAAGTAATTAAAAAAATGAAAGGTAACCAACTTGTAAGGTTTTTCTGCCCTTATTATTTTCCTTGATGTTCTTCAGGACCTGTTGACAGCAGCCGTGCTCATGGTCAGCTGCTTCCATTCTATGTCCCGTAGAATCACTGTCATGAACACCAAGAACTCAAATGGCAAGAGAGGGTGGGAAGACTTGTTTCTAGTCCTGACTCTGCCACTGAAAGCTATGTGTCCTTGAGTGAGTCATTTCCCTCTCCCTGGTCCACTTCACAAACATTCCATACTTTTTAAGGGGTCGTGATGCGTGAGCCCAGAAAGGGAGCACACACTTTATGAACTACAAAGCAAGAAACAGAACCGCAGACACTGCTTTGAGTCAGTAAGTTGGCAAATGTGAATACATTCATTTTCCAGAAGGGAAACTCAGATCCAAAGTGGACTCAAAGGTTCATTGTTACTTGCTGTAACCTGCCCTTCTGCCTGCCCCAGGCCTCCAAAGCTGACACTTAGGGCCATGGAACCCTGTTGGGAGAGTTAGGGTAGAGGATGCATCTGATAGGATAGGGAAAGAAATGGAGAAAGGGGAAAGGATGGAAGAGAGGAAGAGGACTTGGAGATGGAGGAGGAGTGGGGATGATGGGTGTGGCAAGGGAGTGGAGAGAGAACAGCATTTCAGAGGAGGTGGTGCACCCTACACAGATGTTTGCGCTAGAACCCGCTGGTGTTACACTGAGTCTCTCCAGTTTCTGTCCTAAAGCTGGAAGGTCTTTCTGATGAAGACAGGAGGCCAGAGTGATTTACTGCTAGTTCGAAGGGGGAAGGAAGTAGTGACAGCCTGGAATCCACCTGTGTGAGGCAGGGAAACTGTCCTCTGGAGTGTGTGTGTGTGTGTGTGTGTGCACGAGAGAGTGAGAGAGAGAGAGAGAGAGGAGGCCTCTGATGTTGCCGTCTCTTGATCAGTGCAGATGGCATTTCCACAGCACACCCCTCCTGCCCAGGGCACTGTTGTGGCCCTCCCAGGTGTTTCGATAAGAGTTTAATTAAAAAGAACCTACCAGGGTGGTCTGAAGCTTTAATTGCTATGCTTGTGCCTCCCTGAGTGTAAAGGTTCAAGCCACTCCTCCTCAGCTTGGCCACGCCCAGGGCTTGCTCCACCTCTGGGGGAGTAAAAACATCTTCCCTGAGTGGTGGAGCCACCACTTGGCCTGATGTAGTACAATTAAGTTCTTTTTGATGGAAGCCCGTTGTTAACTGCAGAACTCAAAGCAAATGAAGTTTTTTGTATAGTATAAATGCACAGTGAAAAAGCAATCTTTTGAGAGAGCATGTGGATTGTGGCTTTTAGCCCCCCTGATGTGGTAAGAAGCATATGGACTTTAGACATATGCTAAGACATAGTTATAGGGTCTTATCTCTGAGTTTCGGGGTCCTTGATGTTTCATAGAGGATAACGATAATGTCTCCCTTGAGGATTAGAGTTAGGGCATGCAAAGCCCCTATCTGTTTATTCACCCTGTAATTCAACATATATTTATTGAGGGTCTACTGTGTGCCAGCACTGTGCTAGTTCATGGTTAAACTCAAGCTTTAGAAAAAGAAAAGGAAGGTGATGGATAGGCTTCTTTCTGGCTTTGCCTGTGCAACTGTAGGTAAGTTACCCAACCCCTTGAGTTTCTGTTTTCTTATCTGCAAAATAGGGACAATAACCCTACCTTGTTGTGTTATTGAGAGGATTAAGTGAGATGATGCATGGACAGCCCTTGAAGCAGAATCTGGCACATAGCAAGTGCTTGATAAGCTTAGCTATATTTATTAGTACACTAGAATTGCCCAATAAATTATAGACCACAGATTTTGTAATTAGGTTTCTAAAATGTAGCCACTATGCCCTATCCGAAGCCAAAGGAAAGCAGATTTTTCTAAATGTGGTCTTTAGATCATGTGTATCAGGAAAGCCTGAGGGAACTTGTTAAAAATTCAGATTCCTTGGGCCCATCCTAGAAGTACTGAGTCTGAATCTGACAGGGCCTAAAATCCTGCCTTTTCAAACACCGTCACCCATGATTCTGAAGTACACTCAAGTTTTGGAATCCCTGAGGGTCAAAGGTAAAAATACCCATCCATTTGAGAATATCCCCTGTGTAGGCAGAATAATGCCCCCACCCTGCAAGGATGTCCATATCCTAATCCCCGGAGCCTGTGAATGTGTTGGGTTGCATAGCAAGGAGGAGTTAAAATTGCTAATCAACAGACACTTGTTAAAAATAAGGAGATTATGTAGGTGGGCCCAGTGTAATCACAAAGGTCCTTAAATGGGGAAGAGGGAGGCAGAAGAGTCAGAACCAGAGAGATGGCATGGTCACAGAAGCTCAAACAGCCACTGCCGGCCTTGAAGACAGAGGGAGGGCCACAAGTCATGGAAGGAGGGCAGCCTCTAGAAGAGGGAAAATGCAAGGAAACGGCTGCTCACCTAGGGGATCACACGGGAGCATGCCCCGGAAGTATCTGTGGCACAGACACTAGTAGATACTTCAAGGGCATGCTCCCGTGTGATCCCCTAGGTGAGCCTCCAGAAGGAACACAGCCCACCAACATCAGATACCTAATTTTAGCCCAGCAAGACCCATTCTGGGCTTCTGACCTCTAGAGTTGTAAGATTATAAATGTTTGCTGGTTTTAAGCCTCTAAGTTTGTGGTGATGTGTTACAGCAGCAAAAGGAAACTACTCTGTCGTTTCTCTTTATTTTTTTTTTGAGACGGAGTCTCACTCTTGTCCCCCAGGCTGGAGTGCAGTGGCGCAATCTCGGCTCACTGCAACCTCCACCTCCCAGCTTCAAGCGATTCTCCTGCCTCAGTCTCCCGAGTACCTGGGACTATAGGTGCCCGCCACCACGCCTGGCTAATTTTTGTATTTTTAGTAGAGACAGGGTTTCACCATGTTGGCCAGGCTGGTCTCAAACTCCTGACCTCAGGTGATCCGCCCACTTTGGCCTCCCAAAGTGCTGGGATTACAGGCGTGAGCCACTGTGCCCGGCCTACTTTGTCCTTTCAAACCAGGCTGGATTCATGCACTGGATGTGGAAGATGCCCTGAGATCCAGGCCTGGGCTTGGGTGGGAGCCCTTGGCTGAGGGGCCCTCTCAGAGTTGGGGGAGGGTTGGAGCAGGTGCACAGCTCATGCATTGTCCTCACAGCTTTGCTGACCTCCCTCTGCCATTTGTTCCTTGTTCATTTACACTCCAGTGCTTAGACAGCTGTCGAGCAAGACTCTCATGCGTCAGGGGGCTCAGAGTGTCTGTAAATTGTAAACAGTCCCAGGCCCAAAGGATCTCTGTCATCTCTATCATGTTCTCATCTCAACCAAGAGGGCCTGGAACACCTGAAGATGGCCTAATTGCTCTTCCCAGAATCCTGAGGAAAAGGAAAGAACCATCCCAAGAGCCTCCTAACCAGAGTGGGGCTCTCCCTCCCTCACCCCTGGATCCCCTTAAGATGGGAACAGGAAGGGCAGCTCTCACACCCACACTCTCCCAAAGGTGGGCATTGCTGGGGCTCCTGGGTCCCTTCCTTGTCTCCTCAGTGCTCCTCCAGCTCTGGGCCAGCCTGCAGCCCTTCCTCCTCCTCCTCTCCTCTCTGTCCCCTTCCATTCCCTGCCTTCCCATCCTTACCTCCCCCGCTCCCCAGCCAACTGAGACCTATCAAGTGACAGGCACTGGGCTAATGGCCTTATATTCATCATCTCTTTATTCTGATTTTACTATGAAAAATTTCAAACATATAGGAAAGTTGAAAGAATGACTAGCCATACACCCATCACCTAGATTCAATGACTCTTTTTTTGTTTTTTTTTTTGAGACGGAGTCTTGCCCTGTTTGCCCAGGTTGGAGTGCAGTGGTGTGATCTCGGCTCACTGCAACCTCTGCCCCCCGGGCTCAAGTAATTCTCCTGCCTCAGCCTCCCAAGTAGCTGGGATTACAGGCACCTGCCACCGTGCCTGGCTAATTTTGTATTTTTAGTAGAGACCAGGTTTCACCATGTTGGCCAAGCTGATCTTGAACTCCTGACCTCATGATCCACCCGCCTCGGCCTCCCAAAGTGCTGGGATTACAGATATGAGCCACTGCACCCGGCCAGATTCAACAGCTCTTAACATGTTGCCATATTTACTTTATAGATTGATGTATGTATATGTACATATGTTTCTGTTTTGCTGAATCTTTAGAAAGTTCAGCCATTATAACAAGTCCCCTTCCAAGACCTCAGCACGCATCTCTCAAGCCCCATGGGATCCCTGCAAAACAAGTATAGATATCAGTCCCATTTTACACATCAAAAATTTGAATGTAAGAATTTGAGTGTAAATATTTGAGATTCTAAGAAATGACATTACTCGCCCAGCATCACGCAAATGGTAAGTGATGGAACTGAGATTTGAACCCAGGTTGTTATCCTGCCTTCTGTAAAGTGGTTCTAGAGCTCAGAATTAGGGGTATCCCAGAGTGGCATTGCTTCTAGCTTGGGATTTTTTTTTCTTCGAGAAAACTGAAAGCATTTCAGAGAAACAAAATTTCCTTTCAGCAATATCCCCTGAGGCCAAAGCTGCCACTTCCCAAGAAGCTGGGTGAATTCCAAGATTACAGGTTAGTGGAGAAAGATGTTCAGGATGCAGGCCCAGAGGAACAGATGGTTAAAGCCGCCAAGCCTACTGCCGCTAGAATGCAGGCAACCCCTCGGGGCTCCCAGCACGTACCTGAATGTCTCCCATCTGGGATCACTATGAAGCATGAGAGTCTAAGGGGCCTTTGGAGAAACACCAAGGAATAAAAGAAGTCTGCTCATGAAGCATAAATCCCAAAATAATGAAGAAAGGCTTCATGGTGGGCCTCAAAATGTGGGCCATTAACCACCTGCATCAAAATAACCTGGAAAGCTTGTTTAAAATGCAGACTCCTGGGTTTACCCCAGATCCAGTGAATCAGATCACTGTCCAGGCATGGGGCCCTGGACTCTTAACACCTTCCCCAGGTAATGGTTGCCAACTCTAGGTAGAGGACTAGTAGCCAAATTCCTGTACTAATACACATGACACAACACGACACATGTGCACTACACTACACTACACACCACATTACTGTAATATACTACGCTGCACATAACACTGTACACTACACCACAGCTCACTGTGCTACACAGTATCATGCTGTCCCCTACCACACTATGCGATACAACTGGACTTCCTCCTCAATTGCTCTACTTTCTCATTGATCCACTTTTTTTAAATTTTCTAAAAGTAGTTTATTTTTTAATTTTTTTTAAAAAGTTTTAATTTATATACAGTAAACTTCTCTCCTTTTGGTATCCAGTTCCATGAGTTTTAACAAATGCGTAGAGTTGTGTAACTGCCACCACAGCCAAGATACAAAACAGTTCCATCCCGTCTTCCAGATTCCTTTGTGCCCCTCCGTTCTGGTCACTCCCTTCCTGCACATTTACCTCTGGTAACCACTGATCTGTTCTCCAACCCCGGAGTTTTGAGGCTTCCAGAATGTCTTATAAATGGAATCACACAGTCCATAGCCTTTTGAATCTGACTCCTTTCACTTAGCATAAGGCATTCGAGATTCATCCACGTTACTGCATGTAGGAGTATTTAATTCCTTTTTATTGTTGATATTCTGTTGTATAAATGTACCATGGTTGTTTATCCATTCCCCAACCGAGGGACATTTGTGTTGTTTCTGGGTTTCGGTGATAAACTCAATGATCCAAATTTAATGAACTGATTCCTTTCTCTGGGAGAGGAGAATCTCATATATTGGCCACGTGATAAAAGGAGTAGGTGGTGGGTCAAAGAAAATGGCCTACACATGGTTTCTGCCATGGGCCATCTGTTTAGCAGTCCAAGATCAGCCATGGAGGAACCATATTTGTCCTTATGACAAACTTGCTGGTCTTCCAAAATCATAAAACAACCAGGTCTTCACAATGCTGCAGCGCCTGTCTTTTACAAATAAAACAAAGGGCCCTTGGAACACTAGGCCCCAAAACTCACTGGGAAGCCATCTGAGTGAGCGCCTCAGCCTTCCACTGTGGCGTCCCCCACAGGGGAGTCATCCGGTGGCATCGTCCATCTTCACAGCTCTCTTCAGCTTACAATGTTTTTGCCCGACTGGATCTATTTGATCTTTCAACAGGCCCAAGAAGGAAGAAAGACAGACATTTTTATTTTTACTTGCACTATTTTGAAATCAGGTTGCCAAAGCTCAAAAGCTCAAGGCAGCTGGTACTTATTCAAAGTCAACAAGCCTCTTTGGCTGGGGAGACCCCTTGACTCTTCCCATTCTCAACCCAGTGTTTTCTGGTTTTAAAGATGTAAAACTTCTGGCCGGGCACGGTGGCTCATGCCTGTAATCCCAGCACTTTGGGAGGCCGAGGTGGGCGGATCACCTGAGGTCAGGAGTTTGAGACCAGCCTGGCCAACATGGTGAAACCCCGTCTCTACTAAAAATACAAAAATCAGCTGGGCGTGGTGGCAAGCACCTGTAATCCCAGCTACTTGGGAGGCTGAGGCAGGAGAATCACTTGAACCTAGAAGGTGGAGGTTGCAGTGAGCTGAGATCACACCACTGCCCTCCAGCCTGGAAGACAGAGCGAGACTCCGTCTCAAAAAAAAAAAAAAAGAAAACGAAAAAGACATGAAACTTCTGCAGATGGACGATGCAAGGGTAGTGGTCAGCTCTTTAATCTGCACATTTTAGAATCCAGTTTTGCTCAAAGTAAGTAAGAAGGTGGGCGAAAAAGAGAACAGAGCTGAGTTTAAACCACACATCTGCTTGCCAGCTACACAGCCTCCATGCTGTCATTTATAGGATAGGCGAAGCAATTCCTACCTTCTAGTGTTGTTGCGAACATGAGAGGCTGCAGGAGAGTTCATAATGCAAGTGGGTAAAGCGTAAGAGGCACTCTATAAATGGCAGCAATTATTATTAATTTGGTTTATTAAGAGAAACCATAGAATGTACACACCATTAACTATCTGTGGTAGGTGCTCTCTGCCTCTCAGCACTGCTCAGGATTTCGGAGGCCTAACTTTTTCCTGGCAGCAGTAAGGAAAACCAAGGAGTTAACAAGGAGGCCTGGAGGCTGGCATGGCTGGGACTGTCAGTTCCTAATGAGAGGCCAGCCCGGGAAGGAGGCCTAGCAGCTGTGAGGAGGGGCGCTGAGGGTGTCTCCCGTGGAGGAGACTTGGGCTGGAAACTTTGTTTTTCTTATTTCTGAACTCAGTTTTACACTCCTGAGGGGAGTTCCTAGTGTCTGAACTTGGTCTTTGAGCCCTGGCGCTGGTGGTTCCCTGAGGAAATGCCTCGCGGCTTCTTATGGGGCAATGTTGTTATTGATGTTAGGCCAAGGTGGTTAGAAAATGGGATCCTCCAAACGGGGGCCTTGTGGTTTGGCCACACAGAGATGTCTCCACAAGCACAGCCGGGGTGGGGACAGCTGCCTGCTGGGTAGGGCTTGAGGGTAACGTGGTGCTTCTCCTCGGCCGCCCCATCCTCTTCCGTCCTTGGCATTATTCTTACATGTCGCCTGTATTCTGGCTTCAGACTCTGTTGAGAGAAACGCGCTGTGTTAGGGCCAGCTGGGCCCTGAGCAGACTCCTGAGAGCCAAAAAGCAGGGAGACCAGGGTGCCAGGGGTGCTCTGGAGAGTGAGAGGTGCTCAGAGTGACAGCACCCATGGTGGGTAGAGATGCCAGGCTGAGAAGAGGGAGAGGGAGAGGCAGCTCCGCCTGGAGCAGGCCCCAGTAACCTCCACCCACTCTAGAGGCAGAGGCTTCCGTGACCCCCAGGGTCAGCCCTGTCCCCCTCAGCCCTCGGTGGTCTCCCCTCCAGCACCCCAGGTGGTTGGCTGTGCCCACATTGTGCCTACCAGACAGCTGTGGCAGGTGCTTTAAATATGTCTGTGGAGTGGTTGAAGAAATCTGTAGAAAAGAGGGAAGTCCGATGGTTTCTCCAAGATGACTTGGAGGGGCTCTGGGAAAGGATCTGCCCACTCTCCAGCTTTGCCGTGATGGGTAGGCTCTCACAAGAGTGTGGCAGGTAACCGCCCTCACTCCTGGCCTTTGAGTTTCACTTCCGGTGACTTTCTCCTTCCTTTTTATTCCAATTCTTCCTGGAAGCAGTGAGTGCTGGTTTAGTTTTAGGTACACACAACATTTGTCTTCATAGCCCCCACAGATGCGAGGAGCCTCATCCCTGTTCTGTGTCCCCTCTGGGTAGGCTCATGTGTGCAGAAGGCGGCCTGGGAAAGCCCATTCACAGAACTCACTTTGCTTGTTCTTTATCTTGGCTTCATGCCCTCCCATTTGATGCTGCAGGTAAGAGGGCTCATGACCATATAAAGCAAATTTGGTGCCGGCTGTTACAAAGGGGAGGCGACAAAGAAACAAAAGTATTTCAGCCAAGTAAATGCCCAGAATGTGCTGGGGAGTGGGGAAGGGAGGGGATAACATGGAGCCCCTGTCCCAAGGATGCAGCTTATGCCCCCTGGTCTAATGTGGGAGGGGGACGGTAATGATAATATAGTGTGAGAAGAGCTAGGACAGGGTGAGTGACTGACAAGTGACCCAACGGGCAAAGCTGATGGCCCCCTCCACGTTCCACCCCCCTGGCATGCGCACCCTCTCCCGTCTTGCCCCTTGATTTGTTGTGTCCTTGCCTGTCGCCTTCGGCAGGCTGACTTCTCTCCTTCCACACAGGGAGGTGGGCAGGAGGATGCCCAGGAGCCCGTGTGACATCCAGCTGGGCCAGTGAGCCATTCGGTGGGTTCGCAGCAGTTTTGATGATCACCTGCCCATTTGTCAATGCTTTTCCTTACCCTCATTGCCTCAGAGGTTGTTGGTGCATGGAACCGTGATGCGTATTCTATTATCTTCCCAGGGAATTACCTCAGCGTTGGCCAGAGCTTAGCATTCTTAGCCACACGGGGCTCTGGAGGTATTTTTGGCGCAACTCGGAACTTCTGAGTGTCCATGCACTCTAGAGTCGGGCTAGGATGCGAAATAGGGATAAAGCAGACGTGGCGGGTGTGGCATATCCCATTGACCCAGGCTTGGCCTTGCGTCCCCTTCTCCCTGAAGCCCGTTCCTCCCACTTGCTTCCTGGCTCCTTGGCCTCCCGCTGTCGTCACCCTCTGAATCCTTTCTTCTCCTCCCCACCGAGCAGGCAGAGGGAGACAACTCTCATCACAGCTCAGGCCAGAGAGAGAAGTCTTAGGCCCTTGCTATTTTCAGAGCTAAAATTAAAGCCCATGGTTTGCTTCCTCAGCACTTAATTAGACTCCAGCGCCTCACAGGGCAGCCTCCTTCCCGCCCACCAGTGAAGGCCTGACCGGTGGGTTTGGAAGCTGATGCCATGTTCCAGGCAGGAGGGCTGGGGCCTGGAGTATTTTTACATATGAGAGGCTGTGGAGAGCAAAATGCTTGGCACTGAGCCAGTTAGACTAAGTCAGTTGGGAAAGGGAGGGAGCAGGAAAGCTGTTATATCGTCCTTCCTTCTTTGAACTGCACCATAAATCTGCTAGACAGGAAATGGGATTGGGAGGGTAGAGGAGGGGGCTGTACAGTGAGGCTGGACCGGGGCCTGGGATACCATCACCCTCGCAGCCTGGCTCAGGTGAGGCCCTGCCCTGAAGGTGGGGTGAAGGGGGCCTCACTTGGGGCTGGGGGTGAGGCACACTGGTGGGTGTTCAAAGTTGTCTGGGTCAGCTGGGGTATGGGCTGACTGTATCTGCCCTCCTGTTATTTCTGGGCACCTTCAGATCCTCCAACTAAAACCACCATCAGCGGAACAGCTTTTAGGGCTGGAAGGGACTTCAGAGACCCTGTAATTAGGGTTTTGAGGACAAGAGAGGGAAAATAAATTACCCAAAGCCACATACCTTATGAGAACTGGAAGTGGGGATGAGACTTTTGACCTAGGACACGATGGCTGTGCACTGGCTCTCTCCCCTTCTTATTGCTGTCTCTTGGCTTTCTTGGGGGCACAAACTTTTCATTCCAGAGTGAAGGTAAGATGTAAAATGCAGATGTATGTAAGTAAAATGACATACAGTCAATTCACACTAAGAGCTAAATAATTGATATTTAGCACTGTTACTGAGTAGAGATTTTGACGAGCAGGAGGCCCTTGTGCTCCGTGGAGGTGTCCTTCTGACCATAAGGGTGGTGAGGCATCATTGACTTCATAATCAACCTAAGGCCATCTGGCCTCAGGGTTTCTGGAGGGGGCAGGTGGGGGAAGTTGAGACCTGTGATGTACCTGAAACAGAAGCTGCTTCCTCCCAGGGAAGAGTGAAAACAGGACACCTGACTAATGACATCTCATATTCATCAATTTACAGCATTTCTCCAGAAAGGTCTAGATACCAGCCTTAGGGGAGCCTCATTATTGTTGGATTGAACTTATGCCTACCCATGCATCTATAAGCCAAGGAACCTCTCCTGTTTTTTATCCCTCCTTTCCCCTCCTATAACACTCCTGAGGCTGCCTCTCAAATGTGGGAACCAATAGGTGAGAACCATGTAAGATCTTCATATATACTCCTGAACCCTAAATTAAGTAATAGCTGTAGCCCGTATTTATTTGCTTTTTTTTTTCAATCACTATACTAGCATTATCTTATGTCATCTTGAAAACTATTATTATCATCATCCCCATTTCACAATGAGGAGACTGAAGCTCAGAAAGGTTAAATGATTTGCCTAAGGTCACCCAGGTGTCAGGGCCAAGATTTGAACCAAGGTAGGCTTATTCTGGAGACTATGCTTCACATACCTCATACTGCCTCCACTGGCAGAAATGAAGTTTTGGGCAGCCTAGAGGGAACTAATAGAATTTTGTCCAGTAGCAAGAATGAGGAACACACTGTTTATTGCCTGGGCTAGAGGAGTCAGAGTGTGAGGAGTGTCAGGCCTTGGAGAGTATTTGGCTGAGAGCTGAAGTTGGGGTGGGATTTCCATGTTCCATGGCTGGTGTTTGGCATATATTTCTGCTTTTCTGGGCAAATAGCCTAAATCTCCTCTTTACTTCTCTTGGATAGGGTCTTAGGCCAAAAATGCCATATCACCCCCATTCCATTCTTGCCTCAAATCTGTCACTTAGCTCATTTCAGTGGCTTAAACCTGCAATTTTTTGATGTCTACTGAATGCAAATAAAGCTGATTCTTGACACTGAGGAACAGTTGACACAAGCTCTTTGTTGTTGTTGTTGATTTCAAATCCTCCTCCTCTTGCCTTTCCTGTTACTTCTCTGTTATTTACGTTAGACATTTCATCACCACCACTAGGAAGCACACAGTGGAAGGAAACCATGTTTATTGTTAGCCTTATGCTGGTAACTAATTTTGCTAATAGTGCCCCGAGAAAAAGACTAGTGGGGAAGTAGTTTGAGGCTTGGAGATTACCTTTTTGCCTCTGCATTCCCTGTAATCTGAGATCCCAGATAATGTCTAATGAGCTATAGAAAAGGGAAACAGAGAGGTGAATGGTTTGACAACTGCAACTACTTTCCCATGAGGCATTTTCTGATTTTGAAGCACTAACAGTTGCTGAGAAGCTGAGCAGAACTCTTGGCAGCCTTACAGGCCTGAGGGGACAAAAGTTGGGATTCAAGAATTTTCAAGGGGAGGGGTCCTAATAAACATCCCAGTCTTTCAGATGGGAGCCTTGAAAGGCTATATGCTGGTAATAAAGCTAGTCTGGTAATAGACTAGGACTAACAAAGACTGAAACCCAGATCTGAATCATTTTGATTTCAGATTAGATTAAAGAGATATTCTTCTAGCAAACTGCCTGCTAGAAACAAAAGTAAATTCACTCTAGAGGAAGATACCTGCTAGAACCTTAAATTATCACTACAGTTTTTCATGCATAGTTTCTGGCATGAACTTTTCAAAAACTACCAGGCATACCAGGAGATAGGACCAAATGACTGAATACCAAGAGAAAAAAAAAAGTTATGATTTTAGAATCTGCCTTAAGAAGAACCAAATTCTAGGAGAACTGTAGGACTGAAATTAAGAACTTGGTAGAAGGGCTTAAAAGCAGATTAGACACAAGTGAAGAGAATATTCATGAACTTGAATATAGGTCAGAAGAAAATATTCAGACGACTATAGTTATAACAAGATGAAAAATTTACGAAATACAGCAAAGAGTCCAAGAGATATACAGGACTCAATGTAAACATTTGTGTAATTAGAGATCTAGAAGGAGAGAAACAATGTAGCATAAACAATATTTGAAAAGAAAATGACCGAGGATTTAAAAACTGACAAAAACATAAAGCCACAGATTCAAGAAGTGCTACAAACTCCAAGCAGGGAAATAACTCCAGAAACAAATGAAACTACAATATACATCATAGTAAAACAGCTGAAAAACAAAGAAAAAAATTGCAAAAGTAGCTAGTGTTAAAGAAAATGAAACAAAAAATACATTATACGCAGACACAATATTCAGCTATCTTTTTCAGCAAAAACAATGGAAGCCAAAGAGCAACAAAATTACGTCTGTAAAGGCAAAAAAGGAAACAAAAAACCCCAAACAAAAAGACAGCTAACTAACCTAAAATTCTATACCCAGAAAAAATGTCACTCAAAAATGAAAGTGAAATAAAGAGATTTCCAGACAGACAAAAACTGAGATGGTTTGTAAGTAGCTGACAGACACTAAAGGAAAAACTAAATAGCTTTTCAGGTAAAAGGAAAAGAATTTCAGATGGAAGCAAGGAGTTGCAGAAAGGAATGAAGAGCATTGTAAAGGGTAAACATATGGGAAAATCAAAATTAATACAGACTGTATAAAATAATATCTTGAGAGAGTTAGAATATATGTAGAATTAAAATAATGCACAAAAAATAAGAAGGAGGAAAATGGAGTTGACACATTCCAATGTCCTTAACATGGTCCACTAATTGAAAAAAGTACTAATTTATATTGAACTTTAATAAGTCAAGGATGCATATTGTCATCTTTAAGTCTAGAAGCATATATTTAATTCCACAGAAAGAGAAGTCTTGTGCTCATGTTAGAAGGTAGTCTTGATTTGTCTACCTTCCTCTTTGAGAAATTTATTTCTTCCAACAGCCTAATTGTCAATCAATGTTTAAAAAAGATTAATGAAAGATTTTGCAGCAGAAAGAATTAACCCATAGATCTCATTATCCCAAGTAATGATACAAGATTAAAATAATAAATAGAGTTTTTTTTTTTTAAGTTTTGGATAAATTCCTGGATGTGAGATCCATAATTGACTCTGAAAGAGAAACTGGATGCTGCTTGAGTGTAGCTCCAACCTGTAAAGTTGACTTCCCTGAGGAAAACCATGTGCTTCCTCTGTGGATGGACTTTGGGTTTGACTCAGTGCAGCCATCTTATTAAGAATAAACAGGCCAGGGCCAGGCGCGGTGGCTCACGCCTGTAATCCCAACACTGTGGGAGGCCGAGGTGGGCAGATCATGAGGTCAGGAGATTGAGACCATCCTGGCTAACACGGTGAAAACCCATCTCTACTAAAATACAAAAATTCGCCAGGCGTGGTGGTGCTGTGCACTTGTAGTCCCAGCTACTCAGGAGGATGACGCAGAAGAATCGCTTGAACCCGGAGGGGCGGAGGTTGCAGTGAGATCGCACCACTGCACTCTAGCCTGAGTGACACAGCGAGACTCTGTCTCCAAAAAAAAAAGAAAAGAAGAATAAGCAGGCCAGCAGCTTGGTTCAGAAACATAGGCTTTTTTAGCTACCAGGATGAAGACTCTGAGGATTCAAGCATTGGCCTCACTACTAGTAAATTATTAATATTGAATGTGGCTCATGCCTGTAATCCCAGCATTTTGGGAGGCTGAGGCGGGAGAATCACTTGAGCCCAGGAGTTTGAGACCAGCCTAGGAACATGGCAAAACCCCATCTCTACAAAAAATACAAAAATTAGCCAAGCTTGGTGGCACACATCTGTATTCCCAGCTACTTGGGAAGCTGAGGTGCGAGGATCAATGGAGCTCAGGAAGTCAAGGCTTCAGTGGGCCATCATTGTGCCACTGTGCTCTAGCCTGGGTGACAGAGAGAGACCCTGTCTCTAATAATAATAATTATTATTATAATAATGTTAGGCCGGGCGCGGTGGCTCACGCTTGTAATCCCAGCACTTTGGGAGGCTGAGGCGGGCGGATCACGAGGTCAGGAGATCGAGACCATGGTGAAACCCCGTCTCTACTAAAAATACAAAAATAATTAGCCGGGCGTGGTGGCGGGTGCCTGTAGTCCCAGCTACTCGGAGAGGCTGAGGCAGGAGAATGGCGTGAACCCAGGAGGCGGAGCTTGCAGTGAGCCGAGATCGCGCCACTGCACTCCAGCCTGGGCGACAGAGAGAGACTCCGTCTCAAAAATAAATAAATAAATAAATGACGTTAACAACTGTGTGTTTGCATATGGAAGCAGTCAAGATCATACAACTTAATATGATTTGGAGTTGGTGACCTGATTGTCCATGGCTTTAGCTCAAGGTCTATGCCTAACCAGCTGGGAGATATTGGGCATTAGGCATGCCACTCAGTGTATCTGGGTCTCATTCATGAATAGGGATACAAAGTCTACTTCTGCAAGGTTGTTTTGGGAGTTGAATGAGAAGTGACATGAAAGCACTTGGTTAAATATGATGCGCTGTTTGAATGTGAGGTATTGCTATTTTACCCTCAAAGGAAAAAAAAATAGTGCTCTGGTTACCATATTTTATGGTCAGAAATATTCGTTTAGTGCAATAAGATGCCCTGTGATAGAAGGATTTCATGGTCAAAGAAGCCTAGGAATCCCCAAATGCCTTTCTGCCTTCGGAGATCCCCAGCACTCACAACCCCTTTTTCTCCTCCAGAAATACAAACTCTCATTAGCCTTTGAAAGGCCCTGAGAAGTCCTGCAGCAAAGACATCAGTTGAAGCATGTTTTATCCGTTGTCTTCCAACATAATTTGACCAATGAAGCTTCCTTGTGTAACATCTCACCACATCTCTATATACATTCATACTTTCATTCTCTCCCTCTGTGGCCTCATCCATACCCATACTTATACACCAGTGTCTGCCCAGCTGATATTTCTAGTCTGGACTGCTCCTGTGAAGTTCAGGCCGTTTCACCCAATTGCTTCCACTTGGTTGTCTCAGGACAACTCAAATTCAATCTATCCAAATGTCTAAAATCAGAATCAGTACCCTCCATCCCACACCTGGATCTTTTCCAGGATTCCCCAGCTTAATGATTGGCCCCAGCATCCTTCCAGCTCAGCAAAGCCCAAAACCTTGCCACACCTCTTCCCCTCCTCCCTCACATCCCACACATACATTCTATCACAATTTCCCACCCAACTTATGTTCTACACATGTTTCATACCTATCCTCTTCTCTCCAGCCCCATTGCCACCATCTTGGTCCAGTCTACCCAGAGCTATCCCCGGGACCAGTACCAGAGCTTTCCAACTAGTCTCCCCACTATCTCATCCCCCTAAACCATCTTCTACGAAGGAGTAGGATAAGGCTTCAAAATCCCTGTCTAATCCATCTTAAACCTTCTAACAATTTCTTCTTGCTCTTAGGTTCTCTGTGTCTCAATCACCAGGATTTTTCTTTTTTCTTTTCTTTTTTTTTTTTTGAGACGGAGTCTCGCTCTTTCACCCAGGCTGGAGTGCAGTGGCGCGATCTCGGCTCACTGCAAGCTCCGCCTCCCGGGTTCACGCCATTCTCCTGCCTCAGCCTCTCCGAGTAGCTGGGACTACAGGCGCCCGCCACCACGCCCGGCTAATTTTTTGTATTTTTAGTAGAGACGCGGTTTCACCGTGGTCTCAATCTCTTGACCTCGTGATCCGCCCGCCTCGGCCTCCTAAAGTGCTGGGATTACAAACGTGAGCCACCGCGCCCGGTCTCACCAGGATTTTTCTATTTCTTCAGATGTCCCCAAGTCAGGGCCTTTGCTTATGCCCTTCCTGATGCTAGGACACTCTCAGTGCCCCAGTTCAGTCCCTTTCCTAATTAACTTGCTCCCTCCTGTAGCTCTCAACCCAAATACAACTTCCTCAGGGAAGCTGTCCCCAGACCTAGTCAGGACCCTGGTCGCCCACCCCACCATGGGCCTCTGCTTCATTTGTAAGTTGCTTCTCAAGTTACAGCTGCACATTTTGCTTTTTTTTTTGAGACAGAGTCTCAGTCTGTCTCCTAGGCTGGAGTGTAGTGGTGCAATCTCTGCACACTGCAACTTCTGCCTCCCGGGTTCAAGCAATTCTGCCTCGGCCTCCCAAGTAGCTGGAAATTACAGGTGCCTACCACCATGCCAGGCATTAATAAAATTTTGTGTTTTTAGTAGAGACAGGGTTTTACCATGTTGGCCAGCCTGGTCTCGAGCTCCTGAGGTGCCCGCCACCATGCTGGGCATTAATAAAATTTTATGTTTTTAGTAGAGACAGGGTTTCACCATGTTGGTCAGCCTGGTCTCGAGCTCCTGACCTCATGTGATCTGCCTGCCTCGGCCTCCCAAAGTGCTGGGATTACAGGCCTGAGCCACGGCAACGGGCCACATTTGCTTTTATATTATGTAAATTAGTGTCTTTTCTCCCAGACTAGATTGTAATGCACCTCATCAGGGTAGGACCTTGCCTATTTAACTCAATATTTTCTATCAGAAAGCCCCCACAAATAATTTTTGCTGTAGACAAAAAATCTCCTCTTTTTCACCACACATTCCACACCTCTGTTTCTGCTCTCTTGCCTCTCTGGTCGCCAGCTTTTTCAGAAAACAAAAACTCAACTGTTAGGCTAAGCTCCTCTTTTCTCTCCAAAGATTAAGCCATCTTACTGACTTCTCCAAAGAGCCTCTTTCCTGCTCGTCTGTTTCCAAGTTCACATTCCGGCTGCCACCCAGGCTGCCCACTGCCTGCTGCAGGGCTCCATCCACATCCATCACACTGTGCACAGCACCCCTGCACTGTGCGGAGCTACAGCCTGAGGCCACTCTGCCTCATCTTTAATCAAAAGGGCAATTTCTGTCTGATTTAAGTATCTGACCCAAAGCAGTTTTGGAGGCTAATTTGTACCACTTTTCCAGGTCCCTGTTCCCCTGCTGAAACCCCAAGCCCCCTGCCCACATACAGAAACATGCTGATACTTTTGCTTCGATCCTTGGGGCGAAATGAGTGCCTTAGTTTGCTTGCTTGTTCTGGTTTCACTTGGGTCCCAAGTCAGCCCCTACCTTTCACAATTCTAGGGCTTAGGACAGGCTGTTCTCTCTGCCCAGGAAGGCTACTCCACATCCCACCTCCTTCCCCTGCTTGGTTTAATCCTACTCATCCTTCAGGCCTCAGTTTAGGTGCCACTTCTGCAAAGGAATCTCTCCTGACAAGTTTAGGTTACCCTGCTATTCTCTCTGATTTCATGCTTGTCCATCTAGACATCCATTGCAATTTGTATTTCTGTATTTATGTGTGTGCTTATTTGCTTAATGATTTTCTCTCTACTAAACCATAAACTACATAAGGGTAGGGCTGGTGGCTATTTTTTCACCAATCCCACGTGCAGCACAATGCCTGTTTACACAGCAGGCACTCCATCAATGTGTACCGCAAGGAAGAAGCAATGAATGGACCAATGAATGTGCTTGCTCTTGAAACACCATTTGACCTTTGGAAATCTGCCTGGCTTGAAAACAACTCTAAGCCCAAGCAAAACTTAAGGAAGTGTAATTTGAAGAAATAATTTGTGTCTTGAACTTGTCAATGCCAATTCTCTGTGTATTTTGATTTGTTTTTTCACCCCTTGGGTTCAGAGCAACCTTGCCAGGCCTTAGTCTCCTGGGGCACATACTTTCTTCTGACCTGTAATAATAGGCTGCCTGGGGCTATGGTTTAAAAAGTCTGCAGGTGGCTTCTCCTCTCTCCAGCTAGGCTGGCTGGAAAGGGAGGGCAGGATTGTGTGTCGCTCCTTTTCTGCACCCCCTCCCCTCGCCCCGCCAGTCCTCAGAGGGAAGGCTGGGCTTTCGGTGCCCAAGCTCGGGTACATGTGGTCTTTTGGTTCTGCTGAAACAGATGTCCTGTGCCTTCTTGGTTCCATGTTTTTTACCTGAATTTCATTCTCACTTGGAGCAATGCAATGCCAAAGCCATTTTTGCAATAAAACTTGCAGCAGAAAATGTTAGTGGTCCACCGATATTCCCCCCCAGTTTACTGTTTTCTGTGTACCCTGGGTTTTGGTGTGCATTCTCTTCCAAAGCCAGCACTGTGGCTTTTTGGCAGACAGCCCTCAGGGGCTCTGGAGTCACTTTGTGTGCATGGATGAAGAGTCTGGAAACTGACTTACTCCCCAGTTCCCTGGATTAGGCCCTGAGAATGTTGGCCTGAGATCCTGCTCTGCCCTGCCCCCTCCACTCCTCTCCTAGTGTCCTTACATCGCATCCACACAAAGCCTCAGCTAGGGGCCTGTTTAGCAGGATCCCAACCTGAGACACTAGACATCAGGAGTGGGGCTGGGAAGCAAAAGCACACTGAAGCCAGGGTGAACAAGAACCACAAGAAAGGGTCCAAGAGCGCCTGGGTGGAGCACAGACGCTGTCCACTTACATCTCGCATTCAAGTTCACACCTTCCTATCACAGAGTCTTCATCTTGGTGATGGGCCACAATTTATGGGGGGAGGCTTACAAGAGGAGAGTTAGTTGGATGATCCACCATTCTCACCTTTTATAGCTTGTCTGGAGGCAAAACGGATATTCATTACAACCCTCCTGGGCCCCCCATCCTCAGCTGGCTGGCACTTCTGCTAGTTGTTTCCTAATGGGGTGACCCAGCCCTTCATCCTTGAGGAGTCTAAGCTCCTGCCCACCGTGGCTGTGGTTGCTATAATGACCTGGTCACAGTTAACACTGGGCATGGGAGTGACCTGGAGATGCCCTGCGTTCCACACATCTTCCCCCCGGCTCCATTGTAACAGGGACAGAGCCTCCTCCTACTGACCGGGGCCAATCATGCCTGCCAGTATGGTAACTCCTTTCTTTGCCTGATGGTCTGCCAGGATGAGGGGACCATCCTCAAATGACAAGGTGGTTGCCATCGATTTCGGTTTCCTGGGACTCTGTCCCTGGTAGAAGTGTCTCCCTTCCCTTCTGGGAATTAGGACTTCTAGACCCACAGAACCTAGAGTTGTGGCAGCAGGAAGCACAACTTCCTCCAAGTAGGTCCCTGGGAATGGTGGGGAGCAGGACCACCCTCATCCCATTGCTTCCTCCCCCTTCTCTTGGGGACGACTCAGGTGTGTCCATTCAGGGGTCCTTTGCAGGATCAGCCTAAAGCTACTCTCAGAGCCTCTGCTGTGACTTTGCCCTTGCTTGGCTTTGTCCCCTTCTCTGTGCTGCTTCGCCTGCTCCCTTACTGGTTACCCTTGGGATCCCTTCCTTAATCAGTTACTTGTACCCAAAGTCTGCTTTCTGGAGAAGCCAACCTAAGACAGAGCTGGAAGCCATGAGGCGTCGGGCAGGCCAAGCACTCCAGCTTTGAACATAAGACATTGACCAGGGCCGGGGCTGAAGGGAGGAAGTCAGAGCTACTGACTAGACCTTGAACTGGAAACCGAGGATCCTGCCCCTGTTTCTACCTCACTGAAAACCAAAAAAAAATGGGCCTCTGCCTTCCCAGGTATCTGATAAGGATAATGCTTTAAACTCTGACAGAATAGGAGAAATACTGTCCCAAAGTGCTTCTTGCACATTTACTTAAATGTGATGAATTTTAAAAACAATGAAGTTACTTGCAAATAGTGTGTCATATAATATTATAACACCACTGCATATGACAATAGCTAACACTCCCCATTCGTCCCTCTGGCCATGACCTCTACGAAGTACCCTACATGGTTCTCTCCTTTCCTTCTTACAACTACCTTATGCAGAAGGTACGACTGTTAGTCCGTCATCCCATTTTACAAATGTGGAAACTGAAGGATAGAAAGTGATCCACCTATGTGAGCTGCAGAGCCAGGATGAAACACAGGCCTGTGCTCTCAGCTGCCCGCTGCACCTCCAGCGGGGAGACAGAAGTGGTCCATCTCCTTCCCTAGCTGAGGAAGTGGGATGTCTGTGGCAGGCAGGGCATTTGCCATTCGGATTTTTAAGCTTGCACACACAGAGCCCATGGTGTATTTAAGCTGACGAGAAACTGCTACTTGGCTAGGCTCCTCAAAGAGGCCAGGAACAAGACCCAAAGCTCCTTTGATCCTCCGCCAATGCAGGAATCCAGCTGATATTAATATTCGATATTACGATGGTTTCATTTGACATTTTCATGAGGAAATCTTGGCTTTACTTGGTTCCCAGGCTGGCAGGTGGAGCCAGTGCCAGGAAGCGCACTGTATACTGTATACAGGGTCAACAGTCGCACAGCAGGTTGGTGTTCCAAACCTCCTCCCGAGGCCAGAGCCACCATTAAAACACACCTTCACTTAGAGCTGTTTTTCTCAAATAAGATTACATTTTGGCTCCAAGAAGTTGTTTGTCAGGACTGTCTTCATCATGAGGTGAAGTTGAATTTGGCTTGGTGATTTGTGGGTCTAGGTTGCCCCTTTCCCTGGGCCGCCCTCACAGACAAGACACGTCCCCTCATGGAATTAACGTCCCAGACTGCAAGCTCCGGGCGGGTGAGGACTGTGTTTTGTTTACTGCTGGCAGTAAGGCCTGCCACGCAGTGGGCTGTCTGTGTATGGTTGTTACCAATTAATAAACGATTTGGTAAATGAGTAAAGACCGTCAGCATCGTTTGCTATTAAGAGCCCAGCCTCTGGAACCAGACACTTGGATTCAAATCCCAGCCAGGCATGTGACCACAGGCAGGCGACTTAACTTCGCAGTAGCTTGGTTTTCCCCTCCGTACAATGGGTGTGACACTACCTCCCTCGAGACTGATGGGAGGATGAACTGAGTTAGTATGTACAAAATACTCAGAGCTTGGGCACACAGCACATGCTGCCTCCCTGAGTCTTTATTGACTGGGACATCAAAGTGTGGCACTGGGCTAACACGCTGTCTCCTCAAAGTTGCTTCCTTCTGCTAATTCAACCCTGGAAGAAACGACCTTTGTTGTGTCTGTATTTGTGTGAGAGCCCTTCATTCTCATTCCTATCTCGAAGGGCTTTTTACCTGGAGGTGTGGTTTGCAAACTGCTGGATCTCACTGTTTGCACACAAAAAAAGTGCTGATATTCTTAAAAATCTCCCTTGTGAGGAGCGAAAAGAGATACGCTTTTTTTTTTTTTTCTGGAAGCAAGGTCGACCATTTATCACCAACTGCCAAAACCTTCCTCTAAGGCATCACTTCTCAAACTTTTAAAGCACTCTCCCTGTCAGCCCAGTCAGAATGACAAAATCCAGAGTCATTCTCAAGAGAGAGGGGTGACAGAAATGGAGGGGTGGCTGAGAGCATTAGCAGGGAGGGAGGGACGGCTGGGGCTCTAGTGGAAAAGCCTGCTCACCCCCAAATCTAGGACCCTGAAGTCTGCAAATGGCTTTAGTTACAGATCAGTTTACCTGGAGGGGCTGCTTTCCACGGGCTTAGCAAGCTGTTCAATTCCTCATTTGTTGAGGCAACACATTTTTATTGAGCACGTACTGTGTGCCAAGTGTTGGGGAAAAGGTGACCAAGACAAAAGTCTCTGCCCACAGGATGCTTACATTCTGCCATCACTAACGTCTCCACTCACCACCCACTGAAAACACGACTCACGTAGGAAGGGTTTCTCTGAATGAAACCCTTAAACCCAGGTTCAAATCAAATTTAAGACACAGAAAGTAGAACAGTGTTTGCCAAGTGCAGTGGGGAGGGAGAATGCGGAGTTGTTCGGTGGGTGTTGAGTTTCAGTTTTGCAAGATGAGAAAGTTCTAGATATTGGATGCACAATAAACACTATGGAACTGTACACTTTAAAATGGTTAGGATTATAAATTTTATGCTACTCACATTTTTTACCACAATAAAAAAAAATGAAAAAAATAAACATAGTTAAGGATGCAGTGTCCAAAGGCTGTGGCTGCTGCCCAGACCCAAAGGGAGGAGTGGGAGGTGTGTGTGTCTGGGTGTCTGTACATGTATGGGGCAGGGTGGGGGATGGGAGAAGTTCTGCTCTGCCTCTCCTCCATTTCAGAGGTCCTAGAAGCCCAGATTAAACAGTCACTAGAGAGTCTGCAGTTATTTTTTCTTGGAGAATAATAGGCCCCACCACTGGGCCTCCAGAGAAAGTGAATTGAGGCTCAGTGGTTGGCAGTTGTCTCTGCCAGGTCTCCAAGTCCCTGACTTTCTATTACAGGAGAGGAACTAGAACATAGTGCAGAGCAAGCTTACAAGAGTTCAAATCCCGTCTGTGCCACTGACTTAGCTATGTGACCTCGGGTGAGGTACCTGATTTCTCAAGTGCCTCAGCTTCCTCATCTGTAAAATGGGGGAGGGAGGGGTAGTAATAGTACCATAGGCACAGAGCCATCCTATGAAAGCCCTTAGCATTTTGCCCCATGCTATGTTTGTGTTTAGGGAGTTCAGGGATTCTTGACAGGATTGAAGCATGTATGTGTGGGAGAATTCATGTCACATTTAAGAAGTGAGAATCTGGCCAAGCATGGTGGCTCACACCTGTAATCCCAACACTTTGGGAGGCTGAGGTGGGCAGATCACCTGAGGTCAGGAGTTCAAGACCAGCCTCGCCAAAGGTGAAACTCCATCTCTACTAAAAATACAAAAATTAGCTGGGTGTGGTAATGCACATCTGTAGTCCTAGCTACTTGGGAAGCTGAGGCAGGAGGATTGCTTGAATTCAGGAGATGGGGGCTGCAGTGAGCCATGGTTGTACCACTGCACTCTAGCCTGGACAACAGGGCAAGACCCTGTCCTCCCCCCCCAACAAAAAAGGACTGGGCATCTGGGTGGCAATGTGTTCAGCGAAAATGTGGCTTCTTCTGGCCAGGAGAAGCTGACAGCCTGAACTGGCCTTTCTCTGGCCAGAGGGCATTTTGCTCAGCCTATGGAAGTCAAACCTAAGAGCAGGTGGCATGACAGGAGGATGATGGGATGGCCAGTGCCTTCCTAACCACGCTCCCCTAGGCATGCTGCATTTGCCTTCTCTGCACGCTCACAGCTGGATGGGAGGAGGCGCTCAAGTGTGTGGGAGTTGACCAGCCACATCTGCAGGAAGTTACAGGTGCCCTGGGCTGGGGCCCTGGGACACATTCCATTTCTGGGGCTGGTGCCTCCCATCCAGGCTCCAGACCAACTCCTGAGGGTGCATTTTAAAACTGGTTCTTCCAGCTATTAACCCTGCAGCTCCTGAGACAACACACACCCAGGTGGAGCTAATTAGGGTGGGATGAGAGATCGGGACTCTAGGAATTCAGTGCCAGCCTCCCCCGCAGGTCACTCAGGAGTGGGGCCTTGGTGGGCCTGCTGCAGACAGCTGAGAGCCCACATCTGTCTAATCAGGGCCCCACTCTCTTCGGGCTGCTTCAGGAATAAGTCCCCAGTCTAGGTGTGCTGGGGAATCCTGCGCCGTGATTGCTGTGTAATCATAACACCTAAAGATGAAGGATTTGGACAAAGGAGCATTTATTGAGCACTTTGTCTGTGGTACTAGGCCCGTTACATTCATTGTTTCCAGCCTCACAACCACCCTGTCATACAATTATTATTTCCATTTTGTTCGACGTGGAAACTGTGGCTCAGAGGTGGTAAGGTGCTTGTTTAAGCTCTCCTGCCTTTGAGCAATTGAACTGGCATTTAAAACCAGGTCTCTCAGACTCCAAATCCTACACGTAGCTGCTTCCCCTTTCAGGCTGATAAAATGATCAACCTGAGCTAGTCTATCTTGCACTGCTTCTCCTGCTTATAGGTAATTGCAAGTGTTAGATGTTGATAAACAGCAATGTAGTAATGATGTGAACCAGTCAAAACCTTAATCCTCTCCACCTAAAATACAATCACATCACTTCCTTTTTCAAAAAATCTTCATTGACTTCTCTACTCGCCAGATCAAGTTCAAACTCTTTAGCATACAAGACAAAACACTAAAGAGACTACGACCAAATGCCAAACTCACGTTTCCCTTTTCTCTTTCAAGAATGATGTCCAGTCTGGGAAGGGAAAAATAACCCTACTGAGTTGGAATTGGGGTCCAAGATTGGTGAGAAGACGCCCAAGAAACATGACAGAGTTTGAAGGGAGTCCAGGTCTCCTCACCCTGACCAGTGACTGCCCAGCCTCAGCTGGGGCATGTCGAGATTGCTCAACAGCTGTTGTTAATCTTTCACAAACCATAACAAATGTGAGACAGTCCCCAAGGATGGAGTGGGCAAAAGTCCCAGTTTTTAAAAGGGAGAACACTTCAGATACTGCAAACTACAAACCACTAAATGGGAAGGGGAGCCCCAATAAAATTGTAGTGCATGCTATTAAACAGTTTGTGCCCCTTACAAATAGGAGCACAGATCTTTGAAGAGCTTCATGGGACTGCTGGAAACAAGTCATGTCAGTGTCACCTCATTTCTTCTTCTAATGGCGTGGCAGGGCTGGTAGATCAGGGAGACGTTGAGGATGTGGTACATCTGGATTTCTGCAAGACAGCTGATAAGGTCTCTTGTGACTTCCTTGTAGACAAAATTGGAAAATTGTGAGCTAGAGGTGCTTTTAAGTAAAACTCACAACCCATTGAATGCATAAACCTGAGACATGCAGATAGAGAGTAACTCGGAGGAAGTCTCTAGTGGTAGGCAACAAGGCTCAGCTCTGAGCCCTGTGTTTTGGACATTTTTAATCAATAACTTAAAGGGCAGATGACACAGCATTGGAGGGGAGGGGGATAATTAACAGCTTGGATGCCAGAAATAGGATCCAGAAATTTAAGTGGAATAAATGGGAAGTTCTGGACTTTGGTTTAACAAACCCGTGACACAGCTGAAGGATTTTAGCTGACTAAATGCTCAATATGAGTTCATAGGAATCAAGCCACGTTAAGCAGTTCATGTTTCCCCTCTGCCTTCAGGATGCCAGATCCCTCCTTAGTGTCCAGCGGGGGGTCCTCCAGATGTGAGCTGGCTACCAATCCTGTGTCAGGCTGCGGACTTGCCATGTCCTTGAACACCTTTGCACCTCTGCACATGGTCTAACCTCTTTCTCCTGTAGCTCGCCAGCTGAGGTCCTATTCACACTTTCTTTCTTTCTGAGTCAGAGTGCCTGTCCCCCAGGCTGCAGTGCAGTGCCATGATCATGGTTCACTGTGGCCTCAAACTTCCAGGCTCAAGCGATCCTCCCACCTCAGCCTCCAGAGCAGTTGAAACCAGAGACTTGTGCCACCACATCCAGCTAATTTTTTTATTTTTTGAAGAGACAGGGTTTTGCCATGTTGCCCAGGCTGGTCTTGAATTCCTGGGCTCAAGCGGTCTGCCTGCCTCAGAATTCCTATTCACTCTTTACAATCCAGCTCTGCTGCACCCCTGAGCTTCTAGAGATGCCACAGAACACTTGTCTGTGCTCCCTTGTGGTACTCACCACATTTTGTTAAAATGACCAATCCCCCTCCTTGACAGGGCTGTGTGCTGCTTGAGGGCAGGGGCTGTCTCATTCATGTGGAGGTTCAACACATGTCTGTGGAATGGGTTTCACTGCCCCAAAGCTGATTCTATCTTTTGCTGTATTTGCATTGGAACAATGGGCAGAAATGATTTCCTAATTCTGCTCACATGGGGTAGGTCAGACAACTTGAATGAGGGTTTTAGTTCTGGGTCTTATACTTCAAATGATGCAGGGCAGAGTGATCCCACGCCAGGGCAAGCTGGGTGCTAAAGGATTTAGGCACTCTATCACAAGAGGAACAGGAAAAAAGAAGGCTTAGGTGAGGATACGAGAGCTGTCTTCAAACGTCTGGGAGAATGTCCTGTGTTCCCTCACCGTCTAAGGCTCAGGGACTTCGAGAACAGGATGGAGCCCTGGACACACAACTACACACACACACAATTGTCACAGAGTGGGAGGCAGGATAAAGTGGTGAGTAACAGCCTGGCTTGAGACGCAGGCTCATGCATCTGACACCGGCTGAGCCGCACACTAGCTGAGTGGCCTTGGGCATGTTTTGTAACCTCCTTGACTGTTCCCTTATCTGTGAAATTGAGATAAACGTACTACCCACTTCATAAAGAGATCAAATGTGGTATACATGAAATATGTTTAGAACAAAGCTGACCATATTCAATAAATGTTAGCTTAAAAAAATCAGAGAGTGTGTCATCCCTCAAAGCCTAAAGGAGTTCCCTTCGGAGGCTGCAGACACCAGATTCAGAACCCCGGGACTCAGCTTTTCGGTGCTTTTCCAGATTCCCACACAACCCCGATCCCTGAGCATCTGTAGTTCGCAGCCGCGTGTCTTCCGTCTCTGCCTGAGCCTCATCCTCTCAGGGCCCAACTCTACTTTATAAAAATTTTATTTATTTTTAATTTTACAAGTAATAATTGTATATGTTTATAGGGTACAATGTGATGTTTTGATATATGTATACATCGTAGAAAGGTTAAATCAAGCTAATTAATATATCAATCACTTTACAAACTTACTGTTTTTGTGTGTGTGGTGAGAATGTTTAAAATCTATTCTTTTAGCAATTTTGAAATATACATTTTCCAACCTCAGCTTTTAAAAGAACCAGCCCACTGTGACCCAGGCAGAGTTGTGGGGGCTGGGGCGGGAAAACAAATCAAGCTAACAACCGGTAAATAGAACATGTCGACAGTTACTCCTTCGTAATATCCTAGCGTGGGGAGAGCTGCCCTCTTCTTTTTTTACACCCCTAGAGACATCCCTTGCCATGAGGGGGTTCACATGCAGTTATGCGCACACCCCAGCCTGTGTGCTGAGTGAGCTAAATTTGCAACCATAACCTTCTCTTCCCTCCGTACCCCCAGCAGAGGTCAGCCCTCAGGTCTAAGGATGCGCCCTGTGTGGAGTGGTGCGCGCTCGGAAGGTCCGGCAAGGGGGAAAAGGCCAGCCGGGGCTGTGAACATATTCAGGGCTGTCTGGGCAGGGACACTCAGAGGAAGGGGTAGCGGCCAGTTCTCCTTGGTTCTTGGAATCCTGGCCGTTTAAAGGTGGGGCTCAGAGCAGGGGCTCCTCCGCCCGGGCCCACGGGCATTTCTATTCCTGGTAACCCTCGAAAGCCTGCAGGTCTCTGCTCTGGCTGTGGCCCGGGCCACCCTGCCTGACGCGTGTGCTTGGAGTGGGGGCCGTGTGTTCACCCTCGAGGAGGACTGCATAGGAAGAGAGTGGCAGGTCTGTTTACCCCAGGGCCGGTTGATAGAGAGACCGAGGGTGGTGACAGGGTAAAGAGAAGGAGAGCAGGGGCGGTGTCTGAGATCTGCAGGCAGCAGGCAGAAGGCTGCCCCGACCCGAAGAGGGTGCCCGAGGCTTCGGTGTGCGGAGGCCGGGGCAGCTGCTGGACTTCGGGTCTTCGGTGCGGATCCTGGACCTGCCTCAGATCCGTTCCTAGCCGCCCCTCTGCTCTGTATGGCAAGGAGCAGGCCGTAAAGAATGCTCCTCCCAGGATGCCGGGCCTGCGGGCTGCCGGCTGGGTGTGAACCATGGACAGAGGCTTTGATCAGAGATTGGAGGCTGGGTGGGGTAGGAGGAGGCACCTTCTCCCCGCTCCTTCTCCCCCTTGGGTGCCTTCTCTGGCAGCAGCTGCATTTCTTTCATGACCCCGCTCCCACTGGGGCTGCAGTTTCTTTGCAGTGACCTTGATGCGGGGCCTTGGTCAGCGGCCTCTTCCCTTGTCCCTCAGCCTCAGGCAGTGATGGCTTCCTGCTGTTGCTGGTCCCTGGGTTGCCTTACTGACCCCTGGTTGATTTCCTGACCTTTTTTTTTTTTTTTTTTAATCACCTGTGTAGGCCGGGCGCGGTGGCTCAAGCCTGTAATCCCAGCACTTTGGGAGGCCGAGGCTGGCGGATCACGAGGTCAGGAGATCGAGACCATCCTGGCTAATACGGTGAAACCCCGTCTCTACTAAAAATACAAAAAAAAAATTAGCCGGGCGTGTTGGCGGGCGCCTGTAGTCCCAGCTACTCGGGAGGCTGAGGCAGGAGAATGGCGTGAACCCGGGAGGCGGAGCTTGCAGTGAGCCGAGATCGCGCCACTGCACTCTAGCCTGGGGGACAGAGAAAGACTCCGTCTCAAAAAAAAAAAAAAAAAAAAAAAAAAAAAAAAAAATCACCTGTGTAATCAATTCCCCATGTTAAGTTCCTCCTGTTTTACATCTTCTGTTGCACTTATGGGCAATTTTAGGATTTAGATCAAAACCAATGCATGTTGTTACACTCATTTATATAGTGAGGAAACTGGGTTTTAGAGACGCTAAATAATTTTTTAAGGTTACCAGCTAATAAATGATAGAGCAAACAGGATTTGAATCTAAGTTTGCTTCACTTCCTAGCCTATTCTCTTTCCAATAGGCCTTACTGCCTCTGGGAATACATCTTGGTCAACTGTATTAGGGAATATGTGACGCAGTGTGAGAAGCCAGAGGAAGGAGAGCTGATGGGCTGAGGATGGCTATGGCCTTCTAAAATCACCCCAGCACTCTCATTGCTAGGGAGCCAGGAATAAATACCATTTTTAAATTCTCATTTTAAATATTTTCAGAAAATCTGAATAGAAAGAAATTTCACTGTGTCCACAGTAGACTGTTATTTAGACTGCTGGAAATAGATTGAAATTGTTAGGCTTAATGGAAAGCTGGGTAAGATACTATGATTTTTTTGAAAAACATGAAGTCAGGCTGAAAGGAAATACCTGCTATAATCAGAGAAAATTAAGATTTAATCCAGTAAATACCAATGCAAACAATTCTTCCCTTCTCTCTCTCTCTCTCTCTGTCTCGTGTGTGTGTGTGTGTGTGTGTGTGTGTGTGTGTGTATGTGTGTATGTGTGTGTGTATTTCTTTCATTTCTCTTTTAAAACCTTAAACCAGTGGCTCCTAGTGAATACCCTTGCATCACATCTTAGATTGGAGTGAGTTGTTCCCAAGGCAAAGAACTTGGTCTTGTCTCAGTTCACGGTAGGGGCTAGAGAGGGGTGTTGAGGGGGAAGTAAGAGAGGAAGAAGAAGGAAGGAAATTAGGTTAATGGTATAATTTTCCTTAATTTTAAAATTTTTTGTTTTGTTTTTCTTAAATATCACCTGAAACACTTGCGTGGACTAGCATCTATAGTATAAGATGCATCTGACTTATCATAAGTTTTCTTATTAATAATTGAAGGTGTGCCACAGAATGGCAGGACTCCAGTGGCTCTACCCTGAAAACAAACTTGGGAACTGCCACCTGTGTATGCCGGGATGCCCTCCTGTGCATGCTGTGTGGATCCCATCCCAGAATCCATTCTAGGCGTGGTGATGTTAGCCCTCAGCTTCCTGAACTCACCCAGCCCCAGCTCTTCTCATCCTCTGCATACACAATGGCACTCCAGACCACAAGTGCCCCAGCCCCATTTTGGTTAAGAAAACATTGTTGTTTTGAACCCCTTGGAGTTAGGATGAGCTGCACACTTCTCAGACAGTGTTGTTCTGGAGTGACCCGGCAGCATCTAGAAGGTTTAGGAGGTGCCTTCTCTGCTCTGGTTGAAGGAGAAAGAGACTTGGTGACCATCACTCCTTGAACTTGGACTATCTCAAAGACAGCCAAGACCTACAAGTG
Source organism: Symphalangus syndactylus (assembly GCF_028878055.3). Taxonomy (NCBI): domain Eukaryota; kingdom Metazoa; phylum Chordata; class Mammalia; order Primates; family Hylobatidae; genus Symphalangus; species Symphalangus syndactylus. The sequence continues at coordinate 86,531,780 of NC_072424.2, forward strand.
GATTGTGAAAGCCATCAGTTTGACCTTCCCAGCTTGGGAGTGCAGGGAGAACACCAGCTGCAGTTCAGGGTGGACACTCCCCTAAACATTTCCCCTGGATCCTGAGGTCCTCAGTCCTCCAGCCCCCAGGACCTCACTTCCTCCCTCCCCTCCCCAATCCCTAACTGTTTGCTGGAAAAGAAGACTCTTGTCAAATAGAGCATAGCAAAGACCCAGCCTGTCTCTGTGTGTTTTGCCAAGGACGAAAATAATTTTCCAGGAATCAATGGTTGGTGGCGTTTGAAGATCTCATCCCAAACCCCATCTCGTTAAACCAGGCCATTTTATTCAATATTTGCACCACAGCCAGTGGTGAGTTAATGGGATCCAGATTCATCCTGGAGGTGAGAGTCTTTTATAAATTCTAATAAGTCACAAGAATTGGCAGCTTGCAGGCCAATTTTTCAGAACAGCCAATATTTAATAGACTACCTCAGATGATTAAGTGAAATGATTTCTTGGAGCAGTCCCAGAGATGGCTCTAAAAGTTGTCTCAGCTAATTATCTCAGAACTAAACAGGACAATTGCAATGCCACTTGCCAGTTTAAATCTGGTTTCTGACAAGAGTAGGGCTTCTTAATTTAGGCTGTACATGCCCAGAAAGTCCAAGGTGGGGCGACGGAGGGACAGTGAGCACCTTAGGTGTGTATAAAGTTATGTGCGTTTTTATCCATTTTCATCAGATTCCCAGGTGAACCTGTGACTACAGAAGAAAAACTACTGGCTTGGATTATTGATGCCATTTATTTTGCTGGTCTATTTCTACAATCTGGTTAATTTTTCATTTTGATTTGTCTTTTTTTTTTTTTCTGAGACAGAGTCTCACTCTGTTGCCCAGGCTGGAGTGCAGCGGGGCAATCTCTCACTGCAATCTCCGCCTCTTGGGTTCAACTGATTCTCGTGCCTCAGCCTCCCAAGTAACTGGGATTACAGGTGTGCACCACCCCACACCAGGCTGATTTTTGTATTTTTAGTAGAGACAGGTTTTCACCATGTTGACCAGGCTGGTCTCGAATTCTTGACCTCAGGTGATCCACCCATCTTGGCCTCCCAAAGTGCTTGGATTACAGGTGTGAGGCACTGGGCCCAGCTGATTTCTCTTTTTATCCCCTTCCTCTAGGTGGTCTTTGTATTAATATATGGACCACTGAACCCAAGAAAACTGCTGGATGATTTATCAAACTGTTTTTGCAGTAAGAAAGAGATGGCATCATTTATTTGAGAATCTAACACCTCACTGCCCATTCCTCCCCATTTCCCACCCCTGCCCAGTGTTAAAACATTCCATTCTAAACCTGGGAATAGCGTGGCAAGGTTCAGTGACTTCAAAATAAAGGCAAGCCTGAGTTCTCCCTTCAAAGTCAGATTTCCAAACATCTGAGGACAGTGTCTGTTTCATGTCTCAGTAGGATTGCCAAATTACACCTACCTTCCTCCGATGAGATCTTTTCCTCTCCACACCCTGCCAATTACTTGCCAATTAATACAATCAAGTAACCACTTTGAACAACTTTTAACTTTGAATGTCAGGTTAACATTTTTCTTCACTCTCCTCCACCCACAATTTCCTGAATTTTCAAGGCTTGAGCTTTCCCCCATCCTCCCTCTTGATCATCTTAAAACTCTGCAAGGCTAGGGCTAGTGAAGAATATGCGCATGAATATCCGATGGACTTCTGCCTACTTCCTTCCTAAATAAGCAATAAGGTCAACAAGGCCTGGGTAAAAAGCCTCACAAATATGAAAGCTGTCATGTTTGTGAGCCCAGAATTTCAGTTCTGAGTGATGACTGGCTCTGGAAAATATCTGGCGTCTCCAGAAAACAAAGCCCTTTTGTTCAGGGAGCTCAAAGTTTTTAAACATCCATACATTCATTCCCTCTTCCGAAGCCCCACCTGTGAGGAAGGTTAGGTGGGGGTGAGCCATCTGCACCTGCACGCTGGTGTTCTCCAGGAGGAACTTGCACCTGCATCTCTGTCCATTTTTGCCCCAGTGACCAGCTCACCTCAGGTGGATGGAGGCAGCTATGATGAACTCCTGCCCTGGTGCCCAAGGGCAAGACACTCTTCTTATTCCTCCACAAGCTGTGTGACCGACCCTGAACAAGTTACTTAAGTTCCTTCTACTGCCGTCAAATGGAGATAATGATGCCTACATATCGGGGATGTTAAGATTAATTTAGATGAAATACATAAAGTGGTTAGCATTCCATGTTAGATTTCTTCCTTATCTGTAGAATGGGGTAATAATACCTGACAATAATATAATCCAACTTATCCATAGCCTACTAAGGGCTCTGTGGAAGGCTGCAAGGATTGAATATACCTGAATTCTTCTAAAAATGTCTGATTTGGAGGTTAAAACTTCTGAAAGATGATGTCACCAAAACACAAGTAAGAACTACATCAGGCTTTCCTAGAATGTGTCCTTTTGGAACCAAGAGACAGTGAATTATGAAAGAATTCTGAAATCAGATATGTTTGGGAAATTCTGCTGTCTCTTTATATATATATGTATATATATATATGTATATGTATATATATGTATATGTATATATATGTATATATATATGTATATGTATATATATATATATATGTATATGTGTATATATATATATATTTTTCCCCAGTCCTCAGAACTGAAATTCTTGGATCACAAACCTGACAGCTTTCATATTTGTAAAGCTTTTTACCCAGTCCTTGTTGACCTTACTGCTCACATATGACTAGTGTATTTAGGAAGGAAGTAGGCAGAAATCCTTCATTGGCTGTTCACATGAATATTCTTCACTAGCCCTAGCCCTCCTGAGTTTTAAGATGATTTTATATATATATATATATATATATATTCTCCTTGTAGATTCACATTGCACATTAGTATCTTCAAGTCCTGTGACTTTAAAAAATGTTTAACTATAACTAAACCAGTGTTTGCACATTTGTTTGACCTTGGAAAACTTTTGTTCATGTCACACTGTTAATATCCCTGATTTGACATAACACACTTTCAGTTATGCTAAACTACCCTACTCTCAGTGTAGGCTATTCCAAGGATTGGATGACCCACTTGCTGTGATAATTTTAAAGATTGTTTTAAAATTGAATTAGAAATCCAAAATGGGGTGTTCCATGACTGCATTTAGTCATCAGGAAGTCTTTTTTAACTAAGATTGAATAGTTTTTAGATTCATGGCCTAAACTCTTCTTGCAAAAGATGAATTTTATATCTTCTGGATTCATCATTTGAGCATTTTGTTTTACAAAAAAAAAAATATTTTTGGATGTATAAGGCTTTTTACCTAGTATCTGTCTGGTACTTAGGATCATGAAGACATCCAGGAAAGAAGTGGAAACAAAGGTTTTATCCACATATTCCCATAAGTAGCTTTCACCACTTTCTGCTGGCAGTGGGTTGGGATGTTTGGCTTTGCCATCACAGTTGTACCTACCACTTTATCTTCATCCTCAAGGACCAATGCCTCCGGAGTTTCACATTCAGTGCCAGATGCAATGGTGTCTGTTATTTACATGTGCTATGTATGTATGTGCTATGCACTGTGCATGTATTTTTCTAATTTAATCTTTGTCACAACTTTTTATGTTAGGTATTTTTTCCTTCATCTTACAGAGGAGAAGAAGATGGAGGCTCACAGTGGTTAAGTTAACTTGCTTATAATAAGATGTAGAACTAGGACTCCAAGGCAAGGTCGACTGGCTGCAAAGCTGGTGCTCTTTCTAATCTTCACAGCACTTTCACTCCTATTCCCTAAGATGTTTGGGGCTTCCCATCCTGGCAGGATCTCATATTCCACACCTTCTTTTATCTTTGTAAAATTATACCTGTTTTAGTAAAAGAGGAAAACCATCTGATCATTTCAATCAATGCAGAAAAAACATGACGAAATTCAGTACCCATATGATGAAAACTCTCAGCAACTAAAAACTTCCTTAGCTGATAAAGGACATCTTTAAAAAACCAACATCTAACATCATACTTACTGGTGAAAGATTGAAAGCTTTCTCCCTAAAATCAGGAACAAAGCAAGGATGCCTGCTTTCACTTCTATTCAATATTGTACTGGAGGGCCTGGCCATTGCCATAAGGCAGGAGAAAGAAATGAAAGGCATAAAGATCAAGGAGGAGCAAATAAAACTGTTCCTGTTTGCAGATATTATAATTGTTTATATATAAAATCCCAGAGAATCTACAAAATAAATAATAAAAGTAATAAATGAATTTAGTAAGTTTGCAGGATACACGGTTATTATAAGAAAATCAATTGTATTCTTGTATGCCAGCAGCAACAATTGGAAAATAAAGTTGTCTTTTGCTTTTTTTTTTTTTTGAGACAGAGTCTCACTCTGTCACCCAGGCTGGAGTGCAGTGGCACGATCTCAGCTCACTGCAACCTCCACCTCCCAGGTTCAAGCAATTCTCCTGCCTCAGCCTCTCGAGTAGCTGGGACTACAGGCACCAGCCACCATGGCTGGCTCATTTTAGTACTTTTTTTTTTTTTTTTTTTTTTTTTTTAGTAGAGTCGGGGTTTCACCATGTTGGCCAGGCTGGTCTGGAACTCCTGATCTCAAGTGATCTGCTTACCTCAGTCTCCCAAAATGCTGGGACTACAAGTGTGAGCCACTGTGCCTGGTCAAAAATAAAGTTTTAAAAAAGCAATTCCATTTATAATAGTACCACAAAACACAAAATAGTTAAAAATAGGTCTAATAAAAGATGTCCAAAGCTTCTACACTGAGAACTATACATTATTGCAGATAAAAATGTAAAAGACATACTTAACTGGAAAGCTATACTGTGTTCATTGATTGAAAGACTCAATATTGTTTAAATGACAGTTCTTCCCAAATTGGCCTATAAGTTCAGCATATTCTCCATCAAAATCTCAAGAAGATCTTTTGTAGAAAGTGAGAAGCTGATTCTAAAATGTATGGCCATGCAAAAGACATAGGCTAACCAAAGCTAACTTTAAAGAGAACAATGTAGAAGAACTTTTCCTACCTGATTTCAATACTTTTACTGAAAAGTTAGAGTAATCAAGACAGTTTTAGTATTGGCAAAAAGATTAATGTTCAGATCAATGGAACAAAATGGAGTCTGGAAATATACCCATACGTAGTGATAGGAGATGTTTGATAAAGGTGCCAAAGCAATTCATCAGAGAAAGAAAAGTTTTCAACAAGTGGTATAAAATAACTGAATACTATACAGAATAATAATGAACATCAATTCTTACTTCCCACCACACACAAAAATTAACTTGAAATGGCCTATAGACCCTCCTCGCTTTAGTAACACCTAAAGCTAAAAATATATATAGAAGAAAATATTTGTAACCTTGGAGTAGCCAAAGATTTTTTAGATATGTCACACAAATGACAAAATAAAGTGGCTTCATCAAAATTTAAAAAAACATTTTTTTGAGACAGGGTCTTGCTCTGTCACCCCGCCTGGAGTGCAGTGGTGTGGTCACAGCTCACTGCAGCCTTGACCTCCTAGACTCAAATGATTCTTCTTCTCCAGCCTTCTGGGTGGTTGGGACCACAGGTGAATGCCACCACACCCAGCTAAGTTTTGTATTTTTTGGAGAGATGGGATCTCTCTATGTTGCCCAGGTTAACGTTTAAAACTTTTATCTTCAAAAGACACTGATAAGAAATGTAAAAGCAAACCACAAACTGGAAAAAAAAAAAAACTATTTATTACACATATATCAGATAAAGAATTTGTTTCTATACTATATAAAGAATGCTTACAACGAAATGAAAAAACGATTAAAACTTGTCGAAATATTTGAACAGACACTTCGTGAAGACATAAAAATAGCCAATAAACACATGAAAAGATATTGAACATCATTAGTCATCACAGAAATGCAATTAAAACCACAGGAAGAGGCCAGGTGCAGTGGCTGACGCCTGTAATCCCAGCACTTTGGGAGGCCAAGGCGGGCAGATCACGAGGTCAGGAGATTGAGACCATCCTGGCTAACACGGTGAAGCCCTGTTTCTACTAAAAATACAGAAAATTAGCTGGGCGTGGTGGCTGTAGTCCCAGCTACTCGGGAGGCTGAGGCAGGAGAATGGCGTGAACCCGGGAGGCAGAGCTTGCAGTGAGCCGAGATTGCGCCACTGCACTCCAGCCTGGGTGACAGAGTGAGACTCCGTCTCAAAAAAAAAAAATAAAAAAATAAAAAACCACAGGAAGATGCCACTATTACCCTACTGGAATGGCTAAAATTAAAGCATGTCATGCTAAGTATTGGTAAGAATATGAGGCAAATGGAGTTGTTGTACCTTGCTGGGAAAACCAAATGGTGCAACTACTTTGAAAAACAGTTTGGTAGTTTCTTAAAAAGTTAAATATTCATCTACCAAGTGACCCAGCCATTCTACTGGGTCACTTGGTAGATGGATATTTACCTAAGAAAAATGAAAACATGTCCACAGAAGAACTGTTCATAAATGCTCATAGCAGCCTTATTTGAAATAGTCCCAAATGGGAAACAACCCAAAATGCCCATCAGTAGGTGAATGGATGCCAAATTGTGCCACAGTCGCTCTCTCAGGAGCTACATTCCAAGACCCCCAGCGGATGCCTGAAACCACAGATAGTACTGAACCCTGTGTATTACTGTGTTTTTTCCTATACACACATACCTATGATAAAGTTTAATTTATAAATTAGGCACAGTAAGAGATGAACAACAATAACTACTAATAAAATAGAACAATGATAATACATCATAATAAAAGTTATATGGGCCGGGTGTAGTGGCTCACACCTGTAATCCCAGAACTTTGGGAGGCCAAGGCAGGCAGATCAACTGAGGTCAGGAGTTTGAGACCAGCCTGGCCAACATCGGGAAACGCCGTTTCTACTAAAAATACAAAAAAAAAAAAAAAAAAAAAAAAAAAAAAAGCCGGGCATGGTGGTGGGTACCTGTAATCCCAGCTACTCGGGAGGCTAAGACAGGAGATTCGCTTGAACCATGGAAGCAGAGGTTGCAGTGAGCCAAGATCCCACCATTGCACTCCAGCCTGGGCAACAGGAGTGAAACTCTGTCTCAAATAAACAAATAAATAAATAAAATTATATGAATGTGGCCTCTTCTCTCTCTCTCTCTCTCAAAGTAGCTGGTAACTGAAACCAGGGAAGGTGAGATCGTGGATAAGAGGGGACAGCTGTGTATCAATATAACCTATAACCGAATGTGACTAGTGATAAAAAAGAAATAAACTATCACTGCATGCAACAGCGTGGATAAATACTAAAAGCATCATGTTGAGTCAAAGATGGGAGACACTACCCCCAAGTACACACACAGTATGTTTCCATTTATTTACAGTTTTTTAAAATCTACACTAATCTGTAGTGATAGAAAGCAGATGAGTGGCTGCTGAGGATGGGGTGCAGACAGGGATAGATTACACAAGGCACAAGGAAACTTTTGGAGGTGATGGAAATTTTCACTATATTGATCATGGTGATTTGCTAAAACTCATCAAAATGTACAATTTTAGTTTTTGCAGCTTGTTGAATGCCAATCATGCCTTAATAACATTAAAAAAACTCCACCTGTCCTGGGCCCATTTGTTCAGAGCCTGCTCCTGGTTTCCTAAGGGCCAAATCATCAAGCAGTAAAATCATGAGAGGCATTTGAGAATCTAAGGAAGGGGAACTACTAAAAGCTAAGAGGGGCCATCAAGACTAGATGCGTTCTGCTCTCCTAAAGCTTCTTGGCTTGGGAAAGAAAAGGGGTGTGTAGTCATAGGCTGAAGCGAGGTTAGTAGGCATTTGGGGCACTTGTGTGGTGCCCTGGTGAACAAGACTTGGAGGTGCCAATGTGCATGGGCCACGTGAAGATTTAGGAGGATGGCGCTGGGGGTTGAATGACCCAGGTGGTACAGATGAGGGGCCTGACATCACCCAGAGGGTGCTCTCTGCTGGCAGCTACCCTTCCTCTTTGGCCTACTTCTGCTTTGGCCTACTTCTGCTTGGCATTTTCAACTGTGACTTAGATGACAACATAAATTACACGCTTGTTAAATACACATTCAGCAAATATCGATTGAGTCCTACAATGTGACAGGCACCATGGCGGTCCCACAAGGGATAGATGATGGGGGGAGATGACTTGGCCACCTGGAGCTTAAACAATAAAGAAAGGCTGTGAGACTTATATACTCAAAAATATCCCGTTCAAAGTCTTGATTTGACACACAGAGCTGTGCTTAGAGAAGGAGTGTGGGGTTCCAAGGACTGCAAGGAGGAGGAGTGTGTACAGGGACAGGCGAGCACACGGCCAGGGAGCCCAGAGGGCTGGGTGAGTCTGGCCTTGGGCGATTTGGGCGTTTGGTCTGAGAGAAGGGCAGCGATGGAGGATTTAGAGCAGGGGGTTGTGGTCGGATTTGTGGTTTTACTAGATTGCTCTGGGAGCTGGAGGGGGACTTGGAGGCAGAAGGGGATGGCAGCCCAGGGGAGGGAAGGCAGGGCCTGAGGGGCACAAGCGAGTGGCCTGCGTACATGGCCCCCAAATGCACTCCTCAACCCTGGCCTCCCTTGTCACGCACTGTGACCCTAAGCTGTCTCGCACCTCTTGTCCCCTATCCCTGCTCCTCCAGCTCAGGCTCTTCTTGTCTTGGTGTGTCACTGTGAGCATCGTGTTTCTGAGCTCATCTCTGAGTGTCTGCCCTAATCCTCGCCCCTCATAAAAGCATAATGATTTTGGTGTGGACAGATCTGGCTGCAAACCTTGACTCCATTACTTATAGCTATGACCTTGGGCAAGTTACTAAGCTTTCTGAGCCTCAGTTTTCTCATCTCTACAATGGGGTTATCTCCCTGAGTAGGATGACTGTGAGGATTAAACTGAATAAATATGTAAAGTGCTAGATAAACTTTAGGCTTTCCCTCAGGTTTTGCCCCACAAAATCAGAATGATTCTTTGGCCTTTAATTTGGGGGCACAGAGGCAAATGACAATAACATTAGGAAATGTTGGAAATGTGAAAAATCAAACAATCTCTAGGGGCCAGAATGTCTCTAGGCAGAAGCAGGGTCCAGTAAAATCTCCCCTCCCCCATTCAGTTAGGACGCATGTCAGAAAGTGTTGAGAGCGTAGGGGGCCTCAGCGGCCCCTGCACTAGGAAGGCAGCAGCAGGCATTCCCTCTCCTACAAGAGACAGGCTGGCCCATCTCGAGAGACACTTAGTGCTTGCCAACTAAAGGCGATTCTGCCCTCCAGGGAGCATTGGCAATGTCCGGAGACATCTGATTGTCACAACAGGGGAGTGCTACTGGCATCTGGTGGGTGGAGGCCAGGGATGCCACTGAACATCCTATAATGCAAGGAAAGGGAGGACAGGGACCCTCTACAACAAAGAATTCTTCAGCCTCCAGTGTCAATAGTACTGAGGCTGAGAAACTCCGGGCTAGTAAGAAAGCTGGGTCCAAATTCCAACTCTCTCATTAATAGCATTGTTACTTTGGGGAGGTATTTAACTTCTCTGCGCTGGTTTCTGCATCTGTAAAATGAAGATGATAATCACAATACCCTCATAAGGTGGTTGTGAGCATCCAATGAGTTTATAGTAGGGATTGTGTTTACATTACTGACTAGGACATAGGAAAACCCTATGTAGGAGCTGGGAATTGAACCATCTCCCATTGGAGATGCCACCTGGGGTCATAGCTGTTCCCCCAGGGGCCACATCCTTGCCTCCCTCCTAGAGAATTCCTCTCTTCCCTGGGCTGCACATCCCCATTCTTTTCAGCTGACACAGCGCCCAGAGGCTTTACCATGCTGTTCTGTTTTCTGGAAGGATTCTGTCAGAGTTACTTTTTAAAAAAGCCACCCTAATCACAAGGTCAAGAGATTGAGACCATCCTGGCCAACATGGTGAAACCCCGTCTCTACTAAAAATACAAAAATTAGCTGGGCGTGGTGGCAGGCATCTATAGTCCCAGCTACTCAGGAGGCTCAGGCAGGAGAATTGCTTGAACCCGGGAGGTGGAGGTTGCACTGAGCCGAGATTGCACCACTGCACTCCAGCCTGGTGACAGAGTGAGACTCCGTCTCAGAAAAAAAAAAAAAAAAAGCCACCCTAGATTGTACCCCACAAGCCCAGTGTCCTGAAAGCACAGAGGGACCACCACGCTATCACCTTCCTAACCCGATGCAACCCTCTGGTGAATGTTACCTAAGATGGGGTTGGCATTCGTTGTGAGGGTTGTATGCTGCCATTGGCTACTTATACTCTGATCAATTGGAAACTGCCAGGCCTGCTTCAGCAGAGGAGGAGTCCCAGGGTGGAAAGGGTCCTGAGAGGGCATCGCGGAGTATGTAGCTCTCCAGCAACAAGTGCTGTATCAAAAAGGAATTTTCTACTCAGCCTGAAAATTCAGTGAACTAAAATTCTGCTTTCCTTGGGATTAGGTAGGGTAGCAATGAACTGAAAAGATCCTCCCAGAAAAGGTATGTCACCAAGCAGGAGACCCTGACCCTTGCATGCCTTATTCCTCTCTCGCCTCATCTTCTCACTGGGGTTATTAGTCTGATTCACTCTATCATTTCCTAAATTCCTCAGAGAATAGCCTCTTCTAGAAACAGGATCATATGAAAGATTCTCCTGGCCGAGCGCGGTGGCTCACGCCTGTAATCCCAGCATTTTGGGAGACCAAGGAGGGTGGATCACCTGAGGTCAGAAGTTCGAGACCAGCCTGGTCAATATGGCAAAACCCTGTCTCTACTAAAAAACAAATACAAAAATTAGCAAGGCGTGATGGTGTGCACCTGTAATCCCAGGCACTTGGGAGGCTGAGACAGGAGAATCACTTGAACCTGGGAGGCGGAGGTTGCAGTGAGCTGAGATCGTGCCATTCCACTCCAGCCTGAGTGACAGAACCGGACTCCGTCTCAAAAAATAAAAAAGAAAAGAAAAGATTCTCCTTTGTCTAACAACTTCACCCCACAGCAGTCTGCAGAGTAGCAGTTTGACAAATAAAACGGGAGATGCAGCTACTGCAAATAGCAAAAACCACTTCACTTCCAAACTTTCCCAAGTCCTGGGGGAGCCCACTTAAGCATTCCTCCAATAGAGAGCCTGTTAAACTGTAATGGCTTTAATTTGGTCCAATTAACCTCACACTGGGCTAACTTCTGCCCTTAGCTATGGGTTGGCAGCTACTGCTGACTCCAGGTACAGTAGTGGGCAGGTAACATCAGAAACTAACTCGGCGAATGAAAGGAAAATATGTTCGCCACATCCTCCAAGCAGGAGGGGAAAAACGACGTGGCTCAGGCATGCTGCTCCAAAGTGCACATTCAACCCAGAAATCTTCCAAGAAGCCAAATGAGGTGAAAACAGGACATGTCAACTGAGAATGCGAGTGAGTTTTGTTTGTTTGTTTTACATTGTCAGTTGCCTTTCATTTGCAGAACATGCTGAATGGATGTGATTTCCAGCTCTCTGTGATTATAAGTCTGATCCAATTCCTTTCAAGGCATAAAAGCCTTTTCTTGCTGAGTTGTCTTTGGGTATTCTTCACTTGAAGTTTATTCTTTCAGTATAAGGCTGCCCTGCCCAAGTGGGAGACCAAGAGCCTGCTGTCTCTTTTACACACAGCGGCCTGTGTGGGGTCCTCCACACCCAGGATTAATGTTCTTCTTTTTGGGCATTTGAATGGTGGTTTTCACCATCAATGGGCTATGGTTTGCAAGTGAATAATGGGAAATGGCAATAGAACACTTGGGGCAGGGACTGGAGAGCTGAGGTCCTCTGACCCAGCCACCTGTATTATATAAGAGAAATCAGAACCCAGACTCCAGAGCATGCTCCCAGAACCCTGGGGTCCTGAGAGGGTTAAGTGGAGGGGCGTGGGGGAAGAAGCTGAGCACATCGAACCCCTCTTCCTGTTCAACTAGAGCATCTCCATTTTGATATATTTTCAACTTTTAAAGTTTCACATTTATACGGACAAGTGCACCAATCACAAATGCACAGCTCGATGAACTTTTACAAACAGAACACACCTGCAGAACCAACCCAGATCCAGAAATAGGGGTGCCCCTCACTGCTGCCTTTCAACACCACGCCAGAAAGAAACCACTGCCCTGACCTGTCACAGCATCTCAGTGATACATTTTATACATTCAGGCTCCACATAGGATTGTTTTAAACTTTTGATTTTGAAATAATTGTAGATTCACAGGAAGTTGCTAAAGAGTACAGAGAAGCATATGGAATTTTATATTCATTTTCAATGTTCAGAAAAAAAATGTTTAAGTTAAAAAACCGGTGGTTTAAACTAAATTAGCAAATGGACGGGTTTTGGAGCCAGGCCACGTGAGGTTGAGTCCACATTCTTTCCCTTACCAGCACATGACCCCAGACTTGTCCCCTAATCATCCTGAGCTGCAAATGAGGCTAATACTACCTTCCTGCTATTGGTGGGATTAAAATCAAAGTGAGACCGTGTGCGCTGCAGGAGGTGCGCGGAGTGATGGATGCGGCAGGAGTGTTTGAGCAGTGCCTCTCCCATCTATAGCTTCGTCCGGTTTCCAGTCAAGCACTACTGCACGCCCAGCACCCCAGCTCCTCCACCATTCCTCTGCCTCCCACGCCTGCAGCAGCTTCGCCCTCCAGCTGTTTGGGCAGGTGGGGTCTGGAGGAGTAGCCACCTGGATAGGAGAGCTGGGGAGGACTGACCAAGCAGGCCTGTCCTTGGTGCCTCACCTGTGGGCTGGCCATTGTGAAATCAGCCCTGTTCACGTGCCACCTGAAAAGGCTACCCTACACCCCCCCGCCTGCCCGCTGGGAAAGGGTGTGGCTCTCTGCTCATTAAGGAAGCATTCCCACTGTGGATGGGTAACAAAAGGCAACCCTCAAGGAGTGACCTTACTAAATCCAAAGGAATCCAGCCTCCTCTCATTAGTGGGAGGGGAGCTGAGGGTGACTCTCGGCCAGCCGGCCCTGAGTCATCGAGGGAAGAAAGGCCAAGCCTGCATGACCCATCTCAGAAGCCTTGCCCTGGACAGAAAGGGACCTGGAGCCACCCGAGAGATAACATCTGGGCGGGCCTGGGGCTGGATCCACCTGTCCACTCTGCCCACCTAAGGCCGTGCCTGCCACACCTCCAGATCCAGGAAGTTAGCAGGCAGGCGGCAGTACTCAGGGAGGCCTCCAGATCAGCCCCCAAAGGTCTACACTGTGGAACCTGCTTCTCCTCTCAGGAAAGACTTCTGGCCCCACTCCCTCTTCTAGAGCTTGCGATTCTAACAAAATGGAGCTTCTCACTGGGACCCAGGTTTCCATTCTGCCCACGTCACCTGTCCCTAGAGGAAAGGCTACCCTCCTTGCCCCTGCAGGGGTTGTCCTGTTGTGCCTTTGTGAGGGCTTGGTCCTGGCCCTGCGTGCCTCCTCTCTCTGCCTTCCAGAGGCTTCTCTGCTCCAGCACTTCCCTCGGGCCCACCCTCTGGGGGTTTTCAGTCCAAGGATGGATGGAGAGGAAGAACCTGTCCCTCTGGTTGCCTGCCATCTCTCAGGTGTCAAAATGTGGCACACTCTAGTGACACCTCTGGGGACCAGAGCATGAGCCAGCCTGCACCTTGAGGCAGCTGTGCCATTCTGGGAATTTTCCCCTTTCCTTCCTCAGTGGTTAATCTTAGGGTGGCAGTTTTAAGCCTAAGGTCAGGAAGCTCTGGCAGAAGAGGTAATGATGTTGATGGTGATAATGATAATAATAATAGATAGGGTGGCTGGAGGGACGGTGAGCGGTGTGGGAGTGAGGACGAGTCCCAGGTGGTAGTCTTAAGTAGTCTGGACACCTTGCTGCTAATGATAGGCATCACTTATTGAATACCTATGTGAACCATGGGTTGCACTATGTCCTTTGTATGTGTTGTGCCATTTAATCCTCCCAATAACTCTATGGAGGTCATCATCATAGGGTTACGATGTCCTCTAAGTAACTTGCTTAAGGTCAAGTAGCTAGTAAACACAGAACTAGAACATGAACGCAAGTCTGTGTGACTCCATGCTCCTTTCCTTTTTCTCTCTCGGTCCCTTGTTCACCCTACAGATACTCTTAACCTTCCTAATTTTCTATTCTAGAAAGGGTTTATTTTTAGCTAACCACCTGCTTTGCTTGTTGAGAATAACCAACACCTGTTAAAGCTTAAGGTGTCACCCACCCTGGGGGTATTTGCGTTTTAATGGGAGCCTGGGTGACAAGATAGTAACCAACACTTGTGTAGAGCAGTGGCTCTCAAAGTGATGATGTAGGCATTACAGTTTGTAGACACTGTTTGCATTCATTATCCCATTCTTTTATAGCAGTGCTTCTCAAACTTTTGAGGGCATTGGAATCACCTGGAGGACTTGTGAAATCACAGATTACTGGGCCTCACCCAGAGTTTCTGATTCTGCAGGTTTGGAAGGGCCTGAGAATTTGCCTTTTCAACAAGTTCCCGGTGATGCTGGTAATGCTGGCCTGGGAACTACATTTTGGGAACTATTGCATTGTAGCAATCCAATAAGATTAGAATAGCAAGCATTATTGTTTCCATTTTTTAGACAAAGAAATTGAAGTGCAGGGACATTAGATGACTTGTGGTTGAGTGAAGGAGTTATCAAAAAGCAGGAGAAGGACTTTGACCCAAGATAGGACTCTTCTATACCATTATTTCTCAACAGGTCTGTGCAGTACTGGGATTACTGCAAAGATGATTCAAAAAAATTATATGAGCCTCTACTAGATCACCCAGGTGGCTATGGAGACCTGAATGCTGCCTGCTCTTCAGGGCACATGGCTGCATTTGTGTATGCAAAGGCATTACCCCAGTGAAGTAGAAGCATGTGACAGGGAAGCCTGCCAGACTCAAAGGCCTCATTCACGTGTATGCAGACATGTCGCACACAGACCCATTTTACTTTACTTTCATCTAACAGTTTGCAGCGAGAATTGGCCAACAGGACCCAAATTATGTCTTCAAGTGGAAAAGGCAGAGGTCTCCAAAGGCTGCAGCCAGAGCTGGCTCTCAAGGATTGCTCCTAGCAGAGCTTTGGTTAAGTATGAGTATGACATCCCTGAAGTGGGAAAAATAGCCCTGAAGTTACTAACTTCCACAATGTACCTGGGTGCATAGGCATCCTCTGCTAACGGCATTATTAAAGTCCAGTGCAGAAACAGATGCAGACTCATGCTAAATTGACCACTTAATTCAGTGTTGGCAATTTAGTTTCAGCAAAACCAGACACTTACCTAAGAGACATAGGATTAAGGAGTTTTTATTAAATGTCATATCTAGTTTATATTTAATTTGGACATATTCAAGAAACAAACATGGTGAAAATAATTTAAATCCATACTAAGAGGTTTGAGGGGTTTTGTTGTTGGTTTTTTTAAACAGAGAGCCAAGTTTAAGAAATGCTGCTGTATCTATGTTGCCCTGGCTTAAGATCCTAATAAACACATACTTCACCTTGGGATACTCAGGGATGCAGAGGGCAAATCCCACCGTATGTGATGCCTCTCCTTCTCCAAGCCCCAAGTGCTGCTGTGACTTTTCTTACAAAAGTGAAATTGAGTTATAAGAATATGATGAAAAGTTTTGATAAATGGAACTAAAGAACATAACAGTAAATTAAAGTAAAAAGGTATTAAAAAAAAAACGAAGAGAGAGAGATGTCCCCACAAAGCATTCTGTGGCCTGAATGGTAGTGTGGCAGGGTAAGGGTCACTGGGACCTGGTCACACCATTGCCCCAGGGCAATCAGTGTCAGGAGTTTTACAGCCAAGTAGTCAGGAGGAACTTAGTCATCCTGGTGCAGTGGAAAGGGCATTGGATTTAAAGGCAGTCTGTACAGGTGATGTTGTACAAGCTTGTAGTCCCAGCTACTCTGGAGGCTGAAACAGGAGGATCGCTTGAGCCCAGGAGTGGGAGGATGGAGGATGCAGTGAGCTATGATCACTCCACTGCATTCCAGCTTAGGTAACAGAGCAAGACTCTGTCTCTAAAAAAAAAAAAAAAAAAAAAAAAAAAAAAAAAAAAAAAAAAAAAAATTACAAAATAAAAATAAAGGCAGACTGTAGGCTCTGCTCTAGAATTTCCAAGTCATGTGACTTTAGGCAGCTTATTTAGCTTCTGAGCCTCATTTTTACTGTCTGTAAAATGGGGACTGTGCTCAGAGTGCTTCCTGCTTTTAAAGGAGATCATGTCAGCGGTAGCCTGTCTACACTGGGGAGCTCCAGACACGTTTGCCCTTATTGTTTCATCTGTCCTTTTTCCAAGTGCTGGTCGTCTCCCCCACCAGTTCTGTAACTCTGCTCTTCTATCTCTCTGCTCCTCCTACCCCATCCTCAGGGCAGTACCAGCCCCTCAGTCCTCATCGCCAGGAGGGGTAGGCTCCACGGAGGCCAACTTCCAGGGCATGCCGAGGGAGGGTCGATTCTAATCTTTCTAAACCTGGGCGGGCCCTGGAAGTCTTCTGGTCCCACCCCTCTTGGAGAGATAAGGAAGTGAAACCACACACGGTGGATGTGACCTTCTTAATGCATCACCAGGACAAAGATCGAGGAATGTACTCTCTGGGATTCTTTTTCAATAAGTTCTCTCTTTTCCCCATTCTTCCTCTTATATACAAGGATGGAAAAGGGGCCCGATTTTCTGGAGGCTTGAGGCCCATTTGGCAGAGAGAGTGTCACACAGAGAAAAGCCGGAGAACCCCGTCTGGGTGGGAGAAGCAGGTCAGGACTCAAATGCCTGGGAACGGAGGGCATGGTGGCAGGGCACAAAAGGAAAGAGCTACTGGAGGGTTCCAGTCCCTGGGAGGATTCGGAAGGAAAGCTGAGGTATTCCTGTTAGGAATATTCTCGGCCCGGTGCCGTGGCTCACGCCTGTAATCCCAGCACTTTGGGAGGCCGAGGCGGGCGGATCACAAGGTCAGGAGATTGAGACCATCCTGGCTAATACGCTGAAATCCCTTCTTTACTAAAAATACAAAAAAAAAAAAAAAAAAAAAAAAAATTAGCCGGGCGCGGTGGCGGGCGCCTGTAGTTCCAGCTACTCGGGGAGGCTGAGGCAGGAGAATGGCGTGAATCCAGGAGGTGGAGCTTGCAGTGAGCCGAGATCGCGCCACTGCACTCCAGCCTGGGTAACAAAGCGAGACTCTGTCTCAAAAAAAGAGAATATTCTCAGAAGACTCTCCTTGGTGATAGAGAAGTTCTATTTTTTTTTCCTTCTCTTTTTACCCATTATGATGGTAATTTCAAAAGATCACTTGCAGGGAGAGGGGGTGGGGGCTGGGAAGGCTGAGAGAAGTGGAGTGAGTCATTGCAGAAAACTTGAGCGGGGCAGAGAAGGGGTTCAGGATCTGAAACGGGAAAGGCTGGGCCCTCTGTTACTCACAGGATGTGTCAATCATTCCAGCTTGGCAAATAGCAGGGAACCCAGAGGGACTTTTCCCACTGGAATCAGGACCCTGAGCCTGAGGACATAATGAATTTAAATAAAAATTATTTGACTGGAAATTAAAAGAAAGGTAAGTTAGAAAGAAATACATTAACTTCAGGAATATGTAGACTCCAGAGAGGTTAGGGCCAGGCAAGGGTCTAAGAGAGGAGTGTTTCTTTTTCATCTGTGAGCCATTCTATCAGAAATCCTTATCTGTGCATGCTGCTGCATGATATTTTTATTTTTTATTTATTAATTTTTTTAAGCTCAGTGGCAAGACATGCATGGCATTTTCTATGGCAAAGATTTCGCCATTCAGACATGTAGATGTGTATCTGTAACACAAAAGCAGTCCAAATAATTTTTTTCAGATCATAGTATACAGTTTACTGGCCTAGAATTAGTTTATAATCAGTTGTGGTCAGGCCAAGAAAATTATTGATATTGGGCCAGACGCGGTGGCTCACGCCTGTAATCCCAGCACTTTGGGAGGCCGAGGCAGGTGGATCACCTGAGGTCGGGAGTTCGAGACCAGCCTGACCAACATGGAGAAACCCCATCTCTACTAAAAATACAAAAATTAGCCACTGTTGTGGCACATGCCTGTAATTCCAGCTACTCGGGAGGCTGAGGCAGGAGAATTGCTTGAACCCGGGAGGCAGAGGTTGTGGTGAGCTGAGATCGCGCCATTTGCACTCCAGCCTGGGCAACAAGAGCAAAAAAACTCTGTCTCAAAAAAAAAAGAAAAAACAAAAATAAAATTATTGATATTTAGAAGTCGGAACTATCCTCAATTATTGGATTTAAGTAAATCAAAAACATGCCTCATTTTTGGCTTTTTAGCTTTACTGGAGATGACTTAACTTCATTCCAGCTGATTTGTGATGAGTGAGGCATGGAGTCTGGCTCATAGCAGACAATTCAGTACTGATTCTGAAACGTATCTCTAATTCCGGAAGTACCGTGTCTTCTAGGTGGTCAATCCACTGAAACTGAGTCACCTTCATGGGACAGATGCTTGATAATACAGCCACACCCCCACACTCAAACTCCAGAGGCAGCTAGAGAAACTTATGCATGATTCATATTGCCTCATCTGTGACTCCTTCTTAAATTGTGACTTCATTTTCTCCAAATGGCTCTGCAGTGTTTCAAATCTGTGACTCTGTGGCACCCAGGGCAGTTCAGGAATGGGACAGGAAGGCTCTCTTAGGTTCATTTTCAAACCCCATGCCCATGTGAATCTGGACACCTACACTTCTGTGTTCACATTAGAAAGGCTTTCCTCTCCCTAGCAGCCTCAATTTGACACATTCAGACAATTTGTATCATAGCAAGAAGGTACAACTGAAGCCTCTAAGTTGTCTGGGGTAAATAACCGAAGTTCCCAGTCTGGCACCAAGAAAATTTAGGACACAGACACACGGACACACATGAGGAGTTTAGGAATGGCGGTTTAATAGGCAAAAGAAGGAGAAAGAGAAAGGAAAACAGGTCTCTCTAGTTAGAGAGAGAGGGCTTCGAAGAGGAAAAAGAACCAGAGAAGAGCCAGTTGGTCATGGATGTGCCGGATTTTATAGTCAGGCTTGAGGAGGTGGTGTCTAATTTATATAGGGCTCACAGATTGGTTCGATCAGGTACGATGTTTACATAGCGCGCAGGGAAGGATGGCCGCCCCACTCTAATCTTATAAGGCAAATCAACTTTCCCCTTAGCTGGTGCCATCTTCTCTGCTCCTTACTGTACAGGTGTCTGGCAGAGAACGGAAGATGGAGCCGCCATTTTGAACATGGCCGGCACAACTGCCTGCATGTATGTCTGCAGCTCGATTTTATAGGGGGCTCTTTGCTGGAAAGGAAAATGATTTGGGGCTGCTTTTCATTAAAAGGAAAACCTTACCAAGGACTTCCATACCCTCACTATCTGCCTAAGTAATTGCCTCTTTACTCCTGTATCACAGCTTTGTGAGCCACGTCAGAATAAATTCTGACAAGACCTGGGTCTGAGGACGCTGCTTAGTGTATCTCTCCAGGTTTTGACAGCCCAGTCCTTTGCCTGCATGAAAATAAACTGGATGTGCGCACTCTGCTTTAACTTCTTCCAAGTGCCCCATAAACTGGCCACAGCACAGGGCGTGAGCGTGAAGGAAACTCACCACCTCAATCACTTCCTCCACCACTTCATACCTGCCAGGAGCCTGACTCGCCAAGTCCACCAAGTCTTCTGAAGAGGATTCCATAGAAAGTGGGCACATCTACCTTCCCTATTAACTTGAATAAACTGTTCCATCTGCATCAGGTAAACTCACTTTTCCATGCTGAGACCAAATGTCTCAAATTCCTCATAGGGAAGTAGTTAGCCCCTGCCTAATTTATATGCACTAATTGGGTAAAGGTTAAATTTTGCTAAAATCAAACAAAAAGCCTCAGTCCTGACGCACCTGGTAGGAGTTGGGGCAAGTTGGCCAAATGCCTGTCTGTTGGCTGATCCTTCCTGAAGCAAGAGGCAAAGCAGCCAGTGTTTGCTGGAAGCTGGATACAGCCTTTGCCACTGGCTGATGCATGTGTCTCACTCAGACCGTAGGATACGGGACAGGGAGAACAGGAATGACAAGTCCGTCTCACCTGCCAAATCCAAAGAGCTGTTCGTGGCTACTGATAGCACCTTGCTGAGAAGGATCCTGGGGCAGCATCCAGGCTCTAGGAGACAGATCTGTGATTGTTCAGCCAAGTCTGCAGCAGGCACAGGATGGAGGAGCAGCAGTGCCTGGCATCATAGGTCTGTGTACCTTAGACAAGAATTCAGAGATGAATTCTTCCAGCACCGAACCCACATCAGATGTAACATGGCCTCCAGTCTCTACAGGTTGGCCCAAAATCCAACACCAACTGGGAGAAGCTCCTTGAGGTCACATAAGAAAGAAAACATCAGGTTCCAATCTAGGGTATACCTTGGAGACCTTGGGGAGATTCCTCGAACTTTCATAGCTTCCTTGTACTTGTTATTTTTGGCACCCGCCATTGATTTTCACAAAGGAATTGGCAGTAAGTCTTTTGAATTACAGGGAAACCAATTGCTCATTTGCTTGTTTTGAGGAATGTGGAGTTGGGGAGACTGGGTCTTGCCCAAGAACAGGTCATGAGGGAAAAAAAAATGCTCTTTGTTGGGGGTAGGAGTATTAGAATGGAAAGAAAAGCAGGTCAAGTGCCCAGTGTCTGTGTACCAGGAGACATGAGGTGCACCTAGAGGACAAGTGAGAGAGGGGTGGGCAGGTGAGAGGAAGGCCATGGGGAGAATGAACAGGTGGGAGTCCTGTGTGATTTTTTTAAAACATCAAGAATGCTTTCTGGCTTTTCCTGTTATAAGATGATGATTCAAGGGAAATATTGATAACTTGGTTATATATGTGGCAATAAAAGGACCTGACCTATAGTTTGGGCAAAGAGGATCTACATGTAGGTTTGAAAATGTCAGCTTTAGGCCAGGCACAGTGGCTCACGCCTGTAATTCCAGCACTTTGGGAGGCCGAGGCAGGCGGATCATGAGGTCAGGAGTTCAGGACCAGCCTGGCCAACATAGTGAAACCCATCTCTACTAAAAATACAAAAAATTAGCTGGGCATGGCGGCAGACACCTGTAATCCCAGCTACTTGGGAGGCTGAGGCCGGTGAATCGCTTGAACCCAGGAGGCGGAAGTTGCAGTGAGCGGAGATCACACCACTGCACTCCAGCCTGTGTGACAGTGCGAGACTCCATCTCAAAAACAAAACAAAAACCAACCAACCAAACAAACAACCCCCAAAAATGTCAGCTTCACAAATGAAGACTTTTCTTTTCCTTCTGCAGAAGTAGCTCCTAAATCTATAAATCTACAAACTTCTAGAAATGGACTATAGCTTGCTAAAGGAACTGGAAGAAACTGGTGTGTGTGTGTGTGTGTGTGTGTTTTATTTGTGGCTATCATAGAAGTTAAACTGGTTCTAATTTCTAAACCATAAAGAATTTATATTCCCATTAAACTTTTTCTTTTTGTAACCATTCTATATTCCCTCATAAGGCACATTGCCCAATTAAGTCTTCTAAAGAAATTCAGTACAAATTCTTTTCATGGCCCAAATACTCTTTGAAGAATGAAGAAAAACAAAATATGCCCATTTTCCTTGGAAGATTAGCTGGGCTATTTTATGAATTGAGACTCTTAAAATTAAATCATTTTGTTTGAAAGAAGCCAGAACACACATTCATTCTCAATACTTCCTGCCTCTCGATGGGATAGTAGTTATTTCCAGAGAATTGCCGTGCCAAAGTTCTACAAGTCTGGTCTGTAAACCTGTTTTCCAAGCCTGCCCTCCAGTTGTTTGTGGAGGAACATGCCTTTCATGGTAAATGGAAACATACTCAGTGTCAAGTTCTCTGCTCTTAGCTCTAAAATTAGAAAGTCTTGGGTGGGGGAGTCGAGTAGGGGCGAGGAGTGTAGGACTGACTGTACTTACTCAAAAACTCAAATTAGATGGCATTATCGTATGTAATGTGTGCTTTGTTTTCCATGAAACCAGGGTCTTTTGAACATTGAGGAGGGGAGGGGGGATGTGTTCTAGGCAGTGTGAGGAGAGAACTGTGATCCTGGGTTGACGGTTTGTATTCAAACAGGAAGCCCTCTTCCGTCCCACAATACTCTGGCCTCTGTTTGTTTGTTTTTTAAATTTTTACTTCTAAAATCAAAGTGGAAAGGGCAATAGATGGATGGATAGATTGTGTGTGTGTGCATGTGTGTGTGTGTGTGTATATGTGTGTAATATTGGGCAAGTTCTGAAAACTTGCAGTTTTACCTCTGAACTGTCCCTGAAAATCAATCTCCTGTCATATTCTTCCCAGTGTACCTGTCCCCAGGACACTCCAGTGTCCTGACTTTTTCCATGTTTCTAAGCAAAACTATGAGGGTGGATGTCCCTGTTGCCAGAGCCACAGAGATGGGGCGGGAGAGAGGAAAGAGCTAGTGTCCAAGTGCATCTACTTCTGCTGCAGGCTAAGAGGGGGGTTCTCCTTTCTCTTCCAGTTTGCCAGAAGGGGAGGAAGTATGGAAAAGAAGTCCTTGCCCTCAGGCTAGGGTCCTGTGAGCAGTTTTGCCCTGCCCATCAAAGCAAAGTTTTGCCAAACCCATTGCATGACTGTGCATTTGTTTATTCCTCCTTTGCTTAGGTCGTAGGTCCTATTACCTAAATGTTAGCTCTTCTCTTCATGTCCACCATTATTATACAGCCTTCTGGAGTGTAGGGGCTAGACTTCATTTATCTAAGTCTCTCTTCAGGGCTGGCATATAATTAAGAGTTCTACAAACATCTGAATGACATCTAGGTGTGAGACCCATATTCCAGCACTGGAGTATGTGTCTGTGTGTGTTGGGGTCGTGGGATTCCAAAGTTGACTCAGGCACCTGCAGTTTGCAAGATCCTAACTTCAGGGAAGGGAGAGGACAGAATCTACTGTGGTGCCAGGCAGAAACAACACTCAGGGCCCGCTAGGAGGGGCACACATACACACATTAGCGAGTCTCTAAATCGAACCCGGTGCTTAGCACATAGTAACACATGCTTGTTGGTTATGTTTAAATGTTCTAAATCCAAGAAATACTAAGTTTAAATATTTTAAATCCAAGACATACTATTTCTTCTTTTTTTTTTTTTTTTCGAGACAGAGTCTCGCTCTTTCACTCTGTCACCCAGGCTAGAGTACAGTGGCGCGATCTCGACTCACTGCAAGCTCCGCCTCCCGGGTTCACGCCATTCTTCTGCCTCAGCCTCCTGAGTAGCTGGGACTACAGGTGCCTGCCACCACGCCCAGCTAATTTTTTTGTATTTTTTAGTAGACACAGGGTTTCACCATGTTAGCCAGGATGGTCTCGATCTCCTGACTTCATGATCCGCCCGCCCTGGCCTATAAAGTGCTGGGATTACAGGCGTGAGCCACCGCACTCGGCCCCAAGACATACTATTTCTGAGTGGTGTTTCAGGTTTCCAGCCTCCAGCCCGCTCTTGAAGCTGTACTTTGGTGCAGCCTTTCTCTTTCCAGTCTTTGAAGGAGCCTTGAATGGGGTCCAACAAATGGTCCCCTCACCCTCATCCAGGGTCTGTGGCACCTCTTTCCCATTTCCTGAGGCCATGGGGGATGATTGCAGCCCAGGGCTCTAGAAGCCGAGGGCTTCTCATTAACAAACTGATCCCATTTGTGATGCTGGTTAGTTAGTTAGTGGTCGTAGTAAAACACCTAAAATTAGTCTCTGGTGAAGTATCGGTTTTGCTCAGGCAACCTCAGGTCGGTGGAACAAAGGGATTGGGGGCAAGATTTGCAGCCTGGCCACTGAGGAAAAACTCCAGTGGGGTAGGGCGAAGGGGAGGAGGCCACATTTACTCTCACTAAATAAAATCTGAAAAGACCCAACCAAGTTCTATTGATTGCTGCTTGCTGGCAGTGGTGGCAAGGGAGAGAGAAGATGGATACAAGGCTAGGGTCTGTTTTGAAGTCACAAGAGGAGCCAGAAATCGCTGCTAGAGGTCACTGCTTTGTTTTAAACAACTGAGATGACGTTGCCAAAGGGGAAAAGTTCAAAATCTGAACCTATTGTAGAAGTTATTTGGCACTTCTCCCTTCATTTATTTGACATTAAAGTGTGGTGTAGGCTGGGTGCCGTGGCTCACGCCTGTAATCCCAGCAGTTTGGGAGACGGAGATGGGCGGATCGCCTGAGGTCAGGAGTTCAAGACCAGCCTGGCCAACATAGCAAAACCCCATCTGTACTAAAAACGCAAAAATTAGCTGGGCATGGTGGCGCATGCCTGTAATCCCAGCTACTCAGAAGGCTGAGGCAGGAGAATCGCTTGAACCCAGGAGATGGAAGTTGCAGTGAGCTGAGACTGGGGCACAAAACTCCAGCCTGAGCCAAAGCAAGACTCTATCAAAAAAAGAAAGAGAGAGGGAGAGAGAGAGGGCAGGAGGGAGGGCAGAAAGCAAGGGAAGCAAGGGAAGGAAGGAAGAAAGAAAGGAAGAAAGGAAAGATGATTGTAATGTACACTCTCTGCATGTGGCAAAGTACACTCTTTGCATGAGAAAGTTTTCTGGCAATAGCTACCAGTGTTCCTGTTTCATAGAGAACTCCAGCCCCTCACAGCATTTTGACTCTTGCCGTCTCCCTCTCTTTTTTCTGAAACCAAAGGGTTCTTTGCTCTTTACCAAACAATTTAAGCCTTGTTCTCATTTTTCACTTGGGATGTTAAAAATGCTCTCGGGAAACAGTTCTCCCATTCAGAAATTCCAAATATATCCGTGAGCCTTTATTATTCTTCAAGGTTACAGGAATTTTCCTTGGAAGCTGTTTGGATTTGAGTAGAATTTTTGCCTTTCATGTCTCCTCTTGCTTTTAAAATAAGTTTTGGTAAATTGAAGTCGCTGAGCTTATATTTGCTTATTTATTTTGCCAAATTTAGTCTGTCTAAATATGCTTTGTCATTAAAAAACAAAAAAAGTAGTTTTAGGCTCTCCTCCTGAATTTCCTTTTAAAAATTAACTGGGCAAGATATTACAATGTGTCATTTGTTACCTTCAACAGTAAGCTGGTATTGACATTAAAAAATGAAGCCAGCTGTACATAAAAAGACATCTTTGGCATCTCTTTTAACAATTTGAACAAAACCTCGAAAGCCATTTCATCTTCTGGTCCCAACTTCGTAAATTAGACCCTTGAATCTGCCAGATTTCAGGAGCTCCTTTATCTTAATGCGGAGATACTCCTCCAAAGAGAACTAAGTATATAGAATGTTGCCAGTAGAAACAAAAGCATGTGTATTTGAGACACAAAGGGAAGAATGCTGTCGGCCTCACTTCTTGCCTGACATATTGAGTGGTAAATGACAGCTGGCACAGTAGCCTCTCCCAGAGGCAAGTGTGTTCACTCCAGAGCCACTTCTGCATCCCAGCAATCTTCCCTGCCCAGGCGCAGCACTGCGGTGGCGGCCCAACTTAGAACTGGATTCTGCAGACAGGCTCCCAGGATACAACCAGGGACCCAGGAGGAGGGACTGTGTCATCACTCTTCCTGGGAACAAGAGTGCTGCCTAGCCAAGGTGAACTCATATGGGGCAAAGTGGAAGGACCTCAAAAACATACATGAAAATCAAAAAACGTCGCTCCTGACATTGATCCGTAACTAACAGAGGACATCTGGGCAGATCCTGAAGACGCTCCATGTGCTCTTGTTTGGTTGGGTTTGACCAGGTTTGGTGGGAAGCCCACAGATTTGAGATCACATCATTGGAGTTCATGATGCCTTCCTCCTTTAATAGCTGTGCATCCTCCGGCACATCCTCTAACCTCTCTGGACCTGTACAATGTGGACAGTAATGTCTGTCATGGTTCTGTCCATGTCCCTGTGAAGAGTAAGCAAGTTAATGGCTATGAAACCATTCGGTAACGTGCAAAATGCCAGCGATGGTGGCATTATGACTGTCTGGGCTCTGTGCTAAGAGTCTATGCTTGGAGAGTGTATTCTGGCCTCTAGGCAACTAGCTTTGGCTTGTGTTGACTGAGACATTTGGCTTCATAGTTATTTTTTGCAGTCTGTCAGCCTACTCTAGTCTCATCTATCCAACTACTTCACCATGGGATGTTGGCCAAACCACCCCACCTGTCTGTGCCTCAGTGACTCCTTCTGGAAAATGGGTCTGGTATATAGCTCCATTTGTCTCAGGAAGACCCATCAAAGCAAATCAAGTTCATTCACTTAACCAGCATTTATCAAGGGTCTACTCTGTGCCTGGCACCCTTAGGGTAGAATAATGAATAAAGTAAAGATCCTGCCCTAGAAGAAGAGACAGACAAGTGATCAGTCAGTTCCAAGGCAATACAATCAGGTTACAAAAGAAAAACAAGGATGATGCCATGGGGCCCACCAGAAGCCTTGTGCTAAAACAGCAGGATTAGAAGAGACCTTCTTGCCAACCTAATTTCACTGATGTCTCCAGGAAAGAACCTGTGCTGTGCTCATCTAGGGATAAATGGTTAAATTGGGAACATTCACCCATCTTGCACAGGGTTGGTCCCCCATAACACAGAGAGCCACGGGGGAGAAGTGTCTATACTTCTTACAGTAATCTCAGGCTTATTGTCCAGAGAGTGTCCAAAGTGGAGATGTCCTTACCTCAGTACCAAACAGAGGGTGATATCACACCTGGATACTTTGCTAATTTGCCCCTGAAAGTCATTTCTTATTGGGGCCGATGTAATACTCAGCAGTTGCGAGATTTGATAAGGTGAGAGTGAATCATCAACCCACAGCACACCTGGGAGAAGTCCAGAGTGCCCTGAGGTCAGCCTCCCCTGACTCACTGACTTGGTGACTTCACAGCTTCACCTCCAAAGCTGGTGGACAGGCCTTATCCTGCCCTCTGCCTGTGCTGAGGTGAAGACATCATCTGGACTCTTGTCGTATGTAGGGTGGGCAGGGGCCACTGGACAGGTGGCCATAGCACCAAATTATACAGAAATTCATTCATTTATTCATCCTTTCATTCACTTATTGAATGGAATCAAATATATCGCATGGGCTGAACTCGATATGGCGTAACCAGGAATTAGCAGCTTCTTCTCCCTCAACTCCCATCACTGCCCTTCCAACCTTCCCTGTCAGATCTTCTTCCACTAGTAAACATCTCAGGCAGATCCCACACAATTCAGTCCCTTTTATGTTGAGCTGTTTTCATGTTAGAGTGTTTTAAAAAGCCTAGTATTAAAACAGTTTAAAACTGTTTCCCATCAAGTTCCATGCTCTTTCCCTTCCCCCGAGCTCAGGCCTGACCCAAGCTCATAAAGATTGCATAGTCTGTCTTTTATTATTGCTCTGTCTCTTGTCACTCACTAGCTGATTTTTGCTCCCAGGGTAGGGCAGAGAGTGGGGGGAGAGGGAAAGAAGCAAAAATGTCTTTTTCCTTTGCTCCCAGCTGCTGTTGTCTAGCCATTGGCATTCTTTGAATACAGATGCTGAAATACTGGTTTTTATAAGGTACTTTAGTCAGGTACTTTGGAGCGACCCCATCCCCCTGCCCCAGGTCCTGTGCCTTGCAGTGCCTGGACTTGGAAGAGTACCCTCCCTGGCAGACTCTTAGGATTCCCCTTCAACCCAAGGGTCATTGGGACACCCCACATGGCCATCTCATATCAGGTTCACCTGGCCCTGGCAGTCAGGGCCCATGGCTGGGGACCTATAAGAGGACTCAAGCTCAATTCCCATCTTCAGAGTTCACGTGACCCACGAAAATATGTTCCCCCTATTAAACTCTGAAAAGCAAGCCTTGCCGAGGGCTTTTTGCTCCCCAAGATGGTGGCAACCAGGGCAGGCCAAGACCCTGCAACTCAGCAAACATCTACCAGAAAGGGAGATTTTAAACTCTGCTCTGACTCCCACACTCTCCTGAAGCTATCTTTACTTGGCTCAAGGGGCGGAGAAGCAGCCCACCTCTCCCAGCTCACTCAATGAGAGGAAAAGGAAAATAAATGCACAGTGTTTTTACTAGAAATCCCTTACAATCAATCCAAAACCACATCTCTATACTTCTATCTGTATCTGTCTATTGTTTTGGCCAACTCTTAACCAGTCCTGCATGGTTGGTAAGCTGCATCTCTCTTTAGAATATGGGGCCACTTGTTCCACATCTCAGCTTTGGTCATGAGGAGAAATTCTCAGACAGAAAAATTTCAGCTTAACTTTCTGCTATTCACTCATTCATTCATTCATTCATTCATATTATGCAGCAAACATTTATCCAATGTGTACTATATGCCCAGGACTGTGCCAAGGTGCACCCAGTAAGAAGCAAAACTGACACGGACTCTGCCCTTTCCTAGATATGCTGGGTGAATCTACCGACTGCTGGCTGCTTGAAACCTTTCAAGAACATCTAAATTTGATGAACCCAACATCCTGTCAACTGGAACTCTGTTACTCTATCACTGGTGCATGACTACAAAGATAGTTATGACTTCATGTTTATAATAATGATCCCCAATGCTGCAAGATCCTAAAGTGCCTTTGAGTCATCACCAATAACTTACTCATCAGAATTGCTTTCGTGTTGAGTAGATTTTGCTGATATCTGATTGTTCAGCAAGTACAAACTTAATTAAGCTTCTATTTTAATACTAGATACATGCTCTAGGATCAAGACAGAATTCCCTATAAACAGAATATTTGCTAGATCATATCCCATTATTTGAGCAAACTGAATCCAGAATATTTTCTTGTTTGTTTATAAAGTAGTTCATGTGTACATTTGTGTGTGTGTTTGTAAATCCTTCCTTTCTTAGTGAATTTCCTTTTATTAGATTGAATTCTCCTGGTATTTTCCTTTTTATCCAGAAAATAGGAGTACCCACTTTCCTGGCTTAAATGGATAATTCATTGAAAGGTTTAACTTGATTTTTTTTTTTTTTTTTTTTTTTTTTTTTGAGACGGAGTCTCGCTCTGTCACCCAGGCTGGAGTGCAGTGGCGCGATCTCGGCTCACTGCAAGCTCCGCCTCCTGGGTTCACGCCATTCTCCTGCCTCAGCCTCCCGAGTAGCTGGGACTACAGGCGCCCGCCAACATGCCCGGCTAATTTTTTGTATTTTTAGTAGAGGCGAGGTTTCACCGTGTTAGCCAGGATGGTCTCGATCTCCTGACCTCGTGATCCACCCGTCTCGGCCTCCCAAAGTGCTGGGATTACAGGCTTGAGCCACCGCGCCCGGCCTTAACTTGATTTTTTAAATGCAAAGTGATATGTTTTTAAAACACTATTCCTGTTCTTGGCACTGCCAATCAAAAACATTCAACTTAGAATATCTGATTTGTTCCTGAAGTTGGATTCTATGTATTTTGATTTTGTGAGAATTTAAAAAATTAATTAAACCTCAGTGTAGATAAAAAGTTTTGATCTCATACAGGGGAAAACACCAGAGGATCTTTATTGTTGCCAAGTTACATTGATAAAGTGTTGCATTCTAACCCCAGTTCCCTGATGTAATATATAAATCTTGTTAACCTTATAAATATGATTTTTCAAGAGCAAAGAACTTCTCCCTTCTTCCTTTATTATGTCTAATTTGCATACAAGCACATAGTCCAAGTGTTGGCAGATAATAATATTTTAAAGGGCATCAAAGTATAAGAAGAACTACATACTTGCAGATGTGTTATGAAATATACCCCATTAGTCGCTTTATATTTGAAAGACAGAAAAACAGGCACCTAGCAACAGCATGCCATCACTGAGGGTTAGAGAAAAGCCACTTTACATCCAGGAACTATTATCCCCTCATTTGGGAGCTGTCAAGCTAGTACATTTAATTACACAAAAGATCCTTGGCTGTTGATTGTCCATATTCATGGTGAATGACAGTAATGACATCACCAAAGGATGCCTTTTGGTGGTGGAGGAGACAGGAGACGGGGCTTAGTAGGAGCTCTCTAGATAGGCTCGTCAGTCAGTCCTGCGTAGAGAGACCCAAGGCTCCACTTGAGAACTGTGCTTTCTCTTCTGGAAAGCCATTCATCCTTCCTTCTCTTCCCTCTGAGTGGATTACTGGGTGAGTGGGGCAGGGGGTTGCCCTCCTACAACACAGAAATAAGGATCCAGCACTTAACACTGTTCAGGAGCTAACTTTCCCCCACCAGCCATGGGGGGAAAGCATCAAATGCTGAGCTCTTATTAGACCCAATCAGATGGAATTTTCAGAAGGTTCTTTTCTCACACTTGTTAGGATGGGTAAAAAGTAACAGGAGGCAAAGGAGATGACGAGAAAGAAGAAAACATCCAAACCTAACATTGGGCTGAGGAGAGATTCCTTGTGGAACATCAGCAGGTGCTTGCATCTGGGCCAGACAATGTAGGGGCCCCCAAGGCCACTGTGCAGACATCACTGAGCCCCTGTAGCAAAGACCAGGGTCCAGAATGAGGATGCACAGCTCAGTCCTCAAGCAGCTCCCTTCAGGCAGGGGAGCTTAGCACCCGGGGAATGTCCCAGAAGCAAGATGTTCCATCTGTGTCCTAGAGACTTGGGTGCAGACAGAAACTCACATATGATCAGGTCATATGGTCAGGTCTTGCCTTCCAGTTTGAGCCTAGGTTGGATAAGTAGAGGAGTGTCAAGAAGAGCAGTGGGGATTTGCATGCATGGGGAAGGCCAGGGCTGGAGGTGAGATGGACTTTCCCTGTCTCCTAAAAAAGTGAAAAATAAACATAAGAAAAAGGAAGGAGGAAGAGAGAAAGGGAAAAAGAGAGGGATCAAAAAAATAGTATCCTTTTGAAATAGATGGTTTTAATAATTGTATTGCAATGTCATGCATGACATTGTGAACGTAATTAATACCACTAAAAATAGTTAAAATGGCAAGTTGTATGTTATGTAACCATTTTAAATGACGTAATATGCCAAAAATCACAGTGTGCATTTTAAATGAAAGAATTATATGGTATCTGAATTTATATCTCAATAGAGCTGTTTTTAGAAGGTGGTATCCACAAGGAAGCATGTGTGTGTGCACGTGTGTTGGAGTACTTTCGCACGCACATGTGTGTGTGGCAAGAGTGTCAGTTTCCTAGCTAATCTACTTTGGGTGGAAACTCTCAGTGAGGACTAGGTAAAGGTGGAGAAGAGAAACGTAACCTACCTGTCCGTTGTTCACTGGTCCCTCGAGGAAGAGAGAAGTATGACAAATGCTAAAATAATACGATATCAGTATCATAAGCTTCACATATTTTTATAAGGGGGAGTATTCTCCACCACAAATTCCACGCCTGGTTTCCCGTTCTCAATGCACTTTGTTTACAGAGTCAGGCTCATGAAGGCTGTGGCATGAATGATCAAGTTGAAGCTCCTATTTTCCCCTTGAAATATGCGCTTGTGCTTAGGAATGCAGCATATCTCTTCCAATTATACCTTGGCGCCAGAGTCCCTTTTCCTGGAAGTACACCTCCAATGTCAAGAGGGTGTGGTGCAGTGGAGATGATGCTGTGTCTGGGTCAAAGACCTGCCTCCCTGCCTAGGAGACCTTGAGCAGTCATTGCCTGGACGTCTTTGACCATAAAATGCAGATGATGATGATGCCTCCCTTGCCTTCTCCCTGGAGTAGCGTGCGAAGCAAAATCCAAACAGGATAACATGTGAAAGCGTTCAGTAAACTGTGAATCACTGCCTTAGTGGAAACTATTCTGGATGCACGTAATAGAAACCCAATCAAGTAAGCAAAAAGGAAGACACTGAGTTGAAAGGAGACTGGGATACCTCTCAGAAACTATGGCAGGAGGTGAGGCTGGATCCAGAACCGGGGTCTGGAGAGGGGGGAATGCAGGCAGCTCACTCCTGTGGCTTCTCGCTGCTTTTCCATCTGTTTTCATCTCTGTCTGTCTCTCCAGAGTGGCTTCCGTTGTTCTGGCTTGCAGGGCCAAGCAGGGATACCACATGGCTCCTGTGACTACATAGCCTTCATTCAAGCCATGAGCCCAGACGTCTACGCCAGGTCCTAATTCAGTTGGTTCAGCTGGGCTGGGTGTGGACACGTGTTGTCCAGTGAGTCATGAATATGGATAGGGGTCACATAGAATAAACTTGACCATTCTTTGTCCATCCCTGTGGGTGTGAGCTGGGCAGGTACCAGGAGAAGTGCCTTCTACAAACATTTGGCAACATCTAGTGGTGTGATTACAATAGTCAGCCAAAGAGGAAGATTCAATTTTGAGGACCTCCTTTCCTAGTGTCCCCATCTTTGCTGCCTTCCATGAGTTTGATCATGGGGACTCCATGGAGGTTGGCCACTGCTGGGCAATGCAGCCAAACAAAGTGAGCAAAAGTAGTCTGGAGGGCTCCATGGGTGACTGGGGCTAGGCTGGCTGTGGTGCCCCAGGAGCCCTGAAGCCACCTTGCAGATCTTCTGAAATGGTGAGTGGGCTGCTGTTCTTCTTGTGCCAAGGTGTCCATGTTGCCTTTCTCACAAAATATATTGCAAATAAGAGTGGGTACAAGTCATAGAAACCCATTCCAAGCTAGCTTACATAAAAAGGAGACCATTCTGGGGCTGCTTTTCCAGATCCCTCAGTCCTTTCTCTTCTGCTGCCCTTTGAGCCATCCCACTGTTTCCAGCTCTCTGGAGACAGTCATGGTGAGGTCTGCATTGATCTCCCCCCATGAGATGAAGGGGAATATGCTAAACTAGTGGCTGCTGATTTTTCCCCCTTCTTTTTCTGTCATTGCCTGCGGTCTGCAATTACCCATTCCCCTCTTGGCCTTCAGAGCTGTGCGAGGGTGAGCAGGTGTTGAGAGCAAGTTTGTTGTTTTTAAGTCAATTTCATTACATGGAGAGGATCCAACTCTCTCCTTGTAGCTGGCAGCTCCCAAGGCCAGACCACTGGGCAGGGCTCCCAAGAGCAGTGCTAGCCTCTTTGGTGTCACAAAGGGCCGGACCAGGCCTGCTCATCTCTTTCCCCAAGAGCAAGCTGCTTTTTGAGCAGATGTACGAACAATTGGATGCCTCTGATAGACTGCAGTTTTGTAAGGTTGCAATCCTACCAACCTTGCAGAAAAGTGAAAAGAAAAGCTCCAAACTGAGGCCTCTCAATTCTGCCATCTTTCAGACTTTCCTGCGTTCTCACAGGTGGGCCAGCAACTAACCATGGGCCAGTAGGCCTGTCCCCTGCACTATAGAAGATGCTGGTTATGGGATGTATAGGTGGAAGAGTGAAGGGAGCCACGCAGAAGACCCAGGCCTTTTCCTTGCCCCGAACTTAACTGGGCAAACACATAGCAGATCCCTGCAGGATTTAAACCTTAAGGATTAGCCCTTAAGAAGCTACAAAGGTAAACAAGTACATGATTACATTCAGGCTAGTTGCTGAATAATAATAGCATCTGTTCCTGGCACCATACTAATCAGTTTACATTTGTCAATTCACACAGCAAATAAGTGACAGAGCCAGGATCTGAACCCAGACAGTCACTACACAAACTTCCACCCACATTATCAGCCTCTCACAATGCAAACAAAACACTGACACAGAATGCGATCGTCTTTGCTCTTGTGTACTTGTGGTAATTTGCATGATTGAAAGATACCATTAGGAAGAAGAAATGTTTTAAATATCTAACCCCTGGAAAAGCAAGATTTAGAGACTAAGAATTTCTTGACCCATCCGAAGCTCAGCAGTCAAGTTTGCAATTCTGCCAACTTCCTGCAAGAGTAAAGCTGGCTGTTCTCACTGCTGTTAATGGAGGAGGACCGTGACCTTGATGTACAGGTGGTGGGAGGGCGGGGCATTATTTAAGCAATGCGATCTGATGGGGGGTGCTGGAAAATGAACAAAAGTGTGAATTATTCCACAGCTGCTCACCCTGACGTTTATTGTGACTTTAAAATCTGAGAACATATGGTAACGGCTGGAAGCATGAAATAGCAGTTGGAAACGTGTAGACTTAAGGAAAAACCAGCCACCCTTATACCTCCCCACTTGGCTTCTCTGTAGAATGCTGTTGTCTTGCTAGCCTTTTTCGCTCCCAAAAATGAAGAAAGCCCAGGAACAAATGTCCCCTTTTCTTCAGCCCATCCCCCCATGCATCTGCAAGAGCTTTTCCCCCTCCTGTGACAGAAGTTAGTGTTTTGATTCTATGGTATTTTTATATATTGTGCCCTTCCACAGTTTTTGTTGGATCTTGTTAAATTCCACATCTTTGTTTTACAAGGCTGGATAGAGAGCTGGAAACATTGGGATGACATTTTGTTTGGGAATCCATGATGGTCCTTGGAAATTCAGGCCAACGGCTGCTTCTGTTGCCAGTTGAGGGAGCCCTGCTGTGTGGCTAGGAGATACCACCACTCCCAGGCCCCCCAGTAATCCTCCTGGTCATCCAGCAAGCCTCACATCTTCCCCTTCCTCTTGAAATCCCTTGGGAGCATCCTGGTGGCAACGACTGCCCCCTTCTCTGTGCCAGGGGCTGACTTCCACTTAGCCTGTATAACTTTCTAGTTTTCTTTTTTTTTTTCTTGAGACGGAGTTTCACTCTTGTTGCCTAGGCTGGAGTGCAGTGACATGATCTTGGCTCACCACAACCTCCACCTTCTGGTTTCAAGCGATTCTCCTGTCTCAGCCTCCCAAGCAGCTGAGATTTTAGGCACCTACCACCATGCCCAGCTAATTTTTGTATTTTTTTTTTTTAGTACAGATGGAGTTTCACCATGTTGGCCAGGCTGGTCTCAAACTCCTGACCTCATTATCCACCTGCCTCGGCCTCCCAAAGTGCTGAGATTATAGGCGTGAGCCACCGCGCCCGGCCCACTTTCTAGTTTTCATGTTTTGTGTTGCTCTCTTCTAATTTGCAAGATTCTGAAGGTTCAGAAGCATGTTTTCTTTATCCATCCCCTGTCTCACTACATTGACAAGTAGTAGCTGGGTACCTCCTCTGTCAATATACACATTCATATTTTTATGCTTGCTGCCAACCACCATGCCTTTGCTCAAGGAATGAATCCACTGCTTTACAGAGATTTCCATTTCCCAATGCTCTCCTTTCCTAATCAAGTTGACTTGGGAACTAGGTGCACTCATAGAACAGAAGCCAGTTCACCTCTCTCAGAGTGAGAGAGACCTAGAGGTCAGTTTCATGGGTAAACTGGGGCTCCCTCAGATACCTGTTCTTTCACATAACAAGCTCTCCCAGAAGGACCAGTTCAGACGGCAACTTCTTTTCTAAACACATCTCTTTGGAAAGCCCCATGCAGAGAGTGCCAGCTTCCTACCCGATATCCACCCTCACCTTCTCTCTTAGTTAGAGAGCCCCAGTGTTATCCTGGTTAGCACGTATCCAGTGAAAAGATGAGTTCTCTTGCAGAAGATAAAAGCAGAAGTTGTTGGGTGGGACTTCTAGGAAAGCCTTGTTTGCCATTCCATCCTTCCTGATTCCCGTTGTTTGAAATGTGGATGTGATGGCTGGAGCTGCAACACACATATTGAGGCTATGAAGAAAAGACTAAAAGAATCACAGGCCAGATATGGTTGTTTATGGCTGTAATCCCAACACTTTGGGAGGCTGAGGCGGGTGGATCATGAGTTCAAGAGATTGAGACCATCCTGGCTAACATAGTGAAACCCCGTCTCTACTAAAAATACAAAAATTAGCTGGGCGTGGTGGCGCACCTCTGTATTCCCAGCTACCTGGGAGGCTGAGGCAGGAGAATCACTTGAACTCGGGAGGCGGAGGTTGTAGTGAGCCAAGATTGTGCCACTGCACTCCAGCCTGGTGACAGAGTGAGACTCCGTATCAAAATATAAAAATAAAAAAATTACAAATACCTGTCCCTGATTTTCTCAAGCTACCAAACCAATGCCAGTAATTACCCATGTCTGCATTTCCCATGACATGACAAAAATAACACCTTCATGCATTTATGCCGCTATAGTCAGTTCTCTGTTGCTAGCAACTGAAAGCAATTCCTAATTGATATACTGTGTTAGAGAGAGAGTAGTTCAGTGATTATTCACAGGCTTGAGTAACAGGGAGCTGAGCTCTTATGAAGCCAGTTCTCAGGAGTTCTTCCTTTGCTGACAAGCCCTAGAGCCAATCTTCTCTGAGTTAGGAGATTCTTTTTGGTGTTCCCAAATATAACTTCTTCAGTGAAAGTGAAACACGAAAGCCACCAGGCTCCCTCCCTAGAAGCAGTTTTAGGAAAGCAAGTCATCATCTCTCTTTGACGTGTGGTCACCTGCCAAAGTGTTGCTGATACCAAAGCCCACGAGCTACATGTCCAAGTTCTCCAACATCTGGCAGTTGAGCTGCTACTTGCTTTTTTAAGCACAAAACCAAGCATTCAAGTGTTCCCAATTTAGCCTCATAAGCATTATGTTGGGCTCCTCTACCTTGGCCCACAGCTGCAAGCAATTCAAAGCTCTCTCTTATACAGATATGTTCAGTTTTCTTTCCCTGCATGCATTCCCTTCATCCCCAACTGTGATGAAGTCACACTGGAAGAATTTTTCTAGAGGCAGCCACTGTTGTGTCTTACCAAGGTTAGGTGTCCAAAAGGTTTCTCTGGGGCTGAGGTGGAGGTGGGAGTGTCCTCAAAAGGTGGCCCTCTTGAAAAGCCAGTTTCTCTCTGTAGCCAGGCCCTCATTGCAAGCAGCCAGTTTAACTTGTGCCATGAGGGGGTGGTATGGTGTTGGTGGGGAAAGCTAACCCCGCCTTTTTTCTCCTTCACATCTGGGCAGTTTGAGAAGCTGGTTGGTGGGAGGTTGAACTCTGGAGTCAATAAACTCCATTCTCAAAGGCTAAGCATTCCATTTTGTGAGCCCCTTCATCTCTTGCTGATGCTGTGCAGGACCTGAGGGCTCCTAGGCTGCCTGATCCCTCTTTCTGTTCTTCCTCCTGTCATGCCGCAGTTTAGTGCTGCCTTCTGTAGGGAGCCTGTGCAGTCAGACAATATCGGCACTAAGGGGCTTCAAGCTTGTCTCATCTCACTTCTTTTTTTTTTTTTTTTTTTTGAGACAGAGGCTGGAGAGCAGTGGCGTGATCTCGGCTCACTGCAACCTACACCTCCCAAGTTTAAGTGATTCTCCTGCCTCAGCCTCCTGAGTAACTGGGACTACAGGTGCCTGCCATCACGCCCAGCTAATTTTTGTATTTTTAGTAGAGACAGGGTTTCACCATGTTGGCCAGGCTGCTCTCAAACTCCTGACCTCAAGTAATCTGCCTGCCTCAGCCTTCCAAAGTGCTGGAATTACAGGTGTGAGCCACCACGCCCGGCCCTGTCTTACCTTCTGCTTCAAAGCATGGGCAAACTGACGTCGATGGCAGGTTGGAGACCTGCCTCAGGTCATATCACTAGTTAGTGGCCCAGCTTTTAGTCCTGATCCTAAACCAGCATGCCTGTCACAATAATGGATTAGTAATAGATTAAAGCTGATTTTTTTTTTTTTTTTTTCCAGACAGAGTCTCTCTCTGTCGCCCAGGCTGGAGTGCAGTGGCGTGTTCTCAGCTCACTGCAAGCTCACCTCCTGGGTTCACGCCATTCTCCTGCCTCAGCCTCCAGAGTAGCTGGGACTACAGGCCCCCGCCACCGTGCCTGGCTAATTTTTTATATTTTTAGTAGAGACAGGGTTTCACCGTATTAGCCAGGATGGTCTCTATCTCCTGACCTCATGACCCACCCGCCTCGGCCTCCCAAAGTGCTGGGATTACAGGTGTGAGCCACCGTGCCTGGCCGAGCTGATTCTAAAATAGCATTTACTATGTGCAGGACACCATTCTAATGTATATATAAAATCTTCCCATGTTATGCATGAAGAATGTAAGGCAAAGAAAGGTTGAATAACTTGCCCAAGGTCTCAGATAGTAAGTGGCAGAGTTGGGATTTGATCCCAGGCAGTCCGGCTCTGTCCTTGACCACTCCACTATACCGATACACTAATACCCATTCTTTGACTTGTTTACATCAGGTCCAGATGAGAGATCTCTAATAAAACTCCTTGGTCAGAGGAATACTGGCTTAATATCTTACCCCTGGAAGAGCATTTCCCAAAATATGATAGCAACAGGTGTTGAACAAACTAACCAAAACAAAAATAAATGCTATGGCCAAATAAATTTGCAGTTACATTAAACCAAGTTAAACAGGTTTTATATTACAGAACTTCTCACAGCCTTTAATATGCTAATAGACATTATAAATTATCTAAAGAGTCTAAAACATTTCCCCAACTTTTGGGACCATAGAAGCCTTTTTGATGCAATGATGTCATGACATATCATGTGCCCTGTGGAAAGCTCAATTGAGAAAAAAGGCAAATTGTGTATTATTATAAAAAGAGTTTTGATCTCAAGAATGTCCTGGCCGGGCGCGGTGGCTCACGCTTGTAATCCCAGCACTTTGGGAGGCCGAGGCGGGCGGATCACGAGGTCAGGAGATCGAGACCACGGTGAAACCCCGTCTCTACTAAAAATACAAAAAATTAGCCGGGGGTGGTGGTGGGCGCCTGTAGTCCCAGCTACTCGGAGAGGCTGAGGCAGGAGAATGGCGTGAACCCGGGAGGCGGAGCTTGCAGTGAGCTGAGATTGCGCCACTGCACTCCAGCCTGGGCAACAGAGCGAGACTCCGTCTCAAAAAAAAAAAAAAAAAAAAGAATGTCCTAAGATGGATTCGAGAGGCAGGCATGGTGGTGCACACCTGTAATCCCAACACTTTGGGAGGCTGAGGCAGAAGGATCCCTTGAGCCCAGGAGTTCAACACCAGCCTGGCCAACATAGGAAGACCCCCCCCATCTCTATATTTTTTAAAAAGCTTTTTAAAAAAGTGAAAAAAAAAAAAAGATGAATTCAAGCACCCCCAGGGTTCCGTGGTCCACACTTTGACAACGGCTGTCTAGAAAATACTATTCAAAATATAAGACTTGAAGCTCATCTTCAAGGAAGGCTAAATACCATATCATACTGCCACATGTGTAGGATGAAGGAGAAAAGCGAATGAAAGAATGTGGATGTGTGTTTTGAAAACAGTCCTCTTTCATTTCACACTCTATGTCCATATAAATAAAAAATAAAAATAATAAAAATCAGTCCCCTATCCTACTAGTTCTTTCTTTTTTCCTTTTTTATTCTCTTTCCTCCTTTTTTTTTTCATTTAAAAATCTCTTGTTGCTCCATAAAGATTTAAGGTAGTTTAATCTTCCAGTGACTCAATATTCCTGTTGACAGAGACATATTTAAGTAAAGGGTCATTATTTTAGGGGGACTCCTAACCCGTCACTCTATCCTAAAAATTCCCTATTATCATCCTACAGGTCAACCTAAACTTTCTGTCATTAGTGTTTTGTTTATTGGGGTAAGGCCATGTCTTTCTAGAAAGAGGCCTTGGGTTAAGATATCGTTTCATTATGCGGCTAGGTGTGAACACGCGTGGCTACTGCCACATTGGAATGTGTCTCTCAGATTAGGGCACTCATCCAGGAAGAGACCCCCTAAGGACAGGGACCCAGGATGGGAAAGTACTGCAGTGGGCACTTGCATGCAGCCCTAGAAAGTGAGGTGCCCTGCTAAGAAGTCACTCTTTCCTTTTTAGGGAGATGTCCAAAGATATGTTTTATTTCTTTAACAGGTTTGCTTTTTTTTTTTTTGAGACAGAGTCTTGCTCTGTCACCCAGGCTGGAGTGCAGTGGTGTGATCTCCGATCACTGCAACCTCTGCCTCCTAGGTTCAAGCGATTCTCCTGCCTTAGCCTCCCAAGTAGCTGGGACTACAGACGTGCGCCACCACGCCCGGCTAATTTTTTTGTATTAAAGTGGAAATGGGGTTTCACCATGTTGGGCAGTCTGGTCTTAAACTCCTGACTTCAAGCAATCCATCAGCCTCTGCCTCCCAAAGTGCTGGGATTAAGGCATGAGGCACTGCACCTGGCCTCTTTAACAGTCTTATCTAGGGCCTGCCCTTATCCGAGGTCATTTGGTGTTTATATTAGACTGCAGGTCTTTGAACCTGATTTCAAACCTCATGTCAAGGCTAATGCAGCATCTGCAGCACTGCACCCGAATATGACAACCCAGATCAGGTGGGGAAAATGAAATCTAGTTCAGGCTGGGTGAAGGTCCCCTTTGTTACACTGGCCAGCAGCAAGGTAGACTGGCCTTGGCTCACAAGGCACGTAAACCACACAAGATGCTGCAGTCAATACCGCTGAGGCGAGAGAGAGAATTACAGACTGGGGGGGATGCTAAGGGTCCTCTTCCCTGAGAACCCCACTATCTCCCATGCTTCTTTGTTCTGTCTTCACAGGGTTGGGGGCTCCAGCTGTCTGTAATTGGGAAGTGAAGAGGATGTGACCGCCAGGTGATGCTAACCCCGAATCCTTGGTGCCTGTGTTATGCACCATATGCTGAATTTCAGTTCCAGCTGTGTGCTAGGTGAGTCTTTGTGTGTTTGGCTGAATGATCTTTTAAGGCTGGTGTGCCCCTTGTCCACTTAAGTGTTTTCTAAACAACAAAACAGTCTGGGCACAGTGGCTCACATCTGCAATCCCAGCATTTTGGGAAGCCAAGGCAGGTGGATCACCTGAGGTCAGGAGTTTGAGACCAGCCTGGCCAACATGGTAAAACCCCATCTCTACTAAAAATACAAAAATTAGCCAGGTGTGGTGGCAGGTGCCTGTAGTCTCAGCTACTCAGGAGGCTGAGGCAGGAGAATTGCTTAAATTCAGGAGGCGGAGGTTGCAGTGAGCCAAGATCACGCCACTGCACTCCAGCCTGGGCGACAGAACAAGACTCTGTCTCAAAAACAAAAACAAAAAACAAAACAAGCTTATTAGTTGTTTTTGTGCATATGTTAGTAACGCATACTAATTATAGAAAATTTAGAAAATACAGATAAGAAAATGGAAAAGTCGTCATAATCCTATCACCCAGAGATAACCACAGGTGACTTTGGATGTAAGTCCCTCCTGCCGTTCCTTCCCGCCTCTAACTCTCACTATATATGCTGCTGATGGGATTCACGTGTGATCCAAGCATTGCACTGCCCCCACCTCTCAGACACTGATCTGCAGCCATGACTGACAGGGGAAGGGGCCAGTTTTTCTGTTGGGCTTCTTGGGCCTGGAGGGTAAAGGGAGAGGCTAACAGGGAGCCTGGCCCTCTCTCTGTCTCAAGGCTGGGTCTGACCTGGCAAAGAGGAACTGCCTCCACAGCTCTGGGCAGAATCCACTGCCACTCCCACACAGGGAGGACCCGGGGAACCGCAGCCCCACTCTGGTAAGTGAAGGGAGGGAAGCTGTTTGTCTTCAATAGTGCGCTGGGGCTGCTATTTTCTCTCTTGGCACCCCTGTCCTGGGGCAGGGTCCTCTGCAGGAGTGGACAGAGATAATGTCCTCTTGGCCACGCGTCCACGTCCTTAGCTCCTCACACCCCCTCCAGCACTGGCCACTGAGGCTGCTTTGCTATTCCTTTGAGATTTCCCAATTCCAAGTCTATATTTAGTCTTTTCTGCACTAGAACACGCACGGCAGTTAAATATGAAATCTAAGATGTCATCAACCAGCAGCCTAGGATTCCACCTAAAATGCATGCAGAAACGTACTGAGGCCTGGCTGGCTGTGATGAGTCACCTTAGGGCCCCCAGCCACTTGCCACCACTCTTAATTCTTCACATTAAGCAGGGAGAGCAGCTGGGGAAGCCGGGCTCTTCGGAGGCAAACACTGGCCAACTAGGGGATTCTTCTCTGCTGTTTCCACTTCTCCCCAGGCAGCCGCTGCTGGCTTTCTGTTTATTTTGCAATTAGCACTTGAAGGAGACTCGGGATATTTTTGCTTGGGGACTGAGAGCTGATATTTCAGAACTTCTTCCCTTCCTTAGAGCACTAGGTTCTGGAAGGAGGGTTTGGAAACAACAGCTCTCAGCTTTCTTTCCAATAATACTCTTGATAATGATCCTTGGCAATTTCATTATCCACAGACACAATCATTCCAATACTCAGCCTCCCGGTTCCTCTCCTTGCTCTTCTCCACCAATCTTGTCCTTTATGGCATTGCGGCCACTCACCCCTATGGCCGTTCCCTTGACTCTGTCGTTACTCCCAGTTGTGCTGTCTGTACCATCTTGTCTTCAAACATCCCACTCTCCTAACACAGTTCCCGTCCCACTCAGTCTTCCCTCTCCAGTGATTCTTCAGCTTTCCTGGGACCCACAAATGACGGATCTGCCATCTTTTCACTGTTCCTCGCTGCTACCTGCAAGTCCTCCCTGCCCTCTGTACCCACTTAGATGCTGCGATCTGGGGCCCTCATCCCTCCCATCAGTACAGTCAACTCCCTTGACCCCCTCTCTTTTGTTGTACCTGCCTGGCAAGACCACAGTCCTGGCTGAATCCTACTGTCTGCCCACTGTGTGCACCTGCCTGGGTGTGTGCAGCTGCCTGGCCTCACTCTAAGTTCAGCCTCACTAGCTGCAGGTGGGTCCTGGTGTTTTGCTGGCCCTCCTGTTTCATTTCCCTGCACCACTCATTCTCATAATCTCAAAGACAGTGATTTCATATTTTCTCTCCACTCAAACTCACAACACGTCCTCCCCTAACTTCACCCTCACCTGATGACCTTGCTTCCAAATTCACTGAGATAGTAAAATAACTGGCTACCAAGTTCCTGTCTTCCCACCCTTGCCTGCACTCCCACCTCCATCTGTGCCTACCCGCTCTGCCTTCCCGCCTTGGACAAGGAATGAATTTCCCAAGCGCCTGTCAGCAATAGTCAGTGTGGGCCTGAATCTTGACTGCATCAGTATCACCTGGGGGATGGTCAGAAAATGCAGCTTGTCTACCCCCAGTCCAGACCTACTGAATCAGAATGTCTGGGGCGGGGCCAGGCGCAGTGGCTCATGCCTGTAATCCCAGCACTTTGGGAGGCCGAGGCAGGTGAATCATTTGAGGCCAGGAGTTAGAGATTAACATGTGAAACCCCATCTCTACTACAAATGCAAGGATTAGCCAGGTGTGGTGGTACGCACCTATAGTCCCATCTGCTTGGGAGGCTGAGGCATGAGAATCGCTTGAATCTGGGAGGCGGAAGTTGCAGTGAGCCAAGATTTTGCCACTGCATTCCAGCCTGGGCAACAGAGCAAGACTCTGTCAAAAAAAAAAAAAAAAAAAAAAAAAAAAAAAAAAAAAAAAGGAATGTCTGAGTTGGGGCCCTAGAATCTGTTTCAGTGGGCTCTCCAAGGCATTCTTATGCATGGCACTGAGCTAGGTCCCTTTCTCTGTCACCTACTCAAGGACATCACTCTAGCAGTTGTCTCTTCTCTACAGGATCATTTCCAATATCATACAAACAAAACCAGAAACAAAACACCTCTCTAGACCCCAAACCTGCCTTAGCTACCAGCCTATTTCTCTACTTCCCTTTTTTCTCTTGAACTCCCTTCAGTCAGTCTTTGGTTTCTACCCTCCTCCAAAAGTGCTCTTGCCAAGGTCATTGTGAGATAAACTGGCTAGATGGTCACCAAACCACTTCCTCTTCCAGGGCACACAACCAAATGATGTTTCCCAGTTACTTTGCCTCTAAATGAGGCTGTGTGACTAGTTCTTGTCATGGGAACTCCAGTGGGGTCAACGTGCCAGCTTCAGGCTGAAGCACCAGAGCTCAGGTGTGCTTCTATATGGACCACTCCTTCCCTTTCCAAGGGAACCATGGCAGGTGTGCACTGAAGATGCAAAGAGCCTGGTACCCAAATCACAAAGAAGGCCACCTGCCAAATACTTGACTGGCCTGTGAGATGAGTGAGCTAGAAGCTTTTTATTGTACTAAGTTATTGATTCAGGGGTTATTCATTGGAGAAATAAGACTGCCCTAATAAAGTCACCAGGGACCTCCAAATTTCTAAATCCAATAGTCAATTCTTAGTTGTTGTCACTTGTGACAAAATAGCAGCATTTGGCAAAGTTGATCAATGGTTACTTTTTGAGAAATTTTCTTTATATATTCTCTAGGTTGTTTTTTTAAGAAAAATTATTTAACTCACTTTAGTATCCTTTGCTAAGTCCTCTTTGTGTAAGATTGCCCCAGGACTTAGTCCTTGGATCTCTTCTCTCTCAGTACTCACTCCTTTGTTAACATCAATCTCATTCTTGGCTTTGAATACCTTCTCTACAGTGATGATTTCCAAGCTTACATCTCTAGCCTGAACCCAAGACTTGCTTGATCCACAGGCTACTAGACATCTCCCCTTGGTGTCTAATAGCTACCTCAAACTTAACGTATCCCAAACCATACCCAAAACCATATCCTGATGCCTTTCACCCTACTTCACCCATAACCTTCCTCTTCCCAGTAAATGTTAACTCTCTCCTTCCAGTTGCTTCAGTAAAAGAAACTGTGGACTAATCCTTGAGTCTCACTGATTTCCCATATCCTATTATTATTAAATTCTACAGGTCTCACCCTAACAACATCCAGACTCTCAGCTCATTCTTACGCTGCTCTCGTGGTCTGAGCCACCGCCACCATTTCCTGTTTGGGTTGTCCTGCTCTCCTCCTCACAGTCTCGCTGTTCACATTCTTTTCTGCCTTCTTTATAGTCTTAATCGAGCATCCAGCATGAGCTTCATACACAAAAATCAGATTGTCTCACTTTTCTGTATCAACCCTCCCCCTCCGCCAGTATTTTCCCTGATCACTCAATTAAAAGTGCTGAAGATGGCTCGCAGGCTCCCTGTTGCCCCTCTGCCTTCATCTCTCAGGACTCTCCTTGGCTCAATCCATTCCTGTAACACCCTCTTCTTTGCTGTTTGAATCCCGCTCTTGCCTGGAATATGCTGGCCCAGAAAATCATCGCTTGCTCTCTCACTGCCTTCAAACCTTTGGTCAAATTTACCTTAATAGAGGGGCCTTCCATGATG
The DNA here is from genome assembly GCF_028878055.3 of Symphalangus syndactylus. Classification (NCBI taxonomy): domain Eukaryota; kingdom Metazoa; phylum Chordata; class Mammalia; order Primates; family Hylobatidae; genus Symphalangus; species Symphalangus syndactylus. Next base: position 86,576,723 of record NC_072424.2, read on the forward strand.
TCAGCTCGTGCTCTACACTCCCTGTGCCTCTTAGTACTTACCACTACCTAGACAGTTACTTTATTGTCTACTGCCACCAGAATGTAAGGTCGGCAGGGACTTTGTCTTGTTTATTCTGTGTCTCCAGGACATAGAACAGTGTTGGGTGCACACTAGGTGCTCAATAAACATTTGTAGAATGAATGAAAGAACAAACAGCTGAAAGGGCCAGCTACAGCCTCCTTGGCTTAGGTGAAGAAGCAAGTTTTTCCAGTTGCATTTTGCACATGTGCTTCCATTCTGGTGGATCCAGAGTCCATCCTTCCTCTCCTTGTGAATTTTGTCTCAAGGATTTTGTCTGCCTCTTGTGTGACCTCTTTTGGACTGTCCTGGATGATTCACCCATCTTCTCAAAGAATTGGCCTCGCAGATACCTGGTGACATTGTACGTGACTCTCTACCACACATTCTTGTTCATGAGGCTCCAGGACTCCGTTTTACACCACGGGGAGGGCTGATCCTCCACCTGCTGAGGTCTGACCAGGGTCACCAAGGGCAGCACCGGGTTCTCCTTTTGCAAAAGTGCAGAAAAGCAATCATGCAACCATCAGAGGAGAGGATGGAGGTGTGGAGGCCTGTCCAGTCATAGGATTCTGGAGGAGGGATGAGCGGGCTGGGCAGGCTGCTGAGGAGGTGCTGCTTCCTGGTGCCCCGTCCTCTCCAGCACTGTCTCTGGGAAAGGTTGTTGGAACCAGAAAACACACAGCCTTGGTTGATGAAAAGCCTGTTTATTCCTAGTACACTGGACACTTTGTTCAGGAATAGTTCATCCATTTGAAAATATTGCCCTTGTAATGGTGCCAAGGTCATTGCCTGCTGGGGTTATCAGCACTGTGTGTGCCAGCTCTGACTGGGTGTTTTAATAGGTGGATCATTTCCCTGCCAGAGGGACTAAAGAACATTGAATGGTTAATTTGTATTCAGTGCTATCCCTGCATGCAGTCTTCATATTAAGTTTTTGTTGGGACTTTAAGAAGAAAAAAAAAGAGAAATGAATAAATAGGTTAGGTTGCAATGAACTGCTTTAAAAAGGAATTTTAAGTGGTACTGACTCATTTTAGAGTTCTCCATACCCATCTGATAATAACAATATACCTACCTTTGCAAAGTACTGGGGAGTTTGCCAACAACAACAACAACAACAACAAACCCTTGTATTTATTGTCTCCTTTGATGCTCAAATCAATCCTGTAAGGTAGGGTGGTGTGGTCCCCTATTTTAGGTGAGAAAACTGAGGCTCAGGGAAATTAAATGGCTTTTGTCAAACAAGGTCAAAGAATTAACACAGTGGAACCAGCATTGTGACCCAAGTCTCTTAATGCCCAGGTTTGACTGTGTTCATCCCATCTTGGTGAGCCGGGCAGGTGTAGAGGGGAAGGATCTAGCTGGGTTTGGACAGAGATGCTTGAAGTGTCGAAGTGAATGTGAGTGAAGAAGAATTTTGTTACTAGCTATAGCCCTCTGTCAGCCAACACACGGTAATAAATACAGTTGCTCACCTCGAAAATGGTGTGAAGCCCCTACCTGCTGAGTGGATGATGAGTATCCACTCAAGTGTGGCCAGGCCTGGGGGAAGCAAACATCCCATGCAGCAGCCTGTGGCACTGTGGGAAAATCTCTACTCTGGTTTTTAAGAGATCAGAGTTCTAGTGCCAGCTCCACAGTACACAGGTTCATCGTGTGACTTTGAGCAAACAAGGTCTATAATCTGTAAAAACAGATTTGATCACATCTGTTCACCCCCCTGGTACACACAGCCAAGTTTTACTGCAATGTACCAGTGGCTGGAATAAAGAAATAAAAAGCCCTCCCATCAGGTTTGTGAATGCCATGAAGCTACAGTGTAGCTAATAATGACAAATGACAGATAAGTTTTCTTGAAGACCTTGAGACTTGTAGGAACATTTAGATGAAACGTCTAAGGTAAATGCACAGGATTGTATTTAGGTTTAACAAAAATTGCACCAGTGACAGCATTTGTTCTTGATGCACATCTTGTTTACTTGTTGAAAGGATTTGGGAAAGGGAATACACAGGTTTGGGCTGGAGAAGATTTAGGAGGTTTAATTGACTCAAGTCTCAATATGAATGGGGATTGACAAAGAAGTTAGCACAACCATGGGCACTCCCAACACAAGTGTAGAATCTAGGACAAGGAACAACATTGGGCTTGCATGCGCGGCCTGGTGGGCACTGGGTTCTGTAAGCATGCGCTTAATAAGGTTATTGACAAACTGGAACTAGCGTAAATGGTTGGGAAATCATGGTCTATGTCAGGGGTTTTAAGTCCTATAAGGAGAACACTTAATGGGCTGACATGATGGTGGTTTGCACAGAAATAAATGGCGAGGAGGATGAGGAAGTGCATAATCCAGGTGGATATCTGCAGGGCCAAAACTAATCCAGCAAATGAAACTAAAGGGAGGCAGAGTTTAGCTGTAAAAATGGAAGCAGGAGGCCTTGCCAGGTGGTGAGCTTCTTGTCAGATGTGCAGGCAGTGGCAGCCTGACCACCTTGTGGGGACTGGCATGGAGGTTCCAGCACCATGTGGGATTGGAGCTAAGGAAGGGCTCTTGACTGACAGCAGCAATCTAGGAAACGGGAGAATGAGTGAGATGAAAAGTGGAAATGCTCTGTAAATGTGAGGCTGTACTGTTAGGCGCTGAGGGGGAAGGCCCTGAGCATTCCCTCAACTCAGACTTTCCACCATTCCCAGGTAGGGCGAGAAGTGTCTGTCTATACTCCCTCCGCACTATCTACAGCCAGTCTCTAAGCTCTGCCCGTCCCTCTGCATATGCCTGCACACAGTCACACAGTTTGCTAAGAAGTGTTTGTTCGTTTGTTTTAGACGAGGTATCACTCTGTTGCCCAGGCTGGAGTGTTCCTAAGCAGCTGGGACTACAGGCACGTGCCACCACGCCCAGCTAATTTTTAAATTTTTTTGTAGAGATGGAGTTTCGCCGTGTTGTCTAGGCTGGTCTGGGTCTCCTGGGCTCAAGCAGTCCTCCCACCTCAGCCTCCCGAAGTGTTGGAATTACAGGCATGAGCCACCGCGCCCAGCCTGCTGAGACTTTTGAATGTGTTCTGTTTCCACTACACAATTGAGAACACTGAAGTACCAGAGACTTCCAGGGTGGGGAAGAAATCCAGAGGCTGCTCCTGAAAGGGGTCACCCTTGAGTGTGAGCCTGTTCCAAGTAAATCAAGTGAGCTGGAAGATCGGTGAGCTTGGATCATTTGGTATCTTTTTTTTTTTTCCTTTTTTAAAGGGAGCTGTAGAATTAAGGTTGAAGTTTTTCTTTCTTACTCTTTTTAGAGGTTTTTTGGCTACCTAATACATCAGCTGAACTAATCTGCAGAAAATCAATGTATCTTTAAAATAGAGCTATTTAGATGCCTGAGTAACAAACTCTATCTCAGTAGAAGCTATTGGCAAAATGAAGCTCACCTCTTAGGCTGACAACACTGTGGAAATGATGCTCAAAGTTTCAGGAGTGAGACCAGATTGGCTTCTGGCCAAGGGTACCTTACTAATGGGCGTATTTGCATTTGGGGAGGAAAAGACCTGTGACAACACAGCCACGTGGTCGTTCCTCATAACCCACAGTTGGGTTTCATCTGAACTCCCTCCCCATGCTAGCGTCTGCTGATGTATCTGTGTCTAAAGCCATAGTTTACTCTTTTTTATCCTCATCCTTCAACCAGCCCTACATCTTATGTGCCTGCTGTCCAGACTTCTCTTAAATCTATCTGTTCCTTTCCACCCCAACTATCAACTCAGCTGAATAGCCACTAAATGAGGCACTGTGCTAGGCTCTGAATTGCAAAGATCATTAGGGCATTTGGTCTTATTACTTCAGTCCTTGGTTATGCACCTGTGCCAGGAGGTGCAGCTGATTTTCCTGATTACGCTTCCAGACCTGCCACTCCTTCTCATACACACAACTCTTGCTCAGACACTGTCCTGTTCTTCCTGTAAGGTACAGTCAAAACCTGCGTTTCAGAGGCCTCTGCAGCCTGCACCCATTGTGATTGTGCAGTCTTAGCTCCTTTTGGCCTTGTGGAAGGAGAGTGGATTCTAGAAAGATCCCTGCCCAGCCACTTCCTGCCCACTGTGACCTTGAGCAAAATCTCTGGCTCCAAGTGTTGTATGGGTGATGGTGAAGGGGTAGCAAGGAAACTTGAGTGAGTTTGTCAGAACTAGGAGCAGTAAGAAAACTTGAAAGAGCCTCCTGTCTCAAGAAGGCACTTGACTGCCTCTGATCAATTCAGGGAGGCTTCAACAGCTCTTAAGAGGATTAGGCCAAAGGACTTCAGTGAAACTTTTGTGCTTTTGTTCCCTAGAGTGGAAACCCTTGACACGTGTTACACAAAACAACACTTGGGGTGGAACAAGAGCTTTACAATGATCTGTCTGGGACCCATAATACAATTCAGCATCTCTTTAGAGCTTCAGTCTATCAAACATTTTCAGACTATTTCACTTAACCTTCACAATTATTGAAATGCTTGGGGGGAAAAAAAACTCCACATTTGAGATTTCCATAGCAGAAGCATCACCAGCAGCTTCAACAGCCATTCAAAAAGATATCGTCTCCAGGCTTGTTACCTCTTATCCTCCCTCCATTATATTATAGAACTCTTAGAGAGATTGCCTGGAAAGAGGTAAAGTATGCATAGACATGGTCAGCCCCATTTGCAGCTGAGGAAATGAGACTCAGAGTGGCAAAGTGACTTTTTCAGAATCATAGCAGTAAATGGTAGCATTAGGAAGCTAAGCCTGATCATCCTGTTCTTGTCCTGTTGAGGAGATAGTGAGAGCAAAGGAAAGTGGCAACAATGAAGGAATAAAACCCAGCTCATCCCCCTGTCCCTCATGCCCAACCCTTGCCAAGACTTCAGGTAACAGAAAGAAGAGAACACATGGATGGGCACATGCTAGGCCCGGAAGAGCTGTGCATGTCCTGCAGACCACGAGTGTGGAGCCCATGGCCGTGTGAAGGGGCTGGGGTCCCAGTCCTAGAAGCAGGATCATGGAAGTGGCCTTGGAGGACCTGACGAGCAAGCCTATGATCTTCCAGGTACTTTTAGGTGATGTGGATTTAGACACTGGATGTAGCTGTGAAGCGGAATTTTGCTTTTTTAGTTGTCCGGCATCCATTTAATCACGCCCCAGCTTCCTGCTTGAGAACTTCCACTAACACTGTCAGTCCATGGACTTCTAGAGGAGCTGAATCTACCGCTGGCTCAGGAACAGGAACCTGACCTGGGCCTAAGCTAATGAATCCATCAAATTTACCTTGGCAAAGTGATTGCCTCAGGAATGGGCAGTGACCCAACTAGAGCCAACAGGACTTTTCCCAGGTATCCTGAAACAGACACTCTTTTTCTCCTGGATGTGGACCTGAGACGGTATAGTTCTGGGAGTTGCTGACAACCATCTTATGGTCATGAGCGGATTTGAGATTGGCTTCAACAAACAGGAAGTGGAACAGATGGAGATAAATTGGATCCTGGTAAAATTTGTTTGGAATCTTGTATATGTTGATTTTTCTCCTGAATTTTTTCAGTTATATGAACCAATACATTTTGTTTGTTTAACCCAATATGGGTCATGTCTTCTCTCAACTGCAGGTGAATGAATCTTGTTTCATAAAGTAGGATTTTAAACAAACAGTATGCAGAATAAAAGTTTGTCATACAGATTTCTTATCACGGAACTTCTTTTTTATAGAATTGTGGAAAGCTTGCAAAGGGCTTCTGCTTCTGACTATGATGGAGTGACTGGTATCAGATGGCCCTCTTGTCAAGAACAACCATAAAAGCTACACTTCACCCAGCTTTTCGATAGCATGGAGAAATGTCAAGGCAGCTGGGATTGGAAGGAGTAGTTAGGATCCCTGACAGAATGAAGTACAGTTCCAATAGAAAAGAAAGCCCAGATTTTGTGGAAAGTGACAAGCTAATTTCAAAATTTATATGGAAAGGTAAAAGTCCAAGAATAGCAAAGACTCTCAGGAAAAAGAAAAAACATTTTCTTAACATGACTAAATATGAAAACTTATTATCTGGTTACAGTAACTAAAACAGAATGATATGACCTCAAGTATAGACAAATAGATTATTGGAACAAAATAAAAAATCCAGACCCAGAAATATACAGTCTTTTATTTTCAGCAAAGGTGCCACTGCAATGCAGTGAAGAAAAGATGAGCTTTTCAATAAACAATATGCTGAGTCAATTGGATATATACTTGAGAAAAAATGAACTTGACCCCTACCTTACACTATACACAAAAATCACTTTCAGATTGATTATAGACCTAAACGTGAAAGATAAACAGTAAAGCTTCTAAAAGATAGCATTAAAGAATATCTTCATGGCCTTGTTCATTCTGGTATTTCCTCAAGAGTTTGGTACGTGGTCAGTGTTTGATAATTGTCCATTACATGAATTATGGAGTAGGGGAAATAAAGTGAGAGCAATGGATGGGAGGTTGGTGTGACAGCAGCAAAGGTAGCAGTCATGGGATCAGGGAGAAAGGACACACTTCATCATTCTGCGGTAATTTTCAGCAAAAGATATATAATCCCTCCATCAAGGAAGGTGGAAGCCATGGCAGGTTGGAGGAGCAGGACAGGAAGGCTCTAAGCCAGCCAGGCCCACAGAAAGTCAAACATTTGTACTCTCCTGAGGACTCCAGGCTTTTAGCTTGTGGGACTTCATTCAAAATTTCTGTCCTTGTATTTTGTAGTTGTTTTAAGAATTGGAATAACTATATATTATTAGTTAATAACTTACATATTTCACTTGTTAAATTTTGGTGTTGCTGCTTACAAAGTGCCACAACTGCCCAGGTCTGGTGGCTGATGCCTATAATCTCAACACTTTGGGAGGCTAAGGTAGGAGGATTGCTTGATCCCAAGAGTTTGAGACGAGCCTGGGCAACATTGTGAGACCCTGTCTCTTAAAAAAGAAAAGTTTAAAAAAAATTAGTTGGGTGTGGTGGTGCATGCCTGTAGTCCCAGCTACTCGGGAGGCTAAGGTGGGAGGATCCCTTGAGCTTGGGAGGTCGAGGCTGTAGTGGGCTGTGGTTACACCATTGCACTCCAGCCTGGGTGACAGAGTGAGACCCTGTCTCAAAAATAAAATAAAAAATAAAACATGTCTGCAAATTCTTTGATGCTTCTGCCATTGAGAGGTAGGTTTATGTATCCTTCCGCTTCAATCTGGGCCTTAGTTATTTGTTGACCCACTTTAGTGACTGGCCAATGGAATAAGGCAAAAATTATCCTAAATGTCTACAATGTTAGGTTATAAAAAGCAACACTGCTGTAGCTGGTTCTCTTGGGATACTTGCCTTTGCAGCCCCAAGCTGTCATGTAAGAAGTCCAAGGTTGCCAAGCTTTGAGCAAGTTTCAGCTACATCGAAGGCCACATGAGAGTTTTCTGGATAATGGGCCCAATTGAAATCCCAGCCAACAGATGCCGTCAATTACCAGACACATGAGTAAGGCTGCCTCCAGATGACTCCTGTCCCTCATGACTGAGTTGCTCCCAGCCTCCAAGTCTTGCCAATCAAGACTCTAGACATTACAAAGCCATGGCAAGATGTCCCCACCTTGCCTTTGCCAAATTTCCAACCCACAGAATCTGTGAACATAATACAATGATTATCTTTTACTGCTAAGTTCTGGAATAGTTTGTTACACAGCAGCAGATATTTGGACTATCAGTCATGATGTACTTTCATCAGAACACACAGTTTGCAGTAACTGCTGTTATGAAAAAACAGGTGCTTGTGTCTTATGTTTCAAATATACATCTATATAGTATCTTAACAGTTTCTATTTACTCTAATAGTCAATGATGTCAATTTCAGTGGCTTCTACAAATTAAAAGCCCGAAATACAATGTCCCTCCACCCAAAACAGATGTGTGAACATGTTGATATTGTGTGGTTTATGTAACATGCTCATGAGACTGAGGGAGGAGTAAATACATAGCACTTTTATACTCAATTCTCGAGTAAGTGTCCTGCATTTTGACTTGGGCTCAGAAGGTGTTTCTCACGGTCTGGTAGGAAGCCTGGTGAGGGAGGCTGTCACTCTAGTTCACCTGAAGGCAGAACAGAAATAACGATGGGGAGCTGGTGTTGGAGGCAGGGAGGAGAACGTCCTGGTAATCTGGTTGGAAGTGGCCAGTCTTTCTGTTTAGATAAAAGAAAAAACTCAAACTAGACTTCAAAGTAAAAATGCCTCATGGGCTATACATAAGACTCCATGTAAAACTATGTGTTATTGAAAGCCTAAAAACAAAGGATTGACAAAATCATACAAAGCAAAGGCAAATAAAAAATAGGGATTGGCACCTCTAAAATCAGACAAGTTTGAATTTAGAGAAGTATTATTAAATTATTAGAAGTTTTAAGCAAGACAAAGCATGATGTTTTGTAATGATAAAAGTGTAAACCACAATGAAACCCTAGCAGTTACAAATAGATATATAGTAAGTTATAATAGTGATAAATTCATAAGACATAAACTACAGAAATTCAAGAGAAATAGAAAAATACTAATGGTAGAAGATTTTAATTCTTTTACCTGAGACTTTGACAGGTACAAAAAAATAAGAATATTGAAGACTAAAATAATGTAATTTAAAAGATAGACTTTATGAACATATATTCTTTTTTTTTTTTAATTTTTTTTTTTTATTATACTTTAGGGTTTTAGGGTACATGTGCACAATGTGCAGGTTTGTTACATATGTATCCATGTGCCATGTTGATTTCTTGCACCCAGTAACTCGTCATTTAGCATTAGGTGTATCTCCTAATGCTGTCCCTCCCCCCTCCCCCCACCCCACAACAGTCCCCGGAGCGTGATGTTCCCCTTCCTGTGTCCATGAGTTCTCATTGTTCAATTCCCACCTATGAGTGAGAACATGCGGTGTTTGGTTTTTTGTCCTTGCGATAGTTTACTGAGAATGATGTTTTCCAGTTTCATCCATGTCCCTACAAAGGACACGAACTCATCATTTTTTATGGCTGCATAGTATTCCATGGTGTATATGTGCCACATTTTCTTAATCCAGTCTATCGTTGTTGGATATTTGGGTTGGTTCCAAGTCTTTGCTATTGTGAATAGTGCCGCAATAAACATACGTGTGCATGTGTCTTTATAGCAGCATGATTTATAGTCCTTTGGGTATATACCCAGTAATGGGATGGCTGGGTCAAATGGTATTTCTAGTTCGAGATCCCTGAGGAATCGCCACACTGACTTCCACAATGGTTGAACTAGTTTACAGTCCCACCAACAGTGTAAAAGTGTTCCTATTTCTCCACATCCTCTCCAGCACCTGTTGTTTCCTGATTTTTTAATGATGGCCATTCTAACTGGTGTGAGATGGTATCTCACTGTGGTTTTGATTTGCATTTCTCTGATGGCCAGTGATGAGGAGCATTTCTTCATGTGTTTTTTGGCTGCATAAATGTCTTCTTTTGAGAAGTGTCTGTTCATGTCCTCTGCCCACTTTTTGATGGGGTTGTTTGTTTTTTTCTTGTAAATTTGTTTGAGTTCATTGTAGATTCTGGATATTAGCCCTTTGTCAGATGAGTAGGTTGCAAAAATTTTCTCCCATTGTGTAGGTTGCCTGTTCACTCTGATGATAGTTTCTTTTGCTGTGCAGAAGCTCTTTAGTTTAATGAGATCCCATTTGTCGATTTTGGCTTTTGTTGCCATTGCTTTTGGTGTTTTAGACATGAAGTCCTTGCCCACGCCTATGTCCTGAATGGTATTGCCTAGGTTTTCTTGTAGGATTTTAATGGTTTTAGGTCTAACATATAAGTCTTTAATCCATCTTGAATTAATTTTTGTATAAGGTGTATGGAAGGGATCCAGTTTCAGCTTTCTACATATGGCTAGCCAGTTTTCCCAGCACCATTTATTAAATAGGGAATCCTTTCCCCATTTCTTGTTTTTGTCAGGTTTGTCAAAGATCAGATAGTTGTAGCTATGCGGCATCATTTCTGAGGGCTCTGTTCTGTTCCATTGATCTATGTCTCTGTTGTGGTAGCAGTACCATGCTGTTTTGGTTACTGTAGCCTTGTAGTATAGTTTAAAGTCAGGTAGCGTGATGCCTCCAGCTTTGTTCTTTTGGCTTAGGATTGACTTGGCGATGCGGGCTCTTTTTTGGTTCCATATGAACTTGAAAGTAGTTTTTTCCAATTCTGTGAAGAAAGTCATTGGTAGCTTGATGGGGATGGCATTGAATCTATAAATTACCTTGGGCAGTATGGCCATTTTCACGATATTGATTCTTCCAACCCATGAGCATGGAATGTTCTTCCATTTGTTTGTATCCTCTTTTATTTCATTGAGCAGTGGTTTGTAGTTCTCCTTGAAGAGGTCCTTCACATCCCTTGTAAGTTGGATTCCTAGGTATTTTATTCTCTTTGAAGCAATTGTGAATGGGAGTTCACTCATGATTTGGCTCTCTGTTTGTCTGTTATTGGTGTACAAGAATGCTTGTGATTTTTGTACATTAATTTTGTATCCTGAGACTTTGCTGAAGTTGCTAATCAGCTTAAGGAGATTTTGGGCTGAGACAATGGGGTTTTCTAGATATACAATCATGTCATCTGCAAACAGGGACAATTTGACTTCCTCTTTTCCTAATTGAATACCCTTTATTTCCTTCTCCTGCCTGATTGCTCTGGCCAGAACTTCCAGCACTATGTTGAATAGGATATGAACATATATTCAAATGCTTTATCAGAATATATCTTCTTTAAAGTACTCATGCAATAATCACAAAATGTTACTCTTAGATTGAAATAATACTTCACTAATTTGCAAAATGGAGAAATACTGCAGGTAAAATTCTCAGGCAGAATTTCCACAAAATGGAAATCAGTTTTTAAATAATTTTAAATCTAAAAACCTTATCATTTAGAACATTTAAACTCTTCATTAGCTTTTTGATCAAATAGGAAATTTAAAAGTATAGGAAATCTACAAAGTAACAGCAACACATATATAATCAGAATCTATGGGATATTGCTAAATCAATAAACAAGAAAGAAAATAAATGAAGTATCCAGTTCTAGAAGTTTAAAAGAACAGTAACACTAAGGCAAACAGATGGAAAGAATACTAACTAAAAAAAAAAATCAATCCAATAACTGATTCTTTAGGGGAAAAATAAAAAACTATATAGATGTTAATTAATCGAATCAAGAAAATAGGGAGAAAGCACAAATATATAAAATTTTAACAAATGAAGTGAAGAAATCATAAAAGGCTACTTTGCTTAACTATATGTAAATAAATGGCTAAATGGATGTTTTTCTAGGAAACATAAATTTCCAAAATTGGTCAGAACAGAAAGCTAAACAGACAAATTAACATGGAGAAATTAGAAAATGTTATTAATATTAATAACTAAATAGCAATAGGCTCGTATAGTTTATTAAGCAAATTGTATAAAACTTTTAAGGAACTGGTAATTTCAATGCTATTTAAGATGTTTCAGAACAAAGGAGGAGAATCAAAGGTGTAAATTCTTCTTATGAAGCCAGTATAACATTGATATTAAAACCCAACAAAATGGCAACAAAAATAAATAAAATTATAGCCCAATCTCACCTAATGAATATTGCTGTAAAAACCTAGAATAAAAGAAACAGACCCATTAAAGTCAGAAAATAGATGAAAATATGTATTATTATTTAACAATGAACTGAAAATGCTAGTCAACATAATTAAACAAGAGAAAAATAGAGGTATGAAAACTTGAAAGTAGGAAGTAAAATTACCATTTTGCGTAGATAATATTTACTTTAGAATTCAAGACAATCAACTAAAAATATGTTATAAACAATAAGAATATTTAAGAAGCATGTTACAGAGTTAACATTAGGAAATCAATAGTCTAATTATGTAGAAACAATAGCCAGTTAAAATGTGACAGAAGAAAAAACTCATGTATAATAGGAACAAAAAAGTAAGTTGTCCAGAACAAATTGTTTTGTGTATTTGTTTTGAGACAGAGTCTCGTTATGTTGCCCGGGTTGGATTCAAACTCTTGGCTTCAAGTGCTCCTCTCACTTCAGCCTCAGGAGTAGCTGAGACTACAGGCAGGTGCTACTACTGCCCACAGCCAGAATAAATTTAAAAGGAAATTGTGCAAGGACTATGTAGAGAAAACTTGAAAATGCAAATGAAGACTTTAAAAAATAGAAAGACATGATGTTCTTGGGTAGGAATATTCAACACTGTAAATATGTCAATTCTCCCTAAAGTAATATATAAGTGTAAAACAATGACAATAAAAATACTATCAGAATATTCTTTTGGAATTTTAAATAAGCTGATCGTACAGTCTATTCTAAAAATAAATAATTACTAACCAGAAACAAATCTGAAAAAGGATACAAGGAGGTGTATTAGTTTTCTATTACTGCATAACAAATTACCATAAATTTAGTGTATGAACACAATACCTATGTATTAGCTCTCAGTTCTGTAGGTAAGAAGTCCCAGCACAGCAAGAACAGGTTCTCAGCTCAAGGTCTAATGAGGCTGAAATCCAGGTGTCAGCCAGGCTGCATTCTGATCTGGAGGAGGGACTGTGGGAGAATCAGCCTCCCATTTCATTGAGCGTGTTGGCCAAATTTAATTCCTTGTGGTTCTAGGATTGAGGACCCAGTTTCCTTGCTGACTGTCAGCCAGGGGCTCTCAGCTCCCCAGAGGCCTCCCTCATTCCTGGCCACACAACCCCCCTCCATTTTTAAAGCCAGCCAGGGAGAATCTCCCTCATACTGATTTCCTTTCATGTTTTGAATCTAGTCTCCAGGAAAAGCTCATTCTATTTTAAGGTCTCACCTGGGTCAGGTCTACTCAGCATAATCGCTCTTTTTTAAAGTCAGCTGTGCTAAATAACATAACTTAATCAATAGAGTAACTGTCTCATCATTCACAAATTCCAGGGGTTATAAAAGATGTTTACACCTGGGAGCAGGAATCTTGGGGATCAACTTAGAATTCTGCCTACCACAGGGGGTAATAACCTTACTATTACTATTACTATTACTATTACTATTACTAAAATAATAAAAAGTTACTAGAAGGTAACAGTTAAAACAGTATGACACTCCAAGGTGGGCGGATCGCTTGAGCCCAGGAGTTCGAGACCAGTCTGGGCGACACGGAGAAACCCTGTCTCTACTAAAAATAAAAAAATAAAAAGTTAGCTGGGCATGGTGGTGCGTGCCCATAGTCTCAGCTACTTGTGAGGCCGAGGCAGGAGGATCACTTGACCCAGGGAAGTTGAGGCTACAGTGAGCTCTGATCATGCCACTGCACTCCAACCTGGGTGTCAGAGTGAGACCCTGTCTCAAAAAAACAAAACAAAACCAAACCTGTATGACACTGATGAACAAATAGGTCAATATTTATTGATCAATAAATAATAGATTCAGGGCTGGGCACAGTGGCTCACATCTATAGGAGTTCGAGACCAGCCTGGCCAACATGTTGAATCCCTGTCTCTACTAAAAATAGAACAAAAAAAATTAGCTGCGCATGGTGGTACGTGCCTGTAGTCCCAGATACTTGGGAGACTGAGGCAGCAGAATCGCTTGAACCCGGGAGGCGGAGGTTGTAGTGAGCCAAGATCACACCACTACACTCCTGCCTGGGCAACAGAGTGAGACCCTGTCTCAAAATAATAATAATAATCATAGTTTCTATAGATAGTAGGTCTAGATTGAAAGTCAATGAATAAATCCAAAAGCATATAGAGATAGAACATGAGAAAGATGATTTTCAAATTATTAGTGAAAAAGATCAATTATTTCATAAGTGACAGCCATCTGGAAAAAGTAGAGTATGATCTCATATGAATTATATAAAATCACATAACTGCTATAACAAACCCCAGGTTCTCAATGGTCTCACGTAATTAAAGTTCATCCTTATGTATGTCATGTATGGTTGGCTGTTACCAGGTTGTGTGGTCTCTCTCATGGTCATTCAGGGAGCCAAGCTCTATTCATCTGGACACTCTCTAGAGCTGTGCTGTCCATTGTGTTGGTTGCTAGCCCCAGTCCAAAGTGAGATGTGCTGTGAGTATAAAATACACATCAGATTTTGAAGATATAATATGAAGAAAAGAATGTAAAATATCCCATTGATACATTTTGTACTGATTACTTGTTGAAATGGTAATATTTTTGATATATTGGGCTTAATAAAATATATTTTGACAATTCCACTTTTTGCTTTTTTGGTTTTTTTTGAAATGGAGTCTTGCTCTGTCACACAGGCTGGAGTGCAGTGGTACGATCTTGGCTCACTGAAACACCCGCATCCCAGGTTCAAGCAATTCTCCCACCTCAGCTTCCCAAGTAGATGGGATTACAGGCACCTGCCATCAGGCTCGGCTAATTTTTGTATTTTTGTAAAGAAGGAGTTTCACCATGTTGGCCAGGCTGGTCTTGAACTCCTGACCTCAGGTGATCTGCTCGCCTCAGCCTCCCAAAGTGCTGGGATTACAGGTGTAAGCCACCACACCTGGCCTAATTTTTCTTAATATGGCTACTAGAAAATGTAAAATTCCATTTATGTCTCGCATGTATGGCTCACACTTATTTCTATTGAACACCACTGCTCTGGAATCTTCTCCAGAGCCTTCCCCATGGTGACTTGAAAATGGGAGGGTCCCATGACTGTCCCTCACATTCCACTGGCCAGAACTCAGTCACATGGTCATACGCAACTGCACAGGAAGGGGAGAAAATGTTGTCCAGCTGTGTGCCAAGAGGAAGGGGAGATGGATTTGATGAAAAACTAGGCATCTCTTCCACAGATCCCTCACTCACACCTTGCACCAAAACAAACAGTAAAGGAATGAGATTAAAATGTGGTAAAGAGGAAGGAAGGAAAAAAGAGAGGAAAGGAGGGAGCCAGAAGAAATGGGAAAAATTTTAATTTTAAAAATAATTTTTAGAAATATTTTTATAATTTTTTTTTTTAAAAAATCTCAGAATATAAAAGGTCCAAATATGCCTCAGAATGTAGATCTATAAAAGAAAAAAGAAAAGATCAATTTAAACAATCTTGAAATTCAAAAAAAATTCTACCTGACAAAAGAGAACACCACAAACAAAGTAAAAACAAGTCAAATTCTAACAGGGAAAAATCTGACACATTGATATCTCAACCAAAGTATAAATTTCCTAAAGTATAAAGACCTCTTACAAACCAATTTTAAAAGAGCAATAAAACCCTATAGAGTAGTGAGCAGAACACGTAAAGAAATAATTCACTGAAAAGGAATAAAAACAGTTTCTAAAAGTATGAAAGAACGATTCTTGACTTCACCTATAACTAGAAAAACACAAAGCTATATGTTTAACCTGTCAAACTGGCAAAGATTAAAAGATGGGTAACACGTTGTGTTGGTGACGGTGTGAAGTCAGGTTGATGGGGTATAAATTGCTCTAACCTCTGTGGAAAGCTATTTGACAGTTAAATTCAGCATATCCTTGCTCTTTGATCCAGTAAACCCGCTTCTAGCGGTTTATCTTGCAGATGTACATAATGAAAAGACAATGTACAACAATACGGTAGTCACGGTGAAGATTTGAAATACCTAAATGTTTGTCAATGTGGAAACAGTTAAATGCAATGGAATACTGTGGAGCCATATAAAGAATGAGGCCTAATATATATGTGTGGTATGTATGGTCATGACTAGTATTCCATACTCTACTCTTAGTCACAAAAGCAACATAAGAATAGTGCATAGTGTGGAAGGGTAGACAGAGATTGACTTCAGAGAGAGGAAGGAGAGTATTTAGAAGGTAATCAGGGGCCGGAGGAAAGAGATGAGAGAGCAACTTTCCAGCCGGGCATGGTGGCTCACACCTGTAATCCCAGCACTTTGGGAGGCCGAGGTGAGTGGATCACCTGAGGTTAGGAGTTCGAGACCAGCCTGGCCAACATGGTGAAACCCTGTCTCTAATAAAAGTACAAAAATTAGCTGGCCATGGTGGCACGTGCCTGTAGTCCAAGCTACTCGGGGGGCTGAGGCAGAAGAATCACTTGAACCCAGGAGGTGGAGGTTGCAGTGAGCCAAGATTGTGCCACTGCACTCCAGACTGAGTGACAGAGCAAGACTCTGTCTCAAAAAAAAAAAAAAGCAATTTTCCTTTTATAATATATCCACTTCAAAAACTTTTTGCTGTTCAAATTTTCTACAATGTGCATGTATTGGCCATTTTTAAAAGTAGATAATATATATTTAAATTTTGGAAGCAATGTCCTTCTTTGTGTTCTTTGTGTCCTCTGAGATGCAAGTAATTTATTGGGGAACACCTGTAATGGAAAATGGGGATGGAGCCAGAGGCAACGGGGAGAACGCTCAGAGTGTGATGAAGGTCTGACCCTGAAGAAGACAGGAGAGAGGGAAGGAAATTTTGACAAGGTCAATGAACGTCCTTGAGCCAAAATTGCCCATCAGAAGAAGTCCCACCTCTCCCAGGAGAAGGCGTGCCTTCCTATTCCTGCTACACTGAGAGGTTGGCTGGGGGCAGCCCCTGGGAAGCGCAGCCTCAGATGTGTTGATGGATTCGGAGCACAGCAGCTGGGGCCCTTGATCAGCTGCACTCCCTGCAGCAGATCTCATGGCTGTGACCCCTCCAAAATCTGTGCTGATCACCTCTTCACTGAAGTTTGCAAATATTGCTCTTATGTGATGACTTCCTTGATTTTATAGTTAAAGTGACTTGGATTCTTCTGATTCTAGGAAGTAACTTTTTTCTTTAATCATTTATTCATCCATTCATTTAACTAGTCTTTATTAAATACTTACCACATGTTATGTACTGAGCTAAGTGCTAGTGACACAAAAGTGGACAAAACAGACCTGGGTCCCAGATTCATGGACTTGAGGATCTGCTGAGCAGGCAGAAATGAATCAAACGATCAGCCAGCATATAACTTCCAACTCTAATGAATGCTGCACAGAAAAAGTGTAGAAAGTCATGATGCATCTGACACCAGTTGGAGTTTGGGGAAGGCTCCACAAAAGACGTGAAATATTAGAAATAAATGCTCATTGAGAAAACAGTGTGCAGAAGAGTGTAAACTACAAAACTAGGCCAGGTGGTGGCTCACGCCTGTAATCCCAGCACTTTGGGAGGCTGAGGCAGGAGAATTGCTTGAGCTCAGGAGTTCAAGACCAGCCTGGGCAACATAACAAGATCCTGTTTCCACAAAAAATCAAAAAATGAGCCAGGTGTGGTGGCATGTGCCTCCCATAGTCCCAGCTACTCAGGAGGCTTTGGTGGGAGGATCTCTTGAACCAGAAGGTCAAGGGTGCAGTGAGCTGAGATTGTGCCACAGCACTCCAGCCAGGGTGACAGAATGAGACCATGTATCAAAAAAATAAAAACTAAAAAAGAGAACAAAACTAAAATCACTCATAATTCTAGAACCAG
The DNA here is from genome assembly GCF_028878055.3 of Symphalangus syndactylus. Lineage (NCBI taxonomy): Eukaryota > Metazoa > Chordata > Mammalia > Primates > Hylobatidae > Symphalangus > Symphalangus syndactylus. The sequence goes on from NC_072424.2 coordinate 86,594,271, forward strand.
AAATAACCTCACCTAGCAGCTTTCTTTGTCTTTTACAAAAAATGCAGTTGTCTAATACAGCACTGTTCAATAGAACAGAATGTGAGCCACATGGGTAATTAAAAATTTTTAAGACCCTTGAGACATTTTATAAAATTTTTGGAGAAGTGCTGTTCTCATTTGCATTGCTGGCAGTCCTCAGAGTGCATGTCTCACTGTGACTCTGGCAGTGGTGACCAATGTAATTTCCTCTAAATTTGTTAATTTGATTTGTCAAATTTGGCATTTCCTTATTTTCACAAACAATTCTGAAGTCTTTGCATTCTAGAGAGGCTGAACGTTCTTTGTCCCTCTGCTCATTAGCTAATTCATTTCTAGTTTTACATTACTAATTTTCTTCTTTTAGAAGTGAATGAATGGTGCCTCTTACACTGAATGGAGTCGGATGAGGCCTGATACTTGTATTTATTTTCATATGGTAACATGGTTTGATTTCAAATCTCACCAACAATGGTTAAGCTTTGCCGACTGGGAGATGTGGTGCTGAGTATTAGGGGAAATACACTGAGAGCTGGAGGGTGCTCACAGGACGCATACGAGTCCTGGAGGAAAGCGGCAGGCCGGGCACAGCAGCTGAACCACGAGGCTGTGCACACTCAGGTACCATGGGACATCTGGGCGCCCACGAGAGCAAGAGTGGGGCTGGGTAGCCGACTCTGGAGGGATCAGGTTCATGGAAGCAGTGAGACTTGAAACAGATCTGGGGGAGAAGGATCTCCACGAGTAGGGTGGGATGAGAGGAGCCCAGGGCTGGGCTGAAACAGTAGTGGTGTCTAATAGCAGATGTGGGAGACAAAGCAGGAAGGTCTGCTGGGCCCCTGTTCCAGCAGAATTTAAATACCCCCCTGAGGCTTTATTTTATAGATTTTGAGAACCTGGCTGGGCGTGGTGGCTCATGCCTCTAATCTCAGCACTTTGGGAAGCTGAGGTGGGTGGGACACTTGAGGTCAGGAGTTCGAGACCAGCCTGGCCAACATGGTGAAACCCTGTGTCTACTAAAAATGCAAAATTAGCTGGGCTCGGTGGTGCACACCTGTAATCCCAGCAACTTGGGAGGCTGAAGCAGGAGAATCCCTTGAGCCCAGGAGGTGGAGGTTGCAGTGAGCCGAGATTGCACCACTGCACTCCAGCCTGGGCGACAGAGCAAGAATATTTAAAAAAAAAAAAAAAAAAAGAGGATTTTGAGGACTTGATGGTGCTTTTAAGCAGCTTTATTTTTCCTTTGAGAAGAGAAAATCCTAATTCACAGAGCTTTTCAAGGGAAAGGGCCTAAAGAGAGAAAAAGTGGCGTGTCCTCAGCTCTTCTGCTGAAGTCAGCCTACCAAGGAGAGATCAGCTTTAGTTCCTCAGAGACATACCCAGTGATTCCAGGTGTGTGCAGGAGAGTGGCCAAACAGCTAAGGCAGTAAGTCTGTTCTTCCTGCGTGTCAGCGGCCCACCTGCCATGGCCAGGGAGGCTCTGCTGGCGCTTGAACCAGGCTTCTGCCAGGCCCCCTCCACCTACCCCCTCCTCTACCCCCACCCCTTCACCACCTCCCACACCCTCTTCACCCCTGCCCCTAAACCCCCACCTACCCCGGGGTCTAGTCCTTTGGGGGGAACATGAACTTGGCCTTCTTTAGAGCAGGCTGACCAATGGCTACCTCCATTCAGAAATGCTTGCTGTAACTCAGGACATCCTGTGTTGGCTTTGTCCCAAAGTCCAGGTGAAAATCTCCGAGCCCTCTGCACATCTTAGGAAGGAAGAGGGACCAAGCATCTAATGAGGTCTCTGATCTGGGGAGGAGAAGCACTTTGAGGCAGGGCAAGCCTCCTCCAGCACAGACAAGGCAACCCTTTCTTTAGTGGGGGTCCTTTTCAGAACCAGGTGTTGCTAAGATTTAAAAGGTATTCTGTTTCCTAATTCAACTGAAATACACACAATCCGCCCCCAGTGCTGGGTTCAACCTCTTTTTGCCAAGGCGGTTTTTACAAATGCTGATGAACCACTCCATGTGGCTTCCTAGGCAAGCACATTCCTCAAGCATTTTGACACCAGCTGATGATTTAAAGTCCCTTTGGCTGCATAAACAGTGGAGGCCTGCCCAAAGTGTTGGCTGATTAGAAACCCATTGGGCAGGCTCGCCCAAAAGGGCCTGGGGCTGGGTGAGTGCTCCACCTGCCTTCCCTCCTTGGGTGAGGAGGAGTGGGGTGGAAGGAAGGTGAGAAGGTGGTGCCCCTTTTCTTGATCTCTTGGTTTCTCTTTGACTCTCCATCTAGTATTCTCTGCATACACACACACACGCCCGCACACACATGCACACTCATACGCGTACGCACACTCGTCTCTGCCTATGACTGTTCAATATCTTGTTGAATAGGCTCTGTGAGGGGCTGGGGGAGGGGCACGTGTTGGAGAGAATGCCTACTTTACTTCACTCGCAAAGATTCATCCCAAATTCTGTGGGGGTGTGTTGGCAAGGAGGGGAGGCAAGACTAAACAGAGGGGATAAAAACTTGCATCTGCATGATTGCTTTTTAAAAATATGACAACTTGTGAAAGCTTTATTTTCTGTTTATAGTGAAAGGCATTTCTTCTTGCCATTTACAGAGTAATTCTGCAAGAGAGCTTCAGCAAAATTCCAAAACAATCGCATGGAGAGTCGGCACAACCCAGGTCCGACTTTGGTTCCAGGCGAAGTTTCTTTTGTCGTTTGCTTGCCTCCAGGGACGCAATCTCTATACTCTCTGTGGGATGGAGTGGGGAGTTGAGTGGAGGGAACATTAAATATTAGGAAACCCGAAGAAAAAGCGAAAGCAACTGCTTTCTCAGGCTGCTCTTCCGAGTTTCGTAGTCCGGGAACGATGAAGGGAGACTGCCACCTATGGGCCAGGTTCCAGGGACGCCCGCACGTGGGGTTCTGTGGGACAGACGCAGTCTTAAGGTAGAAGGGAAGGCGTCTTCATGGGACAGTGAGTCACCGCACACTCTGCTTGCAGGCAGAAGCACTCTTAACTCATTCAGGACAGATGAGCATTTTCCCAATTTAAAGGACTCTTTTTTTTTTTTTAAACAAGAGTGTGATCTTGTGAGCCAAGTTCTGTAATACAAACAAAATAATGGAACTGACACCCCAGGACCCACCATTTAAATTAAACAGATGTTCAGTTCACATTGTTTGGCTGTGAGATTCCACAGGGCGATCCACTCCGGCACTATACCTGAAATTGTATGGCTGCTTAATAAAAATGAATCAGCATAATGAATCAGAGATAAACATCCTCTCGCCGTGACATCCCAGTAGAAAAGCAACAGGATAAATAACAATTGGGCAAATATCAAACCCATTCCAGCAGATGCCTGTGGGTGGGGGCGAGGGAAATGAAAGTGGAATCAGACACAAAGGGGAATATAAAAGGAAACACAGTTGTAAAACTAGAGAGGGACCTCACATACAGTCATGGTAATGGGATAAGAACTGAAGAGTATAATTCAATCAACTCTGCTCCCAACGTGAAAAAGAAAAGTCATATGCTTTGAGCTTGGCAAGTGGGAGATGGCCATTGTGTTATAGTGGTTCCAATGGTATCATACAGTTGTCCTTTGATATTTGAGATCTATGTGTTCGTGAATAGCAAATCCTATTATTCCCATTGTCTTCCATTATAAAATCAGATCTGCCACACAATACCTATACAATACTGGATTTAGAGTAACCAAGCAGTCTCGACTCCTGTTGCAGAGAAGGGAGTGGTGTAGGTATTTGTGTGTGCATTTTTTTGTCTGAGTGTGTGTTTGTACATGTGCATGTATATGAAAGCATGTGTGTATGTATGTGTGTTTAAAAAAGGAGCTCAGGAAGGATTATGGTTCTGTCACTCCAAACCAAAGGGGATTTAAGATCCTCTGCCCGGCATTATGGCACCTAGAGAAAAGCTAACCCTGTCCAGGGAGGCATCTCCCCTGAAAAGGCACACGTATTGAATAGGCACAGGTCCAGACCCATCACAAAGGCAGAGTTGGGCTGTAGAGTCTTCAACAGAAATCAGCAGGTAAAACTTGGGATGCTAGAATGGTACTGTACTTTCAGCAAGTGGCAAAGGAAACACAGGAAAGAATCCAACAGAAGCAGGATGGGGATTTTCTGGGCAAACTAGTAGGCTGGGTGAGGGAGAATAACCCAGTGTTGCACTCTATGAATAATCCACATTTTGTTTGCCCATTTTGCTCCTGAAGGACCTGTAGGAGACAGGAGCTAGGCCAGAACTGTTCTCTTAGCCCCATCAACGGAGGGATAGTAGCATCAATTCCTAAGTGAAGAAGAACTGGTGACTGATACCAGAACCCATAGAATGTCCTTTAGGGTTCTTTGTACATACAAACATAAATAGTGCCAAATTCTGTAGCTCAGCTGCTCTTTAAAAAAACACTCTTTTTATCTTTTATGAAGTGTAAGTTCAAGAGTCTTTCTAGATGTTGTAATATTTGGACACCTGGTTTAGGAGGCCTCTCTCTCCCCCCTTCATATATGTGAACCATAACCAGGAAGATCTGAGTATCTTTAACATATTAGTAAATTATATATGCTATCGTTTCATGTACTTTACATTTTATGTAAATTATATTGTATAAATATTTATGTTGCATCTTTCTAGTTTATCATTACACATTTTAGATGTATCCATGTAGGTGATAAGGATCTAGTTCACTCATTTTAATGGCTGTGCAGCATTGCATTGCATGAATAATCCACATTTGATTTGCCCATTTTGTTCCTGAAGGTCAGGTAGCTTGTTTCCACTTTTAAGCTATTACCAGAGTGCTGAAAGAATGTGTTTTTGTTCATATCTCCTCGGACCTATGTGTCTCTTGGGAACTTCTAGACATATAGTGGCAGAAGTTTTGGTCATAGGTTATGCATTAACTTTACCAGATGTTGCCAAATCGCTCTCTACAGTGGGTCTGTCATTTTTACATGCCCACTAGCAGTGGATGTAAGTGTCCATTTCTCCATTCTCATTAACTTTTGGTATTGTCAGAGTTTTTTCAAGAAATTCCCACTCTAATAGGCATGAAATAGTATCTATTTGTTTTAATTTGCATCTCCTTGACTACTAATAAAGGCGAGCACATTTTCATGCGTCTATAGACCTTTAAATGTCCTCTTTTGCCGATTGCTTGTTAACATCCTTAAGCTTTTTTGATGTTCAGTTGTTTCTCTTTTTCTTGCTTATTTGTAGGAGCTAGTTGTATATTTTGGATAGTAATCCTTGGTTGGAAATGTGGGATGTAACTATTTTCTCCAAGTCTGTGTTTGTCTTCTTGCTTTGCTGTTAGTGCCATTTGTCATTAAGAAATTTAAAAAAATTATATACTTCAGCTTCTCACTTTTCCATGATAATTTTTGGTTTTGTATTGTTTAAGAAACCCTGCCCTCCTTGGATGTCATAGAAATATTTTCCTATAGTTCTGTCTAAATGTTTACTGCTTTTCCTTAACACATCTGAAATTTATTTTTGTTCACGCAGTGAGGTATGAATCTAATTTTTCCTTTAGAAAATATTAGCCAATAGTCATAGTGCCATTTATTGAATAGTCATCCTTTCCCTGCTGATTTGCAGTGTCACCTCTTATATCCTAAGTTCCTACTTATGTGTGTTTCTAACTTTTTCAGAAAATTTGCCCCATTGATCTATGTAGCCAAATGCTGATACCAGAATATTTTATTTTATTTTCCAGGTGTAATTTTATTCCACCTTCTCCAACTACAGAGTTCCAACCTTACAGGACAGAGCATTATATGGAGGGAGGGTAAAGACTTGATATGAAAAAAGTGATAATGACATACACTGGTTCATTTCTGGGTTTCTTCCCAGGCCAATTCAAAACCTCCAAAATAAAGTCAAGTAACACAATAGGCTTGTGCTTGCATCACAAGCTGTTTAGAAAATGTGCCTAGATCTCTGACTCAGACAAGATGTCCTCCCCACCATGGGCAAGGTCTGGTGGGGAAGACACTCCCAGCCTTCTTCCAATACTAATAAATAACCTGCAGAATGAGCAGCGCTGGAGAGCTGGCCCTTGACCCACCCACTGCTACTGTTGTGGAGCCAGGCCTGCCTCATAGCCCTCTGTCTTCATGTCATTGAGCTCTAGCTCCTCATTTTGGTCAAAGGTGCACTTATAATGCTCCACCTTCATCTCAGGATCATCTTCAGGTGCATACACATTCTGCAAGTAACTGTTTCCTGCTGGATCATCCATAATAAAGTGGGTCTTCATGTTACCTTCGATGATCTGGTCCCTCTTCTGGCTAAACTCCTGCAGTCTCTCCGTCTGGCCAGGATTGGAAATGTCGCCCAATGTGAAAGGGTTTCTGGTCACCAGTTCCCAGATATCTTTCAGCAGCCTTTCCAGTGTGGTGAACTTGCCCCCGAGGATGGCCATTCCCAGTCAAATCCTAGCTCTGGGATTTCCACACTACAAGTCTCAGACTTGAGGAGGTCTCTGGTCATATCTGAGGGACCTGTGATGTGGAGGGTGATCCTGGTGCCCAAGGGTTCTACTGCTTCTCCAGATTTCACCTCATTGGTCTGATGCCTGCAGTTCTTGCAGTTGGTCCCTCCTTAAAGTGAGGGATTTGTACTAGTTTCATGTTGGTCTGAGTGGGGGCATTGCATTCTGGGTCGTTTGTGTTAAACTGGAGCACTTCATTTCTGAGATCTTCCTCTTCTGGCTTCTCTGTTGGTGCTTCTGCTTGGGGCCCTAGCATCTCTTCCTGCTGTCGGGTCCGGTTGTAGTGTGTGATCACCAGGGCATCATCTTTCTGAGCAGCATGTGGGTTTTCCATAAAGCTGTTCCCTGAGGGATCATCAATGATCGGAGTGAAAGGGGAGGCTGCTTGCTTTAGTTCCTTCAGTTTGACAATGAACTCATCAACTCTTTCAGCTGTGGCATCTTTTTTGCCCTTCGTGCAGGCTAGTCCTGCTCCAGGCCAGAGATAGCATGGGTGATCAATCCTTCAACAGTGTTCAGAGCTCCTTTCTGGCGAAAGGCAGGAATCTGAAAATCTAGCTCAGGAATCCTTGTGGTAGCAGAGTCAGTCTTCACCACTTCTCTGTTCATGTCCTCCAGAGCCCTGAGGGTCAAAGTGTAGCGCACTCCCTGGTCCTGGATCCTGCCTGCCGATTGGATCTCCATGTTGTTCCAGCCACAGTGGTAGCAGGAAAAGGAGCTCACGATTATTTCTTTGAAGAAGGGAATCTTGGTGAGCAGGAGGCGCGTCATGCCATTGCGGTAAGTTCATGCACAGTGACTTGATCTGGGTGGGCTGCTGCTCCTCGTCCTCGGCGCTGATGGGCCGGAACAGATGACCCAGGGTGGGCGGCAAGGCCAGGGTGGGCGGCAAGGCCAGGGTGGGCAAGGGGGCAACGGCTGACCCTGGGGACCCCACTTCCACAGCCCCGGTGGCCGCCATCACCACCCTGCATCCAAAATATTTTAATTACTTATTTAATTATTTAACCACTGCACTTCAGCCTTCAGCCTGAATGACAGAGCAAGACCTTGTCTCAAAAGGAAAAATATATATATACATATATGTAAATGTATGTGTATGTGTATATATATGTATATACAAAAAATTTAAATAAATTTAATTTTAATTTTATTATTTTAATGAAATAAGTTCATTTTTGTTAAGTATATTTTCTTTTATTTACCCCACATTTACTCTCAGTATAACGAGGGTGCAAGACATTAAACGAGGAAAGATGACTCTTTTTCAACAAATGATATTGAGATAACTGGATAGGCATATGCAAAAGAATGAAGTTGCACCCCCTCTTCACTTCATTTATAAAATTAACTAAAAATAAGTTTTGCTATCTGTTAGGGTGAATCCTTTCTCTTTATGCTGTCTCAAAATTGTGGCCTGGCACCGTGGCTCATACCTGGAAGCCCAACACTTTGGGAGGCTGAGACAGGAGGATCACTTGGGCCCAGGAGTTAGAGGCTGTAGTGAGCTATGATTGTGCCACTGCACTCCAGCCTGGGCGACACAGCGAGATCCTGTCACTTAAAAAAAAATTGTTTTGGCTGTTCTTAACCCCTTTATTTTTCTGGATGGATATTCTGATCTGCTTATCAAGGTCAGTAAAAACAATTCTCCAGGGATTTTGAATAGAATTTATTAAATTTATAGTATAAATTTAGGAAAGCTGCTACTGTTAAGCTGTTGTCTTTCCATACACAAGCAGGGTGTATGTCATCATTTCTTCAATGAGGTTTTCTATCTTTCAATGAGGTTTTAGAGCTTTCTTTGTAAAAGTTTCATGTCATTTGTTAGATTTATTTATAGATAACTTACAGTTTTTTAAAAACCATAAATGTAAATGGCATGTCTTTTTATTTCATCCTCATTCTTGAATGATAGTTTAGCTGTGTATAGAATTCTAAGTTAGCTATTTTCCCTCAACACTCTAAATAGAACTTCTCTCAGATAACTAGGTATAGAAGGAACATTCCTTGCTGAGCACAGCAGCTCACGCCTGTAATTCCAGAACTTTGGGAGGCCAAAGCCGAAAGATTGCTTGAGCCCAGGAGTTCGAGACAAGCCTGGGCAATATGATGAGATCCCATTTCTAAAAAAACTTTAAAAACTTAGCTGAGCATAGTGATATGTGCCCGTAGTCCTAGCTACTTGGGAGACTGAGATGGGAGGATTGCTTGAGCCCAGGAGGTTGAGGCTGCAGTGAGCCATGGTCACACCACTGCCCTGCAGCCTGGGTGACAGAGCAAGATCCAGTCTCAAAAAACAACAACAAAAAAGGAACACTCTTTAACCTGCAAATGGCATCTACCAAACCCTAAAGCAAATATTATTCTCAGTGGTGAAATCCTAAAAACATCCCATTTAAATTCAGGAATAAGACATGGGAAATACTGGAATGCAACATCATCCTAATTATCAGGAACAAACAAGATGCAATTTTTAAAAAACATGACATACAGCTGGATTTATTTAAATTAAGTCTCAGCCCTTTAACCTATAAAGTTAGTTCATTTACATTATTGCGATTATATACTGTGGTGGATTTATTCTTTAACCTTGCTTTGTGCTTTCTGTACATTTTTTTCTTTTTCTCCTTTTTTTTTGCCTTTTATGGAACTGATCAATATTATCTTTCAAATGATTATATTTCTGTTTTTTCATATTGACTTTAAAATTGAACAAACATACTGCTCAACAATCTTGTAGGTTAGTCAATATCCCTTGGTTTCCTTTCAAACAAAATAAGGACCTTAGGTTGTTTTCTCTCTTATTCTTCTTTTCCTCTCACACATTGTTTCTAGTATTTTAATTCCGTCTTTTTATGGAACCTCCATTAGTGCTTTTGTTACTATTGTTTCATACAGTCAATGCTTGTTTAGATTTGACTATATATTTTTCAACTTTTTAATTCTCCACTGCTTTTCTAAAAACATTTTTGAGACACAATTTACATATAATTCCTCCATTTAAAGTATACAATTCAATGGTTTTTGGTATATTGACAGTTTTACAACTATCAGCACAATCAACCTTAGTACATTTTTATGAACCTCAAAAGAAACCTCATACCCATTAGTAGTCACTCTCCATTTTCCCCCCAACCCAACCAGCCCTAGGCAACCACTAATCTGCTTTCTGTCTATATAGATTTGCCTATTCTAGATAATTTTGGAGCAATGGAATCATACACTATATGGTCTTTTGTGACTGGCTTCTTTCACACAGCATATTTTCTTTTTTTAATTATACTTTAAGTTCTAGGGTACATGTGCACAACATGCAGGTTTGTTACATATGTATACATGTGCCATGTTGGTTTGCTGCACCCGTTAACTCATCATTTACATTAGGTATATCTCCTAATGCTATCCCTCCCCCCTCCCCCAACCCGACGACAGGCCCTGGTGTGTGATGTTCCCCCCCGCCCCATGTCCAAGTGTCCTCATTGTTCAGTTCCCACCTATGAGTGAGAATATCACATAGCATATTTTCAAAGTTCATCCATGTTGTAGTATGTATCAATACTTCATTATTTTTATGGCTAAATAATATTCCACTGTATGGATATACCACATTTTATTTATCCATTCATCAATTAACGGACATTTGTATTGTTTCTACTTTTGGGCTACTATGAATAATGCTACTATGAACATTCATGTGCAGGTTTTTGTGTGGACATATATATATTTCATTTCTCTTGGATATATATCTAGGAATGGAATTAGAGGGTCAAAGGGTAACTTTCAATTTAGCTTTTTGAAAAACTGCCAAACTGTTTTCCAAAGGGGCTGTGACATTTTATATTCCCACCAGCAATGTATGAGGGTTCTACTTTCTCTATATCCTTGCCAAAACGCCATCTGCCTTTTTCTTTTTTCTTTTCTTTTTTTTTTTTTTTGAGACGGAGTCTCGCTCTGTCGCCCAGGCTGGAGTGCAGTGACGCAATCTCGGCTCACTGCAAGCTCCGCCTCCTGGGTTCACGCCATTCTCCTGCCTCAGCCTCTCCGAGTAGCTGGGATTACAGGCGCCCGCCACCACGCCCGGCTAATTTTTTGTATTTTTAGTAGAGACAGGGTTTCACCGTGGTCTCGATCTCCTGACCTCGTGATCCGCCCGCCTCGGCCTCCCAAAGTGCTGGGATTACAAGCGTGAGCCACCGCGCCCAGCCTGCCTTTTTCATTATAGCCTTTCAAGTGTGTGTAAGTGGTATCTTGCTGAGGTTTTGGTTTCCATTTCTCTAATGACTAATGATGTTTAGCAACTTTTTATGTGTTTATTGGCCATTTGCATATTTTGTTTGGAGATTCATATCCTTTGCCTCCCTTGCTTTTTGTTGAGACAGGGTCTCACTTTGTCACCCAGGCTGGAGTGCAGTGGCACAATCATGGCTTACTGCAGCCTCAAACTCCTGTGCTCAAACGATCCTCCTGCCTTAGCCCAGCAAACAGCTGGGACTACAGGCATGTGCCACCATGCCCACCTTTGTCCATTTTTAAATTGTTATTTGCCTTTTTATTATTGAGTTGTAATAATTATTTTTTATTGAGTTGTAAGAATTACAACTCAATAATAATAGTAAGTAAATACAAGTATTTTATCTGATATATGATTGCAAATATTTTTTTCCATACTGTGAGTTGTCTTTTCATTTTCTTCATGATGTTCTTTGAACCACAAAATTTTTCAATTTTGATGAAGTTCAATTTGCATATATTTTTATTTTGTTGCTTATGCTTTTGGTGTCATACCTAAGAAGGCTTTACCTAACCAAGGCCATGAAGATTTAGGCCCATGTTTCTTCTAAGAAGTACATAGTTGTAGGAGCTGGGTGCAGTGGCTCACACCTGTAATCCCAGCACTTTGGGAGGCCGAGGTGTGCAGATCATGAGGTCAGGAGTTCGAGACCAGCCTGGCCAATATGGTGAAACCATGTCTCCACTAAAATACAAAACTTAGCCAGGCATGGTGGCATGCACCTGTAGTTGCAGCTACTCTGGAGGCTGAGGAAGGAAAATCACTTGAACTTGGGAGGCAGAGGTTGCAGTGAGCCAAGATGACACCATTGCACTCCAGCCTGGGCAATAGAGCGAGATTCCATCTCAAAAAAAAAAAAAAACAAAATGTAGTTGTAGGTCTTACATTTAGGTCTGTGATCCATTTTTAGTTAATTTTATAAATGAAGTGAAGAGGGGGTGCAACTTCATTCTTTTGCATATGCCTATCCAGCACCATTTATTAAATAGGGAATCCTTTCCCCATTTCTTGTTTTTGTCAGGTTTGTCAAAGATCAGATAGTTGTAGCTATGCGGCATCGTTTCTGAGGGCTCTGTTCTGTTCCATTGATCTATGTCTCTGTTGTGGTACCAGTACCATGCTGTTTTGGTTACTGTAGCCTTGTAGTATAGTTTAAAGTCAGGTAGTGTGATGCCTCCAGCTTTGTTCTTTTGGCTTAGGATTGACTTGGCGATGCGGGCTCTTTTTTGGTTCCATATGAACTTGAAAGTAGTTTTTTCCAATTCTGTGAAGAAAGTCATTGGTAGCTTGATGGGGATGGCATTGAATCTATAAATTACCTTGGGCAGTATGGCCATTTTCACGATATTGATTCTTCCAACCCATGAGCATGGAATGTTCTTCCATTTGTTTGTATCCTCTTTTATTTCATTGAGCAGTGGTTTGTAGTTCTCCTTGAAGAGGTCCTTCACATCCCTTGTAAGTTGGATTCCTAGGTATTTTATTCTCTTTGAAGCAATTGTGAATGGGAGTTCACTCATGATTTGGCTCTCTGTTTGTCTGTTATTGGTGTACAAGAATGCTTGTGATTTTTGTACATTAATTTTGTATCCTGAGACTTTGCTGAAGTTGCTAATCAGCTTAAGGAGATTTTGGGCTGAGACAATGGGGTTTTCTAGATATACAATCATGTCATCTGCAAACAGGGACAATTTGACTTCCTCTTTTCCTAATTGAATACCCTTTATTTCCTTCTCCTGCCTGATTGCTCTGGCCAGAACTTCCAGCACTATGTTGAATAGGAGCGGTGAGAGAGGGCATCCCTGTCTTGTGCCAGTTTTCAGAGGGAATGCTTCCAGTTTTTGCCCATTCAGTATGATATTGGCTGTGGGTTTGTCGTAGATAGCTCTTATTATTTTGAGATACGTCCCATCAATACCTAATTTATTGAGAGTTTTTAGCATGAAGGGTTGTTGAATTTTGTCAAAGGCCTTTTCTGCATCTATTGAGATAATCATGTGGTTTTTGTCTTTGGTTCTGTTTATATGCTGGATTACATTTATTGATTTGCGTATGTTGAACCAGCCTTGCATCCCAGGGATGAAGCCCACTTGATCATGGTGGATAAGCTTTTTGATGTGCTGCTGGATTCGGTTTGCCAGTATTTTATTGAGGATTTTTGCATCAATGTTCATCAAGGATATTGGTCTGAAATTCTCTTTTTTGGTTATGTCTCTGCCAGGTTTTGGTATCAGGACGATGCTGGCTTCGTAAAATGTGTTAGGGAGGATACCCTCTTTTTCTATCGATTGGAATAGTTTCAGAAGGAATGGTACCAGTTCCTCCTTGTACCTCTGGTAGAATTCAGCTGTGAATCCATCAGGTCCTGGACTCTTTTTGGTTGGTAAGCTATTGATTATTGCCACAATTTCAGAACCTGTTATTGGTCTATTCAGAGATTCAACTTCTTCCTGGTTTAGTCTTGGGAGGGTGTATTTGTCGAGGAATTTATCCATTTCTTCTAGATTTTCTAGTTTATTTGCATAGAGGTGTTTGTAGTATTCTCTGATGGTAGATTGTATTTCTGTGGGATCGGTGGTGATATCCCCTTTTTCGTTTTTTATTGCATCTATTTGATTCTTCTCTCTTTTCTTCTTTATTAGTCTTGCTAGCGGTCCATCAATTTTGTTGATCTTTTCAAAAAACCAGCTCCTGGATTCATTAATTTTTTGAAGGGTTTTTTGTGTCTCTATTTCCTTCAGTTCTGCTCTGATTTTAGTTATTTCTAGCCTTCTGCTAGCTTTTGAATGTGTTTGCTCTTGCTTTTCTAGTTCTTTTAATTGTGATGTTAGGGTGTCAATTTTGGATCTTTCCTGCTTTCTCTTGTGGGCATTTAGTGCTATAAATTTCCCTCTACATACTGCTTTGAACGTGTCCCAGAGATTCTGGTATGTTGTGTCTTTGTTCTCGTTGGTTTCAAAGAACATCTTTATTTCTGCCTTCATTTCATTATGTACCCAATAGTCATTCAGGAGCAGGTTGTTCAGTTTCCATGTAGTTGAGCGGTTTTGACTGAGTTTCTTAATCCTGAGTTCTAGTTTGATTGCACTGTGGTCTGAGAGACAGTTTGTTATAATCTCTGTTCTTTTACATTTGCTGAGAAGAGCTTTACTTCCAACTATGTGGTCAATTTTGGAATAGGTGCGGTGTGGTGCTGAAAAAAATGTATATTCTGTTGATTTGGGGTGGAGAGTTCTGTAGATGTCTATTAGGTCCACTTTATGTAGAGCTGAGTTCAATTCCTGGATATCCTTGTTAACTTTCTGTCTCGTTGATCTGTCTAATGCTGACAGTGGGGTGTTAAAATCTCCCATTATTATTGTGTGGGAGTTTAAGTCCCTTTGTAGGTCACTGAGGACTTGCTTTATGAACCTGGGTGCTCCTGTGTTGGGTGCATATATATTTAGGATAGTTAGCTCTTCTTGTTGAATTGATCCCTTTACCATTATGTAATGGCCTTCTTTGTCTCTTTTGATCTTTGTTGGTTTAAAGTCTATTTTATCAGAGACTAGGATTGCAACCCCTGCCTTTTTTTGTTTTCCAGTTGCTTGATAGATCTTCCTCCATCCCTTTATTTTGAGTCTATGTGTGTCTCTGCACGTGAGATGGGTTTCCTGAATACAGCACACTGATGGGTCCTGACTCCTTATCCAGTTTGCCAGTCTGTGTCTTTTGATTGGAGCATTTAGCCCATTTACATTTAACGTGAATATTGTTATGTGTGAATCTGATCCTGTCATTATGATGTTAGTTGGTTATTTTGCTCGTTAGTTGCTATAGTTTCTTCCTAGCCTCGATGGTCTTTACAATTTGGCATGTTTTTGCAGGGGCTGGTACCGGTTGTTCCTTTCCATGTTTAGTGCTTCCTTCAGGAGCTCTTTTAGGGCAGGCCTGGTGGTGACAAAATCACTTAGCGTTTGCTTGTCTGTAAAGTATTTTATTTCTCCTTCACTTATGAAGCTTAGTTTGGCGGGATAGGAAATTCTGGGTTGAAAATTCTTTTCTTTAAGAACGTTGAATATCGGCCCCCACTCTCTTCTGGCTTGTAGAGTTTCTGCTGAGAGATCAGCTGTTAGTCTGATGGGCTTCCCTTTGTGGGTAACCCGACCTTTCTCTCTGGCTGCCCTTAACATTTTTTCCTTCATTTCAACTTTGGTGAATCTGACAATTATGTGTCTTGGAGTTGCCCTTCTCGAGGAGTATCTTTGTGGCGTTCTCTGTATTTCCTGAATCTGAATGCTGGCCTGCCTTGCTAGATTGGGGAAGTTCTCCTGGATAATATCTTGCAGAGTGTTTTCCAACTTGGTTCCATTCTCCCCATCATTTTCAGGTACACCAATCAGACGTAGGTTTGGTCTTTTCACATAGTCCCAAATTTCTTGGAGGCTTTGTTCATTTCTTTTTATTCTTTTTTCTCTAAACTTCCCTTCTCTCTTCATTTCATTCATTTCATCTTCTATCAGCGATACCCTTTCTTCCAGTTGATCGCATCTGCTACTGAGGCTTCTGCATTCTTCGCGTAGTTCTCGAAACTTGGCTTTCAGCTCCATCATCTCCTTTAAGCCCTTCTCTCCATTGGTTATTCTAGTTATCCATTCTTCTAATTTTTTTTCAAAGTTTTTAACTTCTTTGCTATTGTTTTGAATTTCCTCTCGTAGCTCAGAGTAGTTTGATCGTCTGAAGCCTTCTTCTCTCAACTCATCAAAGTCATCCTCCATCCAGCTTTGTTCCGTTGCTGGTGAGGAACTGCGTTCCTTTGGAGGAGGAGAGGTGCTCTGTTTTTTAGAGTTTCCAGTTTTTTTGGTCTGTTTTTTCCCCATCTTTGTGGTTTTGTCTACTTTTTGTCTTCGATGATGGTGATGTACAGATGGGTTTTTGGTGTGGATGTCCTTTCTGTTTGTTAATTTTCCTTTTACCAGACAAGATCCTCAGCTGCAGGTCTGTTGGAGTTTACTAGAGGTCCACTCCAGACCCTGTTTGGCTGGGTGTCAGCACCGGTGGCTGCAGAACAGCGGATTTTCGTGAGACCACAAATTCAGCTGTCTGATAGTTCCTCTGAAAGTTTTGTCTCAGAGGAGTACCCGGTTGAATGAGGCGTCAGTCTGTCCCTACTGGGGGGGTGCCTCCCAGTTAGGCTGCTCAGGGGTGAGGGACCCACTTTAGGAGGCAGTCTGTCCGTTCTCAGATCTCCAGCTGCGTGCTGGGAGAACCACTACTCTCTTCAAAGCTGTCAGTCAGACAGGGACATTTAAGGCTGTGGAGGTTCTCGCTGAGTTTTTGGTTGTCTGTGCCCTGCCCCCAGAGGTGGAGCCTACAGAGGCAGGCAGGCCTCCTTGAGCTGTGGTGGGCTCCACCCAGTTCGAGCTTCCTGGCTGCTTTGTTTACCTTAGCAAGCCTGGGCAATGGCGGGCGCCCCTCCCCCAGCCTCGTTGCCACCTTGCAGCGTGATCTCAGACTGCTGTGCTAGCAATCAGCAAGACTCTGTGGGCATAGGACCCTCCGAGCCAGGTGCGGGACACAATCTCCTAGTGTGCCGTTTTCCAGGCCCGTTGGAAAAGCGCAGTATTAGGACGGGACTGACCCGATATTCCAGGTGCCGTCTGTTTCCCCTTTCTTTGACTAGGAAAGGGAACTCCCTGACCCCTTGCGCTTCCCAAGTGAGGCAATGCCTCGCCCTGCTTCGGCTCGCGCACAGTGCGCTTCACCGACTGTCCTGAACCCACTGTTAGGCACTCCCTAGTGAGATGAAACCGGTACCTCAAGCAGAAATGCAGAAATCACCCGTCTTCTGTGTCGCTGGGGCTGGGAGCTCACTTATTTTATTAAAATAGTAAAATTAAAATAAAATTTTATTTCAATTTTTTGTATATACATATATACACATATATATACACATACATTTACATATATGAATATATATTTTTTTCCTTTTGAGACAAGGTCTCACTCTGTCACTCAGGCTGAAGGCTGAAGTGCAGTGGTTCAATCATAGCTCATTGCAGCCTCAACTTCCCGGGCCCAAGCAATCCTCCTACCTCAGCCTCTCAAGTAGCTAGGACCACAGAGATGCACCACCACACCCAGCTAATTTTTAAAAAGATTTTTGTAGAGAAAGGGTCTCCCTACATTGCCCAGGCTGGTTTTGAACTCCTGGCTTCAAATGATCCTTGCATCTCAGTCTCCTAAAGTGCTGGGATTGCATGAATGAGTCACCACACCTAGCCTGTATTTTTATATTTCTTAAATAAAAATATTATTTCAAAATAAAATATTTCAGACTAAGTCTATTTTATTCATCCATGTCTATTCTTCAGCAAGTACCACAGTGTCTTCACTACTGTAACTTTGTAATACATTTTGAAATCAGTGGGAAATGTGAGTCCTCCAACATGGTTCTTCTTTTAAAAAATTGTTTTGACTATTTTGGGTCACTTGCATTTACATATTAATTTTAGTATCATTTTCTGCAAAGGAAAGCCAACTAGGATTTTGATAGAGATTAACTCTGTAGATAAATATGGGAGTATGGCCATTTTAACAATATTAAATCTTTGAATCCATGAACATGTGATGTCTTTCCATTTATTTTGGAATTCTTTAATTTCTTTTAACAATGTCATAGTTTGCAGAGTACAAGTTTTATACTTCTTTTGTTAAATTTATTCCTAAGTAGTTTGTTCTTTTTAATTCTATTATAAATGGAATTACTTTCTTAATTTCTTTCTCAGATTGCTCATGGATAATTTATTGCTTCTTGATCCTTTTCTCATGGGTTCATATTTCCTACTCCCTGAAGTATATCCTCAAATAATTCATAAAATAAATCTGCAAATACAGTTTTCTTACTTTCCATCTGAAAATGTCTTTATTTCACCCTGACTCTTGAATGATAATTTAATTAGGTATAGAATTCTAGGTCAGTAGTTTAGAAGATATTTTCCTGTTTTATTTTGGCCTTACTTCTTGTTACTGAGATGTCAACTCTCAGTCTAATTGTTTCTTTGCAGACAAAGTGCCTTTTTTTCCTGGTTGTTTTTAACTTGTCTCAGTTTATTTTTGAGGTTCCACAGTTTTATTTTATATATCAAAATGGAGCTTATTTTATTTATTCTATTCAATTGTTGTACATCTTCAACCTAAGGATTTGTGTTTTAATTCTAGAACATTCTCAGTGATTAATTTTTTGAATATTGCATTCTCTCTAGTATCTCTTTCCAGAAATCTCAGGGATATACTTTCTCATTTTGTTCTCCCAGTGTCTATTTTTGTCATTAAAAATATCTCATTCTGGTTGGATGTGGTGGCTCACACCTGTAATCCCAATACTTTGAGACGCTGAGGTGGGCAGATCACTGGAGCCCAGGAGTTCAATAGCAGCCTGTGTAACATGCTGAATCCCTGTGTCTACCAAAAAATATAAAAATTAGCCAGGCAGGCATGGTGGTGTGTGCCTATAGTCCAGCTACTTGGGAGGCTGAGGTGGGAGGGTCATCTGAGCCCAGGAGGTCGAGGTTGCAATGAAAAAAAAAAAAATATATATATATATATAAAATATATATATATATGGGATACCTATATATATCTTATTCTGAACTGTATTTTTAGTACTTCTCAGTTCTGTATTCTAGTTCTTTTTAATACAAAGTAAGGGAGTTAACTCTCCTCAAAAAAACCAAACTTTAAAAGGAGGAGGACAGGAGTTTCATCCAGGGGAGAAAACAATTTTCATAAAAGACATTATACCTCTTCCAATCACACTCCTTAAAAATAGCGAATGGCCCTAAGGTGGCTGTATTTTTTTAACATAAATATTTGTGAGATGATTAGATTCATGCTAAGGAAATATGTCTGAAATTGTGGTGGGAAAGGACTATATATTTCATGATTATGATTTACTGTCCCGGTTTTACCTGTTGAATCTGACAGTATGGAAGGATGCAAAACAGCATGTGCTTTGAGGTCACCCAGGCTTGGGTTCAGGTGCCAGCTTTGCTAATAGCCAGTTATGGGACTTGGGCAGCTTATTTTAACCTCACTGAGTTTTTCTGAATCTTAATTTCATCATCTATAAAATAAACCCATCAATGTTGTTATGAAGAACCAATGACATGGCAGATATAAAGTGCCTTGTGCAAAGCCTGGCCAACAGCAGGTGTTTCATGCAAGATTATCATTATTTCTGGTAGAAGAATCTTAATTAGAATTGGTGCCATCATGTGGGTTATCCTCATTTAGTATCTGAGACCTTCTCATTAGTCATGTCCCATTGTAACCTGTTTGCTGTGATCTGACCTTCCTAGGATACACAGATTAATAATTAATCCAAGTAAGAGATGGAATCGTCGCTTATGGAAATGTCCGTGTTGATATTTCCCACACTTTTCTTCTGCAGCAGTCCCCTTAGACAGCTATCGAAGGCCCCAAGTAAAACATTCTGGGGTTCTTTCTTGCAGCAGATGATGTAATGCAAAGTCCATCTGAGAGGCACACCCTATAAGAAAGACCTCTAGGACTCTTAAAATATAAATGCTTAGAAAATTGATCCAATCAAAATGGAACTGTTATAAATACGCTTTCCCTGTAATTTTTCAAACTAATATATTTAATTCTGTCTGGCAGCATCCTCTAAATTGAATCCACGTGAGACAGATGAGACCATTGGAAGAATATAATATACTGACGCAAGAATTACTCTGCCTTTGGTGGGGGCAGTAAGTGTTTCCTGACTGCCTAATGCTTGGGGTGAAACTGCCTCATGCTTGGGGTATGATGGCAAGTATTGCCTTCAGTAGGTTCCTCATGAATTCTTTCTGTTGTGAGATTTATGACAGGAAACGGGATTTTTCTGTAAGCACATTTTAATGACTAACATTCCTGCATGTGCAGTACATTCAGGTCTTTTCCTTGGGTGGGCTTCTTGATTGTATAGCCACCTGAATGTCCACTTTTATTAAACATCGATTAACCTTACCCTGCAATGTAATATTGCACATGCCATCATTACCCAGAGCACAGAGAAAACGTGAGCCACTAGGAGAATGGTGATGTCATTGCTAACATCACTAGGCTATTTAAGGTGGGGAAAACCTTCAATACTTTAGTGATATTAATAATTGCAATAGTTAATAGTTATCACATAGTCTCTCTGTGCCTGATACTATGCTAAGTGCACACCTCTATTAATCTGTGTTTATATTTATATGTGTTAAAGTTAGTCTTTACAATAGCCTTGTGAGAGGGGTGCTGTGATTAGCCGCATGTTCTAGATGAGGAAAATGAAGCACGAGGCATGAAGTTACTCTGCTCAGGGTGGCACAGCGAAGCAGTGGGGGAACTCGATCCATACCCAGTGGCCTTACCTTCATCACATGAACATGAGGCCTGGAAGGTTTAGAGGGCCGCCCTCTCTATGCTCAGAGATACCTGGACTCAGCTGATGTGTGAAAGCCATGCTTCGACTCCTCAGTCGAGTGTAACCCCTCTAGATAGACTGTCCAAAAGGCTACATACAATTCAGAACGTTTAGCTTCTCTTTAAATTGTATACTTATCTTACCAACTCCACTGGCATTAGGGATTCTTCTTGCTCATCATTCCTTCCTTTCTCTGTCTTCACATTTGTTGGGTGCTTTGGGGACAAAAGGAGGAGGAGGAGAAAAAGGAGGAAGCAGAGGAGAAACAATTCTCTTTGCTTGGGAAGTCTGCATTCCAGCTCCGGCAATGGGCTCCATGACTGTGAAAGAACTGGAGAGTGACATGACAAGGTTTGGTAGCAAGTCGTTCCCTCCTTAGATAGCTCAGGCGGGACCAGGTGAACATCTCCAGACTCTTCCCCATACATTCGGCCTCTGCCTCACCTCTCCCTGGTGGGGTTAATTCACTATGTCCCTACTCTGTGGCCTTCCCAGCCCATTGCCCTGACGCTGTCACAGTCCTCCTTACTTTGCCACCTCATAGGGCCTTCCTGATAGAGCAGGAGGCCAAAGTCCTCTGACCAAGTTTACAGAGTAAATTTGAGGTGAAATGAAATTCCACCTCCTAAGTTGACAGAAGGCATAGTCAGAACATTAAATTGGCTTTAGCACACAGTATAATTCTTATATATTTTGAGAGGTCTGGAAATGTTTGCTTACAAGCAAGTGTTTCAGAAAGACCTCCTTATATTTTGATACAGTGATTATAAAATAAAAATATTTCTAGTCCATCCTCTGTCCAGGGAGAGGTGATTTTAGCTCTTAGAAGCAAGACGAGCCACCTGGTTCTTCTCCTGGTCACCTTTCCTCTCGCCCACAACCTATCTCAGGTGACTCAATGCCATAAACGATATTTACCTTTAAGATCAGAATAATTGATCTTTCCAAAGTGACCACCTCCTACTGCTAATTTATAGACCAAAGAAGGTAACTGAGATAAGTATTTATTCTATAAAACTTCTGAAGAATCTAGCTTAAACAGATATTTTTCCTTAAAATTATTTTTTGTAATACATGCACAAAGTCAGAGCATAAAAGAACATAACATTTGTTTGTCAAAAACTCATCGAATAATATATGTCAACAAAGTTGATTTAAATGTGAAAAAAAGAACCCAGTCATGACATTAAAACCTAGTTTTTTTCACTTCCCTGTCCCCTAGCCACCTACCCTTCCCCAGAGATTACTGGATTACTGCTGTGATATTTTTTGAAGAGGGTGGCATATCGACTTCTAGAGATGTTCCCTGCATGTATGCATTTATAATCTTTGTTGTTGTTGTTGTTGTTTGTTGTTTGTTTGTTTCTGTTTGAGACGAAGTCTTGCTCTTGTCCCCCAGGCTGGAGTGTGATGGCACAATCTCAGCTCACTGCAACCTCTGCCTCCCGGGTTCAAGCAATTCTCCTGCCTCAGCTTCCCAAGTAGCTGGGGTTACAGATGCCTGCCACCATGCCTGGCTAATTTTTGTACTTTTAATAGAAACGAGGTTTCACCATGTTGGCCAGGATGGTCTAGAACTCCTCACCTCAGGTGATCCACCTGCCTTGGCCTCCCAAAGTGCTGGGATTACAGGCATGAGCCACCATGCCCGGCCGCATTTATAATCTTTTTTAACAACCTGCACATGGCAGCATTTTGTACACCCAGTTCTTGCTTTTGTCTCCTACTACTGTATAATGGAGACGGTTCCATATCAGCACAGTCAGTGCTGCTTCATTCTTTTGATGGACAACACAGTTCCCCCCAGCAAGGCTATAGCCTAATATCCATAACAGTTCTTTTTGATAACTTT
Source organism: Symphalangus syndactylus (assembly GCF_028878055.3). NCBI lineage: Eukaryota > Metazoa > Chordata > Mammalia > Primates > Hylobatidae > Symphalangus > Symphalangus syndactylus. The sequence continues at coordinate 86,616,403 of NC_072424.2, forward strand.
TAAGCTGTTTAAAATCCTTTGTTATTACAAACAATGCTTATGTATAAGCATATCTATAGAATAAACTCCTGTGAGTAGAATTACTAGGTCAAATGATATACAGACTTTATAAAATAGTTTAAATACACAAAAAAGTATAAAAAATAATATTAACTAACAACGTACCCAGCGTTATTACATCTCAACAAGGAAAATCACATTTCATTTAGGAAGCACTGAAGTGTGAGGTCACTGAAGTCATGAGTTATTGCTAATTTATTTGGAATAAGGGAGTTATCTAATTTTGCTTTGAAATCTGGAAGCCTGCACTCAAATGCTGCTAAGATTGTGAATGTATTCCATCTAGTGGGCTCAGCTGTGTCCAAAGTGGATTTTTTTTTCTAACCAATCACCTGTGTGTTCCTAAATTTAGTTCTTTGGTGTGTTTTACCCTAATCAATGAGTTACGCAGACCTGGCCTGGCAAAAGGCCCGAATTAGCTCAAAGGTGACTGCTAAGATCATGTAGCCTATCCCAAGTATCCTGTCATGCAAGTGACTTTACAGGGATTTGTTTTATTCCTTATTAGATGGAATGAGCTTTCAGTTTCATTCTTATCATTTAAGTGGATTGTGGTTTAATGTATTTGTAAAAGCATACCGTGTATCTATGCGCGTGTGTTGTTTCCATTATGCTTTATCTCAGGCCTCATACCTTTTGCAAGGATTTTCATAATATTTTTCTGAATGGGAAGCCAGGAGTTCTCTCTGTGCCTCAACCCCTGCTCCCACTGCATTCATTCTCTTTGGGGGTTGCACATAGCGTTAAGGATTTCCGGTTTTCCTTTGAACAATGATTGCTGTATTAAACACAGCTTGGTAATTTTCAGCCTATTATTTGTGTAAATGGCTCTCTAGTGCTTTTAAATTTACTCAATTAAAATTCTAGAATAATATGATTCCAGTGGGTTACATTAGTCTCACCCTTAACTTCTTCAATCAGTTTTGTCTTCTAGCCTTTTTCTTTGCAAGAGTTCTTATTGAAGACAACAGCTTAGCAGGCTTCTCAACTCATAATTCATTACTTAAAAAAAGTTAAAATAATTAAAAGTATTTGTTGTGGAGCACAGTGGAGTTAAACTCAGCTTGATATTCATGCAACATTGCACTGCTGCAAGAATGTAGCTAACGTATCCTTAAAATGGAAAGGGAAAGGTTGCAGTTCCCAGAGATTTTCTACCCATCTTTTGAGCTGAAATCATTTCATAAGTTAACCACTGAGTTTGAATGTATCATCTAGTTATAGTTTAATAGGAAGGAACAAAGGATGCACATTATCTTTTCCCTTTATACCCAGGACATAGTAAGATTCACACAACACAACTCATTGCCCAGGCATGCAAGTCTTCCCATGCATAAACAGACCTCTTGTGCCTCTACGTTTTTCCCTCCCTTAGTGACAGAAAATTCACTGGACTCCAGCAAGCGCTGAGCTCTGGCAGCCATTGGCCCCAGAGCTCTACCTCCTGCCTCTCAGTAGGTAGAGGCTAGCTAGGGAGGTGGCCAATCCGGTGGTTTGTATCCAAGAGAACATGGCACAGTTAGCTATTTAAATCCAACCAGGATGATGTAAGCGAGCGGGCTGAAAGAGTTAGGCGAAAGGCGAAAGGAAAGGAGAAATCTTGTCAGGCTGCATTATTTACAGTGAGCTGGGCTGAGACTAGCATGCCCGCCACCTGTACACTGAGCCAAACTCCTGGCACCTCCATGCTGCCTCCTCGCAACCCTCGAGAAAGGAGGAATCACTGCAGAAAATTATCTGATGCTAAATTATGTGGGGAGAGGGAATGGTTTAATTTTTAATATGAGTTTTTTAGCTGGAAGAGCAGGTCTCTCTATTTAGATAAAAACACACAGACCTGCTCTGGTTTGCAAATTACTGGAATGTCACAGCAAAACTGGGCTCTCTGTCTCTCTTGCTGATAAGAAGAGAATAGTGTTTACTCTTGCCTCTGTGGTCCCAATAATCCTGAGTGAAACTTTGTAAAATGAGTTCTTGTTTTGCAGCACGAGCAAATGTTCAGGCTCAGGAAATGATGCTAAAGACACTTTGAAAAATGTAAGATGGGCTTGACACAGCATTGGCACAGGATACGTGACAGGAAGCAGCGTGGGGGGCGGTGATAACAGTCCCTGCGGCAGGCAGAGAGCTGGTTTCACACTCCAGCCTGGGTTCCCGCAGCAGGAGCGGGCTCAGTGCACTGAGGCGAGAGCCTTGTTGCACTGCAGAATGAGGGAGGAAATCTGGCTGTGCTCCTAGGGGCCTGGGTTGGGGGAGGCCTGAAGAAGCAGGAGAGGGCCCTGAGAGCACCTTCTTATCAGTAAGGGCTTGACATTCACCTGCACACACACCGCACTTTTAAAAATCGTGTTGGCTTTGGTTGGTTTTGGCCCTGCTCACACTACTTTTCCAAAGCACCTCCTGTTGACAAAGCTGGCTTTGGGACAAGAGAGGATGCATTTGTCCTTAGGGTCTCTCAGGGACAGGCCATGCAACACCACATACACAGGTGCTCAGTAAGAATTAGATAGAGCGGACAATGCTGATTACTGTTAATGACGGGGTAAGTTAATAAAGGCAAGATGCCTGTTTCCGGGCAAATCCGCCCCAGTGCGATGGAACCTGCAGCTGATCTGCTTAGGAGGGTGGCTTTTCTTCCAGATGGCCATGGCCTTTGTGTCAGGGAAGGGCTTTTTTTCGATGCATGGTGCACTCTGGTTGTAATGCAGATTAGAAATTCATTTTCATTTGCCACTGTTAAAAAAAATAAACATTCTGGGCGAATGAAAGGGAGCTTTTGAACCCCAAGAGTGTGCTGTGTGTTTGAGTGCATGCGGCGGGACCCTCTCCTAGATCATTAGCAAGTGCGCCTGGCTCTGCGGCTTTATTCAGGCTTCAGCCCTGGCGTCGTTCTGACAGCTCTGTTCTTAAAGATGAACTCCCATGCACCCAGTAACTTTTGCTGTAGAGAGTGGAGGGGAAAACTTGATGATATGGATTTACATCAATTATTTTACTAGGTTTGTGTTTTTCCTGCACTATATTCTTCTTTCAAAGAGTCAGAAGGGAGAGATTGATGCCTATTTGCCACTGTTTCTTTAATGTTGTCATTGCTGGTGTAATTTTGATGAATACTGGAAAGCAGAACTATTCAAACTGTGTGAGTTCTGAAGGGGTCACCAAATTTAAATGATACAAAAGGACCAGCGCAGGCAATGAAGTGACAGGGATAGCACGGAGGATAATTCCACAGTATTCCAAAACCAACAGACAGCATCACATCTCTGTTCAGCACAGCCAGGCGTAGGAAGATAGCAATCTTTATCTAGGTATAGATATGATTCTTGCTTCCAGGTGCTTAAAATCAAGTGAGAGAAGCAGACATGTATACAAAGAACTCTAAGACAAGGCACACATGTGACCAAAGTGAAGTGTAAACCCAACACTGCACGCATGCTGAAAAAGTATGATTTGTTCTGGTGGGTGAGGCCCCTCAGTTGAACTTGGATGAATGAGGAGGACCTCAACAGGCAGAATGGGGGATACCGTATCTGAAACTCTATATCCTTGAAAAAAGAATATGCAAAGTCTATATGAACAAATATAGCAAGATGTCTGAGATAGATTACATGATAAAGGAGTTTACCCAGCAATATGTGTAGAACTCCTACTTTTAGGGTTAAAATATACACAGTATATGAAGAGTAGTTAAGCTTTTAAGCTCTAAAGACAGGCTGGTTAAAATCCCAGCTCAGGACTTTCAGTGGATTGTGTTACTGCTGAAAAATATTTACTGTCTCTCCCTGGGGGAAGGTTATTCGTTCCTGTTCATTAATAGCAAGCTGGTCCTAGAACCTGCTTTGGCAAATGAAATGAGAGCAGAAGTGATATATGCCCCTTCTAAGTAGATGGTTTAGGAGCCCCTGTTTGCTTCTGCTGTTTTGTGATGATCAGCTAAGTCCCACATAGAGGGTGCTCCTTCAGCTTCAGCCTGGGTCCTGGAACAAAGACAGCATGGAGCAGAGCCACAGCTGACTCCTGGTCAACATGATTCATTAGCATAAGCAAGAAATAAACCTTTGTTATTGTCAGCCACTGAGATTTTGAAGATTCTTGTTGGCTGGTCACAGTGGCTCATGCCTGTAAACCCAGCCCTTTGGGAGTCTGAGGCGGGCGGATCACGAGGTCAGAAATTTGAGACCAGCCTGGCCAACATGGTGAAACCCTGTCTCTCCCTAAAAAATACAAAAATTAGCTGGGTGTGGTGGCATACACCTGTAATCCCAGCTATCGGGAGGCTGAGGCAGGAGAATCGCTTGAACCAGGGGGGCAGAGGTTGCAGTGAGCCGAGATCGTGCCACTGCACTGTCTCAAAAAAAAAAAAAAAATGCTTGTTACCAGAACATAACTCAGCCTAAGTTGACTGACAGTCACTTTACCACCTATGGGATCTTATTTGACCTCATTAAATCTCAGTTTCCTTGTCTATAAAATGGAGATAACAAAATACCTACCTCAGAGGATCATTGTGATGTTAAAATGAGTTAATGTTAAAGTGCACAGCATAAAGGTTTGTAATCCATACTAAGAATTCAGTAAGTATTAGCTATCTTTAAATACGCATAGAAAAATGTCTGGAGGGATATATGCTGTCTTAGTCCATTTGTGTTGCTATAAAGGAACACTTGAGGCTGGGTAATTTACAAGAAAAGAGATTTATTTGGCTCATGTTTCTGCAGGCTGCACAAGAAGCGTAGTGCCAGCAACTGCTTCTGCTGAGGCCGTAGGAAGCTTCCACTCGTGGCAGACGGGAAAGGGGAACAGGCATCACATGATAGGAGAAGAAAGAAGGAAGAAAGATAGCGGAGGGGTGCCATGCTGTTTTAAATAACCAGCTTCCATGTGAACTAACTGAGAAAGAACTCACTCCTAACCAGAGAGAGGGCACCAAGCCATTCATAAGGGATCTGCCTCTATGACCCAAACACCTGCTAGGCCCCACTTCCAACACTGGGGATCACATTTCAACATTGAGATCTGGAGGGGACAGATATCCAAACTGTATCGTATACCAACCTATTAACAGCAGTGCCCTCTTGAATGTGAGATTACAGGTGACTTTCATTTTCTATTTTAGTTCTGCAATCAAATTGTTTATAAGAGGCATATACTATTTTAATCATCATAAAAAGTAGGTAGTTTCACTTTGGAAAAATGAACAAAAGCACCCTGTACATTTCTCTATCACAATGCCTACTGCACCAAACTCAGCTCCTTGAAAGAGGGAGCTGTGTGCATTGCCCTGTGCTGCTAGTGGCTGGGTGGCAGAGATTATATACTCAGTAGATGTTTACACAAGTGTAATTGATCAGCTTCTCATCTGGATTACTGGGTGAATGGCAGGTAATGACCTGCTCTGAGATGAGAAACACAAAAAGAGTACTACATGAGGTACGAACTCAGAATGTCCACATTCTGAGTTTCTCGTAGAAACAGTAATCAGGCAGCTAGAAATAGGAATTTGGATATCAGAGATATAAAGGTGGGGTTTATCAAATAGAGGCAATTACAGGTTGAGCATCCCAAATCCGAAATCTAAAATGCTCCAAGATCTGAAATTTTCTGAGCACTGACATGATGCACAAAGAAGATGCTCATTGGACCTTCTTGGGGTTTGGGTTTTCAGATTTGGGCTGCTCAATCAGCAAGCATAATGCAAATATTCCAAAATCCGAAACACTTCCAGTTGCAAGCATTTGGGATAAGGGATACTCAGCCTGTAGTCGAATCTGTGGATGTAGAGTGGGAGCATGAGCTCTCTGCTTCGCTCTAGCCCCATCACCCTAATTGTCCTCTCAAGACCAAGTCCAAGGAATTTTTAACAACAATATTCAGCCTATCATTTTTATTGAGTACCTACCACATGCCAGGCACTGATGGTACAGAGGTGAACTATAAAATCAAATGTCTCTACCCTCAACCAATTTCTGTTTTACAGTGGGGGCAGACAATAACCAATAACTAAATGAGTAAGATATAGAGTGTATTCTATAGTGATAGAGAGAATGATAAAACAGGGAAGAGGGAAAGGGAATGCTGGGTGGGGAGTGTTGCCATTTTCAACAGGGTAAGTCAAGGTAGGCCTTGCTGAAGACATGACATTGGAGCATAAAGCTTTAAAAAAGCACAAGATATCTGTGAATCCTGAGAGAATGATCCAGATAGAGCAGAAAGGACAGAGGCCTTGAGGTGGAAACATGCCCATGCTCAGAGGAATAGCAAGGAGGTCGGTGTGGCTGGAGCAGAATGAGTAAAGGGGTCAGTGGTAAAAGAGTTCAGAGAAATAGTGAGGGGTGGGAGTAGGGATGGAGCCATGGATAGATCATGGAAGACCTTATCCGCAGGCTACTGAAGGCACTTTGACTTTTATCCTAAGCAATATGGAGGGGAAGCTAATGAAGTTTCATTAGAGGAATAATCTGACTTATGTTCTAAACTAACCAGCCTGGTGAATATATTGAGAACACACTGATGGAGGGGAAGCGTAGAAGCTGGGAGAACAGTAAGGAAGTTATTGCAGTCATAGGTGATGGGTGGCTTGGGCTAAAGTGGAGGCGATAAGAAGAGGTTGGATCCTGGATACATGTTGCAAGCGCAGCCAGTGTAATATGCTCATGGATTTAATGCGGCACATGAGAGGAAGAGAGGAATCAAGGATAAGCGCACGGTTTTTGGCAGTAGCAATTGGGAAGATGGAGTTGCTGAAATGGGAAGACTTCAAGAGGTGCAGTATTGGTGGGAAGTTACGAGTTCAGTTTTAGACACCCTCATTTTGAGATGCCCTTCGACATCCAAGTGGAGAAGTAGGTGGATGGACATGTGAGCCTTCAGCCCAGGGGAGGGACCCGTGCTGGCTCAGGACATTTGAGGTTCTTGGCGTATAGGCAGTATTTACGCTGTGAGAAGGGTGAGATCCCTTAGGGAGTAAGCACAGGGAGAAAAGCAGTCTGGGGACTAAGCTCTGGGTCCCCCCACATTTAGAGCAGGAGAGAAGAAGCAACCAGCCAAGAAGCCTGAGTGAGTAGTCAGCGAGGGCAGAGGAGAATCAGAGGTGAGTAGTGTCCCAGAGATACGTGAGGAAAGTGTTTGAGGGAGGTGGGCATGCTACTGCCAGGCCTGCTGAGATGGGGACTCAGCATTGTCCATTGGGTTAAGCCAGATGGAGGTCACTGGTGACCCAGCAAGAGCAAGAGCATGGGTGGAGGGGAGTGAGTGGAGAAGCCTGGCAGAAGGAGGTTTGAAAGAGAATTCCAAGAGAGGAATCAGAGAGCAGAAAGTTTAAACAACTATTTGGAGGAATTTTGCTGCAAAGGAGAGTAGGAAAATGGAGTGGTAGCGAGAGGGAAAGATAGATATGAGCCCAAGAAAGTATTTTCTTTCTTCTTTTTTTTTTCTTTTCTTAAGATGGGAGAAATCACAGTGGTTGGTATACTCATGGAAAGACTCCATTAGACAGGGACAAATTGCTGATGCAGGAGAAATAAAGAGGACGTTTTGTGCTATGGACTTGGATAGGTGAAAGGAGGTAGGATCTATTGCACAGATGGAGAGACTGGCCTTAGGCGAGGTTCCAGCTCACAGTTCAGAGAAACAGAAGGCGGAGGCAGGGTGGCTGGACACAGGTGCAGGTAAGTTGGCAGATGCAGTGGTGGCAGTGTGGGGGTGGCAAGGGTGCATGTTCTCTATTGATTGCTCCTTTTTACTCTAGGAAATGGCAAGCAAAGTCAGCAGCTTAATGACAAGATAGGTAAAGGGGTGTTGGAGATTTGAGAATGGAGGCAAAGGTATAATCTGGTGACCTAGGAGGGAGACAGTCCTGGATGGTCTAGGGAGTATCAGGCCAGCCCTTAAGGACCCCCAAGTTCAGTGGCCCTGAAGTCAAGTGAAATGGTCATCAGGGGTATGCATTAATTTCCACTGTGGATATGCAGTTACAGCATGGGTGGACAGGTGGATTTAACTAACTCAGAAGCTGAAGAAATAACCTGAAAGAGAGAGGAAGGAATGGGATCAAGAGCAGATGCGGATGGGCTAGGGAGTTGGAAAGGAACTGGGGATGCGTCTACTAGTTTGAGAAAGGAGGAAAATAGGACTGTGTTATTTATCTACTGCTGTGTAACAAAATCTTTACAAACTTGGCAACTTGAAACACACATTAATTATCTGATAGTTTCTGTGAGTCAGGAATCTGGGAACAGCTTAGCTCAGTTCTGTTTCAGAGTCTCTCAGAAGGCTGCAATCAAGGTGTCAGCCAGGGATGGGGTCTCATCTGAGGCTTGACTAGGGAAGGATTCCCTTCCAAGCTTACGTGGTTGTTGGCAGGTTGCAATTTCTTGTGGGCTCTCAAAGGGCCTTAATTCCCTGCTGCTCTTAGCTGAGGGCTGCTCTCAGTTCTTGCCCTGTGGGCCTCTCCATATGGTGGGTTACTTCAACAAAGCTAGCAAGGGGGAAAGTCGATGGAGACAGTCTGCTAGCCAGATGGAAGCTACAGTCTTACGTAATGTCATCACGAGAGTGACATCACCTTGCCCTATTCTGTTGCTGGAGACAGTCACAGGTGCCCTCATACTCCAAGAGGAGGAGATCCACAAGGGTGCAAACACCAGGAGGCAGGGATCATCGGGAGCCATCTTGGAGTCTGCCTGCCACAGGAAGAAATGCACAACATGGTGGATTTTGCACAGGGAGAAGGGAAACTGAGGGAGCTTAAACACAGCAGACAGCCTGTCTCCTAATGAAAAAGGGGACGGACTCATCCCTTGAGAAAGAAAGGGCCGTGATGGGGGATGTATGACGGGTGTAGGGAAAAAAAAAATGTTTGCAATGAGGAGAGGGAGCCCAGGGGGTAAGTAGGAGATTTCTGAGCAACAAGGAGGGCCCACAAAGATTCTTATAGAAAGCACGGATTTGCTGCAGAGCCAGTGGGCAGTTAAGTGATTTGCTCCAACAATAGATGGCACCCTGTTTTCAGCCAGAGAACAAATGGATGGAGGGATTGGCCCAAGGCTGGGTGTGTTAAAAGATCAGGGTCAGGTCAGGTGTGGTGGCTCACGCCTGTCATCCCAGCACTTTGGGAGGTGGAGGCAAGAAGATTGCTGAAGGCCAGGAGTTAAAAGCTGTAGTGAGCTAGGATCACACCACTGCACAGCACTGGGCCACAGAGGGAGACCCTGTCTGTGAAACAATGAAAAAAAAAAAGAAAAAGATTAAACACAAGGTCAAGGTCAAGAGTCTTTACAGTGCTGGTTTAAAAAAAAAACCAAGTGACTCAGAGTCATTTTTCTACTTCCCACTTCCTCATTTCTACTTCACCAATGATTCTAAACTAAGTTTGAGCCCCAGGCTGGCCTGGCTCTGTGAGGGTAGCAATCTGTCACGATGCAGACTCAGGCTCTGGCAGGAATTCCAGACGACCCCACTGCGGACCTTGCAGAACAGAAGCTGTTTCTGTGGAGCGAGGATCCCCACTGGAGACCTGGGTGTCTCTCCCTGTCTCCAGGCACTTCCTGGCACTTCCACTGGCTCTCACCAACCCTATCCCTAGGACCAGATCTTCCTCATCTGCACGCCCATTACCCTCCTCCTCTGCCTCAGACACACTGTTTGTCAAGCTCATCCTGGTGTTCAGCTCCTTTCCAGAAAGAGCTTCGAGTGAGTTATTGATGCAGTCAATACACTGACCTCGAGTTCACAGCTGGTCCAGGAGGTTAAAATGCTGAAGTAAGTAGAACACACTGTGATGAGTTTGTTAAGAAATTTGATTCTCAGTTTCCAGGATAAACTGTTTTCTTTACCAGGTCACCACTTCAGTCTTGTTATTGTGCTGTTGAATAGGGCAGGACCAACAAATGACAAGAATCCAATGGCCTTTGTCCAGCCTCCTGCCTTCAAGCAAGGATGGTGCATGAAATAATAATCCCTGTGGGAAGAGTTCAGAAGGAAGACATAAGGCCTTAGCTGCATGGAATTATGATGACTGAGAAGTATTTTGTTTAAAGCTTAGAGTCAGTGCAAATGTTTTCTTGCTTTAGAAAATTCTTAGAGAAAGGATAATTATTTCCCACACGAATTGAGCTATGTCGTGTCTCACTTATCTCAGACCCAGCCCATTGTGAGTCCATAATACTTGTTGGATAAACATTTGTTGAACTGAAATGAGTGGATCCAAGGGTGAGACATTAGCAAATGAGTCATCCCTGAATGATATGAAGTGAAAATTAGAAGAAATTCAGGTGCTTCTAATAGGATACTGAATATGAACACTTGGAGACTCACTCCTATGCGGACTCCTTTAGTCTTCCTGCATAAGACGCTTTTTAAAAACACAAGGTCCAGAACTATTTTTAAAGGAAAGCTTTGGGTTGAAATGTTTTCAATGCACATACATCTAGAAGAGAAAATAGCAATCACTCACATTCCCACCATGCAAAATTAAGTACTGTTAACATTTTGGAATATTTGCTTCCAACCTTTTTAGTCAGTATTCTATTTTTAAAACCTTTAGGCCGGGCGCGATGGCTCACGCTTGTAATCCTAGCACTTTGGGAGGCCGAGGCGGGCGGATCACGAGGTCAGGAGATCGAGACCACGGTGAAACCCCGTCTCTACTAAAAATACAAAAAAATTAGCCGGGCGTAGTGGCGGGCGCCTGTAGTCCCAGCTACTCGGAGAGGCTGAGGCAGGAGAATGGCGTGAACCCGGGAGGCGGAGCTTGCAGTGAGCCGAGATTGCGCCACTGCACTCCAGCCTGGGCGACAAAAGCGAGACTCCGTCTCAAAAAATAAATAAATAAATAAATAAAACCTTTAGTAGTGCAATTATGTGCTGAAAAATATGAGTGTGTCTGTGCATGTGCATACATACGTATACTGTGAACTCACATGTCTCTGCTCACACATCTGTGACCTCTTGCTTGCTCTTCCCCAGGGTTTCTGCACTGGGAGGTGCTACATTGCACACTGCTATGGCAATAGTGGAATAATGAAGCCATGATTTTACATGTCAGTGTACAGATGCATAATCCGAATTATACATTTTTAAAGTATAAAAGCTACAAGGAATGCACACACACAGTAAAAAAAAAAAAAAAAAAAAAAAATTCTAACCCGACTCCCTGGCCTTCAGTCTTTCAGTTTTTCTCTCCAGGGGCAACCAGCATTGCCAGCTCCTTGCAAATGTTTCCAGAAATATCATTTGCATATACAAACATGTATTTTCTATTTTCCTACACAGATGGTGGCATACGATGTATACTGTTTTGTACCTTAGCATAGGGTTTTGGAAATTTTGCAAATGCTTCTTAACGGTAAGCTTTCTGAATGTGCAAATTAGCAATCAAGGCCTTCCTTTTTTCCTTAGTCTCAGACAGTGAGTTCGGTGGTCAAAAAAAATGTCCTCCACTTGCCGGACAGGTACCTTCAAATTACAAATTCCCACGTCATGGTTAGATGGTATATTCTTGCCCACTCCCGTTGAACTTACTTATTTAAACATCCACAAGAAAATCCTGTATATTTTTGGTAGCTAAAGCAAAATCCTGCAGAACACAACAAAACCAAACAGGGGGAAATTTGGGGCTCAGCTTAAAATACAGCTGGGCAAGCCTACACTTAGTTGCTGGAATAACAACCAGCTGGGAGGACTAAATTTAGCTTGGAGCCTTAAACACGGTCAGCCCTAATGCCCACAACCCCCACACAGAGAACTTGGGCCCCGTCTCCCAAGTTGGGAGACAAGAAGAAACAACAATGTTGGCCTAAAAGGCTGACTTTGCAAAAACCACCTAGTCAATCTGCTGTGATTTAATAGGCTGTAAAAGGTTTGATTAACAGCCGGTCAAAAGGCAAGCAGCATGATTTGTTGTTAGGGGTATAGAGAGCACAAGGACTAGGATGATGCCATTGAAAGTGGTTAATTAAAATTGTAATATTATTTTAAAACAATTTTTAAAAAAGAATAGAACAAATTGGAACTAGAAGTGGGTCCCATTCTCAGGGCTGGCTTGCAGGGAAATGAAAGGCATGTAGGACCAGCCTCCCACATGGAGCCTTCCTGGGACCCCCTTACCCATGCACCACCCCCTTCTCCAGGAGAGGGCTGCAAAGGACAGAGACCCCCAAACACAGGATCATGTCTTGATATTACGACTTGGTTAACCTCAGTTTCCTGGTTTGGTCAAGTAAGGTGGTTGGACTCTGAGCCCCAACCCTCCAGGTCTGCAGTTCTCATTTTCTTGCGTCTCCTACAACTGCCTGGAGCCCCTTGGTTCTTTGAGTCTCCTCCTACAACCTGGGGGTGCTTTACACCCCACCCGTAGCCCTCTCCAAACCCAAGTGGTGGTCTTGGTGCCTCAGGGTGAGACCACGTGTTGAAAATATATTAATAACTTGGCAAGGGAGGAACATGAGGGAGCCGGGAGTGTCTGGCATCTCCCCTGAGCCTGAAGATGGCACCGAGGAAAGCCTGACAACCCACACAGTATCACAGGCATCGTCTGGGCTCCATCGGAGAGGCCTAGGACGTAGTTTACTGAAAATAAACAGGATGAGGATGCCCCATTTAGCCCAGGTGGTACCCGGGGAATAGCGGGACTTCTGACTGACCATGCTCACATGTGCGAAGAAAATGTCCATTGGGGTTCTCATGAGCCCCCCACCCACTGGGTAGCAACAGAAATAAACTAGACTGAGTCCACGCAGTTCAAGACTTAGATGCCATGATTTAAATACTGTGCCTTTAGGGTGACTTTGGTCTCCACGGTTGAATTGTTGTCTTCCAGATTCTTGTCCTGCCCCTGCCCCTTTCTTAGAAGGTATTTGTGTGGGGTGTGATGAGCAGGCTTTCAGGATGTCACAGCAGGCCTGTGTGTGAGAACACTCCTGGTGACCCCCATGCTGTGTGTGGGCTGCTTTGGTGTGCTACTGGTCTCCGCTATCTGCAAACTCTTGCTGTGGGGTCTTTCTCAGCCCACTGGCCCTCCCTGTGGATATGGCCTCCCCTTGCCTCACTCTATCATCACAGACATTTCTGAGTCCCTGTCACACTGTCCCTCTGGGTCCTGGCCCAGGCTGCCACTCACAGTCTGGGCTGTAAGGTTATTTTGCTCCCGGCCACATTAGGGCCCTGGCAAATCTCCTGGCTTAGGGGAGAAAATGTGTTCAAGAGTACACACTAGACCCCTCTCTGCCCTCCTAGCAATGCAAGGCTGCCTATCTTGACCTTCACAGCAGTCCCCGTCAAGATCCCAGATGGGAAATGGGGCACAGCCCTGCCACTCTCAGTGTTTCCTTCAACCTGATCTAAACGTCTCCTCCTTCAGGCCTAGGCCAGAGAGTGGTGAGCAGGCCCCAGAGCTGACTGACAGAGCACCTTTCACTGCCCAGCGCTATTTAGGGCCTGAGGGACGGGACTGAAAACAAAAATTCCCATTCCTGTCTACCTGCAATTTCCCTCCCTTCCTTCCTGTCTTCATGCCTTCCTGCCTTCCTTCCTGCCTTCCTTCCTTCCTTTTCTGACACAGGGTCTCTCTCTGTTGCCCAGGCTGGAGTGCAGTGGCATGATCATGACTCACTGCAGCCTCAACCTCCCCGGCTCAAGTGATCTTCCCATCTCAGCCTCCTGAATAGTTGGTACTATAAGCATGCACCACCACACCTGGCTGATTTTAAACATTTTTGTGGAGACAAGGTCTCACTGTGTTGCCCAGGCTGGGCTCAAGTGATCCTCCTACCCTGGCCTCCCAAAGTTCTGGGATTACAGGCTTGAACTGTGCTTGGCCATGCAATTTCCATCTTGTAAAAATTTCCATGATCTAATACTTCACCACACAGAGCCCTTAATATGTTTCACAAGAACTAATTTTTTAGAAAACCTTTTTTTTTTAAATTGAAGGCCCAACTTTCAAGGTTGCTGTTTTGCTTCAAATCTTATTTTAGATACCAGAAGCTGAATAATAACTTTTTTTCTGTTTGCATTATTTCTGAAGTAATCCTAATCCTCTGCTCCAGTAAGACCAGAGAGAAGGTCATGAGCTCATAAAAAGCAAACAAAAAGTAATGCCTGGTAATAATTTTCAAAATAGTATTCTGCATTAAATTTTTGTGTGCTTATTTAATCAATGTCTCCCTCATTGAAAAGCATATTACCTGAGGTGAGGATGGAGGGACAATATTTTAATAAATCGGTCTCATAAATTGGGGCCCTAAGGAACATAGGATAGCAAAGTGTTGACAAGGGAAAATTCCAGGGCAGAGGCGTGACGGGGAGAGGGCTCAGGTCTAGCAGCTGACAAGACACTTAGGTTTATCCATCTAGGAGTCCAAAACTCGCATAGGATCTGAGTCTATCAATATGAGGGTTTAAGTAGAACACTAGTTAATTTGCCATTTATAGTCTCCTGAAACAGTGCTTCCCAGCTTCTGGCTGCATCAGAATCACCTGGAAGGCTTGCTGAAACCGACCAGGCCTGACTCCCGAGTCTCTGATTCAGTAAGTCTCGGGTGAGACCTGAGGATCCGAATCTGTTACGAACTCCCAGGTGCCCATGATGATTGATGTTGGCCTTTCTACCACTGTTTGAGTGGCACTGTCCCCAAGAAAATGGCACGGGGACCAAGATAGAGACGACAAATGACCGCTAGGATCAGCGGCAAGCTGTATGACTTGCTTTAAGATTTTATTCTGACAATTCTAGGCAGTCGTTCGATTCAAACACATCGTAAAGAAAAATAAGACCGGATCTAGGAGGTGATTTCCACACCTCTAGAAAGGAGGAAAATCATGATGCTAGAGTGTCTGAGTAAAGCTCCAGGTCAAGGATTTTCTTTTTATTTTATTTTAATTAATTAATTAATTAATTTAGAGACAGGGTCTCACTCTGTTGCCCAGGCTGAGGTGCAGTGGCACGATCTCAGCTCACTGCAACCTCCACTTCCTAGGTTCAAGTGATCCTCCTTCCTCAGCCTCCCAAGTCACTGGAACCACAGGTGTGAGCCACTATGCCCAGCGAGAGAGGATTTTCTTCTTACAGCCTTTATTAATCTGAGCCGCCCTTGGATGGGAGGAAAGACAGGGCAGAAAGCCCCTTTCTTCATCCTGACTAATCTCCAGGGAACTAAGGGGCACTTTTGGAAATATTCGCAGAGTGCCCGCACTGTGGATAGGTCTCTGCCTGTGCCCTATGCATCGTGGAGGTGGCTGTGTGGCTGCCTCCCAGGACCTGGGTGAGCGGGGGAGCCCCTGGAGGCCATGCACACTGTTCTCAGAAGTGCAGGCTCCACACCCAGACCACCCTTCAACCCCAGCTTTGGACTTGCCAATGCTGTGGCTTCAAGTGCGGGCCCTAACTGCTGCCCAATGAGAGAATAATATGCCCCTCACGGGGACAAATGCAGTGAGAGTCAATGGGACATTTTCTGTAAAGCAGTAGCTCCTGTTTTGAGGCAGGAAAGCTAGTGCATAGAGGAAAACGTTATTTCTGGCTAGCAAAGCAGGGTCTGTGGGATTGCATCCTAGCAATCCTTATCTTGACCTAGACCCTGCCCCTATGCAGTTCACTGCACTGGGGTGTGCCAAGGTTTTGCTTTTTCTGAGTCTATTAATGTTTCCATGGTTGAAATACCACTCTCTGATTAGCTCAATAAGTCATTTTAAAAACAGCAAATTTTTTTTATGATACCTAAAATGTTTTTTATTATACTTTAAGTTCTAGGGTATATGTGCAGAACGTGCAGTTTCTTTACATAGGTATACACGTGCCATGGTGGTTTGCTGCACCCATCAACCCGTCACCTACATTAGGTATTTATCCTAATGATATCCCTCCCCTAGACCCCATTCCCAGACAGGTCTGGTATGTGATGTTCCCCACTCTGTGTCCATGTGTTCTTATTGTTCAACTCCCACTTAAGAGTGAGAACATGCGATGTTTGGTTTTTTGTTCTTGTGTTAGTTTGCTGAGAATGATGGTTTCCATGTCCCTGCAAAGAACATGAACTTATCCTTTTTCATGGCTGCGTAGTATTCCATGGTGTATATATGCCACATTTTCCTTATCCAGTCTATCATTGATGGACATTTGCGTTGGTTCCAAGTCTTTGCTATTGTAAATAGTGCTGCAGTAAACATACGTGTGCATGTGTCTTTATGGCAGAACGATTTATAATCCTTTGGGTATATACCCAGAAATGAGATCGCTGGGTCAAATGGTATTTCTAGTTCTAGATCCTTGAGGAATCACTACACTGTCTTCCACAATGGTTGAACTAATTTACACTCCCACCAACAGTGTAAAAGCGTCCCGATTTCTCCACATCCTCTCCAGCATCTGTTGTTTTCTGACTTTTTAATAATTGGCATTCTAATTGGCGTGAGATGATATCTCATTGTGGTTTTGATTTGCATTTCTTTAATGACCAGTGATAATGAGCTATTTTTCATGTGTTTGTTGGCTGCATAAATGTCTTCTTTTGAGAAGTGTCTGTTCATATCCTTCACCCACTTTTTGATGGGGTTGTTTTTTTCTTGTAAATTTATTTAAGCTATTTGTAGATTCTGGATATTAGCCCTTTGTCAGATGGATAGATTGCAAAAATTTTCTCCCATTCTGTAGGTTGCCTGTTCACTCTGATGATAGTTTCTTTTGCTGTACAGAAGCTCTTTAGTTTAATTAGATCCCATTTGTCAATTTTGGCTTTTGTTGCTATTGCTTTTGGTGTTTTAGACATGAAGTCTTTGTTCATGCCTACGTCCTGAATGGTATTGCCTAGGTTTTCTTCTATGATTTTTATGGTTTTAGGTCTTACATTTAAGTCTTTAATCCATCTTAAGTTGGTTTTTGGATAAGGTGTAAGGAAGGGGTCCAGTTTCAGTTTTCTGCATATGGCTAGCCAGTTTTCTCAACACCATTTGTTAAATAGGGAATCCTTTCCCCATTGCTTGTTTTTGTCAGGTTTGTCAAAGATCAGATGGTTGTAGATGTGTGGTGTTATTTCTGAGGTCTCTGTTCTGTTCCATTGGTCTATATATCTGTTTTGATACCAGTACCATGCTGTTTTTCTTACTGTAGCCTTGTAGTATAGTTTGAAGTCAGGTAGCATGATGCCTCCAGCTTTGTTCTTTTTGCTTAGGATTGTCTTAGCTATGTGGGCTCCTTTTTGGTTCCATATGAAGTTTAAAATAGTTTTTTCCAATTCTGTGACGAAAGCCAGTGGTAGCTTGATGGGGATAGCATTGAGTCTATAAATTACTCTGAGCAGTATGGCCATTTTCATGGTCTTGATTCTTCCTATCTATGAGCATGGAATGCTTTTCCATTTATTTGTGTCCTCTCTTATTTCCTTGAGCAGTGGTTTATAGTTTTCCTTGAAGAGGTCCTTCACATCCCTTGTAAGTTGTATCCCTAGGTATTTTGTTCTCTTTGTAGCAATTGTGAATGGGAGTTCACTCATGATTTGGCTCTCTGTTTGTCTGTTATTGGTGTATAGGAATGCTTGTGATTCTTGTGCACTGGTTTTGTATCCTGAGACATTGCTGAACTTTTTCATCAGCTTAAGGAGATTTTGGGCTGAGATGATGGGGTGTTCTAAATATACAATCATGTCATCTGCAAACAGGGACAATTTGACTTCTTCTTTTCCTAATTGAATACCCTTTATTTCTTTCTCTTGCCTGATTGCCCTGGCCAGAACTTCCAACACTATGTTGAATAGGAGTGGTGAGAGAGGGCATCCTTGTCTTGTGCTGGTTTTCAAAGTGAATGCTTCCGATTTTTGCCCATTCAGTATGATATTGTCTGTAGATTTGTCATAAATAGCTCTTATTATTTTGAGATACATTCCATCAATATCTAGTTTATTGAGAGTTTTTAGCATGAAGCACTGTTGAATTTTGTCACAGGCCTTTTCTGCATCTATTAAGATAATCATGTGTTTTTTGTCATTGGTTCTGTTTATGTGATGGATTACATTTATTGATTTGTGTATGTTGAACCAGCCTTGCATCCCAGGGATGAAGCTAACTTGATCATGGTGGATAAGCTTTTTGATGTGCTGCTGGATTAGGTTTGACAGTATTTTATTGAGAATTTTCCCATCAATGTTCATCAGGGATATTGGCCTGAAATTTTCTTTTTTTGTTGTGTCTCTGCCAGGTTTTGGTATGAGGATGATGCTGGCCTCATAAAATGAGTTAGGGAGGATTCCGTCTTTTTCTGTTGTTTGGAGTAGTTTCAGAAGGAATGGTACCAGCTCTTCTTTGTACCTCTGTAGAATTTGGTTGTGAATCTGGTCCTGGGCTTTTGTTGTTGTTTTTGTTGTTAGGCTATTAATTACTGCCTCAATTTCAGAACTTGTTATTGGTCTATTCAGGGATTTGGCTTCTTCCTGGTTTAGTCTTGGAAGGGTGTATGTGTCCAGGAATTTATCCATTTCTTCTAGATTTTCTAGTTTATTTGCGTAGAGGTGTTTATAGTTTTCTCTTATGATAGTTTTATTTCTGTGAGATCAGTGGTGATATTCCCTTTATCATTTTTCATTGCATCTATTTGATCTTCTCTCTTTTCTTCTTTATTAGTCTGGCCAGCGGTCTATCTATTTTGTTGATCTTTTCAACAAACCAGCTTCTGGATTTGTTGATTTTTTGAAGGGTTTTTCATGTCTCTATCTCTTTCAGTTCTGCTCTGATCTTAGTTATTTCTTGCCTTCTGCTAGCTTTTGAATTTGTTTGCTCTTGCTTCTCTAGCGCTTTTCATTGTGATGTTAGGGTGTCGATTTTAGATCTTTCCTGTTTTCTCCTTTGGGCATTTAGTGCTATAAATTTCCCTCTACACGATGCTTTAAATGTGTCCCAGAGATTCTGGTACGTTGTGTCTTTGTTCTCATTGGTTTCAAAGAACATCTTTATTTCTGCCTTCATTTCGTTATGTACCCAGTAGTCATTCAGGAGCAGGTTGTTCAGTTTCCATGTAGTTGTGTGGTTTTGAGTGAGTTTCTTAATCCTGATTTCTAATTTGATTGCACTGTGGTCTGAGAGACTGTTTGTTATGACTTCCGTTCTTTTGCATTTGCTGAGGAGTGTTTTGCTTCCAATTATGTGGTCGATTTTAGAATAATTGTGATGAGGTGCTAAGAAGAATGTATATTGTGTTGATTTGGGGTGAGGAGTTCTGTAGATGTCTATTAGGTCTGCTTGGTCCAGAGCTGAGTTCAAGTCCTGGATATCCTTGTTAATTTTCTATCTCGTTGATCTGTCTAATATTGACAGTGGGGTGTTAAAGTCTCCCACTATTATTGTGTGGGAGTCTAAGTCTCTTTGTAGGTCTCTAAGGACTTGCTTTATGAATCTGGGTGCTCCTGTATTGGGTGCATATATATTTAGGATAGTTAACTCTTCTTGTTGCATTGATCCCTTTACCATTATGTAATCCCTTTACCATTATGTAATTGGTTTAAAGTCTGTTTTATCAGAGAGTAGGATTGCAACTCCTGCTTTTTTTTTTTTGCTTTCCATTTCCTTGGTAAATATTCCTCCATCCCTTTATTTTGATCCTATGTGTATCTTTGCACATGAGATGGGTCTCCTGAATACAACACACTGATGGGTCTTGACTCTTTATCCAATTTGCCAGTCTTTTAACTGGGGCATTTAGCCCATTTACATTTAAGGTTAATATTGTTACGTGTGAATTTGATCCTGTCATTATGATGCTAGCTTGTTATTTTGCCCATTAGTTGATGCAGAAAAACAGCAAATTTTACCTCAATTAACAAATCTTCTGGTGATGAGGTTCATTTATACAGTAATTAGTGGACATTAAAATAAAGGAAGTGGCTTCCTCGCTGGGCTCGGAGGTGGTGTATTAATCTGTTTTCATGTTACTGATAAAAACATACCCGAGACCGGGTAATTTACAAAAGAAGAGGTTTAATCAGACTCACAGTTCTACATGGCTGGGGAGGCCTCACAATCATGGCAGAAGGCAAGAAGGAGCAAGTTACATCTTACATGGATGGCAGCAGGCAAAGAGAGCTTGTGTGGAAAAACGCCTGTTTTAAAAACCATCAGATCTCGTGAGACTCATTCACTATTGCAACAACAGCGCAGTAAAGGCCTGCCCCAATAATTCAATCACCTCCCACTAGGTTCCTCCCATGACATGTGGGAATTGTGGGAGTTACAATTCAAGATGAGATTGGGGTGGGGACACAGCCAAACCATATCAGGTGGCTGGCAGAGACATGACTAAATGCACCAAGAAGGTATGAGTCATCAGTAAATATGGGACCCAGTATGGTGCCTTTCTCAGGAAAATGAAGAAAACTGGAATCAGCCTGCAAGTAACATTTTGCTCCTTCTGTGGCAAAACCAAGATGAAGGGGTGATGTGGCACTGTGGCTCCAGCATGAAAATGGTAGCAGTGGTGCCTGGACCTACAACCCCAAAGTAAAGTCAGCTATCAGAAGAGTGAAGGAATTGGAAGACCAGTAGAGGCTCCATTTCAAACATTACTGGCCTATAATAAATAGGTTAACTTATGTGATTATTTTTAAGGGATCATGTGACCCAGCACTGCCTTCCTTGGGCCAGGATGCCCCAGGGCACAGCTTCTTCTGCCTTGGGTCCACTGAAGGTGAACACAGCAACTCCCCAAAGCTGTGCCTCCCAGGTCCCTCTTCTGTCACAGACTCTCCACTTTCCAAACCCTCCTTCCTCTCTTGAAGGAGGGAGCCTCCAGTCCCCGCCAGCCATGTAGTCTTTGGCCCTATGAAAGGATAAGGTAACCAACTTATTTACACAAAGTGATACCTAGCCAATCTTTTGGCTTCTATCTTTAAGTGGAATGTGTCTTTTATCATCAACTGCTTAAAGGAGTTTCAGGCCTCAGTAGGAAGAGCTGGAGATGTTCCATTTTCAGGACAAGGGCTCTGGGTCAGTGAGTGCACCTGGAATTGTCCCAGGCCTATCTGCTGATCTTGGGGTTTTTAGGGAACCCTGGGGTGGGGAGCCAGAAGCCTAATGGTTCCCTGCTTCTTCCAACAGGGGTAACCCAGCAGGATTGGGCCTGGTACCAAAACAGCCTGTGGGAGAAGGAACTCCTGCCTCTTTTTGCCAGTCTTTCATATTCACTTCCCTACCTAAAGACAGATCCATCTGCTTCCTATCTCCTTACATGAGTCTTTGCCTTGCCTGCCCTTGACCCCAAGACTCTTAGCTACATATATTATCATACCACAGTATTTAAAGTCATGTTTAATCATTTCTTGGTACCAAACTTCCTGGCTGATATGGTTTGGATATTTGTCCCATCCAAATCTCATGTTGAAATGTGATCCCCGGTGTGGGAGGTGGGGCCTAGTGAGAGGTGTTTGGGTCATGGGGGTGGATCCCTCATGAATGGCTTGGTGCCCTCCCAGTGGTAGCGAGTTTATGGGAGATCTGATTGTTAAAACAATCTCAGCACTTTGGGAGGCTGAGGCAGGCAGATCACCTGAGGTCAGGAGTTCGAGACCAGCCTGGTCAACATGGTGAAACCCCAACTCTACTAAAAATACAAAAATTAGCTGGGCGTGGTGGTGCATGCCTGTAATCCCAGCTACTTGAGAGGCTGAGGCAGGAGAATAATTTGAACCCTGGAGGCAGAGGTTTCAGTGAGCTGAGATTGGGCCACCACCGCACTCTATCCTGGGTGCCACAGCAACTCTGTCTCAAAAAAAAAAAAAAAAAAGGAGTCTGGGACCTCACCCTTCTCTCTCTTGCTTCTTCTCTCACCATGTGATGCATCTGCTCCCCCTTCACCCTCTGCCATGAGTAAAAGCTCCCTGAGGTCTCACCAGAAGCTGAGCAGATGCTGGTGGCATGCTTGTACAGCCTGCAGAGCCATGAGCCAAATAAACCTCTTTTCTTCATAAATTACCCAGCCTCAGGTATTCCTTTATAGTAATGCAAAATGGACTAATACTCTGGCCCTATTTCCTGTCTCTTACCTCCCCTCTACCCCTATGTTTTCTTTGCCCTTGCCCTTGCTCTTTTCTTTCTTTTCTTTTCTTTTCTTTTCTTTTCTTTTCTTTTCTTTTCTTTTTTTCCTTTCTCTTCTCTTCTCTTCTCTTCTCTTCTCTTCTCTTCTCTTCTCTTCTCTTTTCCAGGTATCACTGTGTCACCTAGGCTGGAGTGAGTGCAGTGGCACGATCTCAGCTCACTGTAGCCTCTGCCTCCTGGGTTCAAGCAATTCTCCTGTCTCAGCCTCCCAAGTAGGTGGGATCACAGGTGCCTGCCACCACGCCCAGCTAATTTTTATATTTTTAGTAGAGATGGGGTTTCACCATGTTGGCCAGCTTGGGTTCAAACTCCTGACCTCAAGTGATCCACCTGTCTCGGCCTCCCAAAGTGCCGGTATTACAGGTGTGAGGCACCATGCCCGGCACCCTCTGTTATTTTTACCTCTACTAATAAAATATCTGCCAAGGAAATGTGTCATTGAAATCATCCTTTTTGACTTTGTAGGAAAGCCATGGCAGGCATTTTGAGACATAAAATGCAGCATCAGTAACATAACCAGAGCAAAAGGTCTGACTTGAGCATAAGAACTCGAAAGAGAATTAGAAACATATTGTTTCCTTAACTTTAAACTCTGAAGAAGTCAAGGAAGCAATTTAATTTAAGGGCTATTTCTGTCAGGGAATTTGGTAGTGTCAGAAAAGCTGCAAGTCTGAGGGAAAATTCAGTAAAATAAAAGGAAGCTTGCTGGGTAACAATACTATTAAAATGTCAGCACACTTCTTGGAGGTGGACCCAGGAAGTCCAAATGAAAGCAGGGAGGTTAAAATGTCACATTGCTCCGCTAAAGGGAACTGCCCTCCCAAACGTGCTATTTGACTTCTGGTTACTTCTCTCCATAATTCAAGTTATTTATGTACCTTGTAGAATCAAAACAAGGCCATGATGGCCCAATAATAGACTGGCTCATTTTCAGTTTGCAGGAATGTAAGTTGGGACTTAGACTTTTCATTTGATTTCTTATTTTTATTTTAATTCTTTCTTTTCTTTTCTTTTTTTCCTTTGGGTTTTTTTGTTTTATTTGTTTGTTTTGTTTTGTTTTGTTTTTTTGAGACAGGGTCTTGCTCTTTTGCCCAGGCTGGAGTGTGGTGGCATGACTGTAGCTCACTGTAGCTGCCACTGAAGCCGCAACCTCTGGGTTCAAGCCAACCTCTCAGCTCAGCCTTTTGAATAGCTGGGACTATAGGCATGTGCCACCATACCCAGCTAATTTAAAAAATTTTTTGCAGAGATGAGGTCTCCCTGTGTTGCTTAGGCTGGTCTTGAACACCTAGGTTCAAGCCATCCTCCCGCTTCAGCTTCCCAAAGTGCTGAGATTACAGGTATGAGCCACCATGCCTGGCTTTCATTTCATTTCTTTTTTTAAAAAGAGTGTAATGATTAGTTCAAATCCTAATCTAAAACCACGTGATGTCTAAATAAAATTAAATAAAAATGCCATTGCTGTCAGATTAAACACACCACTCTCCAGCTGATAATCCTGCAGTGGCTTCCCCTTACTGCAAAATTGAGAACCAGTGCCTTTGTCCTAAATTCAGGGATCTCTATGTTGGGTCTCAACAGCTTCATTGGTTCTGTCTCACTGTTCTCCTTTTGAAAATAGCAACCTTGCCAAATGCTGCTTCTCCCAAGAAGACTGCACCAATCCCAGCTCCCAAACCAGACCCTCTCCTCTTCTGCATTCACAAGAGTTCGTCTGCCTTCCGGGCAACCCTCTCATTTTGTCTTGCAATATATTCATTTACTTATCTTTCAATCCACCTTCCAACCCTCACAGTTTAGGCCTTTGAGGCATGAGAACTGATGTTACTATCTTTTTTTTTTTTTTTTTTTTGAGACAGAGTCTTGCTCTGTCACCTAGGCTGGAATGCAGTGGTGCCATCTCGGCTCACTGCAACCTCTGCCTTCCATGTTCAAGCAATTCTCCTGCCTCAGTCTCCCTCATAGCTGGGATTCCAGGCACCTGCCACCACACCCAGCTAATTTTTGTATTTTTAGTAGAGACGGAGTTTTGCCACGTTGGCCAGGCTGGTCTCGAACTCCTGGCCTCAAGTGATCTGCCTGCCTTGGCCTCCCAAAGCACTGGGATTACAGGCATGAACCACCACACCTGGTGGGGTTTACTTATCTTTGTAATCCCCTGAGTGCTTGAGCAGAAATGACACTCAGTAAATGTATGTTGATTGATGGCAGGTCACAAAAAATATTTTTATAAGGATATTATTAAGAGATTTGTGCTCAAACCATTCATGGAAGTTGTCTGTGCAAATCGTTTAAGCTGTTAGGGATAGGAATTCTGTAGTCTAACCAAGCGAGCCTACTTTTTAATTTAACCATGTTTCAGGACAAAACTTTCATTATTTTGGCAAACCAAAGTATGATTTTTCTGCAATATTTATTACTCCTTTTCTCTAATTTTAACTTCAATAAAGTTAGAAGCTAGTTGAACAATTAAATTAGAATTAAAAAAGGCTAGTAGAACAATTTGGTCTGGATAGGAAAGAATCCAAAGAAAACAAAGGAGACTCGGCTTTGGGGCAGGCAGGACATCCCTGGGTCAACCTTGTTTTGCTACTTAAAAGCAAGCTCGTGGGCTGGGCACGGTGGCTCACGCCTGTAATCCCAGGACTTTGGGAGGCCAAGGCGGGTGGATCACCTGAGGCCAGGAGTTGGAGACCAGCCTGGCCGACATGGTGAATCCCTGTCTCTTCTAAAAATATAAAAATTAGCCGGGTGTGGTGGCAGGTGCCTGTAATCCCAGTTTGGGAGGCTGAGGTAGGAGAATTGCTTGAACCTGGGAGGTGGAGGTTGCAGTGAGCCAAGATCGTGCCATTGCACTCCAGCCTGGGCAACAGAGCAAAACTCCGTCTCTAAAATAAAAAATAAAAAATAAAAAAATTAAAGCAAGTTCATGGTTTACTCCACAACTCATTTGACAAAGGCTACCAAACAGCTTCAGTTCTTCTTGTCAGATAAAGATGCATACTCAGGCTGTTAAAAGACCATTTGAGGAGGTCTTCCTTATTTATTTCCCCCACCTTACTCCCAAAAGGATTTGAGTTGACTTTATACAAATGCACACAATGTATCAAACTAAAACAGACAAAGAGATAGGGCAAGGGGAAGATAAAAGTGGAATAGTAAGATAAAGACAACAGTGAAGTTAGTTCATGGAAATGTATACCAGTAATTCTTGAGCTTCTAAATTTGGCTCTGAGCCTCCTGGGCACCAAGTCAAAGAAGGAAACACATTGGCTACACATTTCACAGAGCGTTTAAAATCAAAACCTAGTTCCCTAGCACCTGTGCCAGAGACTGCACCCCCACCCCCCGCACCTTTCAGCGGTTCTCTTTATTTAGGGTCGGTTATCTGGTGCCTGCCGAGGTGGGCCACATGTGTTTGAAACTGTAGAGTAGCAGGGGAACCCTCAGTTAAGCCTGTGGTCCATCTGTCTTTAAGCACAATGCCTATTCTTGACATGAGTCAACCTAGCAAGGCTAGCTTCAAGAAAGACCTCATTCCCCAGGGCAGCATCACATGCAAGATCTTCAGCAGTGGTCATGGTAGTGAAAGTTGCCACCAACAATGACCTTAGAAAAGTCAAAAGTGGAAAAACAGTCTTTAACCTCTTCTTGACAATTGACATCTTCCTTGTTTCTGCCCCGTAAGAAACCATGATACTCTCTGGTACTGAAAGCCCAACCCTGCTTCCCCCAGAGTCCTCTGCCAAGTGGCCCTGGCTCCACATTGCTTTTCTTCTTCCCCACCCCACATCTTCCCAAAGAAGATGACACTTTTCTCTCTCAGATAGCTATTAGGAGGAAACCCATGTTAGTAAAATCATTAATACAATGATGTGCATGACCGATATATAAGCCTCCCAGGAATGGATTTTATTTTTTGAGAATAGCTTTTTAACCCACTTAAAACTCTAATTAACTGACTAGAGGATTGATTGAGTAATAGATTGTGGGTGTGGGTAGCGCAGAGCCAGAGATTTTTTAACAATGGTACTTCTTCTGGTGTCTCTTGAATGCCTTTAACGACCACTTTGTCATCCATCAAAGGCCAAGGATCTAGCACTTTGACATTAAACTTTTAAAAATTTACAACCATTGCCCTAGTGGTATGTGCAACAGACTGGAGTCACTTAAGCCAGTTACCTCTCTAAACCTCAACCTTAATTCATTAAGGGGAATAACAATAGAAGTTACTTGAGGAAATTTGGATATGAAAGTCATTGGCATATACTTTCTCTTCCCTCTTTTTCTATCATTCATCCTCCTTCCTTCACACTCTTGTTAAATGTAACAACCGGTTTCATGCTTGAAATTGAACCTCCTTGGCTGGGCGCGGTGGCTCACACCTGTAATCCCAGCACTTTGGGAGGCTGAGGCGGGCGGATCACAAGGTCAGGAGATCGAGACCATCCTGGCTAACATGGTGAAACCTCGTCTCTACTAAAAATATAAAAATTAGCCGGGCGTGGTCATGGGCGCCTGTAGTCCCAGCTACTTGGGAGGCTGAGGCAGGAGAATGGCATGAACCGGGGGGCAGAGCTTGCAGTGAGCCGAGATCGCGCCACTGCACTCCAGCCTGGGTGACAGAGCGAGACTCTGTCTCAAAAAAAAGAGAAATTTAACCTCCTTAAAAGCACTTTTCATCCCACCCTGCCTGCAGTTGCTCTGTTTCTAGATAGTATAGAGCATTGTCTCATATATTACTCTAGTGTCCACCTTCCATACAAATCTTTCCCATTGGTGTCGTCTCATAATTAAGGCTATCAGCCTGCTGGTAGGCTGGTTTTGCCAAGAAGTTAGATGTGGGGTACTCACTGCTCATCGCTCAAGAGTTATTAGGTTGGTGCCATTAAAAGTAATGGCAAAACTGCAATTACTTTTGCACCAACTTAATACATGGCACATGCCACCTGCTCCAGACTGCTTTGTCCTACATTACCTTGCCAACGGGAATAGAATTGTCAGCAGCATTCATCAAGGGGAAACACCTTGTGATTATTTAAATCGGCTCTATATACTTTGTGTATTAAGGCCCAAATTATGCTTTACTTTCTCTTATGTACAGTTGGGTTTCAGAGTTGAGCATTTGGGTAATTTTGAGCTTCTCAATAATTTCCAAATTTTGAATATATTTTAAAATAATACAATAGTGCGACAGAGCAAGACTCCGTCTCAGAAAAAAAAAAAGAAAACTATAAAATATTGCTGAAGAAAATTAAGGAACTCCTAAATGAATGGTGAGTTATACTATGTTTATATACAGGATGACTTAATATTTTTAAGATGTTAATTCTCCCACATTCTCAAATGCACATAAAAATGCAAAAGACCTAAAATAGCCAAAACATGACTGAATAAGATCAAAGGGCTTACCTACTGTGGCAGGCTGAATAATGGCTCCCTAAAGATGTTCATGTCCTAATACCCGGAACCTGTGGATATGTCACATTAATAGGCAAAAGACATTTTGCAGATGCGTTAAGAATCTTAAGATAGGAGAATACCCTGGGAACATGCTAGATTACTTGGGTAGGACAAATTCAAGGGTCTTTATAAGAGAGAAGCACTAAGATTAGAGACAGAGATGGAAATAAGATGACAGAAGCAGAGCTTGGAATGATGTAGTCACAAGCCAAGGAGTGCAGGCAACCTTTAGAAACCGAAAGAGGCAAGTAATGGATTCCTTCTGGAACCTCAAGAAGGAACTAGTCCTGCCAACACCTTAGTTTTTGCCCCTAACACTCATCTCAGACTTCTGACCTCCAGAACCTTAAGTGAATATATGGTATTGTTTTAAGTCACAAAGTTTGTAGTAGTTTGTACTAGCAAGTTAGAATATTGCTATGGCTTTGATTTGTGTCCCCATCCAAATCCCACATTGAAATGTAATCCCCAGAGCTGGAGGAGGGGCCTGGTGACTGGACCATGGGGGTGGATTTCCAGTGGTTTAGCATCATCCCCCAGTGCTGTCTCATGATAGAGTTCTCACAAGATCTGGTTGTTTAAAAGTGTGTGGCACCTTCTCCCCATCTCTTCTCTTCCTCTTGCTCCAGCCATGTAAGATGTGCTTGTTTCCCCTTCTGCCATGATTGTAAGTTTCCTGAGGCCTCCCCAGTCATGCTTCCTGTACAGCCCAGAGAATTGTGAGCCAATTAAACCTCTTCTCTTTACAAATGATCCAGTCTCAGGTATTTCTTTATAGCAGTGTGAGAACAGACTAATACAGAAACTAACTCATCTACCATATAAGACATATACTCTAATAGCAATATAGACAGTGTGGTATTGGCATAGAGACAGTCATATCAATCAATGAAAAATAATAGAATCCAGAAATAGAGCCTCACAATGTAAAATGTCAATAGACATTTCACAAAGGTGCCAAAGAAATTAATGGGGAAAAAAATATTTTCAAAATGAAGGTGGGACAACTGGATATCCACATTTAAGAAATAAACTCTGACCTCAGATAATACACAAAAATTATTTTGAGATGAATTATAGATATAAACATAAAGGCAAAAACTACAAAGTATGTACAAAGGAAACACAGGAAAATATCTTTACATCTTTGGAGTTGGCAAAAAATTATTCAGACAGGATAAAGAAAGTGAAAACCACAAAAAAATTAACAAATTAGTCTTCACCAAAATTAAGATATTCTGCCTGTCAAAAGACACGATTAAGAAAACAAATAGACAAACCACAGACTGAAAAATATTCATAAAACATGTATCTGACAAAGATCTTATATCAGAATATATAAAAGAACTCCTAAAATGCAATAATAAAAAAGGAACAGCCCAATTTTTTAAAAGGGAAAAATGTTTGAACAGACACTTCACAAATGGAAATATACACACATAACTAATAGCATATGACAAGGTGATCAGCCTCATTACTCCCAGGGAAATGCAAATGAAAAGAGCAATGAGATGCTACTATGTATCCACCAGGGTGGCTAAAATGTAAAAGGCAGATAAAGCATGTTAGCAAGGATGTGGAGTAACTGGGATTTTCATATGTTGATGTATAATGTGGAAGGTATATGTTGGACTATAAAATGGTTCAACCACTTTGGAAAATGGTCTGACAGTGCCTTATGCAGAGCATAGAGTTACACTTTGACTTAGAAATTCCATTCCTAAGTATTTGTTGAAAAGAAATGAAAACATGTCCACAAAAAGGCTTGTACAGAAATGTTCATAGCAGCTTTTCTTCACAACAACCAAAAGCTGGAAGCAACTCAATATCCATCAACCAGAGGATAGATAAGCCAAGTGCAGTATTTGCCTATCTAGTCCGTTGTATTCTATAACAGAATACAACTCAGCAATGATAAAGGAGGAACTACTCAACAGCACCGACAAACCTCACAAATATTATGCTAAGTGAAATTAGATTCAAAAAGTACACAGATAGTTCCATTTTGTTGAAGTTCTAGAACAGGCAAAAATAATCAAGGTGAAAAAATGACAGCAGTGACTTCCTCTGAATGGGGGACAACATGGAGGAGACATGAAGAAACTTTCTGGGGAAACAGAAATGTACTTTATTGTAATGGGGTGTACATTACATGTCAGTATTCATTTGTCAGAATTGTACAGTTAAGATTTGTGCACCCTCTTGGGTAGAAATTTTACCAAAAGGACTAAGTAAAAATTATTTATTTGAGACGGAGTCTTGCTCTGTCACCCAGGCTAGAGTTCAGTGGCGCTATCTCAGCTCACTGCAAACTCCGCCCCCTAGGTTCAAGTGATTCTCCTGCCTCAGCCTCCCGAGTAGCTGGGATTATAGGCACCCACCACCGCACCTGGCTAATTTTTGTATTTTTAGTAGAGATGGGGTTTCACCATCTTGGCCAGGCTGGTCTCCAACTCCTGACCTCATGATCCACCTGCCTTGGCCTCCCAAAATGCTGGGATTACAGGCATGAGCCACCGCACTCAGCCTATTTAGTTTTTTGAGACGGAGTCTCACTCAGTCACCCAGGCTGGAGTACAGTGGCACAATCTCAGCTTACTGCAACCTCTGCCTCCTGGGTTCAAGCAATTCTCCTGTCTCAGCCTCCTGAGTAGCTGGGACTACAGGCGCGTGCCAACACACTGGCTAATTTTTGTATTTTAAATAGAGACCAGGTTTTACCATGTTGGTCAGGCTGGTCTTGAACTCCTGACCTCAGTTGATCCACCTGCCTCGACCTCCCAAAGTGCTGGGATTACAGGCGTGAGCCACCATGCCTGGTCTAAGTAAAAATTATAATAACTGGATGTAAATGTGGGAGGGGAAAGGGGAGAGATATAGATCAAACAAGAATGGCAGAATATTGATAATTGTTGAGACTGAGGGTTGGCTAATAGGAGCTTATTCTACTCTTGTCCACTTTGTAGGCACTGAAAATTTTTGCTAACAAATCTGTTTTAATAGTGATGTAGGCCGGGCGCAGTGGCTCACGCCTGTAATCCCAGCACTTTGGGAGGCCAAGGTAGGCAGATCACAAGGTCAGGAGATCGAGACCATCCTGGCCAACATGGTGAAACCCTGTCTCTACGCATGCCTGTAGTCCCAGCTACTCAGAAGGCTGACTCAGGAGAATCACTTGAACCCAGGAGGCGTAGGCTGCAGTGAGCCAAGATCGCGCCACTGTACTCCAGCCTGGGCGACAGAGTGAGACTCTCTCTCAAAAAAAAAATCTTGTGTATAATTCCTTTTGACTACTATAAGACCCAATGAACATTATCTAGTATTTCTAATTAGCTGGAGGTTTAAAATGAGAAATTAAATGGCTTACACCATGGATGTGTCTCTCTTTACTTCTTTGATCATTTTCATTTGTTTCAATGTTCAAAAACAGAATAGAAGTCATTACTGCAATGTGGTCTTGAGCTTTACAACTAACATTTCTTCAGAGAATAGACAAAAGAATTTTGGTTTTACTTGAAAATTCACAAGCCTTCACTTTAGCAAATTGTATGAGAATATGTTTAGTAAACTCAAAATATTAAACTGTCTAACTTAAAATAAGTTCTACTAAATATAATACTTAAAAGTTTAAGATGGATGGCTGGTTGCAGTGGCTCATGCCTGTAATCCCAGCACTCTGGGAGGCCAAGGTGGGCAGATTGCTTGAGTCTAGGAATTTGAGACCAGCCTGGGCAACATAGCGAAACCCCATCTCTACTAAAAATACAAAAAATTAGCTGGACGTGGGGGCACACGCCTGTAGTCCCAGCAACTCAGGAGGCTAAGGTGTTAGAATCACCTGAGCCCAGGAGGCCAAGGCTGCAGTGAGCCAAAATTGTGCCACTGCACTCCAGCCTAGGCAACTGGAGCGAGACCCTGTCTCAAAAAAAAAAAAAAGTGTTTAAGATGGAAATTTTACGTGTATTTTATCACAATTTTAAAAAATTATGTAAGTTTTAAAAAGTCCAAATGAAGGATGAAATGATTTTTTTCTTCCACATCCTCAATATTTATTTTTCTTGCTTTTTGAGGTCACACAGTATTCACTATTACAGTTCCTAGAAATAAAATCTTTGAAAAATATTTCATATAATTGTCCTCAAGTTCCCAAGAAGCAAAGATCTGGGATACCAATATTCCCTTAAATTTTAAAACATAAATGTTCCATGAACAGTTGATTCATCTGTAAACTTCTTCGTGAGTTTAATTTTAGCAGCTTGCTTTATATCAGCCTTTTTATTTCATAACTTAAACACCCCAATTTTGATAGGGGAACAAGAAGAATAAATAGGATGGGTTACATGTATGAAGAACACTTCAGTATAAATTCACTAAAACAGTCTTTAGAGAAAGAGGTAGAATTGTAAAACTGGACTTTCATAAGGTTCTGATTTGGATTTTCTTCAAGCATGTACGCTTTTCTGCTGCAATGTCTCTAGCTGAGCTATTGGGGAGGTTTTGTAATCTGTTTTCCGAGAACATGGTGGTTTTAGAAACAGAACAGATATTCCTCCAGGGCAGCTTTGGGCAACCAGGCAGCTGGAACAACTTGGCAGTCTTGGCCAGATACCAGGGCTAGAGCGGGAGTTTCTGGGATGAATGAACAGCCCCCACTATTTTCTATCCTTGAATCACTTGGTTGGAGACGAAAAGTCTTGAGAGAAAGCGTCTGATTGAGCTTAGGTGTGAGCCTGTTTCTGGCTGCTCGGGGTGACAGGAAGTATCTGTCAGAAAGAACCTTCAGGAACCACTTCAGCCTTCTTGGTGGCAGGTCAGATTGTTTCCATTTACTGAACATAATGGAGGAAAGGAAATTCCACAAAATGAAATCGGCTGCTATTGTAGAGGGAGAATGGATGATGAGTCCACTTCTGAGAGGGACAGTTGTTCAGAAGGGACTTTCTGAATATGGCCATGCTTTACATCCATTTTATTTTCATGGATACACATCCACAGGCTGCTCAGGTCCAAGGAGATGGCCACACCTTATGTTCCTGTCTATCACAGTCATTTTTGCAAGGCTGGACATGGAAGTAGATCACGATGCTTTGGGCAGCAAGTAACAGGAAAACTTCAATTTAACTGGCCTAATCATTGCAGAAATGTAATATATGTTCCGGTGAAGGTGGAGGAGTATGTTACATAAGAAGTAATTCTGAGATGGAACAAACACAGGGTGGTTGATTTAGTGGCCAAGTAATGTTATCAAGGATCCAGATTGATTTCGTCTTTCTGCTCTGCCATTCTAAGCATGTCAGTCACTGGATGGCTGCAGCAGCTCTGGGCTTCTGCAAAGGCAGAACACCACTCTCCAGAGGCAGAACAAAGGAAGTACTGTGTCTTTGTGTCCCTTTATTTTTTTTTTTTTTGAGACGGAGTCTCGCTCTTTCACCCAGGCTGGAGTGCAGTGGCGTGATCTCGGCTCACTGCAAGCTCTGCCTCTTGGGTTCCCACCATCCTCCTGCCTCAGCCTCCTGAGTAGCTGGGACTACAGGCGCCCGCCACCACGCCCGGCTAATTTTTTGTATTTTTAGTAGAGACGGGGTTTCACCATGTTAGCCAGGATGGTCTCGATCTCCTGACCTCGTGATCTGCCTGCCTCGGCCTCCCAAAGTGCTGGGATTACATGTGTACCTTTTTAAGAACTAAGTAACTTTTCCTGGAAATCCCTCAGCAGATGTGTCTTCATGAATCATTGGTCACACTGAGTCACATGCCTCTTCTGTGAAGTAACATCAAGGAAATGGAATGTCCACAACTGGCTTAATCAGAGTAGCTGGGAAGGGGGCAATCTTCCCCAAAGCTCATGGCCACAAAGAGTAAAATAGACAGCTGGACAAAGTTAGGTAAGATTTTGTTAGCAAATAGCGGACATTTGTCACATTCGTGGCTGACTATATTTGAGAAATTTCCCACTTGATGAGTCCTGCCCACCAAAGAGGAAAACAGAATTCATCTTCCCAGTCGGCAGGTGTGTTTGGGTACAGGTATGTTACCTGGACTCCTCCAATCAGACACACCTGCGTAATGCCTGAATTCAGAACTGAGAAAAGTATGGATTCAGGTGCCAGGCAGAATCCATGTTCCAGTGAAGGTGGAG
This sequence comes from Symphalangus syndactylus, assembly GCF_028878055.3. Taxonomy (NCBI): domain Eukaryota; kingdom Metazoa; phylum Chordata; class Mammalia; order Primates; family Hylobatidae; genus Symphalangus; species Symphalangus syndactylus. The sequence goes on from NC_072424.2 coordinate 86,650,136, forward strand.
GAGCATTGCAGAAAGACAGTCAAGTTTTCGGAGACAGCTGAGTGGTAGCATCCTGTGCATAGCATCTGCGCTGTAGGCGGCAGCAGATGCAGGCCTCCGCTGGAGCAGCTTGGTAGGATAATTTGGGTATTGTTCCAGGTTATGTAGCCTTCAAGCCTTTATTTTCCAGCCCTCCTGGAAATTCTATGAGCTCCCTGTGTTTCTGAAAAAATTCCTTTCTGGCCTAAACTAACTTGAGTGGGTTTTGTCGTTCATTACCAGGAATTCTGCAAGGAACAAGTAGGCAAAACTGTGTCTACTACAGTAGGGGGATCAGTAGGTACTTGGCACTGCAAAACACCAAGGGGCTGTACGCTCTGTGGAGCACCACAGTGTAGCACTCACAGACGATAAAGTATGAAGATGCCCCAGAAGTTATACCCTGATGCCAAAGTCGGCTTCCTTTCTGCCACTGTCTTCGTTGTGATGCCCCCTCACCAAGCTTTCCCTGGAAGTCTGCCCAGTCTCTCCCCTTGAGCTTTGCTCCGAATAGCTTGACACCCTGAGGGTTCCTCCCTGCCCCGGCCTAATGGATAGGTATATAACTTAATACAGCGTGGAAGTAATCATAGACCAGTCCAACCAAGCCAACCCAAGCATAAATGTAAACGTTTTTAAAAACAAAATGCTACAGAGTGATATAATGGGCTTCGGGGTGGGTGGGGGGTGCTGAGGGATCGCGCCTGTAATCCCAGCACTTTCAGAGGCCGAGGCGGGTGGATCACGAGGTCAGGAGATCGAGACCATCGTGGCTAACACGGTGAAACCCCGTCTCTACTAAAAATACAAAAAATTAGCCGGGCGTGGTGGCGGGCGCCTGTAGTCCCAGCTACTCGGGAGGCTGAGGCAGGAGGATGGCAGGAACCCAAGAGGCAGAGCTTGCAGTGAGCTGAGATTGCGCCACTGCACTCCAGCCTGGGCGACTGAGCGAGACTCTGTCTCAAAAAAAAAAAAAAAAAAAAAGATATATTGGGTAGAACGTACACTACTCAGGTGAAGGTTGCCCCAAAATCTCAGACTTCACCACTATACAATTCATCCATGTAACCAAAAACCACTTGTACTCTAAAAACTACTGAAGTAAAAAAAATTTTAAAAACATGAAATGCTATGTATGCTTAACTTTGTATCCTCTTACATATAACCAAAAGGTAATGTACCTACCCTGCAGTTAATTTAACATTTTTATCAAACAGAAAACATTGTGGCAACATGAATGATACTTTAAATAACAGAAGGAAAAACTGCACTTACAATTCTGCTTCTCCCCCTGCCTCAACAGAACTATTTGTGCCTCTGAACATTGTGTCATTTGTATATCTCAATGCCTCTACTTTACCCTTATATTCATTAAACAGTTACAATATATTTTACCTAACCACTACCACCCTCACTAGATGGTCAAGAGGCTTCTGGCTTGCAAATGTTCTTATATTAACTTTGTATTAAACAGGTGTAAAAGATTATTCTTCTTTTGGATAATGCAAATCACTGAATCATATAAATATTTCTAATGGTTTTTGCATTGCTATTGGCAATGTAGGTGTGGACGAGTTTCACTACACCATCACCAGCAATGGGTATTTTCTAATATTTAATAGAAGCAAAATGGAAACTTAATGCTATTTTATTCTGTAGATTTTAATATTATTGATGTTTTCTTGTGATTGTAAATATGCCCTCATTCAGCATTGTCATAGAATCTTCAAAGACACAGAGTGAGCACCAGGCTCATGGGTTGTAACTGTGATAAAGATGTGCACATTATCAAGAACATTTCAGAAAGTGCCATGTGGTTTTCTTCAGGAGCTGGTTTTAGGCAGAATTAATCCTTTTAGAGGGTTGTTATATTGGATTGTCCCAGTTATGTCAAAAGATGGCCTGGGGGAGGGGATTTCTTCATTTGTCTGAACATTGCTGAACATTTACTTTCAAATTTTCTGCTTAGTGCATAATGAAGAATGTTCACCAAATTTGTGGCAGTAAATGTAAACTGTGTTCTTGACATTTGAAAAATCTGAAATAGATTAATATTACAGAACTATAGCAGTTATCTGTGACATCCCTTCCCAAAAATAGAATTGCTATTTTTTAGATAAATTATTCCTCCTTTTCCCTATTATTTTATCTGCTACAAATGTAAGCAGTGACTTTAAAACAAATAGCGGTTGAAAGAAATTTACATTTTGGCAAACATAACTTAATTTTGAATGCTAGGATAGGCTTTCTCACAGAAAGCCAGGGTCCTGAAAAACAGAATGTTCTTTTTTGAACCACATTTTGAAAAGGGAAATTAATCGTAATTCTTGCTTTTCCAGGCCGTGCCATCCCCGGGGAGGACAAGAAATAAGTAACAAAAATAATTTTTGGCTTCAAGCACCCAACAATGGAAATGCTGAAACCCATGTCCTCTAAATCCTTTTCTTGTCCTAGCAGAGGGCCCTCTGCCTACACGGTGCACCGTGGTGGCCATTTAATGCACTCCTGCTTGGTACCCACCTTTGCTCTGCCCCCTGGTGGCTGCAGACACCATTGCTGCTGCCTCAGCACAGTTTGACCTTGTTGCTGCCAAGAGCCACTTCTCCTCTCATCACTGTCCCCACTGTCCTGCTATGCCTCAGGTGGCTGCTGAAGCTGTTCTGGGCTTTGTTTCCTCAGCACATCACAGCAACCACTGTCTTATCAGCTCAAACCCTCAGGATCTTACTGCCCCTTTTCCCAAAAAACTCCACTCCGGCAACCCTGGCCCTGCATCATTGAAGGACATTTAAGTGACATAACATATTGTTGCCTTAAAAAAGTTTCTTCTCTCTTCAACAGCTGGGACAACTGGATAATCACATGCAAGACAATGATGTTTGGCCACTAACCCCACCATACATACGAATTAACTCAAAACGAATCAAAGACTTAAATGTAAGAGCTAAAACTTAGAACAAACAGGAGAAAATCTTCACAACCATGGATTTGGCAATGGATTCTTAGATAAGACACCAAAAGCACAAGCAACACATCGAAAAAAAGAGATACATTAGACTTCATCAAAATTAAAAACTCTTTTGTGCATCAAAGGACACTGTCAAGAAAATAAAAACTACAGAATGGGAGAAAACGTTTACAAATCATATATGAAAGGGTCTAATATCCAGAATATTTAAGAAGTCTATGACTCCCCAACAAAAAGACAACCCAGTTTAAAAGTGGCCAAAGGACTTGAATTGATATTTTTCCAAGAAGATATGCAAATGACCAACACACACTTGAAAAGATGCCCAGAGCTGGACATGGTGGTATGTGCCTGTAGTCCCAGTTACTCAGGAGCTGAGGCAGGAGGATCACTTGGGTCCAGGAGTTCAAGCCTGGAGTGAGCTATAATCTCACTACTGCATTCCAGCCTGAGCAACATATGGAGACCTGGTCTCAAAAAAAAAAAAAAAAAAAAATACTCAATATTAGTAGTCACTAGTGAAATGCAAACTGAAACCACATTGAAATACTTGACACTCACTAGAAGGACTAGGACTGTAATTAAAAACACAGACAATAGCAAGTATTGGCTAGAATTGGGAGAAATGGGAATCTTCATACATTGCTGATAGGAATGTAAAATGGTGCAGCGACTGTGGAAGACAGTTTGATGGTTCCTCAAAATTTTAAACAGAATTACTATATGACCCAGTAACTCTTGGATGGAATAAAAACTTTGTCCACACAAAAACCTGTACACAAATAGCAGTACTATTCATAATAGCTAAAAGGTTAAACAATCTGAATGCTCCATCAGCTGATGAATGGATAAGCAAAATGTGGTATATCTGTAGAAAAGAGCATTACTCAGCCCTAAAAAGACAAAGGGAGTACTGATACATGCTGTAACATGGATAAGCCTTGAAAACATTATACTAAATAAAAGAAGCCAGCCAGGCACGGTGGCTCACGTCTGTAATCCCAGCACTTTGGGAGGCCGAGGCGGGCGGATCACGAGGTCAGGAGATCGAGACCATCTTGGCTAACATGGTGAAACCCCGTTTCTACTAAAAATACAAAAAATTAGCCGGGCACAGTGGCGGGTGCCTGTAATCCGAGCTACTGGGGAGGCTGAGGCAGGAGAATGGCCTGAACCCGGGAGGTGGAGATTGCAGTGAGCCGAGATCGTGCCACTGCACTCCAGCCTGGGCGACAGAAGCCAGACCCGAAAGGCCAAGTATTATATGATTCCATTTATACAGAATGTTCAGAATAGGTAAATCTAGACAGACAGAAAGCAGATTAATGGTTGCCAGGGGCTGAGGGGAAGGAGAAATTGGAAGTGGCTGCTTAATGAGTCCTTCAGGGGTGATGAAAGTGTTTCGGAACTAAATAGAGATAGTGGTTTTACAGCATTGTGAATGTACTAAATGCCACAGAACAGTGTACTTTAAAATGGTTAATTTTATGTTATGTTAATTCCATCTTAATAAAGAGATGAAAAGTTTACAATTTGTTAAAAGGTCTCCTCCACCACTGATGTGTATTCCCCAGAACAGAAACCTTCTGTGTCAGGTCTCCCGAGGCCGTAACATCAGTCCCGGGGCCATCTATCATTTTCTTTCAGAAATCTCACTGGGGCCTCACGTAAATGGAACTGGGAAGGGGCAGGGAAAAAAATGTCCCTTGGGCCACCGAGGTCTTACTATATAATGAAATAAATGATTCCCAAATATGCCAAAACTGGAGAGCTTATGTAACCAAGAAAACCCGTAAGGATGAATGAGCAGAACAGAAAGTCAGTGGTTTGGGGTTGGTTATATTTGTGGTTAAGGAAGGGCAGGGAGAGGGGAGGAGAGGACTGGGGGAGGGGAGAAAGAAAGAAGAAACAGAGAAACAGAAAAAGGAGACAGAAAGGCAGACAGGAAGGCAGGAAGGAACAAGGAAAAGAGAGAGAAAAGGAGGAGGCAAAAGAAGAGAACTCAAGATCCCTTTTCAAATTTTGAGACCCTGACAACTTTGCCTGTGACATCTGTCCAGAAGCTGTGAAGGATGACTCCAAATTCAGTTTCATTTCGCCACAGTGCAAGTGCATCTAAGTCCCAATTCTGTGGTTAAAGCTTGAAAAAAACGCAGAAACCCACATGTTGCATTTTATTACAGCATTAATGCCAGTAGAAGATAATGAGTAATGCTAGCACCTTTTCTCTCTACAACCTGGGCTAGGAGTGTGACCAGCTGCAGAGAGGAGAGGAGCCTTTTACTTCTGTACTTACACAGAGGCTGCCCTCTTTGGTGTTGAGGGTGGGCTGTGTCCTCCCCATGCCAGGGTATCACTCCCTTGCAAGCCTTTCTTGGCTAAACTGATTTCCCCACCCCTCTGCTTCCTTCCTGCACCCCTTGTCTTCACTTTCTTCTCTCAAATATCTCTCCGTACCACATAGATCCACTTATTTCACAGACCCAGAAACTGGGGCCACGAGCTCCCACGATTTCTCCCCCCATCACAAGTGGTTAGGAGGAGCAGCCGTGTGAGCACTGGTGTGAGACTTCACCAGACTCCGGGTCCTTAGCCGGGAGCTCCTTCCCAATCGTTCACACTGGGCCTTGCTGCCTTTACATCTGGGAGGCTGGTGACCCCTACAGGTGCCTGCAAAAGGAAGGAGTTTCTTGGTGCCAGAGGAAGAAATGGAGAGACCAGAAGTGAAGGGGCCAGCAGAGGTCTGTCCCTTGGCCAGGCCTGAGTGAGGGAGGTGTGCGAGGGAGGCTGAGGGCGCTCTGTTTGTGACCGTCCCTGTGAGAGTCTGGGCGGACACAGTGAGGCTGGGCCCAGAGACAAGGGAGGCTTGGATCCAGAGAGCCCACCCTGCCGCTCCCACCTCAGAGTGCCCTAGGGGAAGGACAGCAGAGCCACGCCCTGCCCAAGAAAAGGCACTTGCAGCTGCGGTAGTGAGGGGCCCTTGAGAAGGTGGGAATGGGAGGGAGAAGCCGGCTTGTTCCTGTGCACAGGTGAGGTGGCACCGCCACAGGCACTCCCAGAAATGACTGGCAGCCTGGGGAGGGGAAGGCGAGAGGGGTCTGGGGAGGTGACTGGTGGTGGAACTGCATCCCGGCAGATAAGCGTTACACTTGAGGACACTCTCACCCTGCATAGCATATCCTCAAGTTCACGTTCGTTTGGTCGCTTATTCCACAGAACATCCATATGTTCCAGCTGCCATTCTTGTGTGGAGGGCACCCAAAGGTGTGCAAGAGCAGACAAGATCTCTGCTCTCTGGGTGCTCACCTCCATACAGTTTAGCATCTCCATTCTCTTCTTTTTTTTTTTTTTTTTTTTTTTTGAGACGGAGTCTCGCTCTGTCACCCAGGCTGGAGTGCAGTGGCGCGATCTCGGCTCACTGCAAGCTCCGCCTCCCGGGTTCACGCCATTCTCCTGCCTCAGCCTCTCCGAGTAGCTGGGACTACAGGCGTCCGCCACCACGCCCGGCTAATTTTTTTTTTTTTTTGTATTTTTAGTAGAGACGGGGTTTCACCGTGGTCTCGACCTCCTGACCTCGTGATCCGCCCGCCTCGGCCTCCCAAAGTGCTCGGATTACAAGCGGGAGCCACCGCGCCCGGCCTTCCATTCTCTTCTTGGAGTTCCCCACTCCGTGACCCAGATGGACAAGAAGTGTAATACATAGTGGAAAAAAACAAACCACCACTAACTGAAAAAGAGACAGTTTGGGATAGCTTTGAAAACTTCCTGCAGAGGCATCATTAATCTTTTTTCTTGGTAAGCTTCTTGAAAGCAAGGCCTGTATCTCTGCAAAGGACCTCCTTTACCAAGTGCTTGGCGAACATGAAATGATGCTGTTCCATTTGGGATGGGCTTTCCTCGTTGCAGACATGACCTCAGGGTGGCTCCTTGCAGGAGACCCACAGGGGGCTCTGTCTGAAGCTGCTCTAGGAGACCAGCTGGTACAAAATGCAATCACAATGTTTTTTAGTGCAAAGCCTGGTGGGGTGCAAGGCTGCAGTGGGAGGTGGCGCATCACGTGGTGGGGAAGTGGTGGGGGTGGGGTGTGGGACCCTGCCGCCTAATTAGAGGGCCGGGGAAGGTAGGATCAGTGGAAGGCATGAGCAGCCGCAGCCAGTGGACAGAGCGCAGCAGGGTCCTAGCAGAGCCAGGGCTCTCCACTCCTGGTAGAAAATGAGCTGCTGTGGATACTGCCAGCGAGGCCAAGAACTGCCTTTGAGTTTGAGCTCTCAAAATCAAATGAAAACAGAAACATTTGTTGCTTTCCATACCCTAATAAGAATGGTGATCGACACACCACCCTTCATTTTAACACTCTGGGTGTGAACTTTAAAAAACAAAACAAAACAAAACAAAACAACCAGAAAGAATAATTTCACCGAATGACTTTCAGCGCTGAAATTCACTTTTCCTGGGCAGTTAAGCCAAGCTATTGGTTTTCAAGTTTCAGAGGGAAATTGTTTTATCCACACTGCATTGTGGAATAATCATCCTATTTATTTCCAGAATGATATTTCCTCTGCATTTTAACTTTTCACCTATAAGCCTTACAGAGATGAAATAGTAAGCAAGAGATTGAAGAGGTTTATTTTAAACTTTTTATTTTGAGATAATTGCAGAGGCACGTGCAGTTGTAAGAAATAACATAGAGAAATTCTAAGAGGTCCTATGTACCATTTGCCCAGTTTCTCCAATGGCAACATCTTGCCCAACTATAGTGCAATATCATAGCCAGGATATTGATCAATAGAATCCATCACCATATTCAGATTTCCCTTGTTTGATATGTGCTGTGTGTGTATAGGGGTGTGTGTGTGTTTAGTTCTATGAAATATGAAACATTTTGTGCTCTGATAAGGAAAAGTGCTTTACAAGTACACAATGATTATCATGACATTTTCTTTGTGGCTATTACTTCTGCATTTTTGTTTTTGTTTTGAGACGGAGTCTCGCTCTGTCGCCCAGGCTGGAGTGCAGTGGTGCGAACTCGGCTCACTGCAAGCTCTGCCTCCTGGGTTCACACCATTCTCCTGCCTCAGCCTCCCAAGTAGCTGGGACTACAGGCCCCCGCCACCACACCCGGCTAATTTTTTGTATTTTTAGTAGAGACAGGGTTTCACCCTGTTAGCCAGGATGGTCTCGATCTCCTGACCTCGTGATCCACTCACCTCGGCCTCCCAAAGTGCTAGGATTATAGGCGTGAGCCACCACGCCTGGCCTACTTCTGCATTCTTGGTAGATAAATTTGTAGATCCTATTTATGTAATATCTTCTATCTAATAACATAAAGACTTGTGTGACTATTCTCATGTCAATGAAGATGTGTGCTTAACATCTTTAGCTTTTAAAGTTCCTGCTATTAGAAGCCCAGATACATTCAGCTAGATTTGGAACCTGCTAGGATTCCTTGAATACTTAAACCTGAAGCCGGACTCCACATTTCCTTGAATGATCACAGTTAAATCAAACTTTTCTTTTTCTCTATTTAAATTGTCCTTCTTGTCATATTGCCAAAATAATGCATTCTTGGGCTAGTAACTTAATAGCACATAAGTACATCGTTGTTGGTTTTTTTTTTTTTAAACTGAATTTGAGCGCACTAAGGAGAGAAAAAAAATAAGTGTCCTGGGGGACCTCCTTTTAGCCCATAGGTCCCCAGACTGTCTAGGGGGTCCTTCTAAGGGAAGCTCACTGCTGTCATCACCCAAGAGAACCAGGAGGCATGTCCCTCCCAGAGCCACAATCCCTGGGGGTCACCGCCTTCTCTGTGGGGTGGCACATACAGGTCATTATGTACACAGGTGTTGTTAGCATAGCACAAGGGGCTTGAGGTACCAACTACTGACAGTTCAGGCTTTCTCTCCTCCTATCCCCTCTCTGTCAGTGCCTCATCTGGCCTCTTGGGACCTCTGACCACCCCGACTTTCTCCAGGACAGTAACCAGCCAGGCTACTTCTTGGACCTCATCGTCTGGCTCTCCCATCTGAGCCACCTCCAAAATCTCTAACCCTCAGCCCCCTGACAACAACCTCCTCCCGTGGAATCCCAGAGCTCAGCAGTATCTTAAGGGTCATTTGGTTCAACTTCCACATCTCAAAGAAAAGACAGCTGCAGCTATTAAGTGACGTGACCACAGACACACAGCTGAGGGTGTGTGCCTGTATGACCTGTGCAAGCAAAGAAACAAAACCTCAATTTCTATGCATGTAGAATGAGGATAATAGTAGTACTTTAGGGTTGGAAGAGGAACTGATTTAGTGAGCAAAGCACTTTAGTGAGAGGCAGCATTTGAATTAATAAGATCTCCTGACTTTCCTTCCTCAAATTGCCTCATCTGCTCTTTTCCCGTCAGTGACCTCAGTCCTCCAGCCTCTCCCTAACCCTGCAGACCATTCCTCCTTCTCCCTTTACTTCCCCATCCAGCCTAGGCCTGTCGCCTGCCCCTTTAGACTTTGTTCTCTGGCCATCCCCAGCCCTGGTCATCCCCATAAACACAATTTCTGCTGCTCCTCCTGGGCCATGGGGCATTGCTACATAAAGCCATAAAGGGTGGGTGCTGACTGGATCCACCATGAACTTGACCAATTGATCTTTCTCTCTCCTGTGGACTCCTTCAAGGTGAATTCCTCTTTGCAGTCCTTTCCGATGGGTGCCCAGTGCTGAGTAGACATGCTTGCTGAGTATCCTGTGGCAGGGACCATTCAAAGCCAAGGCACAGAGGTGGTGAGATACAGCGGGTGATCAGGGAATGGCAGCAGTCTGGTTTGGCTGAACATGTAGTGTCTATAGGAACATGGCCTCCTAAGTCCAATGTGATGGTTAATACTGAGCGTCAACTTGATTGGATTGAAAGATGCAAAATATTGATCCTGGGTGTATCTGTGAGGGTGTTGCCAAAGGAGATTAACATTTGAGTCAGTGGGCTGGGAAAGGCAGACCCACCCTTAATCTGGGTGGGCACAATCTAATCAGCTGCCAGCGTGGCTAGAATATAAGCAGGCAGAAAAATGTGAAAAGGAGAGACTGGCCTAGGCTCTCAGCCTACATCTTTCTTCTGTGCTGGATGCTTCCTGCCCTCGAACATCGGACTCCAAGTTCAGTTTTGGAACTCGGACTGGCTCTCCTTTCTCCTCAGCCTGCAGACGGCCTATTGTGGGACCTTGTGATCATGTGAATTAACACTTAATAAACTCTCCTTTATATATATATATATATATTCCATTAGTTCTGTCCCTCTAGAGAACCCTAATACACCAGACAAACTGGGCTTGAATCCTAGATCCACCACTTTCACCACCTGTATGACGACCTGGGTAAGCGAAGAAACAAAACCTCAATTTCTATGCATGTAGAATGAGGATAATAGTAGTATTTTAGGGTTGGAAGAGAACTGATTTAAAGTGAGCAAAGCACTTAGCACAGAGCCTATGACATCTAACCCCCAAGTAACTCCTAGTTCTCAGAATAACAGAGAACTACAGGCTGTCATGCAGATCACGCAGGATCTGAGACTTGACTTGGTGGTCAGTGGGCAGACATTGAGAGCTCCTGGGCAGAGGGGGTGGGAGGGCATATCCAGAACTGTGGTTTATGACACTCACTTTGGTTGTTGAGTGTAGAGTGAACACACTCTTGGAGCAGGAAGGGAGTGGAGCGGGGTCAGAGGGGCCAGTTGGAGATGAGATGCAAAAAGTGCCCAAGATGGCCTGGTGATGGGGGTTGGTGGGGGTGGACATAGGCGGGTACACGTCTTGGAGAGCACCATGAATCTGTGTCATGGGTTTTTCATCTCTGGGTCATGCATAAATTAGGTTCCTCTCCATCCCTTCTGTTCTGAAAGCCAGGGATTCTTCAGACAGCTCTGCCTCCTGCTGGGCTGTGGCTGAGGTTCTCAGGCAGGGGAGATCTGGCTTCACCAGTGCTGAGGTTCTCCAGGCTGGCTGTGCACACCACAGTCATGTCAGCAGCTCTAAAAGGCTGGCTCCACTCTCCCATACTCCCACCTACCCCAGGCACCGAATCAGTTCATCTAGGTGGGTTCTGGGCTGAGATGGTGCTGAAGCTCTCTAGGTGACTCCACTGTGCAGCCAGGATGGAGCCGCAGTGAGACCAGGGACAAGGCCTCACCTGAGAGTTAGCACCAAGATAGAGCACCCTGCCTTGTGTTACACCTCCAGCTCTCTCCAGGTGGGACAAGCAACTGCCACAATCTCTCGATTCTCAGGACGACTCTCTATTAGAGAATCAAGAGATTGTGACAGTTGCCCATTCAGACTGGAGAGACCTGTCACCCACCACTGTGGCGGTCTTCCAGATCTATCCAACAGCTGCTGCCCCTCCTTCCTGCTGAACAGAGATCCAGGTTGCTTCAGATTGTGGCAGCAAAGGGCTCAAAGTGGGCTCCTCCCCCCAAAACCCGAGGGATGAACTTTGATGGATTGAAATCAGTCACAGTAATGGTAGCCCCATCCATCTCTGCTAGGGCCTGGTATGTGGCCATGTGACACAGCCTGGCCAATGAGATGTAAGGACAAGGTGACCAAGGGGCTTCTGGGAAATGTTTTCCTTCTCAGTGTAGAGATATACATAGAGAGGGCCCTTCCCCTTTCCAGCTCAGTGCGGCCACCGCCATCTTGTGACCATCTGGGGAGACTTGACTGATCTTCCTTGGTCCCTGAGCTGTAGGGCCAATCCTGAAGCAGCCCAGTTCCAGTGATTGTTAAACAAAACAGTAAATGTCCTTGGTGTGTAAGCTACTTTTGGTGGAATATTCTGTTATTTGCAGGCAAAAGCTTCCAAAAGATACAGGCATGCTCACTTAGTAATGTCTTATAGGTGAGTTGGACAAAGAATATTGGGTTTCTGATTGTCTTAGTTGGTTTGTTTTAACATCCAAGAGGTGTTCAAGATGAAGTAATTCATAGTTACAATCCTACTGACACTGACATACTCCCTGAAAACTAGAACCTCCTCCCTTCCAGTGAAATGCAAGGTCCTTAGAGACTCTGTAATCTACTGGTAATTAAATGGACCCTCATTAATTAGCATTCCTGTCAACAGCTTGGCAGCTTGGTGGAGCACATGGCCTGGGGTGGCAGGGGTGATACGGGATAACGTACTTAAAGGTAAAGTAATACTTAGGTGTACAGGTCACAGCTGAGGCCCCAAAAAGACAGGATTTACATAAACATTTTAGCTGATAAGTTTTAGGACAATTCCACAGTCTCATGTCTATCCAGTTCCATGAAGTTAGTTAATTTTCATTGAATTGTAAATTTCCAGCAAGTTGCATTCTAATGTATTTGTGCCTTTAAATTTGTATGCAAAGATTGCATAGGCTGTCAATTTGATGAACTCCTCACACTACATTGTGTGATATATATAATTAAAGCACCAAGATTCTATATTGACAAAAGCAGAAAGTGTCTTGAAGTGAATATTAGAATTCTAAATTGGCAATTTTCATTCCATGCCAGAAGTATTTTTTCCCCCTGTGAGTCACAGCTCAGTTGTAGTCATAAAAATCACTGGGTTGGCGGGGGGAGTGGGGGGAATTGTGAACATTAAAGAAGTATTTATTTAACCTGTATCTTTTCAAGAGTATATCTAATAGGTAAATTAAGATGAGCTATAGATATTAAATAAGAGGTGTATGTGATAGAAACTGTGATATAAACTGTAAAATCTACTAGTAGAGTCTGTGGATAAAAAGCGTCTATGAGTTCATCATTCTGTTACAATTTTTGCATCTGAGACTGCATAAGATTGTATCATTACCCAATCTCCTGCCTATATAATTCTTGCTTTAATTCAAAATCCAGAAATGCAGAAGGCATTTTCAAGTGAATGCAAAGATTCTTCAGTTCCTCTTGATCCCTGTAGCCCCATGCAGCAAATACTCTGGGATAAGTGAGAGGAGGAAATAAAGAGCATAGCTTGACACCTTCAGTAGCCTAGAAAGTACCTTTCCATGCTGCCGGCAAAATGCATGTATAATAATAGCATTATGGCATACTGAACTTGGGCATCAAGAACCCCAGATCTCAAGGTCCTTTTACTAGCTATGTGCCTGTAGGCTGATCACTTCACCTCCCTGAACCTCAGTTTTCTTCTGTCTCAAATTGAGATACCTACTTTCCAGGCTTATTGTAAACTCCAAATTAGACAAAAGAAGTGTTCCAAATAAAAGCAATTTGGAAACTATAAAGTGCTTTATAAATGTCAGATATTTATAATACTTTGTCTTCCTCTTTAATCTCTCTAAAGTATATGAAACATGTCAACAGTTTTGTTTCTAAAGCAATGCCACTTACAAAACCGATGTGAAATAGCCATCAGGAAACCATGGAGAAACAGCCAGGTCAGTATAATACACCACTGCTGTGACAGCCTAAGTATTTTCTCATATAGTGTCCTTCAGTGAGGTAAGCTGGGGAGCTTCATTGCTTCAAATAACTGCTTCCTCTAATTCTGCCCATGTCATTCTTTTCAATTGTGCTAATTTGCCCGGCAGATATTTCCTGGCCAGCTGAGTTGGGCAGCATCAGGTTCCAGTAGCTTGCTTATGGTCTATTTTAGACCAAGATCCTAGAGTGCAAGACCACAGCTAGTAATTGGCTGTACCAGAGGTTTTTAGGCTGATGTTTCCACTGAGACGGTAATTATGTAATCATCAGTTCCAAGTGAGGTGAGGCAGAGTCTCCATAGGGCAGGTTACAAAGAAACCTAAGACCCCCTCAGCCCCTCACCCAGGCTGAGGCTAAAAATAAGGGGTCAGAGAGTGGAAAGGGAAGATGTGTGGGGAAACTTCTTTGGAGAAAGGAGTGTGGGGTGCTACGCCCTTCATCTCAAGCCAGCGGGAGGGGCTTCCCCAGGGGCCTGGGACTGCCAGAGACTGTAGTTAGGTGGCCTGGAGAACTGGAGCGTGACTCACTCTTGGGTAAGCTAAAGCTCCTTCCTATGGTAGCCTGGAAGGGGCTGCAGCCAGACAGGCCTGAGCTCTCAGAGTCACTAGGGTAACAGATGTGTGGGGTTTCCCTTGGGCACTGAAATCTGGAATAAATCCTGAGTTTTTAGGATTTTCAGGAGACCCTAGGAGGGAGGTCCCCATCAATGGGAGATTCCAAAGGACCAGGAAAGACCTACATGAGCTGCTTTAACCATAGGCCAGCACAGCAAGCTTGAAGCTGCTCAACTCCAGGAAGAAATGCTCCATCTCCTTCCTTCTCCTCCTCCTCACTGCCAGTTTGATCCAAGCTGGGCCTTAAACAACATCTAGTGAATAGGGGGGCAGGTGGGGGTAGGGGACAAGCCTAAGCCTAGTGCACCCCTTCAGGGAAGGCCAGCTAGAGACCTTTAGCCCGGGGCTGGAATGGAGGAGGAAGACTTTTTGAAGTTTGATGCATTTGTTTATATCTTGCACCCAACATTATAGTTTTGAAATGAAGCTGTGGTTGAGATTTAGTTACAACAAGACTGTCAGTTATCTAAGAATGAGCAGAAAAATCCAGGGCTTTACCCCCAACTTTCTTTCCATCCAGGGACAGGACAAGATAACCAGCACTGAATAAATTTTAAAATGATAGCAAGAGACCAAAATAAAGTGGCATTGTATCACATCTCACAAGTTGTGAATTCAAAACACATAGTTTTATGTAAAACGGGCAACGGTCCATTTGCACAGTGGAGTCCACTGACCAGTAAATGCGAATTGTTGGTATAAGTCATGTTGAGTCACTGGAAAATACTTTAATCCTGAAGAACACAAGATATTTTGTTTCGGGTCCTAAAATTATCCAATCAACGAATAGGTATTTATTTTCTGTTATGTTTGAAATCCTCTTATTTTGAAGAATATTTACATTCCTTTAGTTCAGTTTAGTATCATTTCCCACCTGGCACGATGCCTTACACATAGTATGTGCTCAAAAATATTTTCAATTTAATTATCTTTACAAGATGCTTAGCACCAAGGGAAGTGGCATTTTCCCAATGTTAATGACAAATAGCACTTCCGCTGGAAAATCCCCATATTTATAAAACGTGGTGCAAACCTGAATGGAGAGTGCTTATGATCTCACTTGTATTTAACACTGTAAAGTGTTGCTAAATGCTCTAATAGGAGAGAAGGGAATTTAAACTAGAAACACATAAATGGAGTGCTTTTTGCCGTTCAACTGTGATGATGCACGAACAAAAAAGGATTGGCCATGGGGGACCTAGACTGGAATCTCCTTCTCCTGCTCACTACACCTCTGGCCCCCAGTTCCTCTCATGTGGATGGGGACACCAGGCTGCCTACCTCAGACTCAGAAGGTACGATTACGTGCATACACTCAGCGAACTCTGAAGTGCTCTACAAATGCAAGGGCTTAATAACAGCCAACAGTTTAATATTCGTTGATTGCCACGTGCATAGCGCTTTACATCTATTTTCTCATGCAATCTTCATAACAGCCCAAGACCTACCTAGGTACTATTATTAATATTTCCTGCCACTTGACATCGGAGGAAATAGAGGCTCAGCAAGTGGCTCCAGGTTATACAGAGCCGTAACCTGAGCCAGTAAATCCTTCTTACCCGCAAGCATTAAGCTTCCGTCCTGACTGTTGTTATTTAACAGAGGTGCTGGGATCCGGTAGGGGAGCAACAAACGTGGTTCGGCAAATTGCTAATCTAAAAGCTAACACCTGCCCAAGACGCCTGCTCTGCTCTGACCTCTCGGCCTCCAGCCCTCTCCAGGCTCCTCCCACCCGCTCCCGCCGTCGCCACGCCTCGGAGCTTCTACGCATGCGTTGGCGGGACCCGCGCAGGCCCAGTGGCCGAGCTGCGCCCTGGGGCTACCCCGCCCGCTCCAGCGCTTCCCTGGCCGCGGCCCGGGGAGAGTCGGAGGATGAGCTGAACCTCGCAGCCGCTGCTATCTCCAGCGCTCATCACAGGTGCTTTGGGTCAGGTCGGAAGCCTCCTTCCCTGCGCCCTCGCCAAGCTCATTCCCTGGCCCGCTCCGCCCGCCCTGCAGCGGCCTGGCCCTGCAGTCTGGCTGTCGGGGCGGCGGCTGGAGGTAGTTTGTGTACGGTTACCATGGAGACGCTGGCGGCGAGGCGAAGTGGGAGGGTGGCCGGGCGGGGTGAGGATGCTGCTGCGCTCTGCCCTGGACGGGACCGTGAAGGAGCGGGCACTGCCGTGGGTAGGGGAGCCGCTGTCCGCGCGGGAGGTGAGGTGTCCCCTGCGGCTCCCCGGGGACCCCTCCTGCCGTCGTCCGCCTGTGTGTCCTCGGATGGGGTAGAGAGGCGATGAGTGCCCTGTGCATGCTGTCAGGGGTCCAGAGCGGTTGTCTTTATTTATGTACTGTCAAACTTAGCCAAGTGCGTGGTGCTTAATAAGAAGCCCAGTAATATTTGTTGAACGAGAGTGGTAGACTAAGGGGCTTTGTCTAGGCAGGCGGTGACCGGGCCAGAGTCATACAGTTTATATCTGGGCACTTCAGGCAACAGGGCCTCAATAAATAAAAATGTATGTGTAACAATATTTAACATCATGGAGTGTATACATAATGCCTTTTGTGATCCATTCCCACAAGTAACACAACAGATCTTACGTCCCATCCTGATTTGTAATAATTATACTTTGGTTGGAAAGCAAACACTATTTATTATATTTATCCTGGTTTCTTAATCTGTGGGATTCTGGCTAGTTGTTGATGTTGATTTGGCATAGCTGATATTCAATAAAGTGCTTAATAAAAATTATCTGTTTTCATAAAGGCAACTACCACCACCCGCCGTTTAAAAGGAGAAATACCTAATGTAAATGACGAGTTGATGGGTGCAGCAAACCAACATGGCACATGTATACCTATGTATCAAATCTGTACGTTGTGCACATGTACCCTAGAACTTAAAGTATAATAATGAAAAAAAACTTATGTATAGAAACACTGAACAAACGTCATTCTCTCTTTTGCAATTTCTTTTTTTAAATGCAGTTTTTCATTCGTGGAAATGATTTTGCTGTATCTTTTTATCATGTAGCACTTGGGCAATAATTGTTAACATCTTTAAGGGCCGTATTTAAAAATGTTAACATTTTTTAAGCACCATGCTAACGCACTTTACATGTATTATATCATTTAATTCTTCAAACAATCCTATGAGGCAATTATTATTACTATCCACCTTTTATAGATGAGGAAACTGATGCTTAGAGATATTAGAGGCATTGCCTCAGATCACATGGCTGTGAATTGTCAACATTTAAACCCTTACTCCAGCATCTAAGCACTTAACCACTGCCTCTTTGGATGCTCATATTAATCCAAAAATGATTCAGAGTTATGGAAGCATCCTGAGTATTCGATTTGCAGGGAAGACTGTGAAGCTGGCCTGCTTTTCCCCTGTTGCAGACATCCTGGTAGCGCAGTGTTGCATTTAGCAAGAAGGCTCTGTTTCCAGTGGCTATTAGCAGCAACGACAAAGACAGGTCTTTATAATTAGTTATAAACTTCTATCAATTATGACTCTGAACTTTCCCGCAGACCAATAAGAAATATCTTGTTGAAAAATAAGTTCTTCACTTTCAAATTTCCTACCGCTGGTGGTGTTCACCCTCTAGAGGTCCTGTGGATACCATGCACTCAGGATAGTGTGATGCAAGACAGAACTCAATCTCTGTCTTCTTTCCTCTTGAAGTCTGCTTCTCCTCCTGTTTCTTTTAAAAGGTCTCTTGCCCTCTGGCTCTCCTAGGTTTGCATACCCAGTGTTGTTTCTGGCCTCTTCCTGGAATCATGGATGCCAAATCCGGTTAATTCTGTTCTCAGTGCACCTCACTTGTTTTCATCTCTCCTCTAACCTCTGCTTCACCTTGACTCCTGTATCTCAGTCTTTCCATACTTTACTCATTCATCACAACATTGAGTCCTACTCTGTGCCAGGCAACTTGAAATAAAGGCAAGACAGGGAAAGGAGGCTAAATCTGAACTCATCTGACCACATAACATCAAGAATCAGATTTGAAATAAGGTCCAGATTTCATAATTCACTGTAACAAATATCTCCAGTTAGAGAAACTATGCAGCTTTCATCTGAAAATGTCTTAGCTCAAGTCTATATTTAAAAATGGAGTCTAGTGATTATGTAAGTGTTGACCTTCAGCTGTGCTTCACGTGGAGGGTTGGGGCGGAGAGTCTCGGGCCAACACCACATGCCCAGGCAATTCTAACACAGTGGGAGGGGGGAGTGGCAGAGACCAGCTGGGGGCCTTGTGGAGTCTGGAGGAGGGGCACTTAGCTCAGGCTAGCAGGGTGGGAGAGGCATGTCCAGGAAAGCTTCCTTGAGGAAATGACCTTTGAGAGTTAGCTGGGTGATTACGTAAAAACTGTCTGATTTCACTACTTCTGATCTTTGCCCTCATTTCCTTCCTACCCATCTCTGCCAGATCACATCATCCCTCAAAATGTTGTATTTGATCTGTTCATCAACTTTTAATTTCTCGCCATTTAATTTGTTGGTTCAGCCCCAGTCACCATTTTCAGTTCCCCCTTGCCCACACACACCCTGTATGTCTTGATGCTTTGCATTGGCTCACTTGCTGACTTTGTTGGAACTTCCTTCTCTACTCCAGCTCCAGTGCTAGCCACTGCCACTTGCTCAAATTCAGCCCTTTTTTCACGACCTACCTCAAGCACCACCTCTTCCAGGAAGTCTACCTGATGTCTTCCCCCAATCAGAAATCTGTTCTTCCTTTGTGATCACATAAATAATTTGTCTCTATTTTTTTATTGCTGCCATCAGTTTCTACCTTGTATTTAAATCATTTGAGTATAAGCAGGGTAAATACTCAGCTGGTACATACCAAGAAGGCTGCTCCTGTTGGGAAAATATTGGGGTCTCTATGTGAGTGGGTTAATAGTTGCAGCCCCAATGCCTCTAAGTGCCCCACCTCCTACCACCCATCTAGTGGGTAAGAGTTTGAATATTATCTGTGGGCATGTATCATAGCTTTTTTTTTTTTTTGCTTAAGACCCTGTCCAGACCATGGATTACATGGTGGCTCACACCTGTAATCCCAGCACTTTGAGAAGCCAGGGAGGATAGCTTGAAGCCAGGAGTTTGAGACCAGCCTGGACAACATAGTGAGAACTCATCTCCAGTTATTATTATTATTTTTAAAAAGATTCTATCCACCTTGCAAAATTGTTGTGGGGTTAATTGAGATAATGCAGTCAAGAGTACTTAGCACAGTGCTTGGTGTTAAAGTAAATGTTTATCTCACATTAGTGGTTCTTCTTGCTTGAGAGTGAAGACTGTCTTTTATTCATCTTTGTGTTTCCTCTTCTGTGTTTCCCAGAGATCTAAGCAGAAGGCTTTGCACATAGGAAACAGTTAATCAATACTACTAGCTGAATGGATTTGCTCTACTTGGCAGGAAAATTTTGTAAAGTTAGAATTTCTGTAGGACTATTGTGTTATGTTTCAGGTATACTTTAAGTAGATAAGCTTTCAGGTCCTGAGTGATTAATGTTTCAAATTGGCAAAAACCATCTATAATAATTTGTAGTTTAACAAATATCAATTTAAAAATCCTCCCCCCAAAGCCCCACTTCTAATTCTTCTAAGTCAGTTCACATGTATTATTAAATATTTCCATGATTGATTTAGTGAATATTAATATATGATCATAATATTGTGCAGATTTTACATTATTGTATAAGTTTCTCACAATATAATTGTTAAAGTGAGATTTGGTGAAAAAAAGAAGAAGGATAGAGAAAGTTGTGTTAGAATTTTTGGTAAAAATTTATAGACAAAAATATTTTTAGCCCTGTATCTACATTGTTTCTGTCAGTATAGTATTTGGTCAGTCTAAATTCCTGTATGCCCCCAGGTAATTCACAGAATTTTTAGAATTTGACCTGAGCAAATGTTCCTGCTTCATCACTCTCTGAAAGAGTATAGTTTTTAATACAAACTCAAAGATAGCCCGAGAGAACCTTAGGTCAGGAGTGAGAGTCCATTATTACTCCCCACAGAACTTTCTCTAATCTTTATTAGATTTGCCAGATTACTTTTGGACATTGTTAGACTTATTAGTGCCATGTGAGGCCAAAGGGGTGGCAAACCTGATTTAGGCTCTGGAAGAAGCCTGCTTATTGTACAGAAACCTCTTCTCACTTAGTGGCATAATTTCTTACTGCAATAGATCTTTTAGAAACAGACCAACAAACCTGTCATGGCCGCTTAAGTTAGATGTTATGGGATTGAATTTGTATTGTGCATCCAAAAATAATATACATCTATGGAGATATAAAAAATTGTGTACATCTTTTAAATAATTATCGTTGAATATTTTAAAGTAAAAGCCAATCATTTCAAAAGTATTAGAAATAAAATGTACTAGGCCTCTCATCGTTTTTGATAGTTATATTAATGAACATAATTGTAGAGACTGTGCCTAAATTCAAAATCCTGTATCAAAAATTCCTAAAATAGTATTGCTTATCAAGTAATTTTTTTACTGTTTTAACTCAACACCTGGCATTTCCATATGAAAAGTATGGCATGTTGTTTATAGTTTTCATCAGAAACTCTTGTGGTGGGGCCTGCATAGAACTAAACAAATGTTCTTGTTGTCTGTTGTTATGTAACAACGTTTAGAATCATAATATAGTAAATCTTTATTTGTCTAAAGAATCACCTGTTGATTCTACTTACAGAAATGGAAGCTTTTTAGTTTCCTGGGGCATATGTCACAAAGCAGTTTTCTGTTTTGCAGAAGTTATTCTAAAATTGGGCAGCTGAAATAGGTGAAAAATTCACATAGATCTCTGTCTCTCTAGAGATATGACATTTTATAGGGTTTGAGTTTTTTTTTAAGAAATAAACACCTAATGCCATGTACTCATTAGAATTACATTTTTAAAATCTGTCTTATTTTAAAGTTTAGATTTGTCTCCATGCAACACACCAACATTTGAGAAGGATCTGCATTCTCATGGCCCTTGTAATGACTTTAACTCTTTCAGAAAGGGGTTTTGGGAAAGGATCAGTTGGTACTGATATTTGATATTTATTTACTTAGGTCATTACCTCAAATTATAGGTGAGTTGAATCAATTCATTCAGTTATATTATGGACAAATGTGGGGCTGAACCATTCTCTGAGGTTTGTTGCAAAATCAAGTGTCCTTTAGAAATATAACATTTCTGTCTAAAATGTCAACTTATAGTATCACTAGTGTGGAGGGCAGTGGGGAAGAAAAGGAAACTGTAAACATTTTAACAGAACCCTCAGTGTTTTTTGTAGGCTGAAGACCATGAGATGATTCGCTCTTCCTATTCTGTCTTCTTTCATGATTAGTCTTTCTCTCTGGGTTTAGCTTTCATCCTGGTTTTCTTCCCTGCACATCTTTTTCCTCAGTTGTATATTTTTGAGGAAATTTTCCTCTCTACATTTTTGAGGAAATTTTCCTCTCTACATTTTTGAGAGCTGTTCTCAGATCCTAACCTTCTAACTGCTTGGTGGATTTTTAATTAAAAATTCATTCAGATTTTTAAAAGCTTAATATAGAGGAATGATTTAGTATATGGATAGGCTTAAGCATTCATTTTTATAAAGTCCTGGACAAAAATAATTGATGGTTTTTGTACCATGTATTTGCAGGGTGTGGTGTCTATCTGAAGAATATTTTACTTTCAAAGGAAAGATGCTGTCTCCAAATGATAAAATGTTAGGAAAACTGGATCCATTTTATCGACCTTCAGTGTCCAAGCAGAAGACCAGTGCAGAAATCATAAGTGAAGCACGAAATGCATTAAGAACAGTTAGAACCCAAAGACCATTTACACCACAGGAAGCCCAAAGAAAACTATTCGGACCGGCATCCTCAAGAACATCAGAAAACAGACCTCCTTCCTCCTTCAGGTATATGGCATTTCACATTCATGTTCATTCAGGTATTTAAGCACCAGGTTATACCTGGTACCATAAGTACCTAATTCTACTTATGGATAGCTTTTAAAAATAGACTTATTTTTTAGAACAGTGTTAAGTTCACAGCAAAATTGAGTGGAAGGTACAGAGATTTCCCATGTGCCCCCTACCACAACACATCGGCAGCATCTCATTATCACCATCCCCCACCAGAGTGGTACATTGGTTACCATCGACGAACATACTTTGACACACCATTATCACTCAAAGGCTGTAGTTCACATTGGCGTTCACTCTGGGTGTTGTACATTTTATGTGTTTGGACAAATTTCTGATGACATGTAACCACTATTATAGTATTATACAGAGTAGTTTCACTGCCCTACAAATTCTTCACTCTGCTTATTTTTCACTTCCTTCCCTCATCCCCTAGCAACCACTGATCTTTTTACTGTCTCCACGATTTTGCCTTTGCCAGAATGTCATATAGTTGGAATATACAGTATGTCACCTTTTCAGATTGGCTTCTTTGACTTAGTAATATGCGTTTAAGTTTCCTCCATGATTTCTCATGGCTTGAATAGCTCATTTCTTTTTAATGCTGAATAATATTCCATTGTCTGGATGTACCACAATTTATCCATTCACCTACTGAAGGACATCTCATTTGCTTCTGCGTTTTGGCAATTACAAATAAAGCTGCCATAAACATCCATGTGTAAGTTTCTGTGTGGACATAAGTTTTCCTTCTTTCTTTCTTTTTTTTTTTTTTTGAGACAGAGTCTTGCTCTGTTGCCCAGGCTGGAGTGCAGTGGAGCGATCTCAGCTCACTGCAAGCTCTGCCTCCCGGGTTCATGCCATTCTCCTACCTCAGCCTCCTAAGTAGCTGGGACTACAGGCACCCACCACCACGCCCAGCTAATTTTTTTTTTTGTATTTTTAGTAGAGACGGGGTTTCACCATGTTTGCCAAGATGATCTTGATCTCCTGACCTCATGATCCCCCCGCCTCCGCTTTCCAAAGTGCTGGGATTACAGGCGTGAGCCACCTCGCCCGGCCAAGTTTTCAATTCCTTTGGGTATATACCAAGGAGCATGATTGCTGGATCATATGGGAAGATTGTGTTTAGCTTTGTAAGAAACTGCCAAGCTGGCCGGGCGCGGTGGCTCACGCTTGTAATCCCAGCACTTTG
The DNA here is from genome assembly GCF_028878055.3 of Symphalangus syndactylus. Lineage (NCBI taxonomy): Eukaryota > Metazoa > Chordata > Mammalia > Primates > Hylobatidae > Symphalangus > Symphalangus syndactylus. The sequence continues at coordinate 86,673,279 of NC_072424.2, forward strand.
GGAGGCCGAGGCAGGTGGATCACGAGGTCAGGAGATCGAGACCACGGTGAAACCCCGTCTCTACTAAAAAATACAAAAAATTAGCCGGGCGCGGTGGCGGGCGCCTGTAGTCCCAGCTACTCGGAGGCTGAGGCAGGAGAATGGCGTGAACCCGGGAGGCGGAGCTTGCAGTGAGCCGAGATTGCGCCACTGCACTCCAGCCCGGGCGACAGAGCGAGACTCTGTCTCAAAAAAAAAAAAAAAAAAAAGAAACTGCCAAGCTGTCTTCCAAAGGGGCTGTATCATTTTGCATTCTCACCAGCAATGAATGAGAGATCCCATTCCTCCACATCCTTGCCAGCATTGACATTGTCAGTGTTCTAGATTTTGGCCATTCTAATAAGTGTGTAGTGGTATCTCATTGTTTTAAGTTACTTTCCCTGGACATATGATGTGGAGCATTTTTTGATATACTTATTTTACGTATGTATGTCTTCTTTGGTCAGGTGTCTATTAAGGTCTGTGGCCCATTTTTTAAATGGGTTGTCTGTGTTGTTGAATTTTAAGAATTATTTGTGTATTTTGGATAACAAATCATTATCTTACGTGTCTTTTGCAAATGTTTTCTCCTGCTCTGCGGCTTTTCTTCTTCTTCTCTTGATGGTGTCTTTTGCAGAGCAGAAAATTTTAATTTTAATGAAGTCAAGCTTATCAATTCTTTCTTTCATGGATCTTGCTTTTGGTGTTGTATATTAAAAGTCATTGCAATACCCAAGGTTTTCTAGACTTTTTCCTATGTTATATTTTAGGGATTTTATAGTTTTGTGTTTTACATTTAGGTCTGTGATTCATTTTGAGTTAATTTTTGTAAAGGGTGTTAGGTTTTTTTTTTTTTTTTTTTTTTTTTTTTTTTTTGCATGTAGATGGTAGATGTCCAGTTGTCCCAGCCCGGTTTTGTTTTTTCTAGGAATATGAGCCAAAGATTTACTTGTTAATTTCTTGCATTTGAAGTACCCTTTGATAACATCCTTGGCTTGAGATTTCTTCCATAGTCCTACCACACAACTGCAACCAACCATTTTATGGGGTTTCCCTCCCTGTCAATTTTACAGATACCTACCCATTACCCTAGTTTCTTGTCATCAGCCTTAATTAGGTTGATTTGGTGTTGAGCTCAAAGGGCCTCCATCAATTTGACATACACAGGCTCATCACAGTTAGATGAAAGCCACAAAGATGAGCTTGGCTCTTGTCTGAGGCTTTAACAGCTTCTCAAATTCCTTGTGCTAGGCTGTCCTGGATGAGAGTGGTCTTCAGCACCTCTTTTAAAGCAGTATTAACATCCACTGCACCTCCAGCAGCAGTGTCTTCCTCAGCCATGGCAATGGGTTATGAGTGAAGGTGGATCTTGAATACACTGAGCCTCCACCTCCGTGAAAGAGCCCAGCACCATTTTTTGAAAAAGCTATGTTTTCTCCATTGTATTGCCTTTACTCCTTTGTCAAAGATCAGTTGACTGTATTTATGTCAGTCTAGTTCTGGGCCCTCTATTCTGTTCCATTGATCTATTTGTCTATTCTTTCACCAGTACTATACTGTCTTTATTATTGTAGCTTTATAATATGTCTTAAAGTCAGGAAGTGTCAGCCCTTTTAATTTGTTCTTCTTGTTCAACATTGTGTTGGCTAGTCTGGGTCTTTTGTCTCTCCATAGAAACTTTAGAATCAGTTTGTCAATATCTACAAAACGACTTGCCAGGCTTTTGACTGAGATTGCATTGAATCTATAGATCAAGTTGGGAAGAACTGACATATTGACAATATTGAGTCTTCCTAGCCATGAAAGTGGAAGATCTCTTCATTTATTTAGTTTTTTGATTTCTTTCACCGAGTTTTGTAGCTTTCCTCATCTAGATTTTATCCATATCTTGGTAGATTTATAACTAAGTATTTAGTTTTTGGAGTGCTAATATAAATGATAATGTGTTTTCATTTCAGTTGCCAACCTTGTATCTTGCAACCCTACTATAATCACTTATTAGTTCCAGGAGCTTTTTGTCAGTTCTTTAGGATTTTCTACATAGATAATCCTGTTATCTGCAAAGAGTTATTTCTTCCTTCCCAATCTGTATGCTTTTAATTTCTTTTTCTTGTCTTACTGCATTAGCTGGGATGTTCTGTCTGATACTGAAAAGCAGTAGTAAGAGGGGACATCCTTGCCTTCTTCCTCATCTTAGTGGGAAAACTCTTTCTTACCATAAAATATGATGTTAGCTGTAGGTTTCTTGTAGATATTCTTAGAAGTTTTCTTCTATTCCTAGTTTGCTAAGAATTTTTATTATGAATGAGTGTTGGATTTTGCCAAATGCTTTTTCTGTATCTGCTGATATGTATCCTCTTTAGCTTGTTATTTTCTGTATCTTCTTTAGCTTGTGGTGTGATAGATTACATTGATTGATTTTCAAGGTAGTTGTCTTTTTAAGTTTGACTTTCATTCGAGATTCCTAAAAGTAATTACAAACATTGGTTCAGGAAGTTACTTTGGAATGAAATGGTTACTAGCGGTTGTCCCATACCAGCTTTATAAAGTGATATGAACAAAGCTTTTTAAAAAATTCCTCTGTACACTTCTTTTCATTATTCAGTATTTTTTAAACTTCCTAAAAGTAATCAAAAGACTTGTTAATAAACTGTTTTAAGTACAATAACGTTAAAAAATGTTTTTCCTCAAGGTTTATGCATTGCATCCTTTTACTTGTTTTTTAGCTAGAGTTAACTAATATATACTATAAATAAAGAAATAATTCTTCACAAACTAACACTTTGCACCATCTTTTATGCTAGCGTCCATGCATCCAGTTTTGAGTCATCTGATTCCAGGCCTATCTCTGGCACACGTCTTAGTCCACTAGAGCTGGTGAGTACTTTGTATAACCACCAGTAATTTATATTATGTTGTGAAATGAAATTGGCCAAAAACACTTGGAATCAGTACTTATATATGCTATGATAATTATCATGTACACATAAATAGACTAATAATTTAATATAAAAGCAGATTCTTTTATATTGTTCAAATGTAATGGGTAATATCTAATGAAATACTTCTGTAATTTACCTATAGTTTGATAGTAAAGAATAATTTTTAAAATATATAATAACTTGGTAAGCAATATTTCACAATAATTTTGCTTTCTTACTTATACATATGTATTATTTTCTTAACAATTACATATATAAAAATTATATGTATAATTTATATTAAAGCTATATATCTTATACATATATAAAAATCATATATATTTATATGTAGTCTCTCTATACACATTTACATATAAATATATGTATTCAAAGATTTATTACAAAAAAACTAACAAAAATCCAGTGGTCTCCTGTCCCCTTATTCTTCATTGTTCCCTCCTCAGTGGCTTTCACTTTAAGCTCTTTCGACACATCCTTTTAGGATTTACATCCAGACTTCCCAATGCCACACTGTCTTGCTGCTTTCTGACTTATGAGCTTGAGGATTATCTAATGACTTCTAAGGAAGATGAAGATTTAGTTTCTGTCTTTTTGCCTCTTATCACAATGCGTTCACCTTTTCTATCCCCACTATTACTCCCATATAGATATAACTTTGGTTAGATCTGTTTTCTCTGACTGTGATTACATAAACCCTGTTCATAGCTGAGACTTGAATTAATGATAAATTCTCCTTTCCTGCACCACTTTTTGTTTTCCCTGGCATTAATAATTGCCTTACTTTTTAAGTTTTGTGTTATTAGTATTTCAACCCCAAACTCATCCCCAGTGGCCTTAATCACCTTTTATGTTCAGGCACATGAGGCATTCTATGGATTTACCTCCTCGGAGAACTCTTCACACGTCCTGCCCAACCACTTTCCCTGAGCACCTGGTGCACAGCTCTCCTGGGGTGCCCCTCACCATCCTCCTGGGGAGATGGCTTCTCCTTCTTGTGCTGGCTTTTTCCTGGTTCCTATGTCTCGAGTCCTCTTTCTTGATTTACTGTGGATTTGGTAAAGCGTTCCCTCCCATAGTTTCTTGAGAAAGGGTACATGGAAAGTAAATTATTTGAAACCTTGATTCCTGTTTTTTCTTCTCTGGAAGTTTGTGGGATGTTTCTCTTTGTTTCTAGTGTTCTGAAATTTAATAACAATGGTCCTTTGTGTGAGTCTATTTTTATCAATCATACTGCGTACTTGAAGGGCCCTTTCAATGTGGAAGTTCATGCCTTTCAGTAAACATGGATATTAATTGAATATTTAATATCATCATAGTGTCTTACCCACTTTTTTGTTCTGTTTGCTCTTTCTAGAATTTATTATTCAGATGTAGGACTTCCTGGCCGGGCGTGGTGGCTCATGCCTGTAATCCCAGCGCTTTGGCGGACCCAGGCAGGCAGATCACCTGGGGTCAGGAGTTCGAGACCATCCTGACCAACATGGTGAAACCCTGTCTCTACTAAAAATACAAAATTAGCTGGGCATGGTGGTGCATGCCTGTAATCCCAGCCACTAGTGAAGCTGAGACAAGAGAATTGCTTGAACTCGGGAGGTGGAGGTTGCAGTGAGCTGAGATTGCACCATGGCACTCCAGCCTGGGCGACAAGAGCAAAACTCTGTCTCAAAAAAAAAAAAAAAAAACAAAAAAAAAAAAAAAAGAAAAGATGTAGGACTTTCTGGACTGACACTTCAGTTTTCTTATTTTCTCTCTTTTCTGTTTCACATCTTTTTGTGGAAGAGACTGTATTCTGATCCCTTTATTGAGTTTTTTTTTTCATTTCTGCTGTTATATTTTTAATTTTCAAAAGTTTTTTTCCCTCTACATTATCTCTTTGTATAGTAGTCTGTTCTTATTTCATGGTTGTAGCATGTTATCTGAGTATATTAGTGGCAGTTTTGATTTTTTAACCAAGGTTTCTTCTCCCTTTATAGTCTCTGTTGCATTTTTGTCTCTGCTTTTTATACTAGAGGCTTCCTCTGATGCCTCATGCTGTTTGTTTGGCTGCTCTTAAGAGTAGTGGCGGCCAGGCGCGGTGGCTCACACCTGTAATCCCAGCACTTTGGGAGGTCGAGGCGGGCAGGTCACTAGGTCAGGAGACCGAGACCATCCTGGCTAACATGGTGAAACCCTGTCTCTACTAAAAATACAAAAAATTAGCTGGGCGTAGTGGCAGGCGCCTGTAGTCCCAGCTACTCAGGACGCTGAGGCAGGAGAATGGCAGGAGATAAGCGGAGCTTGCAGTGAGCCGAGTTCGCACCACTGCACTCCAGCCTGGGTGACAGAGCAAGATTCCATCTCAAAAAAAAAAAAAAAAAGAGTAGTGGTGTGTGGATTGGGTTGGTCAACCTATAGGTGGTATCTACCCACACCTGTAGTTAGGGGGATCTGACTGGGCTGTGTTGTTGATGACACCCCAGTGGCAGTATCTTTAGGACTTTTCTTACAGGCTAGTCATATTCTCTGTAAAGAAGTATCTTCCACGCTGTTTCTTGGATGTTAAAGTCTGGTTGCTAGCTTCCAGGTGCAGGAAGAAGGTGAGAATGCCCAGCATTTAGGATATAAATATTCAATTAATATCCATGTTTATAATAAGTACTCTGACACTCAACAATAAGGGTACTTGTAGTAATAGTACCCTTACTTATTGACCTCAATTAAAGAAGACCCTCTGTTTTACCTTCTTTAGAGAATAAACCCATCTTCTTCTGGCTTCAGTAGCCTGACTGCATGGAGCTGGGAAGGATGGAATTACACAGAATTTCAGCCAATCCTCCTTACTTTAGCCACTCCTTCGCCTTCTACCTCTGCTGCCGGAAGTACTTGGTGATACCAGTTCTCTAGGCTTTATGAGATTGGTATGTTAGTCAAGTGCTTCTCAATTTCTGTTACTCTGTGTATGTGTGTTTGTGTGTGTGTGTGCGCACACACACGTGCTTGTATGTATGTTTGTTTTGGCTGAACTATTTGAAAGTAAGTTGCAAACATTGTAATACTTCATCCACAAAAATTTAAGTGTGCATCTCATATGAACAAGGACAGTTTCCTACATAACCACGATGCCATCATCATAGCTCAGAAAATTAACATTACTCAGTAATATCATTTAATGTATAGTCCATGTCCAGATGACCCCAATTGCCTCAAAATGTATCTTACATTTTTGAAGTATTTATCAGAATGCCTCTGTGAGGAAGATTATACTTGTTCATATATTGCGGATGATAAAAATAAGATCCCAAGATAGCAAGCATGAACCAATATTGCAAGAAATAATTTGCCAGCTATTGTTGACATATGACTTGTTAACGTCTACAACCTTGGGAACCACTTGGGTTTTGAGCCAGCTACAGCCTGAGGACCCAGTTCGGCAGCTCGGTGGCTCTGCCTTATTGTAGAGTGGCTCTTTATTCTATGATTCTGTAGTTTGACTCCTATAAATTGCTTTTAATATTACTGTAGTTTTTTGGGGACTCACTCAGTTTGGGACTCAGTTTGGGTCTACCCTTCCCTTAAAAAGAATCTCATTTTCTAGAGGTAACCTGGTCCTTGTCAAACTGGTACAGTTCTTGGACTGCAGGATTAGCTGTTGGGCTAAGACAAGATAGGCATTTATCTGTTTAGGGTCATTGAACTTAAATTTCCATACCTCTGAATGGTTGGGTGCTATGTTCAAAGTGAAAGTAGATGGCTAGGCGCAGTGGCTCATGCATGTGATCCCAG